>NW_024498685.1:7321501-7921501 GCF_017590055.1 Onychostruthus taczanowskii
AGGAGCGGGCAGGAATGCCCTCGGATCAGCCTCGGGGATCCTTGCTCCGGAAGAACTCGTGTCCGGCCCCCGCTGTGTCGGTAGAAGCCGACGATTTGGGGTTTTTTTTGTTTCTTTCCTTTTTGTTTGTTTGTTTAAATCTACTCGTCTCCGCACGCTCAGCCCCCCTGGCATCTGGGGGGAATAGTTTACTCCTATTTCTCAGGAGAAAGCAAAGTGCTGACATGCCCTCTGGTTTCCCTCGAGAGAGTTACAAAAGTTGAGTTTTTCTGTAAGTCATTGCTTGGCTTATGGCCCTTTCTTTGAGAGGCACTGTTTGATCACCCAGGTGCATCAGTCCCAGTTTCTGGAACAGGGAGGACTCCTGGGGTGGACAGGCCTGGCAGCCCCTTTAGCCAAAGGTGGTGCCTGGTCTGAAAAACAGAGGAAGCCAAAGGCGAATGCAGAAGAGCAATCCAGCTTTGCCACTACAATGACAGTGTATCTACTGATGGAAGAACTTTGTAGTTTAAACCCCCAAGCCCCAGGTCTGGTGCTGATGCAGTGTTAGGAACGTGCATGATCCCACTGGATCCTTCCTCTTCTGCCCCAACAAATGGATCACTGTGCACTAAGATCTGATAGCCTGGAGGGGAAAAGCCGTGTCTCTGTCATCATTAGGATGATAATATTTTCCTATTTTTTGTTACATTAGAGACAATACAGTAAGCTCACTTTGGGTTCACTGTTGGATGTGTGCAGACATTCATGATGGACGACTTTGTGTGAATTAAAGTTTGCAATGAGGCAATTTCTTTCATAATGATAAGCCATTCTGTTCTCTCAATAACACTAAGTATTTAAAGTTACTTTGGTATGCGTTAAAAATGAATAAACACAGACACACCTTGGACCAGACACACCTTGAGGTAAAACTGTCACGAAGAGAGCTTCAGGAGTGAACTAGAGGCTGAAAGAGTAAAGGGATAGACTTGAATCTGGTCAATTAACAGGTACTTTTACTGGTTATGTCTAATCTCAAAGCTGTACCAGATCATGTGTTGGAGAGCAGGACATGAGGAAGCTGCATTTTACTGCATTAAATTAATGCACAGGCTGACTATGTATGTGTCTCCTCATTGTTACTGATTTGCAGTACCATTTCAAATAGATGTAAAAAAATCTGCCATCTCCCTCTCTAATTCATACTCATCAGACTTCTGGCTTTGTAAATGGCAGCACTAACTTCATTAGTGTAGCTTAATTGCTTCCTTAATCAAAACTCATAAGTTAAACTTTGTTACCTGTTTTTGATTTTTTAAAAATAAAACTTCACAGCCACTGAAGATAACAAAATGTGTTGTTTTCAGCTTCACTGTTACTTTTGTTTTGTGCAGACTCTTGCATGTTTCTTTACTTGCCATCCCTGGGACAGCACAAAATGAAGGCTGTTGTAACTTTTGGCATTGTTGGTGTACTCCTTTAAAATTAACTTCCCCTCCGACTGTTTAGGCCATGTGACTTGACTTGGCTCTTCCTGGAGGCAAAGAATGCCTGGGGTGGGGCTGTACTGAAGTTTAAAATGGGGAGGATAGGGTCAGCACACTTCACAGAGGAGTTCTGCTCTTTGGTCCATTCTCTGGCTAATTACAGACACCATCTAAGTGTTCAGAGACTCTCACCAAGCCACCTTTCTCTCATGGCTTTTCCCAAGTTGTACATAATCTGAGCTTCTTCTTTAAATCAGCTTGACTAAAGGAGTAAACATTGATATTTCTGTTTATTTTCTTGCAGCTCTTGTAAGTACTCGCATGACATCATGAATGCAGAGAACAAGAAAGTTCTAAAAAAACACGATTTGTCTGGGCTCAGTGAGAATGAGCTGCAAGTCCTGCTTCTCCAAAATGACCCATTCTTCCTCCCTGATGTAAGTTGTACTGATTTCTTAAGAGAAAGTTCTCGCTCATTAGGAATGGGAGAGGGCAAGAGAGAATGTGGAGTTCTGATCTTCATGTCCAGCTGTTAAGATATGAAATGAGATTAGTCAGAATAAAGGAGGAATGGGAATGACAATGTGAAACAACATAAAGCCAGATCTGTGAAAGGGCTGTGTACTTAAAATAATAAAAAACCCACCCCCTGGGCAGTAAAACTGTTCAATAAGTACCCAGAGTACCCATCTGGAGAAGGCTCTGTCATCTGTGATACGTCAGGAGCAGACCTGCCCTCTGATAGCAGGAGGTGGGCAGCAAGGTTACAGCCTGTCTGGTGTGCCAGTTCTGTTATCCAAACAGGGTGGCCATAAAGCTGCTCAAAACAAACAAAGAAAAATGTCAGCAACTTCACCAGAGGTTTACAGAGGGTGAGATAAGCAAGAGAGAGTTGAAAGATCACAATAATTGTACATGTCTGTAGGGTAAAAGGCATGACCAAAACCCAGTTTGTTGCTTCTTCTCTATGAGATGAAGACTAGGAAGTGAGTGCCCCTTTCCTTTTCCAGTCCATCTAGGCCTGCACAGGCCTGCACACATTTTGGTGCTTGAGGGTGTAAGAGATGAGAAGAATCTGTGAGAAAATGACCAAATGACTGCAGTCAGTTTTGTATCAAATCTGGCTCTTCCAAAGTGCATGGAGTTTTTGTACACTGACTTTCTACAAAGGAATCTTTGCCCAGTTTGTATGCCACTCATTGATTTTGTTAAATTTGATTGAACATTCCATTCTGGTTCAGGATGTGTGTATGAGGGCAATACCGTGGTATGGCTGTTTGAAAGTCAGTCATATCCTCTTCTGGCTACAGCTGCTCCTGGTTAAGAAATTACCAAAGTACTGCCCTTGTCTTTTGCAGGTTATAATCTCCACAGATTTGTTGACACAACAGTTCTATTGTTTCTTTGTACCCTGCTGTGAAAGTGCTAGACTTCGACAAAACAGATTTTTTTTTTTTTATTGTGTAGTGTTTTAAAGTGTTTTACTGGCAGACTGAAGGAGCATGGTAGTAAGCAAGGAAAATACTAGTTGTTCCCAGTAGTGAGCAAATAGTAGCAAATGTTCTTGGTTGGTGTTACCCTTAAGTGCTTACTAGAAATCTGTTCAGCCCTCACCCCTGGCAGGCATCATTAATTACCTGTAATTAAGCACTTTAACTCCTATCATGCAGTAAAATAGCAAAACCAAGAGAAAACTGTGATCAGTGCAGGCCATTCATAAACCTGAGAGTTTGGAGGTTGGATGTAAAAGCCAATTTGGCTGTTTCCTGCTTAGAAATGCTGACTGGTTGTGTGTGTGAAGACATGGCATGTAGGAAGCTCTCAAGAAACAGGACACTTGGGAATTCTCTGACTTGAACTGGGGTTCAGAGTAAGAAAAACACAACAGCATCACAACATCAGGGTTGTTCACACTTTCCCTCACCTCTCTGGCTCTCTTGTTTTGTTTGTTTTGTTTTTTGGTTGGTTTTTGTTTCTTGGCAGGTGCAAGGGGACAGTGTTCTTTCTTGATGTATCTAAATAGTGGATTCCCTATTATCATGGTTTAAGCCCACATAAGTACCATGCAGCCACTTCATCTCTCCCACCCTGGTGGGATGGGGAGGAGAATTGGAAAAGAGGTAAAACTTGTGGGTTGAGATAAGGATACTAAAATAATTGAAATAGAATGTAATATAATAACTGGAATGAGAATGAGAGAGAGAAATTAGTAAAACCCAAGAGATTTCCCAGTACAGTTGCTCCCCACTCACTGACTGATGCCCAACTCCTCATCCCTGAGCAGTGGTTGGTGGCTCCTGGGAAGAGGGATTTGGAGGGGACCTGTGAGAGTCCCAGTGTGATATTGGGGCTCTCTGCCAGACAGCTGTGTGTTCTCCTCAAAGAAGCTTTCTTATTACAGGCTGCTCTGGGAACAAAACTGTTGCTGTGGTTCTTAGTGGTCAATATGAAGGAGCTTTTGGTCTGTGATTAGTTGCCTGGTCTGATTCTCTGTGTACCTCTTTTTCAGTGAATAGAGGAATAAGGAAGTGCATTGCTTTTTCCATATATACTCTAATGTCAAAGCATTCTTCTTATCATTTTGTAAGCTCGAATCTTCAATGCAGGATAAGCTTTACAAATAAGAAGTGCAAATTCAGTTTCAGCTCCATGAAATGATAACTCATTTGACACAGTGTGCATGTTTTTATGGAGATATTTGTTCTTTGTTGTTCATTATGCTGTAGGGGTTTTTAAAATGGAATAACTGTCAACCAGTCTGTCTTGGATCCATTTTTGGCACTTCTAAGCTTGTTGGGTTAGCTTTTCTTGGAAACAAAACATGGACAACTTCAAAACTGAAAAGGCATGAGTCAGCTTAAAATACCTGTTCCTCTGTGCAAGAAATCTGTCTAGATTAAAGAAGTCACAGCAAACACATGACTTTTAATCACCATTTTTCTGCTGTTAAAGCTGCATGCCTGTAGGACAAAGAAAAATTCTAATGTGCTTTTCCATTTCTTATTCTATCCTCTCCACTTTTAGGCCTGCCAGTTATACAACAAAAAGGGTAGTCACTGTATGCAGCAAAACAACTGCAACAAGCTCCATGTTTGTCAACACTTTCTCAAGGGGAAATGTAAATTTCCTCGATGCATAATGTCCCATAACCTCTTGGATAACCATGCCTTGAGAGTGTTGGAAACCGGAGGCATTGATGGAAAGACAGCTTCAAACTTCCAGGATATATGTGATTACAAACATATAGAATTCAACAGGGAACAGAAGAAGGTGTATGGTAAGTTGCAAGAAACAGTGGTCTTAATCATGATGTTGAGTTTGATAGAGGTAGAAACTGTTCTTGCCTTACCTCCCAGCTAAACCCCACAATCCTTTCAATGCTTTCAGTACACAACTACAGAAATGATTATTGGAAAAAGCCAGCATTTACAAGGATAAAAGAACTGAAGACAACTTTGGAAACAGTGCAATGCATGCTGGATGTGCCACCTTCAGGAGGTAATTACCTAGATAATAGTACCAACTCTTTCCTTGTGGAATCAGCTTTTGTATTTCTCTTCTTGCAATATACAGACATTTTTTCCCTCTTTGCTATTACGCACTTGCAAGAATGGAGTAAGTCATGGCACAGTCATGTGGGAGGGAAAACTGCACTTTTATTGCCTGAAGTACTGCATTCAAAACAGCAATTGAGTGGCTGGCAATAACAGTGACTAGCTAGGGTTTGTACCTGTAATTGCACCTCTGTTGTATCAGCAGTGGAGTGCTAGTGGAAAATCACACGTGGGATGGACATAGTTCTCCACAGAGACTGGGATGTTGCCAGCTAGCTGAGCCTGTGGCCCTGCAGTGCTGCTCATTCAGTTTTCTCACACAGATGCCAGCAGCACCGTGCCTGCCCACAGCCAAGACCAGTTGCCAAAGGGAGCGGAAGATAAAGTTCAAGGTATGGATTGTTTCTCACCCTCCAGTCTTGAGACCAGTGGCTTTCGTATTCCACACAGCCTGACAGCTCCCAGTGGTAGTTGAGTGCAGCTTATGTGTGTGCCTTGCTGTGTTCTGAAATCCATGGTGCCAGATGGCCAGTGGAGCAGTTCTGGAATTTCTGCCCAAGCATTGTGCAGCACTCTGTACTGTCCTGGACATGTTTTTTTCCTTCCTAGGAAAGTGAAAGAATTGTATCTGTGCATGCAGTATTTTTCCCTGCCTACTCTTTCTAGGCAATCAATATGGCTTTGTCAGTAGAGGTGTTGTCTTGATATACCTTCCAGAGAGTGAATAGCAATGGTAAATCTCTTGTTCTTCTGGGCAGAAGGACCTTGGCTTTAGAGCTTGTCAGAGTCCAGTACTCTCTGGACAGGTTCTTTTAGATACTCCACACATGGACAGTGTAATGTTTCATATCAAATCACACGTGGGATGGACATAGTTCTCCACAGAGACTGGGATGTTGCCAGCTAGCTGAGCCTGTGGCCCTGCAGTGCTGCTCATTCAGTTTTCTCACACAGGTCCCAGTAGCACCGTGCAAGACCAGTTGCCAAAGGGAGCAGGAGATAAAGATAAAGGTACGGATTGTTTCCAGCTCTCCAGTCTTGAGACCAGTGGTTTTCATTGGGCCTTGATTTCACACAGCCTGACAGCTCCCAGTGGTAGCTGAGTGCAGCTTATGTGTGTGCCTTGCTGTGTGCTGAAATCCATGGTGAAAAACTGAGGCTGTGATGTATATCACTGTTCAGCAGAAGCTGGGGCATGAGTGTGTTAACAGCATTGTTTTGGTCAAAAATCTAAAACAGCATCATATGGCTTGCTATGAAGAAAATTACATCTTATTCTACCCATGCCCAGTTGATGCCCAGTTCTGATGTAGCAAAGTGATGCAAAGTCCACTGTAAACAAAATACAGATGCTGACTTTTAAAACATAGCAATTACAGTGCACAGTTTAATCACAATAATAATGGGCTTCCCATTGCAGATCTGAATAATATACTCACTGCCTCAATATATACTCACTGGGTGTCCCCAGTCCCTGGGGATATAGAAGCCAGCTCAAGCCAGTTGCCCTTTTCAGAATTCTTTGGTTGGTTGTTTAGGTTTAATACCTCTGCGTGGGGCTGAGCTCTGTGCTCACTACACCCATGTTGGTCTGGCTGACTCTGAGAGAAACACTTCTACTCCCAGTCAGTCTGCTCAGCTGTCATTGGCTTTTATGAACCCTCTGGTCCCCTTGGTGTGGAGACAAAGTCAGCTTCTTTGTAAGAACCATGGTCAGTCACACCCTGTGTTGTTCTGAGCTTCCTGACACTGCCCTTGCCCTTCCTCACTGAGACTCCTTCCAGTGTCAGGGTTTATTGTTCAGTCACAAAGCCCTGACTTCTGTGTTGGGCTGTATGGGAGATAGTCAGAGTAAGGACCTATCTTTGCTACTGCAGTCAAATCCTTGTTATTTCTGGGATGAAGTACCAAATGCAGGATCTTTCTCTTAAAGCAAATCTAGACTGTGATGTTCTTTGCTGTAGGTAAAAAGGACAGTTCCTCTGATGAAGCTTCGAAGGACAACAAAGAAGATAACTGTGATGAGATCTGTTTGTTCTATGTCTGGAGGTACTGCAAAAACAAGGGTAAGCTTTATGAGAAGTAATGTTGAAGACTTGTCTGCAGAGAGACTCCTGCTCAATGGTTTGGGCTAGTGGTGACAGTTGTGTCTCCTCAGCAGTTTATTTTCTTTCCAAGTCATTAATAAACACTGTCAGAATTACAAACAGAATCAGAAAAAAAGCCAAATGGTATACTTAAACCCTTTATCCTCTCGATAATCCAGCCTATTTCAGCCCTTTTGATGGGGGCAGGCTTTAGGTGCATTTCTGTGGCAAAGCCCTTTGAGTGTGAAGTGTTACCCTTTCTGTTGCTAGATTTAAGTTATGAGTTGACTTTGTGCTGTCATTATTGACAGCTCATAAATGTATGTCACCCTTTATTCCTACTGTATCTATCCTATGTACATCAGATAATAGCCATCTTCTCCCCCATTAAGTAATTTAAAAAGTGATCTGAGGTGTTAAAACATCTTTAAAAGCCACAGTAGTTGTACCAGCTAAGCTGAAGATAAATCCAGTCCATTGTCTTTTTGGTAGTGTCCAGAACAGAGGTCTGAGGGAAGAATATAAGTAATTGTATTTGGGAGCTGTCCTGAAGAGTCATTTAACCCCCAGGTTTGGCTCTTCCTTTATTGTGAGGAGGTACCATGACATTTTCTTTCCCTGATCTTGTGCAGCCAGTTTCTAAAGGACTGCTACTCCTCTGACCACCTGGTCCTGACAAAACACCCTGTGTGATGTGAGCAGTGTACCTGGTGAAACTGTAAGGTCAGGCTCAAAGCAGCCCTACTGTGCCCACCAGATAACTAAACTCAAGTAGCTGTTGGAGTCTTAGTGTGCTTTATTGCTACATTGGGCTAGAAAGTTATAAGATGTTTGATCCATACTTGGATGTGGAGTGTCAGCCAGAAGAAAACCCTTCAGTTTTGCACAGAAGTGATCACAGAAGTGATGTTTTAGGAGAGGCTGCTAGCAATTTCCTCAGTGTCTGATAGGAAACCAATCAGTGCTTGGCTTTGGGAACTGCCAGCCTGTTAAACCACTGGGAAGCTGCACACGTCTCTGTGAAAAACACATGTTAAAGACAAAAAAACTCAAAAACTTTCTGTTTCCCCTTCCGGCTGGCAAAGAGGTGACATGGTGGGGTGGCCCCTGCCCCAGGTGCCCACTGGGCCCCCGTGGCTACCGGCCAGAGGCTGCTGAAATGCTAACCACTTCCCCCAGCACAGTGGAGCACAGCCTCCCGTGGTCACATAAGCATCTGCAGGCCCCAGGCAAAATGTTAACTCTTCCAATACTTCAATCCTCCCTCGAATGAGAGAATAAGACAGAAGTAGGAACACATAAAGAAACAACATAAGAACATCAACGTCGATGAAGAAGTCAAGTCCCAAATAAGAAAGATGAAGAAATGCCTTTAGTTTTAGGCTAAAATTCTCTTGTAAAACTATAGAAAAGGACTCTTTTCCCCCTTTAACACTTAAAAGTATGAGGAAATGAAAGTGTTCAAATTGTAGATATTGAGCAAAAACCTCCATACTAAAGTAAACAAGTGTTAAAGTAGCTACAATCCTATAAGAAGTTTGAACAGAAGAAGAGATGAGTGATAAAGATCCTATACTCCAAAGAAAGAAAATATCTCTATTCCTAGAGATAATTTCAGAGACAGATATTAAGAACTTTTGCTTTTAAACAACTCATGTTTAAACCAATACCCCACAAGCTGACATGGCCCACAAACACAACTAAGAGAAAAACTTACCAAAAATGAGAAAGATTTAATGATTACAAATTTCCCCAAACAGATGCTATTTGTAGAAATTAAGAGCCGTGAGAGAACTATTTTATTGTTGAGAAGTCTCCATAATATTAAGAAGGACTTCTCTCCCTAAGTAAACTAAAGAAAGACTATTCTAGAAGTAGTAAACTAACTAAAAATTTTAGGTTTTTTCTCTTTACATTATCAATGAGGAAAAAAAAAAAGTTGTAAAGGGAAGAGAAGTGTCCTAAAAATTGTTCTCTGATTCTTACTACTCTTTTAGTCACTATTAATAAATTTTTCTTTATACCCTTTTAAAATTTTGAGCTTATTTTATATTTCTCCTAATTCTCTCTCACAACAAAAAATAAATCAGTACATTCTAGTACGTGCACTAGTAATTAACCAACACTAAACCCACCACACTAATTAGTACATTAATCAAAAAATCTCAAATTAGTGAACCAAAACCACTACAGGTGTCTTTCAAATACATTTGGCTCTGTGTATATATGTATATATATGTTGCTTTTCTTGATAAGACTGCAGAAACACACTCCCCTTCTGTTTTCAGCACTCTTCTTCATTGCTTATACCAAAGCCCAGGAGAGAAAGCCTCAAAGTATAAAAGATGCTGGTTCTATTTTGGTTTTTTCTTGTCTTGCTCTCTGTGTTAATGACTGCAGAATTCTTGACTATGTCTGATTTTGTTACAGATAAATGCAAATCTGTTCATTACCATTTGCCATATAAATGGGAGATATATGACGGGTTGAACTGGAATGCACTTTCCATGATGGAGGAAATTGAAAAGGCCTATTGTGACCCAAAGAACAGCAGGTGTAGTAATGCTGGACTCCTTGCTTGGAGTATTGTGATTGAGCCTGTGTAGGAAAACTTGTGTTTTCTTCCTAAAGATGTCTGACTTCTCAGCTTCTGGTTACTGAACCTCTCAGAAGCTGGGAGGATGTAAAAACAAGAATTTTTCCTTTAGAAAAGCAAAGAAAGAATGATTGCATGAAAATCCCACTCCAGTTTTGTCTTCTAAAAATAACAAAACTGTATCTTGCATGTTAAACTGTACAAAGTAAAAAGCCAGTGTTTAAAATTTTAGTATTTCAGATCACTAATCAGTTTACAGTAATGAAGTTGGGCCTTTTGACAGCATTTCAGAGCTGGTCCTTCTGTATAGCTATTTCTTTCCTACTACAGCTAGTATCTATAATAACAATAATAGTAATCTAACATACCTAGAGACATTTTATGAAATGTCCTTTGTGTAAGCAGCCCATTTTTTTTTTTTTTTTATTTCTATTTGAAGAGTGTGTTTTCCTTTTAGCTCCTTTCTGAAAAGTCCTACTCAAAGCGACCTGGATTCATTGGGCACCCCAAGTTTGGCTTCACAAAATGGTATTCTGGTTTTGGCCCATGCCTCTTAAGGCACCAGCTGATTTTGGTTGGCAGTTTTCTGGAGATCACAAGCAATATTCCCAAGAGGAGGCTGCCATCAAAATCTTCCTGCCTGAGAATTAACTTTTCAAGCCTTGCAGGAGTAAGAGCCCAGGTGGCTCCAGTGATGAATGCAGTTTGCAGAACTCACAGCTGTGGTTGCTGTGATTTATCCTTGGTAACCACAGAAAAAGAACAAAGTTGATAGGCTGCAGGTGATTGCTGGCAAATTCAGTCACACACTTTGCACATTCTGCTTATGTACTGAGAAAGACTGTAACCACGCTTAGTTATCACAGAAGTTCCTTTTGCCACACTGTACTTGGAGCCTGACATTGTAAAGCTGGCAGTGCCACAAGTGACTGAGGTGGCATTTGGTGTCTCACAGGCCAGAGTTCACTTCTGAAGCTTGGAAATGGCTTTCAGAGCTGCCATGTGCTGTGGGAAAGAAATACTCCTATTTCAGATCTAATTGAGTTTGGTTACTTTATATTAAAGAAAACAGCACTAAACTGGGGATGATAGGATAAAATATGCACTGCTAACTACAATAAACCTGAATTTGTCCTTACAGCTTCCCAAGTAAGAACATTAATTTCCAGACAATGACCTGCTCTTCTTCTTTGGTTCGACGTCTCTCTACACCATCATCAGTCACAAAACCCACATTCCTCCTGACCACACAGTGGATTTGGTACTGGAAGAATAACCAAAACGAGTGGATTGAATATGGAGAAGAGGTGAGTTCACATCCTGTGCTTTGAGTCACTTCTGCAGGAATATGGGGAGCCTCTCTGCACCCTTTCCCCTTTTCTCAACAGGATTAATTGAGTCCTTGTGCTTGAATTTTACAGCGTTGGGTAAGGCAGTGAAACTACATCTGTTCATAACAGATGTGATAAAATGCTGACAGGCTGGAGGAAAGAGAGCTCCCTTTTGGAGTAGTCCATGGCTCCTACAGAGATTTAAAATACAGACACGGCTCTTAAGATACTTGGGAAGAAGTTGCCTCTTTTCTAAGCAATGCCCTACTTCCTAGCACATGCAAGGATTGCTCTGCTCTCTCAGATCAAATGCAGTCTTCTTCCATGTATGTCCAAGTCCTCATGAGAACGTAGTCTATCTGAAAAATGCAGGAAAAGAAATACATATAGAATCTCACCTTCCCCCAAGGCAGATGAGTTTATCCCATATGGTTTACAGTGGAGGAGCACAAATGGTAGAACACAAAGGTGATGCAGGGACTTGGAAAAGTACACAGAGAAAGGTTTTGGATAGAGTGCAGTTTAAAAGACTCAGAGTAACCCCAAAGAGTACTCAACCTCAGGGAGTCACCCAGGTCCAGGAGAGATCACAGCTGTCCAGCTGCTCTTTAGCAGGGACAGCTTGCAAGGAGCTCACTCAGGCTTTCCTGGCTGTGGAATAAAGTGGCTGGCTCATAGGTAAATCACAAGCAAAGTAAAATGTAGGAGTGAGACTCCTTACACCTGCAACTTTTTTTTTGTTCCTTGGCAAATTAGTCTTGGAAGAACCACCTGCTATTCATGCATTAATCACATCATCAGCGTTTGTTTCCAAGCTCATATGCACCAATGCTCTCACCATGTCACCCTGTTCCTTTGTGGGTTTTCAGATAGCAGGTTGGAGCTAGAAAAGTTCTTGGCCTAGGCCCTTGCTTCCTTTGGAGCCTGAACCAAACTAGCTCTGGTTTGGTAAGGAGTTGAGTGTACCCATCACAGCTGGTTGCAGCTCAGCCTTGCCCCCTTCCCTGCTGAGGAACTGGGCAGAGAGTGATAAAACTTGTGGGATGAGATAAAGACTAAAAGATAAAGCAAAAGTATACGCACAAGGAAAGCAAAACAAGGCATTCATTCCCCTCTTCCCTTGGACAGGGAGGTGCTCAGCCATCCCAGGAAAGCTGGGCTCCATCACAGGTCACAGTGACTTGGGAAGACAAACTCCATCACTCCAAATGTCTCTCCTTCCTCCTTCCTCCAGCTTTGTGTACAGGAGTGACACCTTACGGTCTGGGATGTCCCTGTGGCCAGTTGGGGCCAGCTCTCCTGGATGTGTATCCTCCCAAGGCCTTGTGCCCCCCAGGCCCAGCACCGGTGGGGGGAGAGGAGCAGAAAAGGCCTTGGCTCTGTGCATGCCTAAACTAAATAATAACTAAAACATCCCTGTGTTATCAGCACTGCTCCAGCACAAATCCAAAACACAGCCACTACCAGCTACTGGGAAGAAATTTAACTCTACCCCAGCCAGAACCAGCACAACTTGTTACAGGAATTTAAAATTTCTAATTATATATTTGTGTTTATGTTACAAATATTCAGTACTCAGCCTCAGGCCACCGTAGTTCTGGGTAGATTCCTTGTCATCCTACACTTGGCCTCTTCTTTCCCTCTACCCCAGCCAGTTATCCAGGATTTAGTCCTGACTGTGATACTTCTCATTCTCTTTATTTCTTTCTCTTCTCCCCACAAAGGAAGAAGGGAACAGCACAACCTCACCATCTTCTGCTGTTATTGAGAATTTGTATCAAGCAGATCCATGTGCCATTGTACCTTTCCAAGCTGGCCAACATCAGTATGAACTCAATTTTAAAGGTAGTAATTTTAAAGGTTCTCATCTACAGCTATGCAATGCTTTATAGACTCTTGCAAAGTCTCCCTGCTTTTAGAGGGTATGAGTTCCTTTCCTGACACCACCAGTTTCACTTACTGGAAGTGAGGTAGTGGTGGCCCAGAGCAAATTCCTCACAAAAGTAACCTTCTCCCCTTGTTCCTTGACACTCTCCAGACTCACATCTGACCAGAAATATAAACGTTCATAGTCTTCACCTAAAGTCATAGTAAACTTTAAGGAAAGTAAGTAACACTGTGGATGGTAAAAAATACAAGTTAGGCATCTTTGTGTTACTGTAGCAATGTTTAAAGAGCGTTGAGTGGCTTGAGGGAGCAAGCAGGATAGGCACAGGTTCAATCATGGAGTTACAGGAAAGACAGGAAGCTTATACAGCCTTTGTGCTACTCCTCAGCAGGTAGAATTGACAGTGAATGTGAGCTTTCATTAAAAAATATGCAAAATATGCAGTTTTCATTAAAGAATAACTGATGAGGACAAGATGACCCTTTCTTGTAGACTTACTCATGACTTTTTTTTTTCCTTCTCTTTTTTCTCCTCAAGAAATGATTCAGACAAACATCAGTTTTAAAACTCGAAGACAAGTTTGCAGGCGACCAAAATTTGTGTCTTCTGAAGATGTGCAGAAGATAAAGACAGGGTAAGTGCTCCTTAGTTTGTTTTTTCATATTTTAGAAGTAATCATAAGGCAAAATGGGTCCCAGTGCTGGCAGTAGCTGTACAAAGAACACAGGTGCTGCTGGAGATTGCCTATCCAGGGGACTGAAAACCAGAAGCTGTATCACAAACTGCTGTCTTGGTGCCTGGGATGCATGTTACTCCAGCCACAGCTGTTACTTAAAAAAACAAGTGCAAGAGGCTGTGATGGTTGAGTGGCAGCATGCAGAGCCCAGCCTACAGACTGAGGCTATTTCCCAGTTTCTTTATGGTTTATTTTGTTCATTTTTAAATAGAGGAATTGGCCAAAGGGGATGCTCCAAATGTGAGTGTTTGGAGCAGTACTAGAATTACTAACGCTTCATTTTCTGTCTGTTTGCAAGCAGCCAAAGGGATTCTTCTATTCCAAATCAGACCTGTCCTAGTCACTGGGATGCATCTGCACTGCCTGACTTTGGATACAAGGTATCTTTTTTGTTTCTGCCCCTTCTTGTAATTCTGATGGATAGGCACAGTTCAGAGCTTAACTGAATCAACTGTAACTGTATGGATGCTAAAAAGGGACAGGAGGAATTTCTTGGGTGGGTGTGCTGAAGGTCTAGATGATCTCCCAAGGGCTCATAAAACAAGTGCCAAATTGCCTTGAACTTCAACTGCATTTTAGGTGTTTATCTACATACCAAAAACTCCCCAAACCAAAAACTCAAAAACTCCAAACAACAAACCCAAAACTCACCAAGTTCAACACAGGAAGAGTAAATTTGGATTGGAGATCCAGGAAAGGAAATCTCTGTATCCTCCAGTACTGTCACATACATCATGGATCTGAGCGCAGACCTTGGCCTCAGGAAATGGCAGAAATAAAGATCTACAACCATAAAATAAAACAAAAACCATTGCAGTGATGTCTTCCACAAAACAAACGCAACCCCTGTCAGCCCAAAGTCTGTGTTGTTATTTGGTCTACCAAGACCAAAATATGTGGGTGTTTTTTAGATTTCTAGGTCCTGCAGTCCTTCTGGAAGAGCAGCACAGTTTGTGGAAGTACTGCAGGACTCTAGAAAAAAAGACTTTTTCATGTTACACGGGCCCTTTGTGTAGTGCTTTTGACCCTGCTTGAGGAGCAGTCTGAGGCTTTCCTTGTTGACTGTGTCACAGAATCTTGTGTGATGCTGACCAGCTTGTGTTGGCACAGCTACCCTGGGGGCTGAGGAACAGCAGTGTGTGGCTGTGTGTCAGTGTCATGGGTGGAGTAAAGCACTTCACTTACAAGAGAGGAGTGCTATGTTGATATAAAATCACCATTTGATAAAATTTGATAGTGAAGGAGACAGTGGTTTAACAAGATTTGATAGCAAAGGACACTTGATTATTTACTGCTTACACAGGGTCAGACAAAACTGCTAGAGAGTCCCTCCTGTTGAGTCATGACTTCCATAAAGAAAAGATTAAATAATAATGAGAGTGTGTGGGAATCTGGCAGGCAGCCCCTTTGAAGATTTGCCTGTGATATTTGGAGCCCAGTGGAAGTAACACAGGAATATGGTCTTCCCTTGGCTTATCAGCATCTTAACTAGCAAGCATAAAATTTTCCAAAGAATGCCAGAAAGACAGGTAGCTCTGTTCTCTTCAGGTCTCTTGAGCTGTGTGTACTTAATTGCTTCCCGTACTTGCTCTGAAAACTTGTCTGAATTTTAGTTGAGTGCATTTGTTGGGGTGTTTCTGGAGTCACTGGGGTGAATGTAGGAAGCTTTGGAACACATAATATCTTTTGGTTGTACATGTGGGGATGTGTGAGTAGAAGGAGCTCAGTTTGCTTGCTCAGTTGGCACCTAAGAAAATATCTCTTTAACTTGTGAGTGCCTTTCACAGGAAAGGAAATGTGACAGTGCCTGTTGGCACTAAAAGTGAAAGCCTGGGCTAGATTAAATCTTTCTGTGGGACCCTAAGCTTGTTTTTTTTGCAGTAGGTAATATTGGGAGTGGCTGGGATTCTGCATGCTTGTGGTGACCATTGTAAGAGCTGACAGCTACAACTCGATGAACTGCCTTCTCTTCAGACACTGACAAATAATCCTGGCAGAATCTGCTGTGCTGGAAGTGATCTGTTTTAAAAAGGAACCTGTGAGATAGGCAGAAAGTTATCTTGGCTTAAAATGCGATGCTGTGTTTTGGTAACATTGCTTATTTTTTGAGTATTGCCATGTCTTAATCTGTAAGTCATTGAGAACAGTTCTGTAGAAAGAAGTGTATAAAATGCACAATGGAAATTGGTAACACTGATTGGAAAGTTGGTGTGAATTTCTCCTGTCTTTGTTTTCACAAAGTGGAATTAGTCGTTTTTAAATGCTTTAAAGGAAAAAAAAAAAAAAGAATTTATTATATCGTGAAACTTCTTGCTGGGTTTAAAATTGTCTCTTTAATGTACAGCTGAGAAAAGTGTGCACTGGATGTGTGGTTTCCTGTCAGTTTTTGTGTGGTTGATGTGCTGCTGAATCCTGGCCACAGGCAGGCCAAGGACTGCTGCACTGTACCAGGCACAGGATGCAATGTGAAGAGTGTGTGTGCATTTTACAGATGTCAGTTCTGGTGGGGTCACTGCCACCAGCACCAGCCCTGCTCCTTCCAACACCCCCGTGAAGCAGAGCTCAGGGTGTGAGTCACAGAGTTCTGCTCTTGTGCAGTCATACACTGGTGGGAATTGCAGCCAGAGCAGTGATTCCTTCTCTGCCTTGGGAACTCTGCTCCTTGATAACAGGGTAGCAAATGCTCACACTCAGTGGGATTTCCTTTTCAGGCCTGAAGGTGAAAAATGCTGAAGAAGTTGTGTAGTTATGCCATATCAGCCTTCAACAGCAGTGTGATGCTGTGATCCTTTATTAGCACTAGAAGCATCCTTGGGGAAATAAGGACAAACACACAAGTTCCCATGGAAAGGAGAACAGTTTGTTGTCAGGTCATCATATGATAAAATAATGCAAGTACCTTTCTTACAGGTTTAAGCCATGTGTAACATGGCTGACCCTCTGTTTTACCTAGAAAGGTTTCAGTTCCTCAGGAGGAGATCATAGAATCACAGAATAGGCTGAGTTGGAAGGGACCCACTGGGATCATCGAGTCCAACACCTGCACAGGACACCCCAAGAATCACACCATGAGCCTGAAGGATGCAGCAGAGCAAAAGTACATTTGTAGTTTAAGTGGAAATTGTTCATGTATAAATAAATTTGCAGATGACACACCTGAAGGATAGGGCCATCCGAAGGGATGTGGACAAACTCAAGAGGTGGCCCATGGGAATCCCATGAAGTTCAACAAGTACCGGTGCTGCACCTGGGCCAGGACAACCCTTGGGGTCAATTCAGGCTGGGGATAAGCAGATGGAGCAGCCTTGGGAGAAGGACTTGGGGGTGCTGGTGGTTAGAGATGGACATGCCCTGCCCCTGAACCCCCCTTGTGCTGAGCTGATAATTTACAAGGGCCTGGAGTGACAAGACAAGGGAGGATGGCTTCAGATTGATAGAGAGTAAGTTTAGACTGGGTATTAGGAAGAAATTCTTCCCTGTGAGGCTGGTGAGGCCCTGGCACAGGGTGCCCAGAGAACGTGGATGTGCCACCAGTGGAAGTGCCAGATTGAACGGGGCTTGGAGCAACCTGGGATAGTGGAAGGGGTCCCTGCCCGTGGCAGGGGGATGGGATTGGATGGGCTTTAAGGTCCCTTCCAACCCAACCAATCTGTGATTCTAAATAAATATATGAAATACAGTGACATGATCTTCATCCTGTAGGTGATGGTGAGCAACTTGGGCTGTGGTGCCACAGACTGCAGACAATCAATACTTGCACATCCTGATTGTTTTATGTGCTGTGCTGTAAAGCTTTGGAAAATGCTTCTGTATTGAGACATGGGAAATTTTACTCAATTTTTTAAAGGCTTTTAAATAAATTCAAAGAAATAGTTCTTTCTTGTGCAGCTGACTTTATTCTTAATCTTCAGAACGCTTCCCTGTGAGCGATCTTCTCATTAGTAAGTGCTTAAATGTACCTGTGAAACACAAGTTCTATCCTACTTTATTTTCTTTCTAAGCTCAGCCTTCTAAAACATGGAGTTTTTGGCTGGTAGGGTAAGATGTTAGTTTCCTTGTTACCTTTTAGGATGGCCACAGCTTTCCTGCTTGAAACACTTTGGAACGTGGGCTGTTGGGATCTCACTTTGTAATCTTAAATTCCTGCTTGGCTTAAGTTGTGGTGAAGTGGAAAGTATTACCAGGTGACATGAGCCTGCCAGCATCACACTTTTGCAGTTTATGGAGATAAATGTTGATTCTAGAAGGTAAAATACATGAATTACTTTGGAGAAAAAAATGGAAAATTCATGCATGACATAAACAAGCAGAAGAGCCCGAGTAATGTTTTAATTATGTTTTGCATTAAATTCTCTTTGGGAAAAATGAGCATTTCTTAATGGATTTTTAAACACAAAATGTATGGATAAATAAATAAAAGTATAATGGCTAAATAAACTTTGTTTCCTTTGGGAAAGGAGATGTATTTTTTTAAGCAGATATTTGGTGTCACATTTGTTTAGAAATGTAGGGGGTTTTTTTTGAAGTCCGTATTTAAGTAATGCTTTCTATGTTCTAACTTTGAAAAGGTAAGGCACCACAATGCCAGGAGGGTATTTATGTTTTGTTTGTTTAATCTTTAATAGCTGAAGCTCCCATAAATGTCTAATTACAAATGATACTGTTATCTAAGATCTTTTTTTCTTAATCAGCTTTAGATATAAAACTGACTGGAATAATCTGTCAAATTTTTTTTTTTCCAATTTCTGTTCCATTGAGATTTAAAGTTGCAGGTGTCAACTCTTGGAGATGATAAACCTTTCGACATCTTTCCTGAAGAGAGGTGAGGTGTCCTTGCAAAGCTGGAGTGACAGACTGATTTACTTGGTGGTATTTGGTTATTAACAGTCATGATCTGAAGCATTTAATTACCCTTCATAAGCATAGTTTGGGGACCCTTCTGAAAGTGTTTCTGCTGGAATTAGGCTTCCGTGTGTTCCAAACTCACTGCAGCCTCATGCCTTTTTTTGCTTTGGTTTGTATTTTATAGGCGGTGGTGATCAGCAGCACAACCTCTGAATACAATGAAATAAAGCAGCTGTTTCATCAGACTATGAAAAATTACAGCATCCTTAAAATACAGAGGATTCAGAATCCATCCCTCTGGAAGGTGTTTCAGTGGTTAGTACTTGTTTCCCTGTCCTTATGAGGAGGCAGTCTCCAAGAACAGGTTGTCCTGTATGTGCTTTCTAGGAAAGAAAGGAGGTTGCCACCTGTGCCTTAACGTGACTGGTATTTTGTTATTAGCAATTTCAGGGGTGAGATTGGTGTGTGAGGCATTCCACAGATTGCCATGCTCTGTGGGGAGGTTCCCTTTGCATGGCTCCTTGGAAGAGGGGGAGAGGAGCATGGAGAGAAAGACACACATGATGCAGAACTGGGCTGAGGATACCTACAGGGATGTGGAACAGTGATTGTCGATGGAGCAATAGCTAGCTGCCTGCTGCACACGTGCTCTGTCTGTTACAAATCTTTATCCATTAGAGTATATGAAATGCTAAAGAGAGTAAAGGCTGCTTGGGCCTTTTTGTTCCAGTCAGGTTTATTTAAGGTGCCTTTGCTGAACAAAGTCAGTATTCACTGAGAAAGAATCCTTGTGTTTTAACTTGATGATCTCTGAGTTCCAGAGGTCCTTTCTGGTTTTCAACATCTGCATCAGTGATACTGAACACTGGGTGCTTAGGCCAAGCTGGATACCAGCAGATTAGAGCTGGGGTTCAACCGTGTTCAGGCTAGTTTGATGTAGGATTAAGCTGTTGCTTAGAACAGTTGTAGTTTAAAACAAGAGTAAGCATTCAAGGACGGTATGGAATGGTCATGGAGTAGAAAAATACGGCTCAAATAAATGCTTTCACCTGCAAAATGATGGAACCTAGAAAGTTATCAGCTACTAATTCATAAAACCTTTTTATCTAGCAAAACATAAGAGACTTCAAAACATGTAATACTGCATATTTTTTATCCTCCTCCAATGAAGTAATTAAGCTAAGCAGGCAGAGTTTAACATTGCCAAGTCCAGAGGATGATGGAGTAATTTGGGTTGGAAAAGACCTTAAAGCTCATCCAATCTGCCATGAACAGGGACATCTTCCACTGTGCCAGGTTGCTCCAAGCCCTGTCCAACCTGGCCTGGAACACTTTGAGGGATGGGGCAGCCACAGCTTCTCTGGGCGCCCTGTGCCAGGGCCTGACCACCCTCGCAGTAAGTTCTCAGTGAACAAGTATTCAGTCCATTGCTCTTAACTTTCCATTTACTAATTTACAAGTTGGAAGGATTCTCCCTTCCCCCCGGCTTAATTTGTGGCTGATGACTCTCTGGAGAATATTACTGCCTTGTCCTCTTCAGCAGCTTCTGAAAAACTGAGAGGTGTCTGGATGCTGTGGAATAATGATGGGAAATATGAGTTGAGCCTTTTGTTGTGATTTCTGTTTTGACCCTGTTCACAGATCAGTCTGTGACCCTGGACTCAACCAGTGGGGTGAGCAGTGGGCAAAGCAGGCTGGGTTTGTGTCCTGGCCCCATCTCCCCAGCAGCACTGACCTCTCAGGGGCAGGAGCTGGGGCTGTGGCACAGAGCACAAGCTGCCTCCAGCTTTGAGCCACTGTGGAAGCACAGAGCCCCTGAGGTTACTGGTGCCTCCGCTCCATTGAGAGCTTGAGTGGGAAGGCACTTTACAGCACAACCAGGAGGGCCCTACAGAGGAGCCACAGGTTGGCACAGTGGTGACTGGAATAGTGCCAAATGCCTAAATTCCCTGAGTAAAGCCAGAATTATCTAGAATTGCTGAGCAGTGGTGTCAGTACTGTGCTCATCTCGTACTTGGTCATCATGCTGCTATTGTGTCTCATCTGAGGCGAGAGCAGGCTGGAAACCTCATCCAGCTGACATTTTCATGGATGTTACACAGTTGTTCGAATTGTTTTAAAAAACACTTTTTTCCCTTTTCTTCCATTGCTCACATTCTCCTCCCCTTAATTTCTGTCAGGCAAAAAGAGAAGATGAAAAGGGAGAATGGAGGAAAGGAAGTTCAGGAAAAACGCCTGTTCCATGGAACTGATGTCACCTCCATGGAAACGATCTGCAGTCAGAACTTTGACTGGAGAATTTGTGGAAGCAATGGAACTAACTATGGGAAGGGTATGTAGAAAGTGAGATGTCTGCTGAGACTCCCCTGCTAGTGGAGCAGTCAGAGGTTCTGAAGTCTTTAACTACAGAAGGACAAAAAAGATAAGAATTGGTATTATGATCCTTCTGAAGAGGGCCAAGATTTGCTTTGGGTTGGTGTCAAAAGTATTAGTGATTTGGGATTTGCTGTAGGTGGCATTTTCTGATGTCTGAGGTCGTAATTTGAACTTACAGTTCAAAATTCAGTTCAAAAAATCAGTTTGTATGGCAGGGAGCAGAGGGGCATGTATGCCCTCAGTGTGATCATGGAAGGTCCTCATGTTTTCTTGTCTGTCCCTCTCATCTCAGCACACAGTCCTGTAGTGTGCTTATTGGTATAGCTTAAAAAAATTACTCCTGAAATAGCAAATAGTGAATGGAAATTATATAGTGCAGTCCCCTCTCTTGCAAAAATTTTGGTGGTATTTTGTAAACTGGGTAAGAGAAGTCCCTGAAGGTTGAGTCAGATACCTCCTAAAAACCCAGAGGATGCTCAGGTTTTGCTGTCATTGTATAGATTCTCCTCACAAGCACGTTTCCATTTTGTTTCTAGGAAGTTACTTTTCTAGAGATGCTCGCTATTCCCATGCCTACTGTCAGGCTAGGCTGCAGGATCACTTCATGTTCGTGGCTCGTGTTCTGGTTGGAGACTACGTTAAAGGCAACCCTGCCTATGTCCGGCCCCCAGTGAAGTGTGCTGACAAGCTGTGGTTATATGACAGCTGTGTGGATGATGAGTTAAATCCTTCTGTTTTTGTTGTCTTTGAAAAACACCAGATTTATCCAGAGTACATAATAGAGTATAAAGAGGAGAGAATAAGAGAGCAGATAGTGGCGGGAATAAGAGAGCAGAAAGAGACAGGAATAAGAGTGTCTAGAGAGGAGGGGAAAAAATGTGTTATATCTTAGAGGAACGTGGCAGTTTGTGTCCCTCATCTTGTTTTTTGGATTGCAGGTGTTCTACTACTTGGTGACTTCTTTCTTTTTAATGCAGTTCTTCAGAATGTTTATACAATTTTTGCATTGAGTAGGGCTGGCAAAGTGGATGTTGCATTTGTTGTGAGTGCCTTATCTTCTTCTCTTCCTCTCTTAAATGAAGAACAGACATTTTGATAACTATAGCAGAAAAATGAGAATTGTGGGATGGGAAATTGAATGTTATGACTCTGGGCAGATAATTGCAAATGCATTGTCTAAAAAAATAGAGAGGACTTTTCTTTGCAAACAGTTAGAAGAAAAATTAACAGTACATTAGTTTTAAAGGAAGCTTTCAGGTTTTTAGTAGCCAGAGATTCTTTTCAGTGCAGAATTAATCTGTTCTTGATCCTCTCATCTATCATTATTATAAACAACTCACTGTAGGTAATAATGACTTGACTTTGCTTTCAAAGCACTGCTTTTTAATGCTGGTACATGTTTTGAGTTAAAATGATAAACAAAAAAAGAAAAAGCATATTTTAAATCCATGTTGTTAGTTCTCGAGAATTTTCATCTGTACAATGGCAGATGGATCAGAAAGCTGTTGGATCAGATTCTTTGTGGAAACGAGCAGCAACTTGCTGTAACCTATACAAAAGCAGAGCTCAACTGAAACTGTGAAAGCCACCACATGTGAGTAAGCAGATACCAAAATTTGATGGTTTGGCTGCAACTAATGGCCGTAAGGACACAAAGGCTGTGTCCCAATGAGCCAGGCTTTCCAGTGGGTATGGCCACGTAGCACAATAGGACAGGAGAAAATTCTTAAGGATCACAGAGATGTTCTGTCCTGCTTGTGCAATTATTTTCGTTTTTCCAGAGTAGAATGGGACCAGAAGAGACGAGTTAGGTTCTCTTGAGGCCAGTGGTAGAACTGCTGTCCTGAGGCACCATCCGCGTGTTCTACTGCCCACTTGTGTGGGGCAGGGTGCTGACAAGTGGGGATCCTCTTTTTGTTTTGGGGGTGATCCTGGGCAAGAAACCTCTGCAATTTCTACTGGATGTTAGCATGGAGTCTTTAAGTGGATCAAACTGAAAGCCCTCTGTACAAATTGCCATATTCAGGCAGTTTAGCTGTTCAGAGGGAAACTGGGAGTGAAGACAGAGGAGCAGTAATTTTTACCTTCAGATAAGCTTTACAGAAACACCAATAGCCTCTAAGGTTTTTGCATCTATGATAGAAATCTGTCAACTCCTCAAAGATATCAAGTTCTTCCCAAGAGGAACAGAAAAAATAAATCCAGAAAATCTTACTAAAATGACCTAGAACTAAATAAAAACATGCGGAAAAAATTTTAACATTTTTAAGATCTCTCTTTCTCTTGTTTGCCTGTAGAATTCCTGAATTACTGAAATAAAACCTGCTTTCAGGCACTTTCAGTGTGCAGTTTGTCTTTACATAAACATGGCAAGACTAAATATGCTGAGTGAACCAGCCCCTGCCTGCATTGCCTGTCTTCCTTTGGTGTTTCTACACCAGGGAACTGCACACGTGGACTGCCATTGTAGGGTAGGTGTTCAGCTAATTACTAAGGGGAGAATATTTCTGTAAATTAACTTCCTAACTAGGAGATGTTTAGTATTAAAGTGGTGGGGTAGTTTGGTTAGATTTCACGTAATTAAACAGCTGCTCTGAGCAGTTAATGAAGTCCTAAGAAAAGGTGAAAGAATTAAGTGAGGTGGTGGCAGAATTGTTGGTTTTAAATCTCAAAGTAGTGAGATACTGAGAGGTTCTAAGGAAGTACCTCTTTAATATGCAGATGAGCAACTTTTAAAGAATCTGAGTCAGGCACCTGTAGAAACCCCCACGCCTGGCAGGCACAAGGCAGGCCTGTTTGGGGAGAGTGCCAGTGAGATGCTGACAGCTTAGGATCAGTTCAGATCACCACACACAGAGTGAGGACACAGCAGTACAGGAACTGCAGAGCTGTTCCAGGGTCCAACCCACCCTGCAGCAGGGATGCAGCTCCCTGGTGCACAAGGCTCTGGCTTTTCCATCACAGGGCTGGATTGGGGGTGGGAGCTGCAGTCTGGATAACTGAGCTGAAGGGGAGGAAAGCTGGAAAAGGCATAATCTGAATGCAGGAAGATGAGAAAGAAACAACTGTTCTTCCATCTCGTGGCACCTCAGCCTCTTCCTAAGTGGCACCAAGGAAAACCCCTGGGAGGCTGTGCCACGCTTGGGCTGGGACCTGTGTGAGCACAGATACTGCTGCTGGATGCTGCTGGCCACTGCAACGGAAACAAAGTGGGTGCACACTGCTACACATCTGTGAAATTAGGCTGAATAACACATCTAAAAGCTTCACACATGCAAAGAAGTCATGTACTTGCTTGCTTAACAAAGATCATCTTTGAATTTATTAAGGCAAAGCAGACAAAATTCACAATCATGTTCTATCAAAAGTAGAGCTGTCATTGATTACACCCTGCATAGCCAGCCAGAGCTTTCTCAGGCTTTTGTTCCCTTATACAATTTGTTACATTCCTCAAGTAAAAAGTTACCTTTAGCAATGTCTAAAGTCATTGTTTTTGGTGCACTTATTAAAAATAGTAGTAAAAATCCAGTGTAACATGTCCCAAGTGACTCACCCCCCACCATGGCTGAAGAGACAAGCTATCTGCTGAAGAACAGCACATTCATAAATCAGGCAAGGAATGCTTACATGGTTTTATTATTCTTCCTTTAAAAATAAGCTATTTCTGCATCAGGGGAGGATTGGGTAAAGCAAAATGTCAGCAAAGCACTTCCACCTCTTGTTCCACGATGCAGGAACTCCAGGGGCAGTGCAGGGCCAGCTATAGAAGTGCTTTCTTAGGTCAAAAGGAAACTGTAGGACAAGGCTGCTGTGGGACATGGGGAAGAGCCTGAGCTGGACAGGAAGGAGGGGCAGGCCTGTGAGGCCAGGAGAGCTTGCAGATGTGGAAACAAAGCCAGAGCTTGGGCAATTGCAGAGTGTGGCACTTCTATTCCAGAAGAGGAGGCATGAGTTCAGTTTTGGTCTGAAATATGATCTCCCCTGTCACTAGGGATGTCTGGAATACTTTTGCAAGACAGTGTGTTGGCTCTGGGATGCTGCAGGAATCCAGAGGCACCAGAGCTCCCTCGAGGCCCGTGGCTCACATCGTGCCTGCCTTGCAGCACTGAAGTTTATCCCATCACATGTGCTGGGACCGAGCTGTGCCCATCTCCCTGAGCCCTCTTTCCCATGGCAGAAGCTCCCTCCTGGTCTTCACCTCTCTAAAGTGTGTGCTTTAACCCTGGTTTAAAACCCACTTTGCTGACATGCAGGGCCTCTCTGGAGTGAGATGGTAGCAAGGCCTGGCTATCCAAAAGCTCATGGAAGCACAAAGATCCAGTCCAACAACCCTTCAGAACTGGTACTGTTCAGCTGAAATCCAGGCTTTTCCCTTTTTTTGAAAGATTTAAAAGTGCTGAGGGAGCACCCATGGCAGAACAGTCATTATTCTTGTCTGGTTCTTGTCTGGTTTCATTTACCCATAATGCCAGAAAGCTCTGATGTGCTATATTGGGAGGAAAAATTTAACATTTTATGAGAGGGAGTTTAAAAATGTACACCTGGAAAGAGATCCTGAATGCAGACAGATCTGTGACTCCTGCCTGAATGGGCTGGAGCTCAATATGGAATTCAGTTCATGCCTGTATTGGCTCTGGCCCTACATCTTCCTATTAATTTCAAAGCTCCCTTTGAATTACCTGGGCAGTTTACTTCACATATAGGCCAAGTAACAACGTGGGCCAAAGAAGGACTGAAACCAGGCACTGTTACTGCACATGTACAATCAGGGTCAGAGGGAATGTTCAGGAAAACATACCAGAGCAGCAGTGCTTTTGGGATGCTCCAGAAAGCTTTGTCAGCAAGTTTTGCTCGCATTATCAGCAAGTCTTCTTCTTTCCTTGTGGAATCATCTAAGACACAACCTCCAGAAATGCTCTTGCTTGCATTATCAGCAAGTTTTCTTCTTGTGGAATCATCTAAGACACAACCTCCAGAAATGCAACAGCTCTGCCTTTTTTTAAAGGAAATAATTATCAGATCTTTTAACCTTGAGTACCTCCCCAAATTCCTTCACAGCACCTCTGCACTCCCTGCGCCCAGACTTTGTGGAAAGCTCCTGGCTCTTCCAGCTGAAGCTGGAGGAAAGCTCTATGCCATGGAATGCACAGCTGCTGCCTTCCTGATCAGCCGCTCAGTCATCGGTGACTTGGGTCTCATCACATCACGTTCATGCAGGAGACACCTGTGAAAGGAGAAGTGGGAGGGTGAGGAGTGGGTGATAAACGTGGGCTGTGCTGAGGGGCGAGCCCACGTCAGAGCACACCTCTGACTCCCCAGCAAAGAGATGCCAGCAGTGGCACTGACTGGAGTTGCAGCAGTTCACAGAAGCTTGGCAGTCCATAACACACATGGTCAACAGGCCATATCTGAAGACAGAACCATCTGAAAATCAACTACCCTTGAACATACAAGATCATCCATTCAGGCTGAAAGAGTGGACTTTTGGCATTGGAAGCTACTGTACATTTTATCCTGGTTAAATGTTGCCACATTTAACACAAATGCTTGCATATAATTTTAGCCTTAAATTTATTGGTTTGAATATATTCATTACTTCTTACTTTTTGAGTATATTCATTACTTCTTACTTTTAGCAACAGTGCTAAGTATTTATCAGAGGAAATACTCACCTGGCAAGGTTTTGTTTGGCCTTTGATTTAGAATTTAAAGCAGCATGAATCAATAACAGGCTGAAAACATCTCTCTGGAAAAAAAAATCAGCAAAATACAAACTAATAAGTAATGTCTTAGTTACCAAATTATTAAATTCACAGGAAGGAAACAAATCAACATTCAAAATAAATATTTAACCCTGCTAGTAAGTGTTTGCAAACAGGATTCAGCCACAAGCACAGTTCAGCTTTTCACTGTCTAACACTGAAGTGCTGTTGATGAGGTGAGTGCTTCATGGTGGCTACTGAAAGGGGATTAAGTCACATCAAAAAGTCTTTTCTGGATTTCCTTTACCTGAGCATCACTGCCTCCCACTTGGACGAGTTCATAACGGATTGGGTACAGCAGGTCTACAGCTTTGTCACAATTCCCATTTTCAAACTCCACCAAAGCCTGGCACAGTGGCAGCCCCAAACGAGGAGCCAGGGAAAGCTGGTGGTCTTCATGAGGTGCTCTGCAGAATGAAAAAGTGGTTAACTTCCACAAGCCAAAGCAAAAATAGCCACATTTCAATGCCAGTCTGCCCCTGCCTGCAGACAGGTTTTTGTTTTGGTTTGGTTTTTTTTACTGTACAAAGCCTGATGTTTCAGGTACTTGACATAGGTCATAACTTTTGGTGTGGTTATGCTACTTTCACCTCTTTGTCACTCAGCCAGCAATCAGTTTTTATCCTCCTGAATATACCCACAAAAGGCACAAGCCCAACCCCTCCTAGCTCTGCAGTAAACAGTTTGGGCTAGGACAGTAAGAAAACTGCAGTTTCTCTTCTGCTGACCCCACAAGAACATCCTACTGCTGGTCCTTTGTGTGGCCACATGTGGCCACCAGTCCTTGCACACAGCTCCCAGCCATGACCTTGCAAGCCAGCTCCTTCTCAAGTCAGCGTTACAAAACTTCCAGTTGCTTTCACTGGGCCAGCCTTCATTTTCCAGTAGGCAACACTGCCCTCTGTGTTTATCATTCCTTAAACAAACTGTGCCATCCTAGAAAGATAAAAGTGCCCAACAGATGTTCACTTGAAGCAGCCTGAGACAGCCAGTGATGAAAATGATGGAGCAGTTCCTCATTGTCACGTTTTGTCCAGCATTCCCATGGAAAGGAGCCTGTGACACCAGCCACCAGAGAGCGCCATGGGACACCCGACAAATTCCCAGCAGCTTTCCATGGCTAAGGCCAGGGAAAAATACCGGTGCAATGCCAGATGTTTGTGCCCAGGTTGTAACGCTGCTTTCTTAACACATACAGAACGCCTCTGGGGTACCATTTATATATTAAATATTTGTGATAGACGTAAGTTAATCCAATCATTAATACAGCCCCTTCAGTTCACAGCCTGCTTTCTCAAATAATTAAATGAAGTTTTATAATATTTCAAACTACAGCTAAAAATGTACACATGTATTAAGGCTGAAAGTAGGTGAAAGGAAGCACTGGGTGAAAGAATAAGTAGCATATATCAACACATGTTCATTAAAGCCTCTGTGGTGGACAGTTTTCTATACTTTATATAACCTGACATACTTATATAAATAATAGAATAAATAAAGATATTTACTGTTTTCTACTTTAGTTAAATGAGACATACTTAGACTTGCTTTGAAAGTTATTTGTTTTGCTAAGTATTCTTAAAAATTACAGTACTCCTCAAAACTACATATAGTCAGGAACAAATAGTGACAAGTTCAGGTTCTCCTTTCTTCCTTCTTTTTAAAGGCAAAGGAAGCAACAGATGCTTAAACAGAGGGAAAAAAGGGTGTAGTGGGGGGAAGAAATTGAATTTAAAGCATCTATATATCAACCCCTTAAAAAAAACCACAACAAGGCAATTCATAGTCATTTAATACCTAAGGGAACAAAAAACCTTCATTGTTTGGATGTAGTACTTAAATATTCAACTTTTTCAAATAACTTAATTTGAAAGTGAAATATTCTACATTATTACTTTAGTAGTACTTGAAACCTAATTTCCTGCAGATGGACTTAACAACACTTCAAAGAGAAGCCATTAGAATATCACTACCAACTAGTGTTCTGTTAATAACCTTTTAAACTAGAGCAGAAAAGATCCTCCACAGACAGCTGATGTATCCTGTAGAATGTTCTTATTAATACACTTTACTCCTTGTCTGTAACACAGCTTAGTGTGACCCCACTAAAAGGAAACAACAGCAACTGCTCAGGTGGTGTCCATGACCTCAAACACAAAACATTTCTGCTCATCAACATGAGGAACCCCTCTAGACATCAAGTCAGCAAATAAATAATAATATGGATCTAACTGGACGTTGCCTGCTTAACCCAGATGTGTCCCAGTGATATGCTAAGGCAGGGAGGAGCGTGCTGGAGCTTCAGCAAGCCAGAGACATCACTGAAGTTCACAGGGCTATTCACTGAGCCCAGTGCAGGAATTCCATTGCTTACCTGGCAAGTTCCTGCAGAGTTGTTAAAAGCTCCTCAGTAGTTTTGTGGTCTTTGGCTCCAAGGAAAGACATCAAGAAGTGCACATCATTGAACAGAAGAATGTGATCCTTGGTGTGCTTCTTTGTAACCCCAAGCAGATCATTCCACCTGTCCCCAAGCTTTACACCTAGGAGTAAAAAATACTTTTCTCAATAATACTGCCACATGCAAAAGTACGACTTTGCAATTACTGTCAGCCACTCAGCATAAAATGCATTCCTACTGAACTCAAGAGAACATATCCTGATGTAGCAAGATGTATGCAGCAATAATGCTCAGCTGCAGCCTGCCTTATGTGGGCCAAGAGCTTCTTGACTGTCAGGAGTTTAAAGGCATTATTTTAGTCTGCATTGTGTAAGCTTCTGGCTTTATTATGAGATAGCTCATAATGTTTTGGAGGTGCTGTTCACCATGAGCCATCTGTAGGAATCACAAGACAGAGTGAGAAGATGGATTTAATAAAACTCCCAATACATCATTAGTGTTTTAGCAGAACAGTGTGAAACACTGTCTGCCCACCATGTCCCCTGCCATGAACCCCAGTGTATAAACACTGACTTAAAAAGGGGAAACACCACTGAGTTAGGGGAGTACAAAAAGGCAGAGGCTGATATGCCCATACTAACTATTTCAATCAGGATCAAAACAGAAAAAAAGGATTAATTGGAAATTTATGTCCAGAAAGTGCTATGGGTTTTTAGAGGCTTATGCACTTGTTTGCTCAGCCTCAGACCTCCAGGAGCAATAGAAGTGAAGTTGTCAGAGAAGAAGTATGTGACCTGTGCTAGCTGGAGCTGACTGCTATGCCACACTGGCATGGAAAATTGAAGCTTTTGGGAAGAATAAAGCTTATGGACATTATTAGGAACTTCACATTGATGCTTTTCTCAAGTTTCTTCTGAAACGCTGATCGAGCTTGCTGTGTAATTATACTGAAATAATTCCCCACCATGAATGGCAGGGGAAGGGAAAAAGAAAAAGTTATAAAAAACAATGGCCAGAGGATAACCTACCTTCCAGATGAAGCCTGTACAGCATTGAACTGCTATCAACTATATCCAGGATGCTTCCACTTGCCAGGCACACGGGAGCAATCTGTAATCACAAGTACTCATAGGCTGGCCAAGTGATGCATTAGTGGACACTTCCTCAGATTATCAAACTTATTTTCACAGTACTAAATTAATTTTATCCTTCTATTAATTCAAAATTACTTGTTTTGTAATGGTCCTAATTGCATTTTTCTTGAAGAAAGGAATTTGCAATGACAGAAACTTATATGGTTTACACGTGTTGTTTTTCTCAGTAAATATGGAGAGTCACCACAGTATTTTATTTTTTCCAAAATTCTGCCATAAATATTATTTCACTGGATCAATGTTAGTAGATAGAAATCTGCCCAGCAGCTTTCTTAATGCTTGTGGTATTTTTACAATCCTTACAAAGATGCACTATGTTATCTAAATTGATACTGCTTATTTACAAAGGTGGTTTTGAAATCCAGGCAGTTGACTTTGTACCTAATGTGAAAACCAGTTCTTTGTAAAGGTGACTTGACTAATTTACATCCTTTGAAAGGTATGAATAAGAAACATGGACAGAATGGAAATCAGTACCACTGTAGCTCTTTCAAGCACCCAAACTATGTAATACTCAATCCTTGAGGCATTTTCCCCAGAAGTGCTGAGAAATTGTTTCCCTAAAAGACTGTGGTAAGAGATGTAAACAATATTTATACACAGATCATGCACTGTGATAGGTTTCAGTGTCACACAGAAGGAAGAAAGCACACATCATCATCACATCATGATCTTGCATGATCTCAGTAAAGAAAAAAGGCCCTACTCACATGCTGGTCATAAATTGTCAAAGCAGCTTCATATTCCCCCTGGAAAAGCAAAGGAGGACTGCGTGGTTAATGTGCAGACACAGCAACCAGAGATAAAAACATTAACAGACAACATAACAGCCCTTCAGGACTGCTTGATCAAAACAAACCAAGTCAAAGAAACTTGAGGTATTCAAAGCAGAAAAACCTGGATTTAATAGGCAAAATGATCAGAATGTTGAGGTTTTATCTAAGAAGCAGTACCAATACTGGCACAAGTTAAGCAAGAAGGAGAAACATGGAGGTATAGCCTCTCATTCTAATGTTCCTTTCATGGATGTTTGCAAAAATCAGTGCATCCCATGGTGTATGCAAAGAGATGGGAAAAAACGGTTTTAAGTAGCCTTCAAAAAAGTTTTGTAGATAGGAAGAGACAAAATAAATAAACTATTGGACTCCTGTTGAGAATTATGTTCCTTCTGTGTTACTCTGCTTTCTGGCCAAAGGATGCTGCCTTCTCAACAATGCCACATTTATCTCCCTATTAAGCTGAATCCCACGAGTGCTAACAATTAAATCCAAGGAAATTCTGACAGGCTGGGTAAAATTTCAACCATTTTTAAAGGCTTTCAATAGTAAGAATTAGTAACAATAATTTACAGCATTGGCAACCCAATTTAGAGTTTATGGGCTCTTTTTTTATAGTCAGAAAATTTTTGGGCCAGAAAATGAGTACTGAATTTGCTAAGAATTTTGTTAATTTTTGCCTCAAAATTAGAGATCTACATTCATCTTACTATCAAATAACTGTGCTAAATGTAATTAGTGAGACTATTGGATCTTCAAACATGCAATAATCTCACAGCAATATGTCAACATTCTTAGAAAGATCCTGAAAGTGCTGCCCAATGCAATTAACATTCTTAAAATAACAGTAATAAAGGACTATGCCACTTTGTAAATATAGAATTGTGCTATTTTATAAAAACATCCCTTCAAATATCTGATACACTGATACACCCCCCCTCCACCCCCAGTAAATGTTAGTTCTGCCTTTTAAAGAGCTTTAGATAACCTATCTGGACCATAAAGCACATGTATGAAAATATCTCATACCTTTTCAATGTAGTATAAAGCCCAGTGCCAGTAATTATGGCAAGCAAGCATATCACTGCTCTGGAGAGAAAAAAAAATATTTACAAAATAACTCCTTTTCAAGTTATCTAATCAGATTTCTGTTTCCTCCTTCAGTAAAACTGAGTACTTCAGGAAACACATGAGACAAGAAGTTTAAATCAGCTGCCAGGACACCTTCTCATTTGGTACACTTGTCCTTGCAGCTATTCAGGGCAACACCTCAAACCCAAGGTTTTCCCCACATTATTTTCCAGAAAAGAGTTTCACTTGGATGCCTCAGAATTCACCTTTCTTCAGCACCCTTTTTAAAAAAGAAATTAAATTCACATCTATAAGAAGAGTAAGATTTGTCTCGTCTAAAATTTAGGCATCTTGTCTGAAGTAACCTGGCCAGATAGTGGAGAGAGGAGGATATGGAGGCCTTATGGGGGCCATTCATCCCAGCTATCCAGAACCTACCTCAGACAAAGAGGAATCACTTTTTAAACAAGTTTTACTACAGGCTACAGAAGCTGCAAGAGATGTCAAACACACTGGCAGCCCATCAGGTGAGATGAATTTTTGCTGAACTGAACCAATTTCACACTGTCTTTTCCAGCTGGCACCAGAACTGCAAATCCTCTTCCCTAGCCTGCAGTTCAAGGCAATTGCAGTTCATTTTTGTGAATGCATTAAAAATAGACAAATGTAGTTCCATAATCCTTTGGTGAAAATTAAAATACAAGAAAGGTTCACCCCTCTCCTCCCACTCTCTCCCGGTTCTGTAGTTAAACTTAATGGTCCCACAAGTGGAAAAATCATCTTTATTGTCATACTGACAACTGTAACAACCACTTTCAGGAAGCACAAAAGTAAAAGTTCCCAATAAATGTCAGGGCCTCTAAGATAAACATTCTGGTAATCTTTGTCTGTTTAATATTAAATCACAAACCAAACCCAAGCAACAGAAGCAGTTATGTGCTTGGCATAAACACTGATAGTATCCAGTTGAATATCATCTGCCATTCCAAATGACATACAAACAAGATCATGGAATTACCTGACTAAATAAAGCAAAACCTTTTCCCTGCTGCTAAATTTGAGCTCTGAAAAAAATTAAACTGCTAGAGAGAAGTGGGCTTGCACTTGATTTTATTTGGATAAAGAGTATGAATTACAGAGACATGCAGCTATTTTAAGAAACAAGAGTTAAAAAAAAAATTGATCCAAGTTACTGACTGGGGTTTTTAAGGTATCACCCGAAGTGTCAATCACTGATTCATTAAAACTAACATATTAAAAGACAAAAAGCTTTCTGGGAAGTGATAGGTGTGAACTTCAAGCAAGAGTTTTCTGTCTGCACTTCCAAGCTCAGTATCTGAATGCTTAACTTAAAAAATAAAACAAGCACAAAACCAGCCTTTCTAGTGTCACTATCCAGTCCTGCTCTTGGTGTGAGGTGGGATAGTCAGCTCAGATGACTCTAAAATACTCTTGTGGGTTCTAGCAAAGGCAAACCTCACAGCTCTCAGCTCTGAATATAACAGACAACCACTGGGTAAATGCTATCAAACACAAAACAAAACTTAATTTACAGCAAAGGACCACATAACAGACTAATTAACCTGTTCAATACTCTGAAAGGTGGTATCAAACATGTTGGCTATATAAGGTAACTGATACACTAGAAAGTAATTAGTACACTAAAAAGATGTAAGAGCATAATTTCTCTTTTCTTTATTTTTAAAATCCCCTCCCCATCCAGAAGCAAACAAGTATTTTAGTGTTTTGAAACAGTTGATCTGACTGTGTAGTTTTTCATCTCATCTTAGGTCCCATGAGGAGATTTAGCCAGGTCCTTCAAATCTCTGTCTGTGCATACATCAGCCTAAGTAAAAAGCTTGTGAAAAAATCAGTGGTCACTTTACTTTTATAACCACACAACAGATCACAAATAGGGACAGCCATGTCCCTCATAACATGCCACTTCTTCCTGCCTCTTGCTTAAAAGCTGCATGGAGTGTAGCAGCACCTCAAAGGAGGATTTCCTCTAATATGCAAACTCTGCACTGGTTGTAACAGGTCTGCAGATAGGAAGGAACTGCAGGCAGAGGACTCAAGAACTGGGCTGCAGAAATTAAAGAAAACCTAAAAATAGCTTCCTCAGAGATGCCACAAAAACGTTTACCTTCCAGTTCTTTTCGGTTTCCTTCATGAATTTTAAGCCTTTCTCCACCTCTGCTTTCATTTCATTTACATGAGCTATAGTATGGGCAGACCATGCATCTGTCTGATTTATAGCCAAAGCCTGTGAGTGAAAAACAGCAAAACATGATCAGCCTTACAAACTTGCAAATACAGACATTTATCACTGCTTATCTAGAAACAAGAGACTACTTTTTACTTGCTGCATGTTAAGTACATCCTTGTACTACTCCAACTAACCACAGCCCAGAAGTCTGATTTGGACAGAAAAGGAAAAGAATGTTTCTTGGCTGACTTCACTTCCCAGCTTCTGCTGCAGGGAGATGAACACCTGCAAAACACTTTAAAGCACAGGCTTTGATGATGACTGTGAAATGACATCTATTTCACGGACATGCATCAATGAAAGAACTGCAGGCACAGGCACAATATGTTCCATGATATAATGCCTTGCAGATAACTATTTCCTTTCCAAAAAAATGGCCAGCTCTGAGTATTCAGCCAATTCCTCTTCCTTGGCCCAACAACTCCCATTAGGTTTTGGCAAAGTTAGTCATAAACCTAGTAAAGGTAAAGTTTTAGGGTTTAGTCTCTCTTGTCACTTTCAGGAATTTGATGTAACAGAAGTTTTGCCAAGAACACCCATTAGAGAGATTAATTGTGTCAGACTCCTGGAGGACAAGGATAATCCTGAGGACTAGAGAAAGTCAAGTAAGATTACTATCTTCATAGAAAGGAAACAGGCTGGCTCATACTAATCCCCAGGAACATTGTTACAGTTAATTGTTCAATAATCCAGGAACAAGGATCTAGGAAAAAAAAAGGGAGCAGGAAGCCAAAGAGGATTGATTGTCAAGAGCAGACTTGGTCAAAACAATCCAACATTCTTTAATAGGAGTAAAAAGCCAATTATACATGTGGGAAGCAGCAGGTGGGCTGATGTGTGGATTTTACAGGGGTGTTCTGACCTCATCTGACACTGCATGCTCATAAACAAGTGAGGGGAATGCAGTCCAGTGAAAATGCCTTGGTGGGGCAGAGATGTGAGAGGACTTATCAACAAATCTCACAAAGATCTGTGAACATTTCCATGCTGAGCTGTATCTCTTTGCTGCTTTGACTAACAGCTAGCAGAAACCAACACCCTGTCTGAGAATCCTCAAGCCTTTTAGCACCAACAGCAGGCAGTTTACCTCATGGGCAACCTTCTCAGCACGGTCAAAAAGGTTTGTTTCCACAAGTCCAAAAGAGTAGTAGCCCTTCACATAGCTAACAGAAGGGGGAAAAAGAGCACATCATCCATTTATAATAAGGTTTAGTCCAGGACTGAAAAAACACACTAGAAAGAGCATTTAACTCAAAAAAAGTCCTTGCAGAGCAATTTACAACAAGATTCAAGCTCACAGGATACAGAACTACCAAGCTAATTCTCAGAGGAAATGAGTGACCCTGAGACACCACTATGGCAAGTAGTGACAAGACACACATCAGAATGGACATTTCCATCTCTGGATGAGATGGAATCACCAGCTACACAGAACCAGGCCAGCTGCTGACCTCCAGCTGCAAGATGCAGAATTAAAAGGCTAGAAGTGAGACACTGCTGTCATCAAAGCTATCTGAGCATCTCAAAGGCAATCTTATGCATTTTCCCCAGTGCCCACAAAACCACAGGAGGGTACTTTTACATGAAGTGGCCCTTTAAAACTGGTTGTAAATCATCCTTATTAAACCATAAAAATAAAATAAAAAAATAGGGATGTTATATGCATCTGATTTATTTGATGGATCAAGGTGAATAGTATTTTTTTGGAAGAAATAAAGAAATTTTGCCACTGCCCTGGGTGAGGACATGATTTTATCCTATGTATTACACACCATATGCTATATTTGACAGCTCACTTAAGAAAAATCCCTCACCAACAGTGTCAAGAAGAATACCAGATACATGTTCTATCCATGGTGAAGTTTGATTAACTTCTAGACTCTTGATTTTTGTCTACATGTCTCGTTTCCAAAAGATCCTGAACTTTTAAGTCTGAACTTAAAAACCACATAGTCCATGCACACCAGGTAAAGAGCAATTTTCAAATGAAGCATGACTCACCTGCTCAGTGGAACATCACGTGTCCAGAAAGGATAAACACGGGCAACAGAATCTCGCATCTGACGTTGATATCCCAGGTAGAAATAAGTGTCATGGGAAAATTTGAGGGCTAGCAGGTCAGTTGGGTGGCTCTGCAGAATCTGCTCCCACAGCTCACAAGCTTTTGGAAGTTGCCTAGAAATAAAAAATTATTTCCATCACTGAAAGAAGGCACACATGCCTGCCCCTGCTGTTAGTCCTAAATTCAAACTATGCTGAAAAATAGAAAATTCAGCACCAAATGACTTACTTTCTTCCTTGAAGGAATTCTTTAATCTTTTCTAAGACAATAATGGGATTATCTTCATTTGGCACCTTCTGAGAAATCTTATGAAAGAAATTGTGTTGGGTTACACCAAATCACTGTAATGAAACAAGCTTAAACCATAAATCTAAAAATTCTCCTCCAGGGCTGAATAGTTCCTAGAGGGACCCACCATAATTAATGGAACTTTGTATGTACAAAGACACCTTCCCTCTCCTTTTGTGGGAATCAAACCCAGTAGCAGGGCCTCAGTAGCTTAGTCATCTCCTTTGCTGAGATGTGAGGCAAATCCATGCTTGCCCAACTGTCTGGCAAACAAATAATGAAAGTGAATCACTAGCCCATATGTTCTGCAGTTCATACAGATTTACCATATGGAAAGAAGCAGTGTGTCTCTGCAGCACGTGTGACATTTATGTCCATATTTTGGAATATGGACATAAATGGGAAAGTATTTTACAGGGAAAATAGGTTTTGACACAGGGAGACGAGAGAGAAGTCTGCAACTCTCCTTCCGTGCATCTGAGTCTGGACCCTACTGTAGCCAAATACTTAATTTTCTAGTTCTAAACCACACTGATGAATCTGTGGAACATTTTAAACTTGGAGTGCTTAATGCTAGGAAGAGGTGGCAATAGAGCCCCTTACTTCCTACAGTGCTGCTCACCAGCTAGACATGGCACTTAGTGTGGAGAGAGAAATTCAGGAACAATCTGTGACATCTCACCCTGATCCTTTGCTAAATGTCAGCTAACGTGACACACCACTACTGCCAACCTTCACTTCTGCCTGCAGTAGACAAAGGAACTCTTCACAGTCCCTCAAGCAGGGTGACACAGGACTCACCCCCTGGCAAACACGTCCAGCGCTGAGACGTGAAGCCTCTCCCGCTCTGTCAGTGGCTGTGACTTGGAAAGTGCCACCATGGCTCTCACAGCGCTGTCCAGCTCCTTGTCGAGCCTCACGGTCCTTCCAGTGCCAATCAGCTCCAAGCCATTGGCAATGACATGTCCCATTGCTGCAGGAAACAGCACAGCACCAGCTGAGCTCACAGCAGAGCCTTCAGCTCCATAAAACACCAGAGGAGCTGAGCATTTTCCATAAAACTGACTTCTGGACACAGGGATTCAGGAAGTCTCCCTTCATGACAGCTACTCAAACATTATGTGAAACGAAAAGAAAAAAACACCACACAAAAGCATTCTGCCTGCTCTACATTTTGAGGAAGTTTTACAGAATTCTATAAATTATGATCTTCCCCTTGCATAAGCACAGTCAGTTAAATACCAAGACAACAGGCATTAACCCAGCACTTTCCATGCTCAGAATCAAAGGTTATACTCACTAAAGTTTGGATCTGCTGCTTTTAGCTTGGAGAGACATCCGTCAATACCTCCAAGACTCTCATTATTGGTCCAAGTTGCATACTGTAAAAGAGACAGAGCAAGAGAGGGTTGAGAAATCCTCTATGATAAGGAGGATTTTTTCTTTTTGTTCTCACAGACACTTAAAATTCAAAAGCAAGGCAAATTACTAAAAGACAAATGCTGCATTTGGGAAGGTTTAGTGTAGTAGAAAACCAGAAAACCTATGGTTTAATATAATTCAGTCACCAGCAGAAACAATTACCCTGGATTTCTACAGGGTTTTTGGCTGATTTGTTGGTATCAAGTGGAATGAGCACACGGGCTGAGGCTTCCACACGGCTGCAGCATCTGGTACAGCCCTCTGCTAAAAGGGTTTCCTGCTGCCAGCTAAAGGCTGAACTCCTGTGGTGGCCTGATTTTGAGGCTCTCCCAGCTGATAAGAAATTGAAATATCAGCTACAGTAAAGAGTGCTCCATGCATGAGTCCCTTCAAATCACATTTTCTTGCGCTTCTCGGTCATACCTGCGTCAGCACAGCATCGAAGAGCTTACAGGCTTCATTGCTGCTCGTGGACAGGACAAGTCCAGCATCCTGCCAGGCCTGCACAACAAACAGACACAAACGTGCTCCTTTTACACCCTCATCTTCCTGACACTGACAGATGTTCAAATCGATGCTGTTCTGATATTTTCACCAGCTGTGCGCTTTTAAAAAGGAAAGTTGGAAGTACAGTGTGAGGCAGAAACAAACCTTTTGTTCAGTTGCAGTTACATTAAGACTCAATTAGTTGGAGCTAGTAGTGAGCTAAAGAAGCCAACAATTACCAAGTGTACCAGAAGATCTCAGTGGGTTGCCAGCTCATAATGACAGCACTATTCTGAACTCAGTAGAGCTGTTGGTAAGTTCCTCTGCTACAGGCACACCTCATGTGAAGCAGAGACATGGCAGAATAAAACCCTGTTCTCCTATAAATCTATAAATCTGTAATCTTCTTCAAACAATAACATTCTTCTGAATCAAACTGCAGACCAAACAGCCTGGCAGAGCAAATCCACTAAGTCTCTGGAGTTAACCAACTGAAAATTTGGATCACAGATTTATACGCAAGCCAGACAGCAATAAGAACATGGGAAATTGATAAAGCTAAAAAGCAAAACAGAACTGAGCTGCCACAGTTTCTAGCAACATAACATGACTGAGGCACAACACCTCCTGGCTGGCTGCTGGCAAATGAGCAGAGTTCATTTGAGAAGCTGCCCCAATCACTCCAGCATTACTTTAATGCAGTACACAGAACATGGAGGATAGACAACTATTACAACAACAGACCTGGGGCAAGCTAATTCACACTTCTCCTAATGGGGGCTTAGTCCTTCCTGATGCTGCAAGAATTCAGCTCTTCTCATTTTATATTTTAAAGCACTTCCTAGCTATAATAATCTGTCAAAATTTTTAAGTAACCAGGCAAAGACAACTTTGTTAATATATCCTAAAGCTTTCCCACTGTGATTGGATTAAAGGCTCACATTCCAACAGCTAAAGCAATTGAGTCTTCAAATTACATGCCTGAAAGACTAGACCTGAATCTAAAATGACACATTTTCTCTACAATTCATACTATATCCATGATACTGAAATTGGCCAGAATAAACTTCCTAACACAATTTGAAGCACTAGGAAGCAGGCATTCGTTATCTGCAGAGGACTCTCCTTGCTCTGTGGGTGTGGTGAGACTTTGCAACAAGGTCTTTATCCATGATAATCATATATATTCATTAATACATGCTTCTTATCTAATACACAGAACTAATTCCTAGAATGAATTTGCATCCATCTTCCTCCTATTGGAAGTTCTTTTATGGTTCTGGAGAGTCTTTAAAAGGGGTCTCTGGTGGTTGTATTCACTGAATGCTTCGATATTAAAGGTGACCTTTCCTTGAACCTTTTCTTTGGGCATGTGCTGTTGTTTCTGTGTTACATAACTTGCTAAAAAACACTGTAGTCCTTCTTACCTGATTCACCACTGGTTCCAGACATGCTTATAATCCTGTGTGCATACCTTTAAACCTTTATCTTTTATATACAAACACACACACACACACACAAAAATATATATATATATATACACACACCTTTACAGGTTTATATATACCTATATAAACATTTATCTTTATATATATATAAATATATATATATCTTTATATATATCTTTATATATATATATGTAAAACCCCTTTATCTTTTTTTGCCAGTTAGTCTTTAAGCTCTATTCAGCAACCTCAGGGGAGCTGAAAATTTTTACTCTCTATGTCATTTATCATCCAGAAAAAGAATAAAGAGAAAAGCCAAGCAGGTAGCAAGGTTACTGGCTATCTTCCATGATGCCCTGCAAAGTAGGCCAGGAGCCACCCTCATCATCAGCCATCAAAAACAAGCTTATTTGGAGCAGGTCCCTGCATCACTGCCTGTTTTACTGTTTAATACAACCCTTGAGGTGCTTGCCAGGCAGAAAATGATGTGCCATTCTGAGGGGACTGGATGCTGATTCACAAGAATGGAAAAGTCTGTGTGTGAGCATCAGAACAGACCAGCAGAACAAGGGTTGGTGGAAAATGCATCTGCATCCATCTCTAAGGTCACTGCTGATCGAGGTATGTGCTATTTCCAGCCACTCTGGAAAGCCTCTGTCTGGCTATGGCTACAGCCCACCTGACTCACTCCTCACTGGAAAACTCCCACTCTGGCAACAGCAGAATGGCTGCAAGACTGTGTCACATCAGGGATGCCACTACTCTGTGCCACTACTGCACATCAGGACAATGGGCTACAGGGCAGAACCACCCCACAGCAGCTTCTGGCTCCTAAGTGATGTAAAAGATGTGCTCCAAACCTAATCTGTCATTGCCAACTGAGAACTAAAGAACTATTGGGACCACAGAAGAGGCAGCACCCCTTGTCCTCTAGGACATACATAAGGGGTCCTGCCCAGACTACTCAGGAAACTCAGGTCCTGGAGCTTCTTTCTAGTGAGGTATCAGACTGTGACTGAAGAAATCCAGGAGGGAGTGTGAGTGGGCAAAAATGTCTGTAAGGCTCATCAGTTCCCCTTCCCACAGAGGCTGCCTTTGGGTTCTCTTATACTGATGTCCCACAACCCTCTCTCTAACTCCAGGAGAGAGTCTTGCCTCTTGTATTAGAGTCATGACCTTTGCTCTTCTCACTCCTTCTTGGTGAGACCAAAGCCTTGCCCTTTCCCCTGCTCTAAGATTAGAGTTCAGTCATGAGATCTGGTGACTGTTTATCTGTATTTTCTCCTCTGGTAGAATCTTAGCTGGCTCTGAGAATTGTGCTCTCTGTGGGCTGCAGTCGGCACCTCTTGAATTCGTTGTGTGACAGATCCCCAAAGCTCTGTCAATCCCGCACCTGTCTCACACAATCTTCAAGACTTTGTTTTAACCTGCTACTGCCCTAATTAACAAAAACACAACCATAAAAGGAGTTTTTCAGAAAGAGAGCATGAAAATTACTTAATCAGTAAGCAGCTCCTGTAGTTTGCACCCTTTGACCCGAGGCTGATTTAGTGTTATCGAAGGCCTGACCCACTGCTGAGGCCCACGGAGAGGGCAGGTGGGTGCCATGGGACCCCTGCGCTGGGAACAAGATCCAGAGAAGCTCAGACACGGCTCTGCTTCCCCAGCAGAAGAGACGGGCACAGCAACCCCTCCCCTTTTCCAGATCGCAACAGCAGCTGCCCTTCTCCGAAACCCACCCGAGTGTACGAGGCTGAGCTCCAGCCACAGCGAGCCCGCCTCAGCTCCCCGCACGCCACAGCCCAAAGCCCCGGAACCCCCACCCGCCGCCCCTGGGCGCAGGGCACGGGCAGGACCGAGCGGCGCTGGCCCAGCGGGGAGCAGTGCCGTCCCCCCGAGCCCCTCAGCCCTGCCCTCACCTTGCAGTCCCTCATCCTGCCGTCCCCCCGCAGCCCCCCAGCCCCGTCCGCCCGTCACGCCGCCTGCCGCTCGCAGCCTCTCAGCCCTGTCCTCACCTTGCAGTCCCTCAGCGCAGCCATGGTCCCACGGCAATGTCGCCGCTCCGCGGCCCCAACACCAGCGGGGGCGGGGCCGCCACCGGCGCGAGCGGCGGGCGGTGCGTGCCGGGTACGCGCGGAGCCCCCGCGCCGCCGCTGAGGGACGGCGGCAGGAGCTCGGTGGCGATTATTGGCCCCAAAATCTGTGTTCTTCTTCCGGCCCGGCCTCCGGCCAGCGGTGTCCGAGGTTAAATAGTGTTCTCACCAGCTGCCCTCTGGAGGAGGCTCCGGTGTCCTCGGGCTGCTGTCCCAGCCGTTGGCCACCCCAACGAGCAGCCCCCGGCAGGCCGCGCGTTCTCCGCCCCGTGCCCTCTGGCCGCGATGGCCGCGCTCCTCCTCCTTCTGCAGCTGCTCGCCTGCTGCCGCCGGAGCTCGGCGGCGTCCCCTGTCCGTCTCCAGCCGTCACCCCTGCGGGTCAGCTGCCCCGGCCCTCACGGCCAAGTCTTCCAGCGGCAGGACAACGAGTACAGGGTGTCGTGCCTGTGGAACAGCACCGTGACTCTGCATTACCAGCCCGCCCCAGGAGCAGGGCTGGAGGTAGAGGGGGGGCAGCCAGCATCCCCACCTTGCTGCCTCTGGTACCTGAACTCGGCCTCTCTGAGGAACATCTCACGCTGGTCAGGTCAGGTGGTACTGCAGACAGAAGCTCCCTCGCCCGGGTCCTCCAGCCTTCTTACAGTGCAGTGCTCGTCTGCCTCCTGCGCTGCACCCGAGTGCTTCCACCACAACGTGAGCGTCGAGATCGCGGAGCAGGATATGCGGCTGTTCGTGCTTTGGCCGCAGACACGCGTTATCCAGGTGTGGCAGCCGGTGGAGCTGGGCTGGTGTGCACGCCTCAAGAGTGCCGGCTGGCAGTACCGCTTCAGCAGCCGGGGAGGTGTCCCCTCCACCCTTCTCCTTCCCAGCAGTGAGCACCAGGACACAACATCACCTGCTGTCTATCCAACAGTTGAGTTGAGAGAAACCTGTGCCACCTACTACAGCTACCACTTGACTGTGCGATACAGGCACCCTGGGATCCACGTTGCTTTGGTCAGTATTGAGCAGATGCCACATATAAGCCTCAACCTCTCTCTCAAGGTGGAGCCCGACTTGGTGCATGTCCTCAGTATCAGCTCCAAGCTCCTTAGTGTTTCTCAGCAGCCTCTCGGCTTGTCCTGGTGGCTTCAGCCCCTTACCCTGAGTACACTTGCCTACAGACTGGTAGACACACAGGCTGTAGGAGGTTGGCTCTGCTCCTACAGTTCATTTACACTGCCGAGCAACTTCTGTGCCGTTTCTACACCTCAGAGCCTGGATGAGATAGTGGTGGCCAGCGTTTACTTCCATGTTGATGGAAAGGGGTTTGAGGAATTGATGGGGCAACTGCACCTGCTCAATGGTACCCTGAGCTTAACTGCTGGCAAAGAAACTCCCATACATGTCAACCTTTGTCCAGGGAAGACCAACAGCAGCACTTACATTTTCAGGTACAACCAGGGAACATTTTACACGTCTAAAGACAACAACAGCACTTTTTCCACAGATTGCCCTAACACACACACTGTGTTCTACCAATACAAGGAGCTCTCCTACTTACTCACCATAGAGTTTCTGGCCTTACAGTGGTACAAGTTCAAAATGTACCTTTACATGAATCAGAAGAGAGCTTTGATTAGGTCACTGGCAGAAAGAGACCTTGACGTCCATGTTTTCAGCAGTGGCCATCCTTCTTTTCTGCAGAACTTTAGTTATTTAGTGTGGTTTATCCCTGCACAACATCCGATGCTACAGTGCGAGTGGACCTTCTATCTGCAGCTTTTTGGCACAAAAAAAGATCATGTTGTCCAGAGTAGCCTGTACACATACAGCGACCATGTAAAAAATGTCACACGTTTTGTCCGTCGCTCTGCTTTACCCTTTGATGCAGAGAAATACACGGGGTTTGTGGCAAAAGTGAACTGCGCCAGCAGTGCACCTACATCGGCTCTTTTAAGTGTCAGGGTCAACAGCCGTACTGCAAAAACCATAGAAGCACCAGTGGTTTGTGAGCAAAGAGAATGTAGGATACTCAGGTGTTGGATTCAGAGACCTGATCGCAGATCCATTATCTTGTACAAGAAAAGGGCATTAGATTTTTTCCTCTTTGTCAGTTTGAACGTAGACTGCCACATTGGCTTCTCTATCAAGCCTTCATGGCAAGTCTATCCTGCTAAGGACACAAAAACTGAGCCGGACTGGTCAAAGCCAGTAAACACTTCTAGAATGTTTGGCGTAAAAATGATACATTTGACTGTTCCCGCTAATACTTTAGATTATGGGTTGTATCTGTTTTATTTCACTGCTGAGGTATCCCTAATTAGGACCTCAACAGTCCTCAACGCCCGTGATATGATTTATGTTCAGGTTGAGAGAGCTGATCTATTGGTAAATATCTCAGGAGGCTCAGTCCGCACAGTGGGTTTTTCTGAGAGATGGACTCTTGATGGCTCTGGATCCTCTGATCCTGATTCAGAGGAAGGATCACTGATATTTACTTGGTACTGCACTAAAGACTCGGCAGACTATCGAACCATGAAATTCAAACCGAAAAACAAATGCCATCCACTCCAGAAGGACTTGAGATGGATAACACCCTCAGGTCCCATTCAAACAATACCACCAGAATCCCTCCCAGGAAGCACCTTATACTACTTTCGCCTGGAGATTCAAAAGGGCAGAAGGAAGGCTTATGCTGATCAAGTTGTAGAGATAGATCCTGGCCCTCCACTCATTCTGGACGTGAAGTGCATTGAAAACTGTGGTAGGAGTCTAATTCCAACAGAGAGATTTGCCCTATCTGGAAAATGCTCAAACTGTAAACCCAGCAACAAGCCACTATATTACTGGTCCCTTTTTTCAGACAGCTCTAAAGAAATTAATTTTGATTGGGATTCCAAAACATCAACGGGGAGGTCTGGGGCTTACCTGTCTATACATGCTCTGACTTTCACGAAGCCTGCATATGAATCCTACATACTTCACTTAAGTGTAACTACCTGGGATGGCAGGTCCGCATCCTTCAAAAAACCCTTTGCCATAAATACTCCACCTCGAGCCGGCAGGTGTCACATCAGACCCCACTATGGGTTTGCCTTTCAGACAAAATTTGTTGTTAAGTGTAGAGGATTTTCTGACAGTCATTTACCTCTGACATATAAAGTGATAGTAGCTTCCAACGTACCCCAAACTACCACAGTAACTTCTGTGGTGGAAAACACATTTGGCACAATTCTGTACTTCGGTACTGAGCCTAAAACTCCTCCATCTTTTCTCCCACTTGGAGTGCCCTCTCGTTGGTACCGTTTGATACTTTATGTTCAAGTCCGGGATGCATTTGGGTCTTTTACCCAGGTGAGTTTGCGCGCCTATGTGAGGAGCCCACGTAGAACTCAGTCCCTTCCATCTGTGTTTCATGAATTGCTGGCTTCAGCAAGCAGTTTAAGCACATCAACATCTGCTGAGCAGACTGGGGATCGTCTTAGAGCTGGTTATTTGGTTTATCTTGCAGCCTCACTCTTAAACTATATTAAAAACACACCAATTGTCCAGCTCCCTCAGGCTCAGCTTCGGGAAACCGTGGTTAAAGCAGCCTTGAATATTTCAGTAAATAGCATCATGGAAGTCAACCAAGTAGTGGCTGTTATTTCTGAACTCACAGAGGCAGTTGAGAAAATGCATGCTATGTCACAAGACCTTGCCATTGGGAAACTGACAGAAGTAACAGGAATTCTGAAGAGACAGAGGAGTCAGACCCATTGGTCTGAGGGAGCAGAAATTCAGAGCAGTGGAATACTAAGATGCTTGTCCAATGTCCTAAGAGCTGATCTTCTACATTTCAAGAATGTCAGTGAAAATGGAATTCAACATGTTTTCTCCATCATGGATGGTGTAACAGATGTAATTTTCTGGGGAAAAGTCCCTGAAGAAGTAGAAACTCTGATAGAAACTGGACACTGGAATATCACTCTGAAGAAAAAAGAAGCCTGGAACATTACAAATTATATGCCTCCCACAGACGCCTGCCACAATTGTTTTTATCCACTGCTGGGAAAAGGAGATGGTTCAGGAGTGGCCCCGGATACTGTGTTTTCCACTGCCATTTTTGAATTTGATGAGAGCCCCTTCCCATGGTTAGATTACACATCAGATATTATATCAATGGTCATGGGGTTTAAAATAGCAGAGACTAAGACTAATGAGGATCTAGTTCCAATCATGCCTGAAAGAGCAGACATTTTTCTTGCCAGGAAAGGTGGAGTTGCAACTTTTAATTTAGTAATGGGACCCGATAAAACAGAAACTTACACAACTGGAGGATTTAATTTTGAGATCAATCAAACTACCACCAGCATATACTTCCAGATCATGACAAAATTAAAAGTTACTTTCAGGGTGTTGATATTTGTAGGTACCAATCTTACTGACACTCAGCCCGTGGCCTCATTTGCTGCTTTTCACAACATGCCAACAGTTGCAAGTGGAAATGAGACAATCATTGCTGACTGTAGTGTTACAGGTCCCTATATAGTCTGTCTCTCAAAGTCCCTGATGACAACCATAGCGGAGAAAAGTGGTGTAGAAACTCAGAACATCTCTGTTGTCTTGGAGACACACTACATCTTAAGGTACCCAAACCAGAAAGTGGTGAGCATATACATTTTTAATGACCAGTGCCTATTTCTGAATGGGATTGGAAGTCAGTGGAGCAAAGACCCATGTGTGATTGGTCCCTTGACCAACTGGGAGAAGGTACACTGTATCTGCGTCTCCGCGCGGAGTCGCAGGAGCGCGCCAGCCCTTCTGGCACCCAGCATCAGGTTCCTGGCAGCCAAAGTAATAGTTCTTCCCAACACAGTAGATCTGGGCAGAAACCTGGTAGCAGACATACCTAAAAACCCACTGACCCTCATAACAGTGCTCTTTATTTTTATCATCTTCTTGCTTTTGTGCTTCTGGGCTATAAGAAGAGACAGGATTGAGAGGGAGATCAAGTACATTATCGTTTTGCCAGACAATGAGGCCTCTGATGAAGGGAGCTTTTTGGTCACTTTGTACACAGGCAGTCGCTGGAATGCTGGGACCAAAACAGAGGTGTTTCTGCAGCTCATTGGCCAGTATGGCAGGAGTAAATTCCATTGTTTATGGCACCAGCCTTCTCCAGCTTTCCAGCGGGGAAGCATTGACTGCTTTCTGATAACTACTACGAAAAATTTGGGAGATATTCGTTCCTTCAAGATCATGCTCAATAACAATGGCTTATCTCCAACCTGGTTCTTAAGCAGAGCTGAAGTTGAGGACATGTCCACCAGGAAGGTCTGGTTCTTTCTGTGCAGAAAATGGCTTTTCTTTGACAAAAACAATCCCTCGCGAGCTTGGAAATTTTCTGTCACAGACCCCCAGACACCTCTACCCAAATTTGACTATTTTCTTATTAATTTTAACAGGAGACTGACAGAGTACCATCTATGGCTCTCAATTTTTGCTCCTGTCATCGCTGGGGCTTTCACCAGGTTCCAAAGGTTGTCTACATTTTTAGCAGTACTATTATTCACTTTGCTTGTTAACATTATGTTCTTTAATACTGATAAGAATGACGAAGCTCCAATATACCTCAGGTATATGAGATCAATAGCGGTAGGAATTGAATGTGCTTTGCTTACCCTCCCTGTGGAAATGTTAATAATTGCCTTATTTAAGTATTCCCAGAAGGATCCTCCTCCTGTTGTGACTAAGATGTACCCAAAGGTAGATTCTGCGTACTGGAATAATTGCATAATATCTGAAAAAGAAGCAAATGTAATTGACACAGAGGAGGAGACAACTGTGAATTCCCCTGAGATGGGCAAAAGGTCCCAGAAGTCAAGTTCCAATGTCCTAGAAGGGGGCATCTTTTCCAAAGCAAGGAGACTAAGCACTACCATCAGGCAGCTTCGCAAGATCCCGGACACTGAGCCCTTGCTGTGCTGGTGGTGTGTCCCTCTGGCCTGGGGCCTGGTTCTGAGCATAACTGTGCTCTCATCCTTCTTCATTGTGCTCTATGGTTTGTCCTATGGCTACCAGACTTCCCGAGAGTGGCTGATAGCGTCTGGAACCTCCTTTCTTCAGAACGTGTTTTTCAATTCAATTCTGAAATCCTTACTTTTCTCAGCTATGAGCACAGTGCGTCCAAGATACACTGAAGACCTCAGATGGGTAACTCAGGAAAAGCATGTGGAGATTAACTCAGCTGAAGAAACTCACAGAGGCTCCTGAAACTTGCTGATGTCACAGGCACTAATATCAGCATTTGGAAGCTTATGAAAGCAAACATGCTGAGAAAGGCAAAAATTAAAATAAATGCACTTATTTTCATGAAAGGTTTCATCCATCACCTTGTCTTTTTATCACTGCTATTAAATTTTGCATATTCCTCTGAGAATGCCAACAGTTTCCACTACAGCCAGTCCCTGAGTAGAAGCTGCTTTCAAAACACTTCTCCCTCCCAAATTTTGTGGCTAAGCGTGACCCTGCATCTCACGGCAGTATCAACCCTGCCCAGCTCGCAGAGGTGATGCCCGAGGAGCCAGCGCCGTGCCGAGCACGGCTCTCACCTCTGGCTGGGCCCATGCTGATGTCAGAGCAAAACATACCCTGAGGGCTGGAAACACCGGCGTGTCCATCCCGAGCACCGGGAACGCCTGGGTGTCCGTCCCGAGGGCTGGGGACACGCTGGGGACGCGGCGTGTGCACCAAAGCCGGAGCGGGCGCTGAGGGAAGGCGGGACGCGTTCGCGGGCGCACAGCGCCCCCTGCCGGCCGCCCGGCGCCCCTGCCCCTTTCAAGGGAGGCCCCGGAGCCGCGGCGCCCGCGCGCAATCCCGGAAGTGGCTCAGTGGGCACCGCGTGTGGGGAACGGGAACGGGGAAAGGGAACCGGGAACGGGAACGGGGAAAGGGGTAGCCCCGGGAACTGGGTGCAAAGTGGGCGCCGGAGGGAACTGGAGCCGGCGAGAAACGGGAATCGAGAGGCAAACTGGAGCTCGGGACGGAACGGGAGATGAGGGTTGAGGGTGTGGGGGGCGCAGAGACACAGAAACCGGGAATCGGGGAGCAGAGGGAGCTGTGGAGGGGATCGAGGAACGGGAGACCGGGGCGAAAGGAACTGGGAGGTCCGCGTGGGGTGGAAACGGGGATCTGGGAAGCTGGGAAGCGGGAACCGGGAATTGTTCAAAGGGGAGCCGGACGGAGAACCGCGATCCGGGCGGGGAACGTGAGCCAGGGGAGGGGGAACCGGGAATGGGGGAGGCCGGAGCTGCCGGCCGGGACACTCACGGTTCCCGAGCCAGAGGCCACTCTGCCTTCCAGCTCCAGGCGCCTTTGAGCCAAAGAAGTGGATCTGTGCACTTGTACTTAGTGAGGATATGTAACTGTATTCTTACAACTGAAATGGCATGCTTTATGTAAACAAAATTTAAGACCTTCATGCTTCTGGTTCCCATAGCAGAAATATTTTCCTCATGCAATAACTTCCCGTGTAAATGAAGGTCAAAGAAGCTGTTACAATGAAAGCATTACTGGTGCCTTGTCTGGCTTTGTGTCTTGCCTCAGACGGAGCCTGTGATCTCTGCAAATATGACAAGACTATGTCAAGAGCCAGATGAAGGCTCCCCTGAAAGTTTTATTCTGCCCAGATGCAGCAGTCTGAGGTTGTTCAGACCAAAGATGGTTTTTGTTTGATGAGAGTTGTAGGAAAATACTTGGATTCTGCTGGTAAAGGGACTTGTAATGGAGATGTGCTCCCCAGGCTGGTTGAGATACCAAGCTCTCTAGCCTGTGCATCACCTTTGCACTGATCTGTTGACTAAATCAGTGTTTTTACTACTACAAAAATCACAACACCAAAAAAGGTGTAAAAAACCCAAAATTCACAATAGATAGGCAAAACCTGAGATTTGGATTAAGAAAGGAACAGGTTATCTATGTGGTTGCAATGGTTTGGGCTTCTTTGTTCTTTAGTCCAGGCCTGGAAAAAGCAAGGATTGGCAAGTGTTTTTTGCTCCTTTTGTCAGGGCCTGGTGAACACATTTTTACCTGCTCTTTCTGTTTTCTTTTTTTGCTGCCCATTTAACACCTGAAGCATGCTGCCTCCTTTGAAGTCTGCTTTTAACTACAGGCCATAATAAATTAGCACTACGTCTTCTCCCCCAGCTGTTCGTTCATTTTGTCATAATTTTCCCAACATGAGTGAAGTAATTACTCATTAACCATGCTTGGAGCCATGTGCATGTGCAGAAGGGAAGCACACAATTAAATCTGGCATCAAACAGTGTTTTTAAGTCAAATCTATCGAGACCTATAGCCAGCTCTTTGAAAAACTTTGAAAAACATGGGCAACATACAATTTCTGTCAAGGCCCCATCAGCTTTGCTGCTTAATTAGCTCTGCTCTGAGCCCACACTTTCTTTTTGGATCTCAGTGAAATCTTAGTCAGACCTGTCTGTGTGTACTGGACAGATGGAGATCTAAAGCCAAAGAAATGTTTATTAAATACCTGTGACATGTTGAGGATGCTGCCAGTTCTAAGTGGATTTTGAGCTGCTTGAGGAAAAAGTCAGAACTGTGAAAATGTTATGTGCCTGCCTTCCTAGCATGTGACCCAGGAGGAGCAGTCCACTCTGGTTTTTGTGAATTCTAGGATCCACACATCTCCAGCTATGATTACATTTGTCATATGAGAAAAAGCCATTTTTGTCTGTTTACCCGTGATGAACAGAGAAGTAAATTTGTCCAAAAGAACTTCTGGAAGGAAAGAGCATAAGTATAGACCCTCTGGAGAACAGATGTGCAGGGTACAGAGCATGCACAAAAGGAATGGCCTGGCACTCAGTGGTAAGATAGGCTTCAGCTGTCTAAGAAACAGATATTTCTCTGTGTCCTACAGAGAATTATGGTTCTTGTATATGTGCCTTGATGCCTGTTTGATGCATCAGGTGTTGAAAGAAGTGCAGCCTCAGTACCTGCAAATTTTTTAGGCAAAATAATGCAAGTACTAGTTGGGAAGCAAAATCTTTCTGATGGGGCAAACAGAGTAACCTGAAAACATTGCTAAAAATTCAGGAAGTCTTGTGCCTGCCTGAATTCACTTTGTTCTGTATTGCTGCTTGGCTAGAAGACAGGAATTGACATAGGTGTATGTCAGGAGGTTTGGAAGCTGGGAACCCCTGACTAAAAGTCTTCATAATCTCCACTGTAAACTGTAACCAATGAAGTGACCTTGGTGTGAAGGTGTGAAACAAGGAAATTTGCAAATGTTTGTGACAATTCCCAGCAAGTGCCCCAGCAAAGAACTTTTTAAGGGTTGGGTTTTAACGTTTTTGAAGGTGGGCTTTGCTCCATCAGATGTGCTGCCAGAGGATCTCTCTGCTGCTTTTCTGCACTTATTGCTCACACCAGACGGGATAACAAACCTCCAGGAGTATGTCCCAGAGGAAATGAGCGTGGCTGCAGGAGGTGTGCTGGGCCATGTACATGCAGAAGTTTTAGGCAGGGATATGCCTGTCTATTCCCAGGCTTTCTTGAAGCTGGCACTCTTCACCCCATATCCTCACCCCTGTGGTAGTTTTATTTGTTTTTCCTTCTGGATAGTTTTTGGTTGTTTTTTTTTTTTTTTTTTTCCCCTTCATTCTGCAGTTCCCAACTAGGGCTCAGTCATAACAAACTGAGAGTCTGCAGTCTTGCTTTATTGGAAAAAATTCCCTTTCCCAGGTATGTTAATGCTGAACATCTTCCTGATCACCAGGGAAAGTGGGCACCAGCTCCACAGCATGGACATTGTCACATGCAACCCCATGTCATGGGGCTGAGTCTTTCCTTATGGTCCCAGCTTTGCTTTCTGTAAGGGAGATTAATCACTGGAGCTGTATTTCTTCCTTCCAGGATTATGTCAAATGGCAGTGTCTTATTTCCTGAAATACTGTGTTAGCCTCTCCTCCTGTATTTCCACAAAATCTTGGTGTTCCTATTTTTAGACTCTGTTGGAAAGTATTGCACTAAGTTTAGGTTGTGCTGAACCAAGCCGATACTTTCAGTGGTACATGTGTGGCCCTGCACTTAAATTTTTTTTAAGAGCAACTTAAAAAGTAATGGTCATCACTGATATATTAATAGTTCAACTTGCTCTTCCCCACTATGGCTGTTAATGTAACAAATTTCTAATAGGGAGCTGCAGTTTGGAAGGGAGACAAAATGAGTTCAGAACAGAGGGTTACTATTGCTGTAGGTTGATTTTTTTACTGTGGTTGAACCAGAAGGAGATTTAATGAAATCTGACCTCAGGTCTGGTTTTTCCATTTTGGCAAACAATAACAGTTCTGTGATCCAGAATTGATGAGCACTTCAGCAACACTTCAGTGTTTGGTTTCTTGTGTTACGTGTGCAGCCTTCCCGTGTGAACCTTTACATTCCCACCTAATTTAAGATTCTTACTAAATGCTATTTCTTGTGTTACGGGTAGATGATGACTTGTGCAGCCTTCCCGTGTGAACCTTTACATTCCCACCTAATTTAAGATTCTTACTAAATGCTGCCTAATTTAGAGCAGGCATCTCTGAGTAAGGGGCACTTGGGCTTAGTTTTTGTTGAGTGTTGGTTTCTCAGCTTTGTTAAGTCACGGATGTTAGATATAGATGACTTTTTGAGATTCATTGTGTGTTCAGAAAGCCTTTTTACCTAAGGAAGGGGTTTGATTTGCCTGTCTGTGTTACTCCTCTGTCCCTACAGCTGTTCAGAAAATACAGTGACTTTCACATCTGTGACCACCTAGACTGTTTATCCTGCTGCTGCCATGGGGAATCCATGGAAGCTGTTGTTTAGGAGCAGGGCTTGGGCCCTGCTCTGTGACCTGTGGCTAGAAGGAAGCCTGCAGGGATCTCTGTTCCTTCCAAGCAGAGAAAGCATAGCAATGCCAGCACAACCCCCCAGCCTGGGGGAAAAGGGTGCTGCAACAAATCAAGGTTTAATTCAATCAAGTGATCTTTGGGAGAGTGAGTAAGGATGAAAGTTCTGATTGTTCACGCCTTGTGAAATTGCAGTCCTGGGCTAATTCATGCTGGAGCCAAGGTAAGTCACCTCAAAGGAAGAGCAGGGAGGCAGCCACAGGTGACCTGAACATGCCTTCAGGGCTGTAGCACAAAGGAGCAGGAGGAAGAAAGTTGTTCACCTGGGGATTAACTAGCAAGTCAGAAAGTTCTGCTGTTTTATCTACTGCTTGATCAGTTAAGCAGCAGATTGCTTTTCTGAAGAAGGCAAGTTGCTGGTGCTGAAGGGTGTTTAAATATCTGTCACACCAAACACTGGCACATGCCAGGGTATGAACTGCCCTTCTACTAGAGAGCACTCCTCCCTGTAGAAAATCGAGCTGTGAATATTTTAATAGATTATTATAATCAACAGTGAATGCTGCTGGAAAATCCTGGCAGGTAAAAGAAACAAGGGTTTTGTAGGAGAGGATTAAGGGTGTGTCAATGTTGGTTTTATCTGACAGCCTTTCAAATCAAAGTCTGCATCTGTTTATAGGTACTTTGTTTCTTGTATGGTTTCTCTAGTTTATCAGTGACTCAGAAATACAGGAATCTCCTGTGGAGTATTAAGAAGGGCTTAACCTATGCATTGTAAATACTTGTGCTAATGAGGTTTGAAGCAAAGAAAATCAGATTACTTATCTGTGCTACTACTTTGCCACTGACCCTGACAATTTAAGGGTGATTTATGATTTCTGGCATGCCTTCCAGGCCTCTTAGCAGAGTGTTCCAATCAGAATTGCCCTGAAGTCTTTAGGAGTCTCCAGAGAACTGGACTGAGAGCCATTTCCCCATGTCTATATCAGGTATCAGTTGCAGACAGCACGGAGAAACACACTTTCAGCACTACCTAACCCGTGCCTTTCTTTTACTGCAGTTATTTCCTTACTATGGCGCTGAAATCTGTGTGCTTCACCTTTTGTCAGGACATGTGAGCCAACCTCACACACATCCTGCAGCACTCTAGGCTTGACCTAGCAGGCTTCTGTAGAGCGTGTTAGTTCAGTGGTTGCCCAAGCCTGTGGATAACTGAGTTCTTTCCAGAAGAGCTGGGCATGTGTGTCAAGTAAAGATGTGTTAAAATACCCTGTGGCTTCCAGTCAGAGTGGAAAGTGCTTGGGCAGAATTCAGTTCTAGACAAGCTGTTGTCACAGACCTGTTCAGCATGTGTCAGCCAGACAGACTTGTGATGTGTTACTGGGAAATGGTGCTGCTTCAGAACATTCTAAGGTAAAAAAAAAATAGTGGGAGCACCTGGTGATGGTTTGGGCTTCTCGTGGCCACAAATTTGTCTGTCATTATTAAGAAGGGATTAGTGCCCTAGACATTCTCCTCAAGAGGTCCTTTATCCTGCTGCTGGTTTGCTAGAGAGAAATGAGTTCTCACTCTGCTTCACGTGTCTGGAGGGCAGACAAACACCTGGCACACTGTCACATCCTGCTAAGATGGCATGTAGTGCCAAACCAATGAGCTGACCAATGTGATAAACCTTTGTCTGGCTCAGCTGGGTTTATGGCATAAAGCCATGGTTATTCAAAGCAAAGGAACTTTTTGGAAGTGACTCTTTGAGAGAAAGTGCATCTAGGGACTTGTCTGCTTGGCAATTTAGACTAAAGGTGTGAAGCACATGCATAAACTTGACATTCTTTATTCAGAGAGAAATAGCTTGACTTTGTTGTATAGCAAACTTTATCTGAATGGGAGCATTCACTCTGAAATCTGTGTATTCATTGACCTCACACTTTTAGTTAGGAACCTTAACTTTCCCAAGTGCTGATGTGTAGACAAGCTCTCAGGACAAATGATGTTCCCAGTGAAATAAAACTTGGTACAGCTGCTACCAGTGACTTGTAAGCTGGGAGCAAGATGGAAAGCATCATAAATTCATCTGTGTCTTGCAGGCAGGATCATATGCTTTTCAACTGGCATAGCCAAAAATGTGTTTGTACATAGATATCATTCCTTCCCAGTGGTAGGCATTGAACAGATTCTGTTCTACATGCCGATGGTCTGTGAGAGAGCAGGTGTTTCTATATCTAACGTACTTCAGCTCTGAACCCAGGGCTGTTATTTTAACTTGGGATCAGGACATATTCATTCCAAAGTCTATGACCCTCACTGCCATAAATACTTCTTTTTTGTTGTTGTGGTTCTTGGTGTTTTGCACTGTTTTAAAGAAAAAGTCAGCATTATAGTAAATTTGATTCAAGCGACTTTCCATACTCTACTTCTTTGGGGTTAATGATTTCTCCTTTTTAAGGAAGACTGATTACAAAAAATTGCATACAAGTGTTGCTCTGAATCTCATTCAGTCGAGTGGGTGTGTTGGTGTTGCTGCTGGGTACCTGCAGAAAAAGTAAAGTTAGGTATGTCAGGGGGACCTGGCTGGCAATCCTAAAATGCAGGGTTCAAAAAGCAGACTTTTTAGCTGAGTTAGCTCATAGTGTGAAGAATCCAAATTACAATGTACAGGGAGAAAGGGGTAGCATGTACATGCTGTACGACTAACTGACAAATCTGAAAACACTTGAGTTAATTAAATGTTCTCAATCATCCCTGTGAGGTAGGGAAAACACATCATATCTAAGGGTCATACAATTTGTGAAAAAATAGCTTCCTAAGGTGTTCTCAAGGTGAATTTATTTATAAATGCAGTGTCCAGCCCCATCTGTGTTATATCTGAAGAATTCTCTGCTACTGAAATGCCATGAATGGCTGTGGAAAGGCTGGTGGTAAAGGAGTGATGAGGTAAGGGAGTTTATTTCCAAAATTAGGTTTCAGGGTTTAAGAGGCTAGGACTATCAGAATTGGGTGTCTGTCATGAAGCCTCTGTTGCCCCTGAGGATCTCCCTGTTCTTGTGGAACATTAGATGACAAGTAGTCCCAGCTCTGCTTCACCTTGCCCCTGGTTCACCTTGTCAGCAGATGTCTCTGAGGATTCAGTTTCACTGTCGGGCAAGCAGAAATAGCAGCTTACACCAAAAGAGGGATGTGCAGGTCCCTCATCTCAGCCCTGCCTTTCTGCTGGTGCTGCAGTTCTGCCTCTTACCTTGTGCTACTGTTAGCAGCTGTTGGATTCCTCTGCAAGCCAATTTAGTTCATTAAAAGCAATAAAGAAAAAATATTGGAAGAAGAAAATGAAAAAAAAATTTTGTTGCTGCATTACTAGCTAGTGCAATTTAGTAAGACAAACCATGGACCAAGGTGTTGGGTGTTGGATACCAGCTGCCCATTCTCTGTGTTCTGGGATGTTTTAGATCACCTCTGGTGCCAGCCTGGTATGCTGCATGCCCACCAGCTGGGCATTCAGGTTGGAGCATGTTAGGTGCTTCCGGAGCACAACTTTTGGATTATTTTTTTCTGAAACCCTCTGGTTTGTGTGCTGTGAGCCTGCTCTGTGGTGCAAACCTGTGTGGTAAGGAGGGGACAGTCAGGCAATTTGTTCCCAAAGAAAACCCCTGAGCTGAAGCATAATTAGGGATGTGGCCTTAGTGAACTGAATCATCTCTGCAGGGAAGGGGTCTGGCTGCAGAGCTGGAAGAGTGGGAATGCCCTGCTGGAAGAGTGGGAATGCTGTGGATGTGCTCAGCTGGGAGCATACACAACCTACCTGCTGAGATACCACCCAAACCCAGATTCCTGGTGCTCACCTCTTCATAGCCTGACACCAGCCCTGCTTGTCTTCCAAAAGCTGACTGGTTTGCAACAGAACACTGTACCATGAAAAGCATGAGGGTTTTTAGCTAAAAGCTGTAGTTTTGATAATTGCAAGGTGAATTGTCTGTACAAGAAAATGGTGCAGGTGAGCAAAGATACCCAGTTTGCAAACAAGCAACCAAGTTTCTTTCATGGATTGGTGCAATTTTTGGGCATGCACATGGTTAGCTGTGCTTGATAGGATTGTTGATACAGACAAAAATCAATCCTAAAAGCCTGCTTGCCACACCATACTTTTGGAAAAAGCTGAGGGTGTGACTCTCAACTAATATTAGTGGTATTAGTGAAGAGCAAGCTCCCAAAATGTGAATCAATGGCCAGGATTTTAAACAAGTAATCTGTTAGCAGCAAAGCTGATGCAACATGACTTCCTATATGCTGTATCTTGGGACTGATGGCCATACCTTTGTAGTGGGGCCTGAAGTCTGTCAGAAGGATGGACAATAATGTCCTATGTGCAGATTCTCCTGTTTATAGAAATATATATGGGTATTCTCCAGGAAGATAAAGTAGTCTTCCCCTTCTGCCTATTTTCATAAAAGTTATAGTACCTAAACTTTTTTAAAGGTGTCTGCTCCTTTGTCCCATGTGGCTGGAATGGGCCAACACTTTATCAAGGTATAGGGTAATTCCATTGTCCTCATTTCCATAGAAAGGCAGATGGGAACAGGGAGTCAGGGGTAAGCTTCCAAAACTATTCCAAGGTGAACCAGAAGCAAAGAAAAAGACACAGTCTTTTCTTTGCAACACTTACCTTCCTGGTACCTGCCTCCTGAGTGAGGTCCCAAACCCTTTCATGGCTCCAGTTTGAGGGAGGAGATGGGCATTGCAGAACTGGATTGGAATTCTGCAGAGCAGCAGATAGGGAATATTGTCCTAGGAAGCACTTAGGGAGTATAGACCTCAGTTGAGCAGAGGGTTTTGGAGATCACAGCCATGTGCTTTGTCTCCTGGGTTATTTCATGGATGTTCCAAATTAATAGGTGAACTTGATAGTTAGGCTCCCAGTCTGCAGTTTATAGACCTGTCTAAGGAATTTGAAAATTTAACTGGGACATGGGAAACAAGCTTGATTTGGGAGAAAATATTTATTCATCAAGGTCTGCAATTGTCAGTTTTCCTTTGCGTTTTAATTTGCAAAGCCAGATGTCTCAGGTCACTTTAATCTTCTTTCAGATATGTTCCCAGCATTGCATTTTGAAGCTAGAAGATTTTTTTTGGGTGGGTTTCTTGCAGGTAGCTTAAAAATGGATGCTCCCAAAGAAGTTCAGACACCAGGAGAGTTCAAATGTGAGCTGTGTGAGTTATCAGCCTTGTGCACATATTATGGGCGGACGTCACCAAACTCACACTTGATTGTGCAAGTGCCCTCTGAGATCACAGACTTCATTTCTGCCATGAGCATTGCAATCCTTGCAGAGTGCACTGCATGAGCCCAACCATGTGCTCTACTGATCCTGAGCATGAGGCTTGGTACTTAAAGTGATCTCCTTTTTTCCAAAGGGAATGAGTGTTAAAAATTGTCAGTGCTGGTAGGAAAAACAACAATCAATTTTTGTGCCCTGCTTCAATACCATGCAAAAATCTGTATTTAACCTATTTCCTAGCCCCACTGACTACTCTACTGTACCGATATTTTCTTGCAAGAATACTGCTGACTGCCAGCCTGGTATTTCTGGGAATAGCCCTTCCCTCACTGTAGCCTCCCTCAGCTGAGCAATACATACACACGGCATGAATGAAATATATATGGAAAAAAAACACTTCTTAAGAGCTATCTGGCATGATGTGGAGTTTTGAATAGCAGTGTTTTTTTGTGTGGATTGGACAATCCTTTGTCAGACCGTGCAACATCAGGGTGTGTGGATGCTCACTCTGTGTTTATATTTTCAGACCAAAGCCTTTTCTCTCTCTGCAAAGCAGGGATAGTTTGACCAGGAATTATGCAGTTACAGCTTTGTCTGCAGACATGAAACTCCCCATAAAATAAAGCACTTTGCTTGAAATGCAAGAGTAGCTTTGTGGAGGCCGTCATGGTCAACAAATTCATCAGGCAGACATGTTCAGGAACTCTCTGGAGCTGGAAGTCAGGCATGTACTCAGCATTTCACTCCAATAAGACTGCTCAATTTCTTAAAGAATGGAAACAGCTGTTAATCACCAGCTGCTGGGGCTGTTGTCCTTGGGCAGCTGTCTTTTTATCATTCCAAACCCCACAGTGCTGCTGGTTTTCCCTCTTCACTCATCAGAGCAATGGCTCACCTTTGATCAGGTCCATTGCTGAAGAGTCTGAATGTGACTCTTAATTTAGGTTATCCAATCTCAGAGTTAACACTCCAGCTTTATTTGGATTGCTCAGGTGCCAAAAACAAAAGAATAATGCTGAAGCATCACACTTCTATAGATGCTTTTAAGAAACAGCTTCACATCCCATCTTTCTTGGCTTGCTCATGTGTCCCAAATGCAGTGCTGCAGGAAATGTGCTGGACAGGGGGCCCTGTCAAATGGCTCTGCAATGATGAGGGCTGGGAATCCTGCAAGGGGAGCTTTGCAGACACAATCCTGTCTTTGTATCCCAGGGACTTGTTGACAGGGTGATTTGCCATGATAAGATGCCTGATCTTTCCTAACAGTGGAAGGCTCTGGCCAAATCATTTTCTGTTTGAGTGGACGGAAAAAGGAGAGAGGAACACAGTGCTGGACACACTCCTGCACGCACTTTTGTGTGTGTGGAGGCAAGGAGAAGGCAGTACAAGCTGACAGAATACCTTTTATCCATATTATCCCATAATCCAAATTTTACTTAAGCCCAGGAGTAAGCCAGGTGCCCTTGCTGCATGCCCTAGGCAGACAGATGCTCAACTGGCTTCTGTGTTCTTTTGCCTGGAGCTCCCAGAAAAAATAAGGCTTTAGTTTTTCCCAAGCAGGTTGTGAAATTATTATTAAATGCACTCCCTCAACACCCTGGAGCAAGCAGTACAGTCTGTGACATAAAGTAAGCACACTGGAGGTAACTGCAGGGCTCTCTGCTGGTAGCTCCTGCTTTCAGGAGCTGGGGACCTCAGCTTTACAGCAGCAACACAACCAAGAGCAGTAAAACCTTTGTATTTCATACTCACATGCATGCAGCTTTGGAAGAGAACTTGTGATTAAAAGCTGTGCAATTGAAATGGTGACTTGACAAGGTGCTGAAGGGACTGAAGTTTGCCATGCTAAGGGATCCCTGTTATAATAGATGGAAGATGGTTAAGGTAAAGCATTGAGAAAAACTTAGTAAGATGACACTGAGAGACTCACCAGTTGCTCTACTTTTGGAAGAGAGATAGGAAGTACAGTATAGGACTGAAGGCAGCTGCAGAGCTGAAGGTTTTGAAAAGGAGTTGCTGCATTACCACATACACAAGAGTAAGATGAGCAAATCAAGTACAAAGGGCTGATAACTTTTCAACCTCTACGATTTCCCCCTCTTAACCATCCCCTCAGTGAAGTATACACTTAAAAGCCTGAAATTATTCTTTTGCTGGCTTTTGGAAGAAGCATATGTCATGAGGGATCCTTTCACCCCTGACAAGGACAAGTTCCTCATCATTAGATCTTGTTGCAGTTTGTGTAGAGAGCAGTGTGTGTTGGTACAGTAAGTAACAAGCAAAACAAGCTGCTTCAATAATTTCTTTTTGTTCCAGTCCTGGTGACCTGTCAGAGAAAGATCAAGCAGCAAAATCCCAAACAATCCATTTTAAAGCAAACCATTCCCCCTTGTCCTACCACTACATGTATGTTAATTGTACCTAATTGGATGTTCTTGTGGATTCCACCAGATGAAGCTCTCAGTATTAAATTAAAATGATCAGCAGCCGTGAATGTTCTACTTACAGGTAAGCACAGTCCAGCCTCTCAAGCACAAGGAGTGCTCTTTTCTACATTCTTAGCACCAGGAAATGCAAGGGCAATATAAATCACACACAATAGTAGGTCGGGTTTTTTTCTGTAAAGGGAATATAAATATCCATGGATTGTTAGTTTTGCATTCGCAGCACAGGGCTGTCATCCTATTTGCAAAAATTAATGTTTAAAGTGAGCAGGGAAGAGAGTTGTACCATGCCATGCTTGCTCTCTGAGGAAGAATGAATTTAAGTAGCAGCTGGAAGGCAACCTTAAACTATGAAATCTGAGTGCAGTCCAGAAAGGTGGAGTAAATTTACTTGTCTTAATTCCTTCTTCTCAGTGCAGAGCTGGCCCCTTTGTTTGCTGTGAGTCTCGGATTTTGGGAGTTGGGCAGACACAGCCAGAAGGATACTGGCACACTTGGCTCAGTTCAGTTGCTATTCTGACTTGTGGCAGTCAGCACCAAGGATGGGCTAAGAGGAGCATGCAGTAACATCTTTCTCCTGATTGGGTTTATTTCCTTGTTAAAGAAACTTCTTACTCAGGTTTGTCAGGGATCCAGTTTCAGGAAAAAAGGTTTAATAATTGAATTTTGCAGCAGCAGGAACAGCTCAGGCTGCTTCCTCTGGAAGGGGCCCCGAATAAAGAAACCCCTGAGCTTTTATACCCCTACAGTCTGTGCACCTGTTCCCATGGGGAATTTTGGGTCTGGGGTCTTCCTGCTGTTCACTGGCTCCTGCAGAGTCTCAGGGTGACCAGTCCTCTCCCAGACTGTGATGCAGGGCCCTGAGCCCTTTGTTAGGAAAAGGATCTGTGCCTGTTCCTGGCTTGGTGCTGGGGGCTCCAGTTGTTTCCTACTATCCATGGCACAATGTGCAGCTGGCATGGGAGCTTGCACACCCAGCTACCTGCACTGGGAGTATTTCTCTGCATCCTATCTCTGAAGGCTCTTTTGACATTTAAATGACTGAAAGTCACCAAAAGTGATTGCAGCTCAGAGGGTTTGGTTTGTTTCTCTCTATTCTGAAGTTAAAGCAGGCTCTGACTAGCTGAAGTGCCAGCACTTTCTGGTTGTGGCTGTGGTGGCTGGGCTCAAGTTTCCACAGCCAGGTGGCTCAGGGCAGTTGTGTGGAGGCCAAGCTGACATGAGCAGGATCTTCCCTGCTGTCCCTGCTGTGGCAGGGGCTGACTCCCTCCCACACAGCCCAGCGAGGAGCCAAGAGCAGCTACTCAGAGTTTGGGCTTAGGGGCTCAATTCCTGCCCTGACACGCCAGGTTTATCCTTCCTTTCTAACAGCAGAGGATTGGCAACACAGACACATTTGGGACAAACTTGAGCACATTTAACTATTTTCATTCCCAAATCAATTGTCTTAATTTAGGAAGGATTCAGCAGATATTTCCATGTGTGGCAGTTTGAGCTGTCAGAAATAGAGCATTTCAGCCTCTCAGGGTCTTTGCACACACTGTGCTTTTCTGAATGAAGGTGGGGCTTTTTCTTTGAAAAGATGTGTTTGTTTCAGTTAACCCAGGCCTTGGCAATGAATAGAAGATACTTGCAGTGAGCTAATGGAAGCTTCTAATCTTTTTGAAAGTCCTGCTTATTTTGCCTGTTGTGGAAATCTGTCAGTCATTTACTGCTTGTTATCTGAGTTTTCAAGATTCCCCTGATGGTATCACTCAAAGTAAAACATTGATTGTAAATAATTGAGAATAAATTTCTTACCAAACTGGCCAGGCCAGATAGTGAATCACACATATGACTATGGTTTCAAAATGAATTTAGCAATACTGCTTAGGTAACATTGAAAGAGATCTGCAGAAATGATAATTAGTGCTTTAAACACCCACACCACAAAGTAAGTAAACACATACTATCCCTCTTCATGTAGGGAAAATTAAAGTCCAAAGAAGTAAAAACTTATCTAAGGCAATATGGAGAGACAAAGGTAGAATAATATCTCTGTATTGGCTGTGGTTCCTGCTTGTGCTTGAACCAAGTCCATCAATTCACTCCTGAGCTGAGTTAAATGTTAAAACACAGGAATTGAAGCTGAAGAAAAGCATACTTTCTTGGGCCTCTTTGCAAAGAAGCTGTACCAATTGGAAAGGTTTTAGTGACAGGTTGCTTTTTAAAATGTGGTAATTCAGAATAGTATTAGGCTAATGTGTGGCAAAATTAAGACTTTTCGTACCTTGGATTTGGCAAAGGGATTTTAGCTAGCTTTGGGGGACCTAAGGGGACTTGAGAGACAGATCAGATTTTAGGGTTTTCATGAGACAACCCATGCTAGCTGAAGTCTATTTCCTTTTATTGTGCCAATGAAAGTCATGAGTTAGAGCTGTTCTGTATAGTGTTCATAAACTTAAATATCTCCAAATATCCTCTGAAGTTTCACTCAGTGATTAATTTACTTTAATCATTTTGTGGCTTGTATCACCCTGCTCAAGTCTTTTATCAGAGTGCCTTGGTAAGTGCCATTAGTTCTGATCCAACTGGGAATAATTCCAATTATTATCTGTAATGTCTTAAAACATGTCAAAACCACACAAAAACTAAGATAACAGAAATGCTTTTAAAAGTCTTTGGGCAGGTTGAGTACCCTTCTTCCTATTACCCTTTCAGAAAAGGGGAGAGGAAATTATATAATCTGACCATATTAGTAATTTAAAATAGTTACTTCTGTTTTATTGCAACACTTTCTAAAGACAAGGAAAAAAGGTGGCTCTTGGAGAAGAAAGGAGGGAAGGGAGGAAGTTTCATCCCTTGTTGCTCACCTCAGCAGAAGGTGACTGAGCACTGACCTCAGACATGATTGTAGGCATTAAGTGATAAATGTAATACTACAGCTGCTTCCCACTCAGCTTCCAGTCATGTAGGGTCAGTCCTGGATAGGGATGGGCAGAGCCTTTCCTTTACATATTATGTAAAGATACCATCCCCATATATATATTACTTTCAGACATGATTCATGTCAAAACAGAAATAAACTATGGCAGCATGCTTTGGCAGCTGTTTTGCCTGAATTGGACTATTAAATTTGGAATTGAAATGGTCCCCCTCCTGCCTTGGTCATGGAAGGGAGAAAACACATTAAAGAATCATCTGATTAAACACAGAACTGTATCAGGATAAAGCTTTAAAAGAAGGGCTCGACTCTACATGGTCAGTTTAATTTGTAGGGCATTGAAAGAAAGGTTAGGCTGAAAATCCCAGGACTGAGAGAGCAGGACTACAGGTACATGCTCCGGGGTGCAGTGGTTCATAGTCATGATTTCCCCAGTTTCTGTTGGCCAAAATCTGCACTAGCAACTCATTTCAGCCGAAAGAATGCAAGTTGAGCACCTGTTCTACCTGTGAGGAGCTGCATTTTGACATCGGGGATCCCACCTGCAGGAACAGCCTCTCCCCTCCTTTGCCGTGGCCCAGTGGCCACCTTTGGGAGCACTGAGCCTTGGAGCTGGGGGGCTGTGTGCCATTTGGTGATGCAAGCAACAATGGCCAGGCCAACTGAAACTCTAATCTCCCCTTTTAAACTGGCAGCTTAACGTATTAAGGATACCAAGAGACAAAAAACAATAGGCTCTGGAGGTTGTGCAACTGAAATCCACTTGCAGGGCTTTGCAGAGACTAAGGCCTCGCACTCATTCCTGAGCGTGAAGGGGCCTGGCAGTCAATGCAGAAAAGGACAATGGATGAAGACAAGTTGTTCCCCAAGCTTCCAAGTCACGTGGAAGCAGGCTGATTGTGATTTTGATATAATTATCACCTGAATCTGCTGCTAAAGCCCAGATAGTGACGTAAGAAACAAAAACAAGGAGAGGAACACAGGAACAGCCAAGCCTAGCTCCCCGAGAAAGGCCAGCTGCAAATGACCATGGCAAGGGGAAAACTTTACTATTTAGGTAAGACCCAGGGGTTCCATTTGTCCAGTTCTATCTAAACTGATGTCTTTATTAATTTTTAAATCTCCAAGAATAATCCATCAGCAACACCAATTCCAGCTTACCCATGAAATCCTATTTGGAATTTGGTGATCAGCACATCAAGAGAACCAGGGATGTCAAGTCTCGCTGCAGAGCAAAGGAATAATACATTAATTAGTTTCTCTTCCAGTTGTTCAAACTCTATATTGCAAATACATTAAAATGTTCCGTCAGTTTTGCTTCTTTCTATTCAATTACTAACATCTGGTTACAGCTCCTGGGAAAAAAGTAAATATTCAGTCTGTATGACCTGTGAACAGAACAGGGATAGCAAAAATACCTTCTTTGTGCACAACTTTGCTATCAAGAGTTCAGAGGAGAGCCATTAGCTCAAGCTTTAGTACCAAGTGTGGTTCTAGGTTTTAACCAGTGAGTACATTTATTGAGGGTAAGGGATGAAATCTCATTTGAATTGTCTCAGATTAATTGAGTTCATTAACTACTCCAGTTATTGGACACCTCTGTGATACTGATATAATAGTGATACTTTTTAGTAGTCTCCTAGGACAGTACAAGTGCATGGATTAATGGAAGTAAGAATAGTTTTTTTGGGCGTTGCGGAAAAGATGCTCTGTTGAGAGAGCCTCCAGTACTTGGTACTTGTGTGGGCCTTGAGGCCATTTTTGTGGAGATTGGTGAGGAAGAGTGTGCTGAGGCTCCAAGTCTCACACGCCATTGCAGGAATTTGGAAGATCCTCCCAGGAACTAGAAATCTTCATCAAGCAAGACTTGGAGGAAAACTTTGCTGTTTCAGTAAAATCCATGGAATCGCTTATACCTTTATTCACTCTCCAGGTATAATCCATCAGCAACACCAGCTGCAGCTTACCCATGAAATCCCATTTGGAATTCAGTGAGCAGGCCAGGAAACCCATGCATGGTGCTGGAAGGAGAAGGCAGCTGAAGGAGGGGTGTTGCTATTCCCTGGAGCAGGGAGCTGGTGAAGGTCACTTTAACAGGAGCAGTGGGACAGTTGATTTGGGAGTTTGATTTTTCACCCACTTGGCTCTAACCAGATGTTAGAATTATTGAGTAAGAACAAGTTAAATTGCTGGAATATTTCAGCCTAGAAGAAGAAGAATTCATTTTAGAAGAATTCTAAATATAAATGTAGTTTAATGAGACTGGAACGTAAGCATTTCCATTTTGTGTATCCTGCTAGTAATGTTATTTTCTTTACAGGACTGTAGTCTGTTCTACTCCAAAAGCTTCTGCCTCCCCTGTGTGAAAGAAAAGCTAAAGGCCTTTCCTTTGGAAATACAAGAAGACATGGATAAAAGGAAGCCCCAGCAGAAATCCTGCAAAAAAACGGATACAAAGCATAAATCCTGAAGGTCCAAGAGCGACAGTTCTTTGGCTGGGGTTTCTCCTCTCTCTGCTTGGAGACTATCACGTTGCTCCTTTTAAAGAAGTGACCTTCATCAGCTCACTACTACCAGAGAGAGCAGCACATTTCCTTGCCCTTGGCTTGGGTTCAGACATCCCCGTGCAGCGCCGGCCGCGCCAGGGAGCGGCTCCGAGGTGCTGAGGAGCCAGAAAAGAAGGCAGACGAGCCTGCTGTCACCGTGTGAAATGCTTGCAGTAAGAAACCAGACAGCACAGAGCATAGGAACAGTGTCCAGATTTCCACATTTGCTATTTTAGTGCTTTGTGTTGTTCTTGACACTCCCTGCAGTGTTATGAAATTCCAAAACAGATTGATCTGGCTTAATTCAGAATATACCCAAGCAGGTCAGTGTACACCAATTGTTAATCTGGCAGTGCTGTCCTGTAAGATTACATAAGGCAGGGAATTTAAAGCTTTATTTTTAAGTCTAAACTAAAAGTGCTGTGAGAAAATGTCATCAATATAATACCTAAATTTCTCAATATTGTAATCTTAATGCTATCACAGCATTGAGACTTGAGACTTTGAAGGTTGCTGCTTCTGCAATCAATAAAAGTATTTACAAGTCCCTTGCACTTGCAGTCACTTTTCACTTAACCTTCCAGTCCATGTCAGCACAGCAGCTCAAGAGGACCCTGAATACATCTGGCTTATGCTTTACAATAAAGGTGACTTCTTTTTCACTTTCAAAGCAGTTAATCTGGAAATAGAAAAGTTCCATTAATACACTCAAGTCTTTCCTGAACCAGACAAATAAACTGCAGCTGTAATAGGGATGTCAGAAACACAGTTGCAGGTAAAAAAGGTAAGAAGATCAATGGAAACAGCAGTTTGTTTAGTCAAAAATTAGCTTCTTCAGTTATCTGTTTTGACTGTCTTAAAATTTAGGTGGCTTTTATGTAAAACCTGAGTCACACGCCTTAAAAATACATCTAGAATGCTCCCTAATCACAAAATCCCCTTTTTTACTCAAGTTACTGCTGGTCATTGCTTCAGAACCTGTTAATGCTTTGGTGAACATCTCTTTTTCCCAACACTTCCATCCATATAACTTGTAATAGGACAACATCAAAAATCATTTCAGTAGAATGAATCTGTGTTTGTTAAAAGAAATCAACAGTATTTCAAGGAATTGTTTAGGACATTGAAGTATCCTGAAATCTTTCTTTTTAATGAACTTACTATATTGGTGCCCTCCGTTCAGGACTGAAATTTCTTGTAGTGGAGGAGCAATAATGGACCTATTAGTAGCCTTTTCAAGCCCTAAGTCCTTTAATAAATAATATATATATATGTCTCTAAATGTGGGAAAAAAGACCCAAGTTAGGAGGCAACATTTCAGGTTCCTTTTTGCAGTTACAAAAGACTACACTTTCAGGGAAAGTGATACTAAACTTATGTAAGATGGTGGTATTATATTTCAGTTTCATGTTAGGAACACTGTTTAAAAGTTGTGGTGTGTCTGTGTCTGTTCCTTATAAACATTAGAGGCACGTCCTGTGCTAAACCCACAACTGAAGAAAGCACTTTCCCACCTTTGAATTGTAGTGTTATAATCAAGCTGCCAAAGCAACATGGTTGTGTGAGATCACAGGTTATGTTTACACCAGCAAACATACCTTGAAATATGTTTTTTGCTGGATTTCCCATTGTTCATGACAGATTGTATTCTTAAAAGCAGGTTTTAAAAGCCTGCCTAGTGCAGTTCTGTTGTCAGTGAGACTGGGATCTCATCTGTCTGACCTGTTCTCCCTCCTGCTCAGCTTGTTCTGTGCCCTTTTAAGACAAAAGCAGTTATCTCATTTATTCATAACCATTATCTTTGCCTTTACGATATGACTGAGTCATTTTAAGCCCTCAGAAATCTTCATGCCTTTAAGTGCTTGTTATGTTGAACTGAAGGGGGGAAAGACTCAGTGTTAAAAGGGAGCAGAACCTCAGAGCAAAACTACCTAAGATTTAATTTGTGTCAGTACAGTTCAGTTATTTATTTTACAGCAGGAAAAACCAAGTCAGGGATGCCTCTGCTACACAGTTACCTGGCTGTGAAGACCTGGTAGGTGCAGAAAAGCCAGCAGGTACCACAGAGGGACAGCAGATGTGTTCTGGCATCTCTGGTCTATGCTTTAGGGAAAGGAGACTGCCCTACATGCCACTTGGTATTTCCTGGAATGACAATGGATTATTATCTGTGCCCAGCTCTTAGAATTTAGTTATTCCACATTCTTGTACTTCCACTGAACATGATCGTTATGGTCTCAGTACCATCATATTTTAATATATATGTGATTTCACAGCCTGAATGATACCATGCCCAGCTTTTCCTGCTCTTCATGGATGCACAGCCTTTACAGGTGGTTTTCATTGGGGTCTTCAAGTACTTTCAACTTCAAGTACTTTCAACATCAGGTCTTCCATGCTCCTGAGCACAGCTGATGAAGAAACCAGAGTCTTTTTCCTCTGCTGGAATTTCCACTTCAGCACTCTGTAACCAGCTTAAAATATCCCCAGATTCTGGAAGGAAAGCAGCTACCTGTGACATACTTCCCTGACTGATTTAATTGAAGATGTGCTCATTGAATTAGTCAGTGGTGCATTTCACACAGAAGTGCACTTGTTGAATTCCATGGATGTCTCAAACCAGCCATACACCCCATGAGAATATGAAAGATCAGAGCTGGATGGTGGGTCAGCACCAAACTTAGGTCATATATATAAATAAATGTATATGCAATGTCTCTGGGTTGTGTGACACACCCACTCCTGCTTCAAAAGACATCTAACAGTACACAGGGAAGCACCAGTACTTGAAGATGCTTCAAATAGGCTGCTTTCTGAATGTCACATTGCAGTGAGTTCCCTTCCTGGAGATAAAAGATCAGCACATGTCATTAAATTAACTTTTAAAAATATTTTATTTTTTTAAAACCATTAAGGCAAAACCGTGTTTCAAATTAAGTTGGTTTACATTCAGTCTGAAAGGATTAAAGCACATAGGTTCCTACCAGTCTCTATACAAACACTGTGAATTCAACCTCTTGTTTTTAAAGAAGGCAGAAAAAATCAGAATGTAAAAAAGAAAAACATGTTTAGTTCAAGTTTTTTCATCCTAGATCAGTAGGCTGGTAACATTTGAGAATGCATCATTGTGTGTAGCTAGACGTGACTGTAACATTCACAAGCGCAAGATACCTTGTCCTTCCTATAAATCCCTGAGAGACCAGGGCATCCATTCATCCTTGGAAGTGTCATTTGCATTGTTCTAACAGAAGGAAACTTGGGAACTTGGCTTGCATTAGTGGTTTTTACTGGGAAACAAGCATTCCATGAGAATTAGGTTTGACTACTCCTTGCAAGAAATGTGCTCATTCTACGTTCTGTACTTACTGAAGTAAAATGTACCCAAACCAGCTGACTGGAAACAATAAGCTATTTTATTTTCTCTTTAATATTGATATGTTGATTCAATGAAACACTTGTTAGCTCTATTGATTAGGGTTTGGCAACATTAACAACACTGTACTTTTTTTGAATCCTACCAGATAACAGACCATTTAAGACGTGAAGGAGGGCTTCATCATCCTGGGCCACTTAAGCTGTGGTGCTGCATTCCTCGAGATAATTCTGAGCAACTGTTTGTAAGAGCTGCGGAACAGCAGGAGCTGCTCAGGAAGCAGGTCCCCCGAGAAGCAGCTAAACCAGACTTGTCAAACCACCCAGAGGGGGTTCTGGAGCACGCCGATAGCACTGAAACGTTGGGAAGGTTCGTTACCGCTAAAGCAGCAACTGAACCGTGCACGCTCCTGCTCTGCCCAAAGCCAGGGCACTGTGATTCCATGGAGAGAGCTGCTGTGTGTGGGGATGAGCCCCTGCATGGGCCGGCTGAGCAGGGGTGGCTGTGAGTCACCTGCAGGAGGGTGGTGACCTGCTCCCAGCTCTGCAGCACGTCCCACACAGGCTGCCTGGTGACACTGCACTCCTACACACCCGGAGTACCACGCAGGACTGGTGTGCCACCGGGATTTCAGTGGCTCAGGACTTCCCCGTCCTGCCGATCTTTTTTCTTTCAAGTGGAAAAAATGCCACAAAACTCCTGGCGGAAGTCTTTTCCACAAGAGGGATTACCTGCATACCCAACGTGAGAAAATACACCAAAACATTACTACTACTTCAAGTAGTGAAACTACCTCAAGTACCTCATGCTTGATCTTGCAGTCCTTATTTAAGGTCCAGCCTGTGATCAGATCAGTCTCTGTGCACGCTGCCCATCCCCTGGCAGAGGCAGCTCATCTGAAATTGAGGTCCTTGCAACAGGAATTCTGTTTCGAAACATCCACAGCAATGGAATCTGACAAGACTGATGCAATAAAGGAGCTCAAGAAAAAACACACCCCAGCTTCAGAGGCAGAAAAAGATTTAAAAAAGCTGTGAGCACAATGGAAAAAAAAGAAAGGAGGAAACAGCCTTCCTTAGGGGGGGCTCAGTTACACAGCGGGTTTGTGTCATATGAAGTGACAGGGTAAAGGAAGTGGCTGCAGGTTAGCACAGGGAAGTCCAGCAGAGCTTTTGCAGACATGACACAAACACCTGAGGAGACAACATACCTGTGTGGTGACACTGATGAAGTGAGAATGCCAAGTTGCAGCAATTTAAGGAAATAAAATGTTATATGTTACAAATAAAAAGCAGTAAGTACAAATGATAGCTAGAACATTTGTAATAGATTGTGCTTGTGATACCTACTGTGTTTGGTGATTCACACAGCAAAATAAAAGGTAGATACCTTTGAAAGGTACCTTTTTCCCTATATCAGATGTCCTTAGAAGGATGCTGTAGGCACAGACTGTCACACCTGCATGCACCAGACACAGAATCCCTACGAGCAGACTGAATTCTGTTTAAAACCCCTCCTGTAGGGAAGCCAATAATGCCATTTCAACGTTTTGTTCTGTGCTGCCAAATCACGTTTGAAATACATCTATAAAACAGCAGGTCGCCCTCAGGGCAGATGGCAGGGAATAATCCTGAGTACATGTTGTTATTCCCAGTGAGCCACAAGTCACTTCCACAGAAAACACCAGCACTGGTGCATGAACCAAATGCAGCTTATTTTTAGCTCTTTTCAAAGGAAAATGAGCGACCATGCTGCAAAACAAAGATCTACTCAGTTCTACACACTATTTTTCCTATTGGTGAACTTGAGTTAAAAACTTGATTTTGGGATTGCAGCTATTCCTCAACTAGACTTGCTTTTATTAAAATTAAATAAAAGGAAGTCTGTGTTCTATGTGAAAATATATTTTAAAGTTTTGTTATAATCATCAACACCAAACACTGATAACTCTGAAGAACTTGTGATAGTTCTTCACAAATGATACAGCAATAAAGACCAGACAGGAATAAATAGCAAATTGTCTTTGACATCAGCCCCTTCATCCTTAGGCCATAAAAGGAACTACTTCCTCACTGTACAAAGGGTTCACAAGATAAAGTATGTAACAAATATTTAAATTAAATAATTTACACATTTTTCTTTAAGCACCTCTGTAATTAATTTAGTGAAATTTTATACCTTGCATTTATATTCTTGAATTTTATAAATTGAAACATGAAGAAATGGTATTACATTAAATTAAAAAAATCCCACAACACATAACAAGATCAATAATCTTAGATCAAACCCACATATTATTTAAATCTCCAGTAAAAGAAGGATAATAAAGCTGATTAAACCTAAATACAAAAATTATATGCAACTGATTATCAGGAAAGCACTTGGGACATAAGCAAGCACAGATACCACGCTCCACCTTACATTCCAACCCTTCCTAAAGGACGAGGGGTTTCTGAGAGGGACCATTATTTGCAGACCTTATGCTTAAACAGTACCGTGACAGCTGCAAATGCATTTGTCAAATGCAGTTGCAGATTTTCAGTTAAGTCACAGGGAGCTTTTTAGGAGAGACTGAAACTGTTCCTCTGCAGCCACAGCAGGATATCCCCCAGCTGCTCTGCCTCAGATGGGGCCCAAGTTTGTGCAGGCTCTCCGTCAGAAATGAGGAAATTCAGACTCAGTCGTATGTGACCCAGCTCTCGTGATGAATAAATCTCCCCAAGTTTTAGCAGTTTGAATAAACAAACAAATGTTTAGATGCTTATTATAAGCTCTTTGATGTGCAGCCTTGTGCCAGCTCTCTCATGAGAACGGGCTTAGTGCAACTGCTGGTATTTCCGAGATCTGCGCAGGGCAGGAATAATGCCGAACTCTGCTCGCTGGCAGCGCTTCAGCTCTGCAGCAGCTGCTGGAAGCAGAGCACAGAGGCACATGGAAATGGCAGTTGACACAAAATGTGGTTGCTTTAAATGCAATGGAAGATGTAGTTTCTGTAAGTGGAAACTTTCCTATCAGTTTGTGTTTAAAGGGAAAGTGGGATTGGAAATTTTGAAAGGTAACTAATTTTTTTAAACAGCAGCTTTAAGGGGAATATTTAAGGAGGAGAGAAGAATGAACCTCAGGTTTCCCTAATACTTGGCACAAAACCTTCCTTTTCTTCCCCCCTTCCCCTTTGACAAAAAGTACCCAGGGCACCAGAATAAATAAATAAATAATTTTTTACCCCCCAAAAAAATGCTAAAAAATGAGTAATTTGTAGGTTTGCTGAAAACTTAAGGAAGCCATACCATTGTTTCCCAGGATATTTCTCTATCCATCTGCTGTCTCTTGCCTTGAGCTGTTTGTGGGGTCTGGTTGCTAACCAGAGTTCTTCCATGCTATGACAGTAAAACTAGTTATGTTGGCAAGAATCAGATCCAAACTGTACCTGATGAGCCAGTAAATCTTTAATACCATTTTAATCCTAAAATCTGATCACTTTGCTTCCCTCCATAGATGGGGTATTTTAAAGTATTAGTTTATCTGCACATAGGGAAGATGCTGAAGTAGTCAATCAGAAATAGATCTGAGACTAGTTTGGATTCCAAATTAAAAAAAAAAAAAGGCATAAACTGAATAACTTTAAAATCTCCTTGGCCAAAACCTGCTGTAGTCATCTCCTGAAGGAGCAAATGTAGTTCCTTAAAAGCGTAATGTAGAAATGAGAAATTCTTTTGCCCACTAATTCTTGGGAAGGGAATTGTCTGCCCTGTGCCACTCTTTGAAGTGACTATGGGAATGTGCACGGGACAGCAGTGTGGGCAGTGGAATCCATCCAGAACTTTAGGCTGTGTTAACATCTTGTTCATATTTCTGCAATTCAGAGATGTGTTCTCTTTCTTTCTTTCTTTTTTTTTTTTCCCCTTTCATTAAGGATCTGCAATTTAATTTAAAACAGAAATCAAATCTTTAATGTCCAAGGAAGTAGTCAAAAATTTCTTGCTGGTTTTCAAATAACAAAAAAATTATGCACTTTTCTCATGCTAATAACAGGACCTTGTTACAAGCAGCTGCTAAAATATTATGTCTTTCACTGAGTTACTCTATTTGCAATTCTTTAGAGCTTTGCTGAGAATTTAAGTGTTTATTATTAATTTTCCATGTTTTAAAGTGTTACTAAAGTGTTTTAGCCACTTTTGGGAACAAGAGCTGGAAAAATAGTTGTGCACACTGACTGTGTCTGATTTTTCCTGAGAACCTACAGTACACCTAGACTATGGAACACAACTTTGAAATACAACTTTGAAATTTGCCCTTTGCAAAAAATCTGACCTTTGGGGGGAAAAAATTCAAGTTATCTTTTTTTTAGAGGATAAACTAACTGGCTCCTCCAGTCTCAGAACACCATCCGAGAATGGCTGATATTTTGACAACTTCTTGCATGAGCAATATCACAGATCAATTTTTTCCATGGCCCAAACCCCACAGCTCCTCAGTGAAACAGGGTTGGCTGGAAGAATAAAGCAGCAGCATTCCTAAAATCCTCTGTTTCTGAGGGCACACTGTGTGCTGCTCTGGGACACAAAAGGCAGCCCATTTCTCATCTGAGGGCTCCTGGCAAGACCAACATTCCTCTCTGAGTGTTTGAGTGTTCTTCCTGCTGGCAACAGGGAAGGGGAGGAAGTTTTGTGCACATGCAGTTACTATTTCTATCCTGCCCTAGATGCTCATCAAATTTGAGGCCTGTGCTTCAATATTTTACACTAAATATATCTGTAGTTATCTATAACTTCTGCCACAATCATTGCCCAGATAAACCCCAAGTTGCCTTTAAACCTGTAATTTTTCCAGTGTCCAGCTGTGCCTGTGGGCCTGGACAGAAACAAGCATTGCCACTGAAATAGGAATGACAGTGTGATGTTCTCACTTCATCACTCAACCCTTGCAGTGAAGATTCTGGCACCTTCAAATGTGCTACAATAAAACAAGTCCAAAGAGTCCTCCTGTGCCACTGAAAGCTTAACTGTAGTGAAAATGCTGGGATTGCTCCTGAGGCCTCGTTCTTGTGAAACAGAAAGTAAAATAAGGAGTAATAATGTGAAGTTACAGTATCAAAGAAACGAAAGAGAAACAGCAGAGTGCCTTGCATGCAGCTGGCACTTCTGGGCAGCTTTCTGAGAAAAGAGCCCATGAAGTGGCAAAGTCAGGAAGCCATTTCACTGTGGCTTTTTTTTGCAGCAGGAGAACAGCAAGTGCTGTTGTAAAAATCAGTTTACTCCTAGGAACACGATAAACTCTCAGCTGTGCTGCCTTCCTTTCTATGACAGTCTGACACCTACAAACACTGCTCTTGGTATTACTGTCACCTTACCCACAAGGACAAAATCTGGTGAAAACAACTATCAAATACTTCTATCCATGAGGCCGAAGAAGGAATAGAAATATATCCAAGTGGGTAAAAAATGAAGCAGTGTGTTCATCAGCAAAGCAAACAGGTCCAAACAACTACACTGCCAAGAGACTTAGAGGAAGCCGGTGCCTTTCCTATCCAATCATTCCTTTGGAGTCATCTGTCACTGCAGCAGAGTGCAGTATCATTGCTGGAAAGTTAAAATTCTTTTTTTTTTCTGGGGTAGGATCAGATTTTTCAGTCTCTCCAAAACTCTTGCTAATTCAAAAAAGTATTTTTATGTCAAAACTGCATCCTGAGCTATTACAAGTTCTACAAAAATACAGGGTATACAACATCTTTTCCATCAGTGATATTTTGACATTTCCTTAACAGACTTCTGAAACAAAAAGGTCCCATCAGTTTATCATGTTTACTCTTCAAGACACACCTATTGGAGTATCTCTGCTGTGTTTTAGATAACTCTTTGGATTTTCTTTAATTTCATAAGAGAACTGTCTGTTAAACATGCTAACCCTAAGTATGCCAATGTAACATTAGATGAAGCTGTACATAATTTCATGGAATTAAAGCAACAATGGATCAAAGATCTTTCCAAATTTTTAGAAGTGTATGGACAGTAATATCCAGCCATTTGCTACACCTAGACTGAATGCTTTAAGAAAAAGTGTTAGTTGGTTCTCAGTAGTTACCATTAGGCAAAAGTGCATTGTCTTTCTGATTGTGCAGATACCTGGAAGGAAGGTGCTGAATTTGTTATATTAATACTATAACGACTAAACCAAGAGGAAATACAATTTTGTTCATTCTGTTACTTAACATTCTGATTTATTATACAAATATGTATTCCTTACCAATCTTCAAATTTCCAAATAAAAGAACCATTGTAAGACACTTCATTGAGCACTCTGACCAGTATTTTTCTGCAGCACTTTTTCAAAAGAAGAGAAAAGATCCCAAACCAAAAGAAGTGTAACACTCCAGTTCCCCAGTTTTAGATTTTTTCTGCTCTGGGCTGAGTGAACAGCCCACGACTGTACAAATAGTTTTGCTCCCATCTGTATTTCTCTGTCTTTAAATATTGTGGAAAAAAAATACTAAAAGTCCTCAATACATATCCCTGTAGATTTCCTGTAGTAAAGGGTGTAAATGTGCATCAGATTCAGTCTTCTTGATTATCTGAACAAGCTGAGCATGCTCTGTGACCAGCTGTCGGAGGTCAGCCATTTTTTGGAGAAGTTTTGGGAAGAGGAAGGTGTCATCAGGATGGTTGTTTTGCAAGTGAAGTTTCAGTACATGCACAATGCTCTCCTGCATTTTTTCAATGTGTCCTACATTTACAAGACCAGGACGATCTGTTCTCAAAACAAGCAAAAGAATACATGTCATAATTTTATAATGATTCCTCAAAGTGTAGTTAGTGGTAGAACTGAATCTTCCAGAGGACAGAAGCTTTTCCATTAAAATTTTTAATTCATGAGAAGGAAATAAAATTTACTACCTTAGAGAACTAATGGGTAATGGGTAGTGCTTACCTCCACAGCAAATAATGGCAGCAACAAAAAGGGATATATCGCTATCATCCAAATCCAGTGCATTGAATTTCATTGCAAAATCAAATTTTGGCTCCATTATATCACAGAATGGCTTTCTCAGGCTCTTCAGGAACTCCCGGGTAATGAATCCATTCCCATAAGCCACCAGCATCCCGTCCTTGTTCATCACAGAGGCCAACATGGCAAATATGGCTTCATACACCCCATACTTCAACAGCGTCACCTGATCGTTCAAGTCCAGGTTGGAGAAGCCAGGGATGGATTTGGCAAATTCCGTGAGTTCTGTGACAGTCTCCACAGACGTGCACTGGCAGCAGTGGAAGATTCGAACTTCTGCTTCCTTGTTCTGAATCCCATTGGCTACCAGTTTTGCCACCAGGGTCTTCTCTGCCATACATAAGGTATCCATATCATGTATAACAAATGGCTACAGAGAAAAAAACCCCACTAGTTCAGTCACTAAATAATGGTTATTAATAGTTCTCTTCCTAAAAAATAAGAATTTTGCTAAACTTTAACTTCCATGCTAATCAGTCCTCAACTATCAATAAACCCTGAGTTCTTCCATACTTCTCATCAAGACAAACAGTGTTTGACAAACTGCAATACCTAACAAGTCTGCTCTGCAAACAGCAATGCAAATAGTCAGATGTAAAGATGTGCAGCATATCTTTAATTTAATTTTATCTAATTAAATTGAAGCTCCAGCACTCCTGTGCTTGGGATGCACAAATCCATCTCAGAGCCAGTCCCAGAGGGTTCACAAAAGACTTGTGTTACCTTCTCCAGAAGTCCAGGTTATTCTGCCTACTCTCCTATTGATTCCTAAACTAACTATACTTGATGCACATCAAGATGCTTTCCTGAGGTACCCTAGGGGGAATACAGACAGTAATTTCAATACAGGGCAGCATATTTGCATAAGAATGTGAACCCTGCACTTCTCTTGTGTTTTATTATCAGATTGTCATAGACAATGCCCCAGCTGTCCCAACTTTCTAGCTGCATTTGGTGCTGAGTCATCTCTAAACAAGAGAATCCCACTAGAATGCCAAGCACAAAATTTGGTCTTTTCCATAATCCCATTTGTTTTGAAAGGTACATGTTTTACAAACAGATGAGCAGCTCTTTTAAAACATACTTATCAAAAGCAGCATTCAGACTCTCTTATGAACAATCAGAAGTAAAAAATGAAGTACAATCCACTAAAGAAAAACAACAAACCCCAGTGCTTCCCAGCCTAGCAAACTCACAGCAACTGACCTTGAACAGAAACTTAGTTCCATACACACCAAGCACCTTCCTTGTGCTGCTTTGCTCAGCTCAGATTAAATAGCATGGGGAACACAGAGTGTTCTGTCAGGAACTCATAGGATTCAATTGCTTCCTTCAGAAAACTGTCCAACAGGTCAGGTTCCCATGGTTTTCCATTTTAAAATGTTTATGGCTACTGCACATTCCATCTCACTCCAGCACAGTTACAAAGAGAAGAACTTTCCATGGGAAGGTGGATGAGTGGAAAGTGGCAAAGCAAGAAAACACAACACATGTCTAAACCTTTAAAAAATGTACACTATCTTACACACTTTAAAAAAAAATTAACATCATTTCAGCATGCAGAAAAGAGGCATGGCTAAGGACTTGGGAACTAAATTAAAAAGTGACACTGTGTCATCATGAAAAATGCTCATTCATTCTGAAATTAATTGTAGTGGTACCAAAAATTAGGATTCACTGAAATTAGCTGTTAATACACAGTTCTGAAACAGGTGGGTTGCTAATTACAATCAAAAAATCCCTTTTTTAAAAATTTGCTTTTCTGCTGAAAAGTCAAAAGAAAATTAAAATGTTTGTTTTCTTAAGAGATGATGAAATAGCCTAAAACCCCTTTGCTCTTCCCTGCATATGGAAAAAAATGATAGCAGCCTGTTTGCAACATGCTAGGGCTGATTCTTCATTAATTTTCATGTGCATGTTCAGCCAGGCACACACGTGCTGGTCACTGTTGGCTTGTCAGTCCCACGGCTGTGGGACATATTCAAATCCAAGAACTGGGATTAAGTGCTCTGGGATCCATCCCTGCATGTGACACAAGCTGTGGCTTATGGTTCTGACACAGGGTAACAAGCACAAAATTGATTTTCTGCAGAAGCCCACTCACTGGGAAGATAAAGGTGGTATTTACTGTAGGCTCACATCAGACTATATCCCTAATATGTTTAAGCCTGTGCCTCTTTTTACACACCTCTTTAGTGCAATGAAAAAGACTGGGATAATTCATGTGTCTCTCTTCTAATTCAGAAAGCTGGACTAGACTAGACTAGACTATTATATGCCAAATTCCATCATGCAGAAGACAGCTTGCTTACCATTTTGATAACACTCATCTCCCCACACTTATTTCATTACAGCACATGTAGAGTTTCTTCCCTGCAAATTTTTACTGAAACTGAAGTTGCTGATAAAATAAGATACTTATCTTCTACATAAAAGTAACAAAAATCACAGTGGAGCTTAAATAAATATGCATAAAGTGAAACAAGTGAATCCTTACATCGATTATACTCTCCCATGTGCTACTAAACAAAAAGCAGTTGATCAAATTAGGTAGACCTTGGCTAAATTACCCTGAAAGAAAAATAACTTCTACAGCAAATGTGTCTTCACAACCTTGCTTGCTTCTGCCTTTCAAAGGAACCATACAGAAAAGACCAGGAAGACTGGGTGGAGAAATGGCCAGCACTGTAAACAAAAAATTACAAACTCAAGTTTTCTTTCCCCTCCTGGTATAAATATTATTCTGATTAAAGGAAAAGTCATGCAGAGCACCTATACACCCTACAGACTAATAGTACTTATCCTGGCATTTGTGACAGAAAAATGCATTTTTTTTCACTGTCATAATAATTTTGAACTATTTAGGGAAATAATTTTGAACTGTTTTCCCCATATCAAGAGGTATTCACATTCAGATATCACTTCATTTTTGCTTAAGAACAATAATTTAGGGTTATGAGTTTCCATTCACAAGGTAATCACCTGATTTTCCTAAAGCTTCTTACTATTCTGATAGTGGTTAAAAGCAACCATATTTGCTACAGATATTTGCTTTGAATATTTCATGTCTGTATTACCATGATATTTATTTTCTAAAAGATTTGATAAAATGTCTACCAAATTATTACAATCACCTTACATACCTGTTAGTTTTATTTTAAAATAATAGAAAAAGTACTTACTGGATTGTTATTGGTTTTCCCTGCAAGGATGATTCTGGCTTTAACCTTGTTCATATTGAAGTTTTTCAGGTAGGCATCATGAATTCTTTTGGCAAGTGATTTGAGATCTGCCATTTCTGAATCTTCTACATAATTTTCACCTGTTAGAATTTCTGCTTTGAGCTTGGCCTTCTCAGACCTCGGCATTCGTCCAAAACGTATTGCTGATGGGAAGACATAATTGTAAAACAAACACAAATTATACAAGAACTCAAGCCTTTTACCACTGCTGATCAGAGCAGTAAGATTTTTCTGTCTAGAAAAACTGAGGTAGAGGTGAAGACATCGCCCCCTTCCCAACACAGGCAGTGACTAATATGCTAGACTGAAGGAAATCAGGTGTTTCAGAACACAAAGTGCTATCTGCAGTGGGCTAGAACACATTCCTTTTCCCTTCTGTATTACCTAAATATACTTGTATTTTGGTTTGTCCTTACTGAGTTCTACAGCTGCCAGTGTGAAACTCAAAGTCCACCTTGGGAGCTCTTAAAACACTAAATAAACTCATGACAGGAGCTTGGCAGAAAGCACACACACGAGCTGGAGAGCTGCAGCAGAGTCAGGCCTGAATCCCACTGCTGCCTCAGAACCTGCAGGGGCATCCAGCTCTCCATTCAGCACATCTGTACTGCCAGTGGGAACCCCAGCCCAAAGACCTGCATTTACAGCTCAAAGGCTGGAGGCAGCAAAATCTCCTCTACCCCCAGCACTCCATACTGCTTTCTCAACAGACTAGCCCTTGAAGACTGGAGAGGAGAACAGTCTGAATACCTAATCTAGCCATTGGGATATTCTTCTGAGAGGAAGAAGATGCAAGTCTGAAACCCCTCTGGGTATGGAGGTCTCCTGGTTTTTGGGCAAGTGGTCTTGACATTCATGGGCACATCCACATCCTTCTTCAGTTTCAGTTTCAAGCTAAGCCAGCCCCATTTTACCCTTGGGAGGTGTGCAAGGGTTTGAGATGGCTCATACAGTCAGTTGCTTGTACTGCATTTCAGCATCCAACCCGTGAGGACAGGACCTCACTGCCTGCACTGAGCAATTCAAGGCATGAACACCATCAGCCCTTCAACGTGCCCAGGGGTCTTCTCATGACATAAGGAGGTGACTCTAGGCATGATCTGAAATACAGTTGTGCACTTCAGTGGAAGTCCAACAAGGAAAGCCTGTTTGGAATCTGCCTTAGGTGCTGCCTTCCCCCTAAGGGTGGGTGGTCACACCAACCTATTAAAAAAGTGGAAGAATACCTGATCTAAACTAAAACTTACAGTTTTAAGATCATGGGTGTAAATTTAGTTGTAGCACTTTTCCTGAGAAGTATTGCCAGCAAGTTAGCAGTCATCCCTTTCCCCTGCTGCCTCCCACACATTTGCTGCAATAAAACTGTGGCTATTCCCTTCAACTGCAGCACAGGTGGCCACAGGGATTTTAGTAGGATGAAACAGCTTCACATGGATGTCAGTTCCTGCCAACCAGCATGGCTCCCTGCTCAGCTCCCAACCTCAGATGTCACCTTGTTGTCCAGCACACTTTTTGAGGATGGTTATCCCCAGTTTTGCAGAGACTACCAACCCACTCCCAATGCACCTCAATCAAGGCTCACCAAAGAGAGCCAGGCTTCTGCAGAGCCAGAAAGTAAACTCTGGTTTCTTTCTTTCTTTCTGGTTCTTCTGCAGAACCAGAAGGTAAACTCTCACAATGCCTCCTGCTGGGACTCTAGGCTACAATGCAGCTTTCCCAGTCACATTCCCATTCCACCTATCCCGACTGCATAGTTTCCTTAGGAAATTTGTCTCCTAACCCACAGCTTTTCACCTATCCCATTGTTTTTACCTACTTTCACATTGTGCCTGCCCCCAAGTTCAGCCTGAACCAAGCAGGGAAATCTATTGTCATCTGGCCAGATGAGATGTGCTTTCTCATGGCTTGGCCTCTCCCCCTTCACCAGTGCTGCTCAGCAAGCTGCGTCCTGCACAGAGAACTGCCTCGTGGGCTGAAATTGGTCTGTAAGCCACAAGCTTGCCATCCTTATCTTAAATCACTGGCACAAACAACAACATAACTTTTAAACTGGATATCTAAATGCTCTGAATTTTAAACCATTCTGTTTAACAAACAACCTACCAGATTCCTGGTTGCACAGTCAGCATAGACCTTTGCCCTCCCTCCCCACTTTCTGAATCATCTGCCCAAGAGCTGTTGCACTGTAACCTGAAAAATAACCTGAAAATGAAGGCTGCTTTCCTAAAGATTTCTATCCTACATCACTCCCCCTCGCAATGAAAGCAGTTGTTCTCCTCCTACTCTTCTACAAAATCCTCAATCAGAATTCTTCCAGTATTGAAATTTGTTTCAATGGGAGTACAGGTGCCAAAGTTCTGGGGTGAAGAAAGCAAATAAATGAGCATTCATATGGACAAAGTGAGATGAAGCAGAACTGTGTAAAGCTCATAAAAGCACATTTGGCAGCTCTGTATCAACCACATGAACCCACCAGGGAAACTGGCATCCCCCACAGCGACCTATCCTGTAAAAAATCTGAGGTTCAATTCATGTGTGTGAGTAAAAATGCTATCCAAGTGCCTGCCTCCAGCAGCAGACTCTGGCTAGGAACAAACAAATTAAGGGCACTCTTACCTACCATTATGTGACATTCCAACTGAAAGGCACTTTTGAAAACGACAGTATTGGCACTTATTACGATTTTTTTTCTGAATTTTGCAGTTGCGATCACATTTATCATAGATGAGTTTTAAACGAATCGTTCTTCTAAAAAAGCCCTATAAAAAGTTTGAAAAAAACAATATATAATGTTAATGAATGTTGACTACTAAGCTTCAATCATACAGGTAATTTTTTTTCTTTTACCATTTATTGTAGAACGGCCTCTAGCTCAGCTGCTCTTTCCAGGATGTCTCCAGTCTGCAATGCAAGGTTGCTCACACACTGCCCAACCACAGGGACAGCAAATCCAGAGCCATCTCAACATTCTGTGTCACATCACAGAGCAACATGTCATTTAGGCTGTGGGACACACCTGGCCAGGAACAGGCTCCCCCTCTCTAATAGATATTCTGCATTATTCCATAAGATTTACATTCAAATGATCATTACTGACATGATGCATGAAAGAAAGCTGTACACAAAGAGTGTTATGTCTCTCCTGTTACCTTCTAATATAGAAAAAAGATTGAAATCTAAAACTTTAGAGGAAAAAGAAAATAATCTTATAGTTCATGGGTCATATAATCTCAAGAATTATGCATTAAATATAAGAGTAATTTGTGCCAGAGACATGCCCTGGCCCCAAAACTGCAAGAGGTACAGGACTAAGGGATTCAGGCAGAATGTGGGGGAGGTGAGAAATTTGGGATTTGTTGCTGTTGTAACAGGAATGTGGCATACTCCTCCTAGGCATCCTCCCAACACAAATAAAATGCTAGTGGAGCAAGAAGGCTTTGATTTTTTTTTTTTTTTAATCACAGTTTAGTGTTTTGTTTTAGTATTTCCCTAACTACATGCAGAAAAGCAGTATTAAAATTATCACTGTGAATTGCTCCTGCTTGATGAAGGTCTGAGTTATGGTATCTGGATGACTTACTTCAGAAAAAAGACCACAGATAGAACTGTAATGGCTAGAGCTATAGCAATGAAACATTTATGCAGCAAATGTTCATCTTCATATTACCCCATAAATAAAGTAACATGATTTATGTTCTTGAGAAGAAAATCATGACTGTACCTTACAACCTTCACAAGCATGTACTCCGTAATGGTAGCCTGAGGCTTTATCCCCACAAATTCTACATTCAATGTTTAGTGCTCCACTGGGTGATTCATCTAAGCTACCTGGAGCCGTGGCAAAATTAATGGATGAAGGACTGGATGCTGGTGAAAGGGTGTCTAAAAAAAAAAGAAACACTTCATAAATACTATACTATCAAGATTGATACAGTTTCTATACTAACAACCACACAAAAATGAGCTTAATCTAAAAAAAAAAAAAAAAATCTTGTGTTAATAGTCATTAAGTGAGCTAACAGTTTGATCATAACTCTTTGAAAAATAATTCATACTTCCAGTGCAAACACACACAAAATACAGGGTGTACCTTGCTAATTCTGATGTGACATGGGATGTCAAGAAGGAAAAGGCCTTACTGAAATGACTCTGGCAACAAGAACTTTTTGGGTGATAATGGACCCAATAAATACACACCACACCACTGCTCTTTGCAGAAAGGTTGTGAACAACTCATCTTGGCTTTGCATCTTCCATCTCTTGTGCTGCAGGGATGAGCAGGGCATCTCTCGTAGCAGCACCACAAGAGACATTCTTACCTCACGGAGATACACTTCAGATACACATAAGGACCCCTGACCTTTGAAAAGCTACTCATAATTTTAAATGAGAATCTAAACTCAGGGCTGAAAAGCATATGGATGAGTCCTGCACATCAGCAGAAAGGCTGAACAGATGTTAAAAGGAAGGTAACATAAATGCCTGATTCTAAAACAGCCTGGCTCAGATATTTTGTGTTTTTCTTCTAATGGGCAAAGCCTTTCTGAATTGTACAATGAAATAAACTTGCCAGACGTGCCACCAGCAGATGAACACATTACAAAACTAACACGTTCCAACCTTAATTATTTCAATTAATATTTCCACCTTGTTTGAGGAAAATATTTTCTGAGGCCAGAATTTCTTTTATCTTCCATCTTGCAACTTGCACCACAAGACTTCAGCAAATTAATGGGTGTGTTATTTTAACAGACAGATTAAGAAACACTCATGAATGTAGGTCAGCAAGTATTATGTTGGAAAAAAAACCTTGGCACGGAACTCAGAGTCTCCATTGCCAGTGCTGCCAAGCCCACAGGCATCAGAGTCATCAAGAACAGCCTAAACCCCAGGATTTTTTAAAAGCTATTTCATTTTACTTGCCTTATGGAATTTGAACCTTGCAAGTTTACATTTTGCATGTTCTCTGGCTGCAAAACCAGAACATTTTGCAGTGAGCACTGAATACTTCATGAGAAGGTGACAGTAGAAGCCAATCTAAATTATTGTAGGCCTTGTACACACCTACACTCAAATAATTGTAAGGCCTCCTGCCTCTGAAGGACCACGTTATAAACAAGTACACACACACATAAAGCACATCATAACTTTTCCTGTACAAAGCATCTCTGTCATGAGAAGATCTGCAACCAAAAGGGAACAAAATCACAGTTCTAGAAACATTCCTTCATCCATAGTGCCAGAAGGCAGCTCTCCCCATTCCCTTCAAACCCACACTGTTCATTTCAACGGCCTCAGTTCTATTATTCCAAGGTGAAATAGGGATCACAAGCTGGGAATTGATCTAAAGGAAGAACCCCCCAAAATAAAGCATAATGCAAACCAACCAAAAGGTTAACAGTAGACTACTTCAAATGCCTCTCCTGCTAAAAGACTTGCAAACACCCAGATCCAACAGGAAAACTTTATTGAGAACTCCAGTGTCCCACAGCACTGCAATGATTCCCATTCTGATCTCCCAAAGCCTCTGACTAAAGACTATGTAACTCCACATTACAGTCATTCTTCAGTAACATTTGTCTAATATATTAACTTAAGCCTCAAGTATTTTAAGACCATGCCATAATGAGCTTATATATTTCTAGTGTCACGTCATCATAAACAATAATTATTGCATTAAAGTAGTTATTAATTTCTACCATTCTATTTATAAAAGAAAGTTTTATGTTAAACCAAACTCTTACCTGTTATAACTGATCCATCAGATCCTGGACCATTTCCCAGTGACTGGAATTCTGTTAAACTTAAAGCTCCAGAACTATCATCACCTAGAGACTGGGACAGGTCTTGAATGTTCTCCATATCTTGCAGGAACTCTCCAGACAAAGGGCTGTCTATATCCTCCTCCTCCAAGGGAGTAAGGGGATAGAGCTGATTTTCAGTGTCCACCATTTTGATCAAGTAGAGCAGTCACTTAAACTTCTTTATACTGGTGAAAGAATAACAAAAAAAAATCAGATATTAAAAAAAAAAATTTTGAACCAGTTGCAGCACACTGAATACAGGATTTCTAATCCAAAAGTGAAATATTATACAACATTCTATTGCTCTGGAAGCTTTATGCAACATGAATCATCAAGAGCACAGGGTGGGGAAAATTGCCCAAAAGGCTTCAAGATGAATGAAAGCTATGACACGGTCAATCTGTAGATGGTTGTTTTCTCTCCATTGCTGAGAAAAGTGTTTCTACAGAAGGAATTATGCACTTCCCACCAAAACTTATAACAAACATCAATATTCTACTGACTCTTCTTGAGCAGGAAAAATAAAGGTGATGCTGTCACTAAGTTGCCATCTCATTCTACAAATACCATTAGTACAGATCTATTTGCCCAATTTATCTGAAACAGGATAGTTTTAACCAGAAAAGGAAAATAATTTCGATGTCACAGAGTGCAGCAAGCAGGAATATGTAGGAGAGTAAGTATGGGAATTTATCCATGATTTCCAGTTACAGACAACAGGGAGTTTACTGTACCCACTGTGCTGGTGGGTGAGAGCTGGACACACAGCAGGGATAAGCCCAGTAACACCTGGAACTAACTGTGCTGTTTGCTCTTAGTTATCTACTCACGCCCCTGACATAACCAGTACATACTCAGACCCAGAAAAGAGAAATCCCTTGTATGGAATTTGTGAAAATAAAGTTAAATTCCTATCTCTGTGATATATCTATTTGGTGGTGGGGGAAAAGTATAGAGAAACCTCCAGCAGCCCAAAGGAGACTACCAAATTTGTCTCCCTAAGGAGCCATTAGCAAAAAGAAGAGAGGAATGGCAGAGCATATGATTGGCACTGCTCCTCCAGTGTGCTCTCCATGAAGCTCTCCTGGACTAAACCAGTTGTTCCCAGTGCAGAAGGACTGTATTCCTCTGCAGACACTCAGCCCCAGGATAGATGGGGAGGTTCCAGTAGGCACTGAGCTTCTTGTACCCACTGTTCCCTGCTGAATCACATATACATCTCTCCAAGTACCACTTCTTCATCAAGCACACATATTTTTAAAAGATAAAGTGAATATTAAAGTCTATCCTCAACCAAAATAGGCATTATCTGTCAGGAAAGGAAAGGCTTGAGAGCTGACCTCTGAAAATGGCAACAGCTGCCTGGTATCGCCCAAACCACACCATACCTTTCCACGTTTACAATCAATATGTAAAATTCAGCAGCCTTTTCAGCTAAATTTCTGTAAAAACAACCCAATAGCTAGTGAAACATAAATGGAGTGCTTCTTGTTTTAACTATTAAATTACATACCCTTTTGTACTTTCAAACACTACAATTAAATTACAGCTGCTTAATCATTAGCGCTCTTGTCAATGATTAACTGGTACTTAAGCAAGCATGGCAACAACATAATTTCTGAAGACTCATACTAATATTCACAATACTGACAATTATTTTTTTTTTATAAGCACAGAAAATCTATAAGTAATATTCCTAGTATTTAAGCAGTAAGCTGCCTTCTGGCTTCTCTTGTGTTCCGTGCATGTTTACACATGCATGTGCTTTCACTGGCATAATATTCACATTGATCCTTGCTTGAATGAAAAAAAGCTCCTAAATTTAAAAGGGTAATGAGTATGAAGCTCATTTAATATTCACAGAGAGAATTTTGCTTTACAAAAAGCCCTGTACATGTTACAACAGTAGCTGTAGTAGATGCAGCATGATGATTCCACTCAAAGATCTGTGTCTTCTAAGTATTTACAAAAATTCTGTGCCACAAAGACACTGGCAGAGGATTTTCTCAGTTTCCCATACAATACTTTAGTCTCCATAACCCCTTTCTTATCCCCAAGTACCAACACACACAAACTGAAAAAAAGAGACTAGAACATAGAAGAATAAGGACACCATTTAATGTAATTATGGTTTTAAGGTCAAACAGATTTTACTCTCTCACATCCTGTTATCTCTGAAATATGTCTATTTTCACAAGAATTCTTTCCCCACCACCTCACTGTGAATACCCACTGAGTAACTTACCTATAAACTTGAAATCAGTCCCAAAGAAATCAGTCAGATTATTAAAGAAAAACACCTCAACATGCAGCTATCAGTTACTCACTTCATTTTTGGCAAGGGATGGAGGGATACTAAACCTCCAGCCCTTCCCCATTTAATACTTGCCACACCAGGGACAATCTCTGTAAGGAAACAGGTCTCTGAGATGCAAAGGTCTCTGGGAAGCAGTAACAAAGTCTGATCTTACTGCATAAACAAATTGATCGTGTAAAGGGCTTGCTTGCAAATACCAGGGTTAAAGTTGAAACAGGCATTACCTCTAGGTCATTTTGAGAATCCTGGGGCTGAAAACAGCACACGTAAACTCGTGATTGCAATAGGTATTTTTAGAAAACTTCCCTGGATAGGAAGAGCCTTGAATATGTAAGCTGTAGAATATTTCCAAAATCCTGATTCAACACAAAAAAGAATGGAAAACAGGATTTGGTACCTACAGTGTGACACCCAGACTTCCACCTGGCAAAGGATGCATATTTGCTAATTTATCATGTGACAATTGATTCAGTTTTCATAGTTTGTAACTTTACATACTTGTATTATTTTTTATTTTAAAAAGTATTAATAAGTCACAGAACATTTTCTATGCATGTGATGAAAAAATTTCATAAGCTACCCCTTCATCAAGACTGGCACTTGCACACCCCCTCTCCAAAAACTCACCCAGAAAAATGCCATCTTTCTTCCCTTTACTCAGCTGTACTCCAAGATACCATACACAACTTATAGGTATCCTTGCCTTTAAAAGAAATCAAAATTCACATACTCTAATTTTGAAAAATGACAGCAAAGTTGTAAAGTTAGGATCTTAAAAGTCACATAAGGAAAAATTCTATGCAACCTTGATTTGAATTCTTTCCCCAGCCCCATGGCAGGTGAGTGAGCAAGTGGGGCTTGGTTGCCTCCTGGGGTTAAGCCCAGACAAAATGACAAAAACAAAATGGAAATTTTTTTTTTTTAATTTTTTTTTTTCCTTTGGTTTATATTGCTCAGCCAAACTTAAGGAGAACTTACTGAGCTAGGAAGCTGTGTTTCTTTGGACCCAGGATTTTCTGTCCCACTGGATTTTAAATTACATTGGCTAGTGTATGTTACAGATCAGTGTCTCTGAACAGGACCATTCAACCCTCCTTTTCAATGTGACTGACTTTCCTGCTTTAAACAATTCAGCTGCTTTCTAGACTTCCAAGACTATATATCCACTATTTCCCCCAATGCTTTTTCACTTATATAACATATTTATTATGCACTAAATAGTTTTAAAAGTTTGTTTTGCCAAGATTACTGTTTAAGAAGTAACTAATAACAGGGCAGCAACAAAATTATTCAGGAGATAATGAAACTATTTCTTTCAAATATCATATTCTCTCACTTTTACACAACAGATGCAGTTACTAATGGAGAAAAAACTACAAAGAGGAAATTAATTTTCAGCAAACAGAAATAAGAGAGGCAATTTATCTCACCTAACGTCAAACAGCTCACTTAACATGTTTGGGGTGAATGGAGCTCAATGGAATTTCCAGAGCCATGACTGATCTTCGAGGCCATGATTACACACTGAAAACATGGTACTTCTCAATCCAACCACCTCCCTGATGCAGTTCACTGCAAAGCCTTACAAATATTAGTGCTGGCTCAATGGAGAGAGTAGAAATAAGCAGCTGGGAAGAGGGATACACGTACTGCATGGCCAAAATATAACTGCATGTGCAGCCTGAATCTCCTCTGCAGAATGCAGTGACTGTGTGGATAGGCTGGGTCTGCAGACCAGGCACTTGCACTGCCTGAGGTGAAGAAGCCAATGCCTCTTTGGTCTCCTGTGGGAGGTGAAAACTGCTTTACACATCAGACAGCATCTATTAGATTAAGGGGTATTACCATCTTTTGGCAGGGCTATGGAACTGTCATGCAGGCTGCTATGTGCACATCCCATAGATACTCACCTTCCAGCAGTAAAATTGCCACTGAAATCCAGTAATGCCTGAAGATCCAGGCATTTACTCTGAGGTGACACAACATGCTCCAATAAATAAATAACCAAACTGAAATTAAAGTTCAAATGCTGGAAACTCAAGCTGAGAGTAGAATCTAGCTCAAAGAAAGACTTCAGCTGCTTGTAAAGAATAAAGCATCATCCTAGCACAAAGTGGCTTTCTAAAGGAGAATTTTGAATTCAACAAGCCCCTCAAGATCCTGGTAACTAGGAACTCTGTTCAGAACACTTCATATTTACACTGACTTCACATGAGACAAGAAAATAGATTTCACCACATTTCATCCACACCATGAGACCAGTCAGCCTGCATCAGACAGCTCAGCTGCAGACGTAAGGAAAGACCGCAGTGAGATTCGAAGCCTGTGTTTAAAGGAGCCCCTGCAATCCCCTTGGCAGCAGGAGCCAGATTTGGTTTCATCAGCAGCAGGACAGGAAGGTTTCGCAACCTTTGCCTCCAGGCTCCAAAGACAAGACTTACAGGTCTATCACCTCAAGTTTACACCTATCTGCAATCATGCTTGCTTTCTTCCACATAAATGGATGTATCAAACATGGCATTAATCAAATTTGCATCAAGGCCCTTCTGATAAAAGGAAAATCCCGTGTTGTAAAGAGTGGAGATTGAGGTGTTGTTTGAACTGCCTTCAAGCTCAAAGAGGTTCAAGTCTGCATAGAATGCCAGCATGACTGAGATTTTTTTGGTTGTTTGGTTTGTTTTTTTTGTCCTCTAAATGTGAGCTCTCACATCCAAAAAGTAAATGCTTTGGAGGTTTCTGTAACTGGGAATAGGAAGACTTGACTTTTCTGTCTAGTGAATGCTGAACTGAAACTGAAGTCAGAAATAGCTGTATGTCAAAGTAAAGCTTTCAAATCTCTTTTAAATCTGTGTCTGCTGAATCCTTAAAAAAGCTGTCTACTCAGGACTTCAGAATAAGTCAAGAGTAATACAAATTAACAAACTATATATTACTATACTCAGGGTTATTGAAAAACCTGTAATGTTTTCCTTCAATTTACTGTTTTCTTCAAGTAGTGTTTTTGGAGGGGTCTTTGTTGCTTTGGGGTTTTTGTTTGTTTGTGGGGCTTTGGGGATTTTTTTTGGTTGGTTGCTTTGCATATTTTGAGTTCCTAGGTTTTTGTATTTTTTAACTACATTATAATTCAGTCTGAAATTTAGACAGTACCAAGCCCAAGCAGGCACTGCCAAAGACTCAAGTGAAAAATTTTGTGTTAAAAAAGTCTTGTCTTGCTTCAACTTTTATAGTCCAGGTATGTGGAAGACCTGAAAACTTCTCAATTTGTAATGGTATCTCTTTCCATTTTTATAATCAAACCATCAGCCTAATCTATAGAATCAAGATACTACTTGATGGTTAATATGGTTTCAAAAAAAATCAGCCTGTAAAGCAGTATGAGGGAAGATTATTCAGTTTATTACATTAGTTGTTAATGCACTTAAAGCAAATATTCATATTGCAGTTCATAATATCCAGTATTTTGAGGCACAACCACTGAAGAAAGTATATTTTATTAACAAGAGATGCAAAAGGACATTAAGAATTTATTTTCTGCAAGAAACTAAGCCATGGCATCATCTTAGTCACCTCTATGTTATAGTCTGTGCCACGTGCTGTCTCTCAGTTTCAGTACAGTTCCACCAACACTGCCCACAGCTCACCAGAACTTCTAATGAAAATCCCTCTCCGCTGTTACATTTACAGCTTTGCACTTGCAACATGCTCCCCCTTTTCCTTTCCTCTCCCAAATGAATCCCCAGGTTTTGCTCTTTATCCAATCCATTTCAATGTCAGTTTCTCTTCAAGTCACTGCCACATTCCAGTCAAATTATTCCATGCTTGAGGAAGATTCAAAAGATTACATGTGCTAACCACAACAGTTTGTGCTTCAAAGTTCTACAGATTCTAAAGCCCGTGTGACAACACCTGGCAGGCCACGAAGCTGACAGAACACAGTGACACACATGCTGGGTTGTGTGTGCTGAACACTGACATGTGGAGACCACAACTGCTGAGAAATGGAGATGTGGTGCATCATCTAAGAGGCTGCTCCTGCTGCATGTACATCAAAAGCTGGGGTTTGATTTATGATTGATATTTGAACCAAGGGGAGGTCACATTCAAACACCACACACATATATTTGCTATTTGATCCAAGAGCCAAGGTCACGTTCGCACAAATTTGTCATCTGAGTATTTGCTTTATTTTTATTACCCCGTTGATGAACTTAAAGTTATTTTACTTTCCTCATGTGTCCCAAAAACTCCTTACCCATTTATTTGGTGTGTCCCAAAAACTCCTTGCCCATTTACTTGGAAGTTGCCAGGTTTTTCTAAGTTTTGCAATACTATATAAATATCTGATGAGCTAATTACATAAGCCAGGGTTTTGAATTGATTAACAGTTAGGGACACCTTAATTTCAGAGATCAGAGCTCAGATTGAGGCTAAATCTGGTTGCATGGTATGGCTGGAATTAAGAGAATTAAGAAAAAGAAACAAAGCAAGAATCCCACAAAAACTGCATCTTATGAACTGCAGGCTTAGATTAGATGTCCTAAGCCATTCTCAGGTGTTTTTTTTTTTTTCTAAAATTAATAGGTAACAGTAAGTTTGAGTGGTGAAGTTGATTACAACATGTACAGCACTTACAAACAGCCCATGCATTTGCCCCAACATGCTGCTCACTGGGAACCAGATCCTTAGGACCAAACTGGAATGCTGCAATTGTTTCCTTATACATGTGATTACTGCATCTCAGGTTATGAAAAGCGCGTGCTCAACAATTTTCTAACTATACCCTGATATTCCAGAGACCTCATGTGTTGAAGGACACAGACATCAGAGGGCAACAGGCAAATAGAAATTGCATTTTAGAGTGGTGCCTAAATGATTATCTCCAATATAATCAATTCCTGAAGTAAATAAAATGTAAGCCCCTTGCTAAGTCTCCTGCAGAATACATTTTCACTACACATGGTAAAAATAAACTTCATAAGGTAACAAATTAAAGACATCTGTGCAACTGAAATTGTCAATTAAAATTATAATCTAATACACACAGATGCAGTGCAAAGCAAAATTTTTGGCATATTGATGGTGCTGCTACATAAAACTCCCACTCAGAAGATTTACTTGCTCACATGCTTGATAAAAACACCCAAAACCAAATAAACCCACAAAAACATAACATACATGACTGCTTTGTCAAGGAAAACATCATGACTTTTGCAAGCATAACTGTCTAGTAACTCTACCTTGCAAAGGTGAAAATTCAGACATACTATATTTATGAAAAGAAAAAGCCAATTGCCACTGACTTAAAGTCAAAAAATCACTTGCATTCACTTTCTGAAACTGATGGTATTTCAACAATATTTAAGGTTGATGTGTAAGTACAGATAACTTCGAATGTGTTCTTAGAAAACAGGATATAGGAATTCCTTTGTTTTTTTATCTGCAGATCTCTATGTGTGATAGCAAGTAGTATATATTCTTGAGAATAACATATTCTTTAGTATTTGTCATAATATATATATCATATATATATATATTATAACATAACATATAGCAGTAACAAACTCTTTAGAAATTAGAATCCATGCTGTGTTATAAATAAAAATACTTGTCTTTAGCTGAAATGTCATAAAAGAAGGATAAGAAATAATGACATAATCTTTTTTTTCTGAGCATATTTAACCTTCTTGCATTATTTCAACCTTGCTTATTCTTCAGTAGAAGAGCAAAGGATTGTTCCTATGACATAAATACTCCAGCTGCACGCAACCTCATTCAAGGCCACACATCATATTTGACAGATACCGATTAATTTTGAGTTTGTTGACTGGCAATGAAATTTTTGCAGCTGCATATGGTTTTGTGATTTTAAATAGCACAATAAAAGTTTGGGAGCATTGAGGCAGTACCCAGATTTAAGAACTACCATTCACACAGGTGTTTACTATTGCCCCCTGCCCCCATGGCACCCCCAAAGCATCACAAACACACTGTGGCCGCTTCAGCCTGAGCTCGCTTGTCCTCCTGTGCTGGCAGGAAACTGAGAGGCCAAAGAGAACACACAGTTGCTGAATTCATATTGCATCACTTCCTCAGCAGGGCCAATAATGTGTTTTCCTTTCCTCTTCCCACCAACTTCCATGAAAATGACAGAACTTTAACGCCTTTGCAGCCATCACTGCTCTCTCTACTTTGAGAAGATTTGCAGGTTCAGAATTACTTGGCTGGGGTCACAGGACAGCAGACCTGACCCCAGGTATATCCTGCATATACCTGACAGGTAACTAGACCAGAAGATGTGAGAAAACAATCCTGAAAATTGCTCTCAGTTTTGGAGCAAAACTCTCTTCCAAGACTGATCTGGACATTTGCCTGCACTACCCCCTAATTCTTGCAGACATCTTAATGGCAACATTCTTCCTGAATAAAGAGCTATTGTTTTGGAACAAAACCGTCAATCTAAAAGGAGAAGGAAAAAAGAAAAAGATAAATTAAAATTACTTCATGCAAAAGTTTGAAAGTCGTGTTTAGCATATTGATTTAAGACTGAAAAGTTACATTTGAGTCTTACCTGCCATTTAATGATAAGGCCTTGCAACCTCCCATTTTTAGAGGGACTAAATTTTGACTGGATTTTGACTTAGACAGATACAACTTCTCCATCTGACAAACTCCCAAATTTTGCCACACTGATTTCATTTCACACATGTCCTGCTCAGAAAAATAGAAATTAAAAAAGCCCACAACTTTGTACCTTTTCCTACAAAAGCTCTCCTACTTAAGACCAGTATTCCTTTAAAAGAGACATTAAGTCTCTTAGTTTTCTCTTTCCATTTATAGTTCAAACTTCTAGCTTGGGCTCCTTATTGTTTTAGCTCAGGACAAAAGACCAGTTGCTTTAGTACCTGATACTGCAATTTTTGCTTTCAAGATCAATAACAACAAAAAATATGCTTCTTCCTCAAGAATACCTCTTTTCAGTCACCAGCTCACTCCCTATCCCAAATCTCAGGTTACAGTCCTTTTCAATATTCTTAATATTCTTTCAGCTCTTATGCATCTCCTCTATCACCCATATCAACCCATCCCCAAATCACCTCCTTCACCCCCTTGGTCCTCCAGTCTCCTATCTCAGCTCCTCCAGCATCTGCACAGCTGCACCCGCCTCACCATCTGCAACTCCTCGCATGATTCATCACCAAACATAACAGACCAGGATTATTCACTGCTTGAAAAGCTACAGTGCAATTTACATCTGTTTCTGGAAGACATTCAAGAAGCCTGAATTTGCCTTCTTAGCAGAGAACACCACCACTGTGTATTTTCAGTGGTTTTATTTCACTGATAAACTTTATTCCCTTGTGCAGACATAACAACATGACTTATTTGATAAATTAAATTCAGCTTAACAGAGAGATTTATATCCTTTAAAAAATAATGACCTTCAGACAAAATATTACAGATTTAGGGCTCTTCTGCTTGCAAGTGTCTTTTTGAAAATTGAGTAATTCCAATGGGCCAGTTTTTATACTCTTCTACCTGCACATAAAAATCCAATGTCTTCTGTAACTAGCACCTGAAGTTGTGCAGTTTAGTTCTTCTTTATTGTGCTACAATTTTACTCATTCATTAGAAATGTTTTTACAGGCTCTTGTTGCTCAGCTATTACGTTTAAGTAAATAAACAAATGAAACCTGCTAAAAATAAACTAACTTCAATTTAATGTCATGCCACGACTCAGAGTGGAATGCGAAACAAAATTCTTTCACTTTTTCTTGCTGGGTTTTTTTTGTTGGTGTTGGTTTGGTTTTCTGTTTTTATCTTTTTTCTGTTAAGAAAAAGACCTTCAGTTTTATTCTGACAATTCAGACATCCCTACCTTTAAAAGTTTTTCTCTGTGATAAATGTATCACACAAAAACAAAGTTTACACCGAGTTAGTGTTACTGACAGGAGCCTTGGCAACAGGCATGAATGCAATTAATCTACATTTTTTGGCAAATGGACATCAAGTACTTGTACTTGCAAGCTCCTGACGTGTCAGATAGAGGATATACTTGGGACACATGACTTCACAGCTCTAAATCAGGTCACTCTCTACAGTATACAGATCACAAGCCTCACACTCCTGTGTGATCAAAAGTGACAAACTATAAGCAATTATTTTCCTGCCATGTTTTCCCTGCTCATCCTCTATGACATGAAGGGTATCTTGTGCCCAGTTTAACAGCAATACCAGCGCTGCTGCACATCTGCCACCCCACTCCTTTTAACCAAGGAAGCATCTGAACTGCAGAAAGGTGGAGGAAGAATATGAGTCCAGTGAAACAACCAGGAAAAGATAACCTCTTTAAAAAGCCACATATGTACTTTCATATTCCAGTTTTACTTCACTTTGTGAGGCATTTCAGCTGCCTTGAATCAGACATTGAAAGAGCAGTTATGGGGACACAGCACACAGTCCCTCTCCGAAGTACAGCTGAGTTACTGGTTGGAAAATATCGTTACCTTAAGGGTATCTAGAGGAGTCAGCTTAAGTGACATACATCAAAAGGATGCCAGTAGCTCCCTGGCACTGCCGGCCCCGCAGCTTCCCTCTCCCTCTGTCCTTCCAGCCACGCTGCTCCTCGGTGCCTGCGCTGGCTCTGGCGCTGCCGGATCCCGCTGGCCACCTCTGGCACCGTGAATGACCCGGGCCAGAGCTGCCCCGGCGCCTCCCCGACACAGCTCTGGCCCGGAGCAGCCTGACAGGCTCCCAGGAGAGCGCCCAGCCCAGGGCACTGCAGGCTGCTCTGCCTCCCTGCGATCCCGACACTCCGAGCCAGCTCCCGGGAGCAGGCCCTGGCCAGTTTTACTCCCCAGCGCAGACACAGCCTCGGTGAAACAATTCCATTCACTAAATCGGTAACACAGGAAAGCCACAGACAGCTACAGAGAGATGGACAGACCCACTGAGGGCAGCAAACAGGATGGATAGAGGAGTATGGATGGGAGAGGGAAAGAAGGAACTTAGATCAGACCCAGCCCTGCTGTGTAGCCACACTTCTTGCTGTAGCCTGTCTTTGCAGGGCTGTCGGGAGCCACTGACAGAGGACATCCCTTTCTTTTTTGCATTTATGTGTTCAGCCATACACACACACTCCCCCTTGCTATGTAAAAGAGAAATAAAAGGAATGATAGCTGCAAACGGAACAATTCTGTGTTCATAGAGGATAATCACTATTACATTTCCAAGGGATTTATTACAGGATTTATAATCTTGAGAAAATGCAACTCCTTGTAAATTTGGTTAGAATGACAGCAGCTCAGTATGCTGAAAATCAGATGCCCAGAACATACATTTATGCTGAAAATTTGACAGCTGCTTGAAAATACTGTTCTGTTTATGCACAGTTTCATCTGTACATCTCCAGCACAGAACAACAGGTACAACTGCTGCTTTGTTCCGAGGCAGTAACCCTGTGCTGCTTGTCTCTTACTTATCCAGCCACTAAAGCTTGTCTCTTACTCACATGGGTACCAAAGCTGCTACTTGATTTGATCACACTGGCCTGCTTAACTGCATCAGCATGTCCTTTACCCTGAGGTGGGCAAGAATGTATAAACTTCATTTGTTTTATATATATACACACACACACACACACATATTTATAGCTATTTTGTAATCTTCCACTGAAAACTGCCAACTTGAAAACTGCACTCACCATGACCCACGGGCTGCAATTAATTGTATTTTAACATCAGAGTGTAGGAATTAATTGACAGCTGTACTGGAGGATTCCTCTGCTCTGTTGGACAGAATGCCACCAGGCACTAATAAACAAGAGCTCCAAAGCAGTCTCCTGACACAACACCCACCTTCTCCTTCCTCCTCCCCTGCAGATCCAATTGGTTCCACATTATATTCTTCAGCCTTACTACTCCAGGGAACATTTTCCATACGTGTTGAATAAAGATGCCAGAGAGTTTGGTTTGGTTTTGTTTGGTTTTTGTTTAATGGGAGCCTGCCCCATGACTCCAGTGTCAGGTACTTTGTACCATTCTTCCTGAAGCAGGTTAGCAATCAGTAATTCGAGTCTTCACTTTTGAGTAAGGTTTTGCAAATAAGACATGAGCTGTTCTTACCTCCTGAACATTCATGTTCAGTGGTTTGTTCTGTGATTTGTTATATCAATAATTTCCTGTAAATAATTTTTAAAACAAAACAGGCGTGTGGCACTTATTTGTGTAACAAAACAAAACAAAGAATAGCAATACCAGCCTATATTCAGGTAATAGAACTTACTCAGCATAACAGTGCTGGATGCATGGATATACAACAAACAGTAAGACCTGCCTCCAAATCTTAATCACAGGCTGTAGAATAGTTTCAAATGATCCACTTTTATGATTTTTATATACATGGATATACAACAAAACAGTAAGACCTGCCTCCAGATCTTAATCACAGGCTGTAGAATAGTTTCAAATTATCCACTTTTATGATTTTTTTGTTGTTGTTAAATGTAAATAATATTAAGTCATTGCAGTCTTATTTTTCCATTTATAATACATCAAACCCTAAACCATTCACCACGAGAAGTTCTCTCAGCTCCAGGATGTTACACACCCAAAAATGGGTAAGGATTTGTTCAACCAAACACCCCAAACAGAAGCTCTGGTTTCCTTCTGTGTACTTCTCAACAAAATGAAAACAAAGTAATGAGATACAAAAATATGAAATACGAAAATATTCGACTAACTTGCTTTCACATGTATTTCATCTGCCTGGAAACAGGCCAAAGAGCTGTACTACCTCAGCACAACTTCAGCTCACTGCTCTGAGTTCCTCAAGGCAGACACATTTTGGAACAAGTTTCTTTTACTATTTGGAAAGATTTAGTGAATACTTTCTCAGTTTATGCACATTTAAAAAACCATGACAGTGTACTATCACTGTATCTATTTTTAGAAAGGGATAGGTAATTTGCCAAATGCTTGCCAATCTCTCCCACTCTTAGTGTTCCACAGGCACGAGCCAACTTGAACTTAAAACAATAAATTTAGACAAACACAGCACCACAGAACAAACTATGCCTCTTTGGTAGTTTACAACTTTCCAAAGTATAAAATATTTTAACACCATACACACATTTTAAGGCTTAGCAAAGATGCACACAAAGCAGTCACGTAACAACTCAAGCCTCAGTCAGGATTAGAGTGCCAGTGAGTTGTGGTTTATAATTTATAGTAATCTGTGCATGAGAAGTCCTTCACTGGACACAGAAATTACACTTCTTAGATATTTAAAGACACATGCAATGCACTTATAAATAAATATTGTTTCATAAGCAGAAACTATGAGAAGTGGTATGAGGAAGTGGAGTCAGATTTGGCAACATCTCAATGCCACATGCAATCTGGTCACACAACAGTCTCCTCATATTACTTGAGTATCTTTAAAACATGTCCAATATCACACTCTTGGAAAGATTTTAGTTTTGAGGGTTGTGATGATTAAGAGCCTAACCTTACCAGGCTTTCTACTTCAGTGAAAAATTCAGCCTTCTACTTCATAAAACATCATTCAATATTTAATTTAACAGACCTGGTCCTTTGAAGTGCTGAGCACTCTACTTCTAAAATATTAAGAATTCAGAATTCTACTCACTAGCACCTAAGACAGCACTAGATAACAAACTATAAGGAAGTTTTACTTTGTTCTCCTGATTTTGCTACTATTTTCTGCTTATCAATTATTTTTTTGCTATTACATGCTCAGATTTCTTTCCTTGTCATTTGACTATACATTAATCACTCTTCACAGAGATTCTATGCCCAGTCCATGTATGCACTTACCCCTTCAAGCAGCATCTTGCAAGGCTGAAACAGAAGTAGTTTTCCAGAATCTCTTCCCCTTCCATTTCATGTGCAGATTGGTGATAACAAGCAGTTCTTCATCAATAAAAAGCTGCTGACATTCTTAAAAAAAAAAAAAAAACCCAATAAAATTTCCCAGGGCTTATAATACTTATTTTACATAGCTATGATGTAATATAACTTATGAAAAATATTTCTTTATGCTTCTGCTGAAAAAAAAAAAAGCTTTCATTTCACTTGGGCTAAGATAATTTTTTAAATGACTGAATTTTTTACTATGTCCCTAGTTTTACAGCAGGACCACACTGACATCTAGCTAACTAGGAAATATAACTGGTATATCCCAATATAATTTGGATCTTTTTCCTTCATACTGAAAGAATTCAAAACCACTCAACTGAGAACACTGTAGTGACAGCCCTGTGCTATTTTAATTATCTGTTATAGAGTAAAATTATTTGCTCCTAAAGAGCATTCTCACAAAGTCTTTCTGTGGACACCTTTAGAACAGTTATAGTTCCCGAGGTGCACACACAGCCCCATGAGATGTCTTTGCAATTGACCTTTATTTTGAGGATTTAAATCTCAAAAGTAGAGATTTTGGTTTTATATACTTTATAAGGCCTACATATATTAAAAAAAAAGCATACATAGCCAAAAAATATCAAACAAATTAGAGAGGCAGAGACATTTTGAAAAAGTGGATTAAAAAAAAAGTTTAAATTCCAGAATTATTAAGAAAATATGGTTGTACATTTAATAAATATGAATTCAACTTCATTTATTTTCCAAGATAAGTATGGTGTTCTCTGTTTTTCTCCCTTGCAAAAATATGACATGTGCAATAGAAGCAGAAGTCAGAACCCAAATCTCATCAGGAAACTATGGAAAAGTAAGGACGAGAATAGAGATGTTTTCAATTTTGAAGTACAAGCTGCTTCTGAAAAAATAATGAGAAAAGTTATGTTTCCTTGCCTGCTTTGGGACAACAGTGAGCATTATAATCCATTTTTTAGAACAAGATTAGTATCTTAGGCCATACACCCTACTCTCCTGTAGGACATTGTTGTCCCTTATATTTTTATAACACTCTGCACATGAAATATTAAAAGCATAACAACACAAAATCACAACTGAAGTGTAACCCTCTCTCCATGGATAAAAATTCATTATACCATTTATGAAGACTACAGTATTAACAGAAAATGAGGACACCAAAGAAGTACTGAAAAGCAAGTGACAAACCCACAAGGTGTTTCCACTAGGTAGCCAAAACTCCCCATGCACCTGACTGTAGAGGATGACAGTCAATATAAGGCACCAACGGCTTCATAAGAATGTTTTTTTGGACCATGCTAAGAGTTCCTTCCAAACATGAGAAAAGACAGCAAGCATGCTGTCTGGGAGTTCCACAAACCTCTGATAAGGTCTGCATACTCTCATCCTTCCAACACACTACATTGTATTACTTGAAATTCCCAAAGTTGCCACTCAAAGTCACTACGAGTTGATGGCTGCTCAGTAGCTCAATCCAGCCAACAAAAGTTTTGATACTGGTTTAGGTTTAGCAGACGTGTGACCACATCACATGAACCACAAGTGCCTCAATTCCAGCACGAGACCAGGTAGCAGCCTCAATGCTAAGTCAATGATTCAGGATTTACAAAGGAAATCGTTTTTACAGCTGCTGCATTTTGCTGCCTGCAAAGCAAATTTTAATAGGTGAGCAGTGCCAGTTGCCAATGAGAAAGTCTGTGCATGTTCTGTAATACAAGGGGTTTGACCACGATTTTCCTTCACAACAAAACTTATGCAACACCTTTATTAGCGCTACTAAGTACTACTAAGACACCCAATGCCAAAAGTGCCAAACATTATCATTCCAGATAATCCTGTGTGACGAATCCTGTGCTCATACTACTTCCATCAGAGAGCTCAGGACAGCTTCCCGTGTCATTGAGTGAGACTGGGCCAATCTTAATATGAATACAAGGCAACACCTTTTCGCACTCCTTTCCTTTGTTACTTCTGGAATGCTTTTGGAAAAGCAAGTATCCAGCCCCACGGGGACAACCAAGAAGGCGGCAAACCACAAAAGCAAGCCCCGGAGGCGTTCCCGATGACCCGCTCCTCGCTGTCGGGACAGAGGACCCTCCTCTGACCAGCCGCCCGGGAACAGCACAACCCGCCCGACTGAGCCAAGCCAACAGCGGCAGCCTCCAAGCACGCGCTTTCTGCCCGGTGCCCGAGTTCATTCCAGGTTAAGGGCAATCCAGATGTTCCATTTAGGACACATGACAGCTGCCAACCAGCCCCTCGTGTGACAGCCCCCGGCTTCACCCTCTTCTCTGTTCCCACCTCCAGCGCCCTGAAATCCCGCTCCCCCGGGGCTTCTCTTTACCTGCGCCCGGCCGGCTCTGCCCGTCCCGCAGCCCCTCGGCCCCGTTCCCGCAGCCGCGGGCGGGCGCCGCTCCGAGCGAGCAGCGGGAGCCGCTACAGCATCTCCCCGGGCCGGCTACCTCCTCCTGCCGCCGCTCCGCCGAGGGCTTCACACCGCGGGGCCGGAGAGATAAGTAATAGCGAATAGCAAGGGAGGGGAGGAGAAGAAAGGACAGGTCATTAGCAAAGCCGCCGCCGCGTTAGCGAGCCGGGGGCGTCACCCAACCCCGGGCGGGCGCTCCCGCCTCCTGCCGGCGCCCCGGCCGGGACGCGGTCACCGCGCGGGCAGAGGCCGCCCCTGAGGCAGTACCGTGCATCGCTGCCACGGGCTGCGCAGGGCAGCGCCGGGCCGAGCCGCGTCCCCGGCTGCCGGCGGGGAAGGAGCGGGAGCGGGGAAGGAGCGGGGAGGGAACGGGAGCGGGAGCGGGGCGGGAGCGGCCGGTGACAGATCCCGGAAGTGAGGTCGGCACACACCTCCCGCCGCGGCCGCCCGCCATTGGCGGGGCGGGGGCGGCCCCGCTCCCCTCACACCCCTCACTGCCCTCACACCCCTCGCACTCCTCATTTCCTTCGCACTCTTCGTTGCCTTCACTCCGTCCACTGCCCTCACACTCTTCATTGCCTTCACTCCGTCCACTGCCCTCAGCCCCCTCACTGCCCTCACACTCTTCATTGCCTTCACTCCGTCCACTACCCTCACACCCCTCACTGCCTTCGCACTCTTCATTGCTTTCACTCCGTTCATTGCCCTCATGCCCCTCACACCCCTCACACTCCCCACACTCCTCATTTCCTTCGCACTCTTCATTGCTTTCACTCCGTTCATTGCCCTCACACCCCTCACTGCCCTCACACTCTTCACTGCCCTCACATTTCTCATTGCCCTCAAACTCCTCATTGCCTTCACTCCCTTCACACGCTTCAGACCTCTCACTCCCTTCACAACCCCCCGGCCTCGGTTCCCTCCGTGCACCCGCATTTTTACCGGGACATGGGGCAGAGGGTTCGAGCCTGAGACCCTGGGACGTTCGGTCAGGGGTGCATAAAGCCCCGCCGGCCGGAGCGGCGGCCCGGCTGCCGCGGGCACGGTGAGCGCCGCTTGCCTGAGGGCCGGCGAGGAGGGGCCGTGGCTGTGCCCATCCATCGCTCTACGAAACTGCTCGAAATCATATAAATGCGCGTTTGCCTTCACGTTTGCATTCCATGCGGGGAAAAAAAATCCCAACCAAACAACCAACCAACCAACAACAAAATTTAATCAGGAAACCCACTGAATTACTGAGCTAGTAGTCAATGGCATAGTACTGGGATGATAAAACAAGATTCACTTCAGTTGTTTCCAATGGGAAGTTAAATGAGGCCTAGAAAGGGAAGAGAACACTGTTTTGGGGGTTTGGTCCATACCTCAGTGAGCACTACACTTAATTCCATAAATTTCTCATGGCCCTAGACACCAGAGCCCTCAGTGCAGAAACAACAGCAACAGCAGAGGCTGAAGAGCCCCCAGAGGCATGGCTCAGGACCAGCCAGCAAAAGGCAATATTGACCATGGAAAACAGAAGCTAATTAAAAGCCTTATATTGATTTAAAGCATTTCGGACTGGTTCTGGTCACAGTACAACTTCTCAACCACTAGAGCTGCTCCACAGTCTGTCCCAAGCTGGGCCAACACCCAATGCCACAAGAATCAGTTGATTTAGCAGGTTAATTCCCAGGTTTAACACCCACACATTTCACCACAGGTGAGGTGACATGATGCAAGTGCTGCAGTACAATTTTCTAGAGTAAGATGTTGGAATGGATGCAGGCTTTTGCCCGGGGAACGTGCACGTTTTGAGGGACTTGCCACACTGCCAGTGAGAGGCATGCCAGGCTGACTCAGCTTTTATCCGCACCTCATCTTGTCCTGACTCACGCACAAGCGCTGTCCCAAAAGCAGTCAAACACAAAATATTTATTGGAATTCAAAATGAGTTGTGGGTTGTTTCCTGTTTATGAGCTGCGGGCTCCTCAGCCCACACCAAATGTCTGCAGCAAGGAGGGCTGTGTTACTCCAGGCATGGAGAAGAGCTCTCTTAACCCCTGTTCTGGAAATGATTCTTTTGAAGAACTTGGAAACATTTCGTTCACAAAAATGACTGGTGTTGCGGAAAGTGGTAAAGGAGAAGCATCTATTCCACGCTTAAAATATTTGCACAGGAGACTGTAGCAATTCCTTTTCTACTGAAAGAGCTTTTAAAGTGTAGATTACTGATTGGATTGTGTAAATTTGTATCACAGTTCAAATCTTAATCCCATACTAAATATAAAAATCCATTAGCTATTTAAATGTGCAAGCTTTTAGAAATCAAAAGTTAGATTATTTACTAGGTTTTTAGCTGGAATAACCTTCAGTTAGTGTTATATTCTATTAATATGCAATAACCTTATTACAATTGCCTAACAGCTCGACAGTTGTGGAAGAAGCAGCCAGATTTGTGCAGTTGTTGATTTTCCATCTTTCCAGTAGCCAGCTGGCTTTGTCAGAGGCCTGCACAGCCATGCGCAGCATTTCTATCACAAAACATTTTCATTTGCAAAAGAGAAATGCCCTTTCATTTATTTAAAAGCCAGATATGGAGTCTCTCATAACAATTCTGGGAGCAGATGAGCAGCTCCCAGTGAGCACAGACTCATTCACAAGTCTGGGAGGACAGACCATACCAGGGAAAATTGGCAGCGCCTTCACCACCTCCTCCAGCTACGGGTAGAATGCAGGAAGTGGGCTGATCCTGCACTCAAATATTTGCTGTGGTTTCTCTTGCTGATTTGATGGTAGAGATTTTAACAGACAATGGGCCTTGTTTTTGCTGGGTCATGGTGAAATACTTCCACTACAAAGTCGATAGAGCCATGGAGCCTTCCCATTTGAGTATTTATTTGAAGTGGGAACTGCAGAGACCCGGTATCGGAGCCAGCACTTTATCAGCTGAAATAGCATACATAGGCTTCTGTTTCTCTGTGAGTGCCGACTGAAGCCTTACAGAACTAACATGTACTAATGGAAAATTAATTACATTAATCTTTGGATCATTCTTATTAAAAGAATAGAAGAGGCTGGGCAATCACAAAGCAATAAGTTTTATGAGCAGAGGTCACTAGCAGAACTCTAGAAAACTGTCAGAGTGTAACTTGATTCTTTTTCTGTATAACTTTGTGCATGCTGGATCCTGTCCCTTTGTGCCTGGTCAAAATATGCCAAAGCCAAAAGTCCCATGTGATAATGAACAGGAGAGGATTATATCTGATATATTTAATATATACAGTATGCTAATCATTGTTAGAAGCACAATTCTCGCTCATTAAATCAAACCCCTTAAAAAACCCCAAACAACAGCCAAGAAAACTGGTGAAGCAGAGGAGACAGTGGGATGTATCCACCCTGAGCTTTCCTTATGAAGCTCTCTCTCAGCATAGCAGTCCGGGTACAGAAATATCTGTGCTGCTTTGTTTTGCTGTTGGTTTTAGGTCAGGCTGGATTTGAGGGCTGGTTGTTATTAGATGCATGTCTCTCTCCTGGATTAGAACAAAGCTCTAAGGCTAAAGGTGATAAATGAAAACATTTAGATAAATCACATGAGACTCATCTGCCTCATTTTACTATGACAGGTTTTGGATGGAAGCAGGATGCAACTTACAGGTTTACACAAGCCTACGCTTCCACAAAACTATTCAGAAATTCAATTTAAAAAATCTAAGATGAGATTATATTTCCCATCAAAATAAGCAATGAAGCTGTTAGTTACATTTAATGTACATTAGAGATGTTTACCATGCCACCCCATCTATATAAGGTATAGCCTTGGTCATTCAGATAATTTCTTTTCATGTTTGAAAGTTACTTTGCTCATTACTCTTCACTTACTAAAACAATTCATAACTTGTCAAAGCATCAAGACCAAACATTGCAAGTATCCATACATCTCTTCCTGTGTCAAAAAGACTTCAGAACAGTTGCAAGTAAGATCATGGTGCTTTAAACTTATTAACCCTTCTTAAGCCAAAATGTTTAGAATTCCTCTCATTACTCTTTATGCTGGTGCTGTCATTGTTGCTATGGGTTTTCACTACAAGATTTCTAGCCAGGTTGAGAACTGGTAAATTAAATTTTTTTTAGTGTTTACCCCCTCATTATTATTACAGCTAGTGTGTTTTATTTCTTTGTTTTAATTAAAAAAAATTATTTAAAGAAAATTATTAGCAGAGCAAGCACCTTTCTTACAGTAAAATGGGGTGTCCCAAATCTTTATTCTGAGGGGGAGTCTGTGCTGGATGGGAGGAAGCAGAGGGAAAATTACTGACTTGAAAACACCTTATGGCAATGAGCAATTACTCTTAAAACTCAGCTGTGGCTATTTTTTTCCAAATTTGCCCTACCTTCTCATCTGAATAATTTCTTTCTCTGGTGCAATATTCCTTTTCTATACATTTATTTTTGTGCTGGACACAGCATTACCAGATTCAGCAGTATTTAGCAGGTTTGTTTGTGTATTTTGTTTTTGGTCTCTGAGAACTGCTAAAAATCAGCTAAGCTTAATATAATAAACGTATACATTTTTAGAAAACAAATAACTGCTTGGTATCTTGAACTGGGGAGAAGTTTTGTTGTTCTCATTCTGGGGTGGATTCCTCCTTCCTTTCTTTGATGAATGTTTTACTTTCCCTCAGTGTGACAGGGAAAAAGTTTCCTCCTTTTTTGGCAGATTTTTTCCTATTATCCTTGGAAATAATTGTATTGTTAATTTAGTTGTTCAATGCATTTTTATTTATTTATCCCTGTATTTCCAGTCCTTTGAACTGAACACTATTTGAATGTTTCCAGTTTCAAAGAAAGAGTTTCTTTCTGCTACAGGTTTCCCACTTGTTCCTACTTTTGTATTGTTGGCTCAGTGCAGCCTTTCTTGCCCCCTGTTCCCCAGTCTCAGTTTCCCAGTTGGTGTTTTATCCATTTCACTGGGATTTCCTTCTTGGGTGATATACTTAAAATCTGTCCCTGTTGTCCCCCCATAACTATGATTCAAATCTTACTCACCAGTGGCTATTGCAACACATCTTTTGGCCCTCGTTCTCCCCTGTCTCCAGCTAAAGCTAACTTTCACTGTCCCCTCTCAAGTCTCTTTTCTATTTACATCAGCTCTGTACCCCCTTTGATGTCTGCTTCCAATTCCCAACTCTTCTTTCCTGTAACTTCCCGTGCACTTTCTACTGTCCTTTACCAATCCTGCAGGAAACCTGCTCCTTCCCTGCACAGTCTGTACATGAGCATGACACGGCACAAAAAGAAGCAAGACAGAATGCTTGGTGGATTGTGTTTCCTAATACAATTATTAGCAATTGCTACTTGGTTTTCTTTTTAATGTGTCCTCCTATGCACCTCTGCGGTGTGTATTTATTCCCTCGTGTGCCTCGATCAGCTTATGCTGTCACTGGTCAATTTTCCCAGCATCAGTGCTTATCTATCCTTGTCTAGCTTTAGTTGTAGCCTTAATGTAAGTTGCAGAAGTTTCTGGGCTTTCACTCGTGTTTTATGCGGATTTCAAGAAGGAATTGGTGTGAAAATATCAGCTTGCCCTAAATAACTTTGCTTTGTCAATAATTCAGTCCAAGTGCAGAAATTAAAACTGAAGTTACAGCTTCTGTTTGCCTCCATACCCTGGACACCTCATGCACCAGAGGTGTAGGCACACCTTTAGCAAGGAGATGTGGTGGTTGTACAGGTTGTACTGCTGCCAGAGCACCCAAGGAGATGCAGTGGTTGTGCACACGTTGTACGACTTCCAGAGCAGCCGAGGAGATGCGGCGCCAATCGTGCATGTGTGCTTGTTTTGGTGCAAAGTCCGGCGGCTCCTGAAGGGGAGCTCAAAGCTAAGCTGATTTGGGTTTGTTCGGTTTTAGCTGAGGCAATTAGAGGGAAAGTACAGGCTGCTGCCGTTTCCGGAGCTGGCAGCGTGTGGCACACAGCACGATATTTCCCGGGTGGTAGTGGTGCTGTGTGTCCACACCAGTGCATTTCCCGGAGCTCATCTAATCACAGATTTGCAGTTCTCCTTAATGCAAGCAGTTTCTTTCCCTTGTACCGCTTGTACTTATCTCCCCCGGAGGAAGAAAGTATTTCTACTGTAAAGTAAAAATGTTGAGTTTGGGTGCTTTGGGTGTGTAAATGTGAAACTTAGTCAAAGCAATTAGCTGAGTAACCATTGAGCTTAAATTGTTTTCCTACCCTGTTTCCAGGTCGTGATTAACACCCTCTGTGATACACGTGATTAACACCCTCTGTGATACACACCCAGCCTTTTCCAGCGCTCACAACAGATAGACCGAGCCTCAGCCACAGCTGCCTTGGGATGAACAATCACACAGCTCATTTGGGGACTCTCTGCTCAATCGGTGCACATCTAAAAGTCAGACTTCAAAACAAAAGCACATGGAGCTGATGCTTTGTAGGTAGCAGTTTTTTCTTTAAACTTTGACTGTGCACATTCTTGTTCAAGTACTTCTCACTGCTCTTCACACTGACCAGCTCTGCTGTGTGAATAGGAGCTGCTCGTAACTAAGTCCTAGGCAGGTTTTTTTAAAGCAAGACTGTACTTCTAAAATTATTTAAAGTGTTTGATAAAATAATAAGTAAACAGGATGTTAAAAACCATAGAAGAGGGAGGTCAGATGAGACTTGAAAACACATTGTTATAAAACAGATTAACAAGCTCATTATTGGCTAGAAATTGAGGCTTACCCCAGGCCAGCAAGAGAAAGGTCACAGGTTTCTGATCCTGTGGCCTCAGAAACATCCCAACATCCAGTACCACCTTATTGTCCTCATGCCATGCTGCATCACTCCTCAATCTTCTCAATTCCAGCTTTTTGCAGGACTATGCTGTGAATCAGATCAGGGAACCTGTTCCACTGAAAAATAATATAAAATAGCAGCAGAAAATAGAATAATTTCAATATCTAATTCATGGCATGTGCCTCACATCTGGGAGGAGCACTGGCTGAATTCCTGCCCTCTGCACTACCCTGGAAATCGGCCTGGCATCAAACCCTCATCAAGGACATGGAAAAGGTGACTGTGGCAGGGAACCTAAGGGATAAGGAAATAGAGGGAAGAGCTTCTTTCAGTGACTCAGGGAACCCTGGGAAAGGAGGTGATTTTCAGCTGGATCATGAGGAGCCAGGCCAGAGGATATCTGTTGGAGTGTGGGCAAGTCTGGTTTGTTTGGACATAAGGAATGTAAACAGCAGCAGGAGCCTTCGTGGGGAAGGACGTCATTGCAGCAACACGAAAGCATCAACTGCTAACACTGTATTTATCCAAACCGTAAAGAACAATTTTAAATAAGAAGAGGTTTCAAAGCTGTGTTTAGCTGGAAGATCTGTGTGGGAGAGGGGTGGATACCTTTGGACTTTGTTAATAATTAAGTGGAGGAGTGTGTTAAAGCCTATGGAATGGACAGCATGGTAGTAAAAATACCGTGACTCATTGAAGCTGGAGGTTAGCAAATAGTCCCAAGTAAACAAAATTGCACATGACAGATCCTTGTGTAGCAAGACCCATCTCTCTTTAGTGAAACTGAGCCTGAAATGCTCCATTTGCTTCTGAAAACCTCATGACCTTGTGGAAACGATTTGATGCTGAACCTGCAAGAAATAGAAATTGTGTTCAGAACTAGATGAAAATCCAGCATGTTTTCTAAGCTATACATTTGCAATATCCAGCATATTTTCCAAACAGTTTTTTCTCATAATAATCCCTAAGCTAATGTCTTTCCAGTTAAAAAAAACCCCAAAAATGTGAAGAAACTGTCTTTCTCATATCAGTTCATTCACTACAAACGTAGCAAGAGCTAAAGAAAAATTTGGATATACGGTTTAAAAGAAGCAAGAACAAGAACTTGTCTAAGGAGCAGCCTGTGAAGTCTGCTTTTCGGTGTACTAGTGTTATCAGATATTTAGTTTTTTTCATAGGTCTTCCCCATTAAAAAAAAAATTGTTACTATCTTTTGCATATCTTAATATAATTCTCTCCCTTTCTCCCTTTTTACCTCCTGTTTATGTCTTGAGGTACAATTGGGTCTAGAAACTGGCAGACAAAATCCATAAGGTTTGAACGTAGAGCAGCAAATACACCAAAGCTGGTCTCCTGCCAGCTGCCTGCCTCTCAGGGTGCACACACACTGAGTGTCTGGCTTCACCCTTTCTACAGCCATAGCTGGAGACCCCAGAAATTCCCAAGCCTCTGGAAAATGCTGACAACAGGACAGGCAGATTGCTGACACCATTCTGGGAGCCTCTGAGAACAAGAACCATCATACAAGAGTGGTTAATTAGAGCTGTATCATAGAGTTTTGCACCCATTTTGAGTTGCTATCTGACAGCAGTTGCTCTGATTACCTAATTCATCTGTGCGCAACTCTGCAAATATTTGTTAGAGAACACAAAATATTTGCTGTTTATCCTGGGGTTCAGCATTACAAATGTTTGTTTAATGTCCAGCCTGGGATTTTCAAATGCTTCTGATATCTCAGTATACCTCCAATTTATTTCTATTTAATCTGGAAAGAAAAAAGATCTTGTCAATATAGCTGCCCTGTACATCTCATTCATGTTTACATTCTGGGAGTTTGCCTTTTGGAGCTGTGCAGCAGGTAAAGTGCCCTGTCACTGTCCCACATGTCACCAGGTTTGTCACGGCACAGAAAGCCTCAGATGCCCTGCGCAGAGCGAGCCACCCGTGGCACTGCAAACGGGGCAGGCAAGCACTGTTATGGTATCACAGGGTAAGTGAGGTTACACGAACCCAGGGTGTGAGTGTGCTGACATCACCTGATTACTTGGCTCTGCAATTACCAGGAGCTGTGTCTCCACACAGATTTTACAGTTAGATTAGCTATTACCTAGGACTGTGCTCCAGCACGAGCTGTAAGTAAAAACAAACACAAGCCTCCTTTTTTTTTTATTTGACCCAGTAAAACTCTAATTACAACACAAAGTGAAAAAGCGCATATTTTTTTTTTTTTTAATCAAGCTCAATGCCATAGGCAAGTGTTCCGACTGGAAACTGAGTCAGGAAGAAATCCTCAAAGCCAGGTGTCACACAACTGCATTCCACAGTGTTCTAGCAGCAGAGGAGCCTTCTGGGGTAATATCAATGTAGCACTGCTGAAAATGGAAAACCACACTCCCTTCTCCTACCCCTTTCCGGCATAGGCTCCACCATTTACCCTCTTTGGGCTTTAATATTCGTGACATTTTTCAACCCCCCCAAAAGACTGGCTAGTTGTCTGTAGGTTAGGGACTTGGTTGCCTCAGCTGGGAGCCACAGAACACCAGAGCAGGCACAAGGGTGAGGAGAGGACACTGGGAGAGGGCAGAAGGAAGAGAGATCTTCCCCCCTGCAGCTGTAAGGTTCACTTGTTTGTTAAACCATACCTTGGAAGAAGGTGGTAAAGGCCATATCCACTTTCTCTGGATATTAAAAAACAGATCAAAGAGTGGTTGAAATCCCTGGTGGGTTGTTTGGTTTCCCATTGCACCAGTATCAGTTTTATTCCTCTTTTCTTCCCCCATCTTCAAACTCCTTGATTGGGTCAATGCCCCTCTCCACAAGCACACACTGTCCTTGCCCGCTCTCCTTGCCCTTGGGGTCAATGCCCCTCTCCACAAGCACACACTGTCCTTGCCCGCTCTCCTTGCATCTGTCCTTCAAGCCCTATTTCTTTTGCAAACTTTGTTTTTCCAATTGACCAACTCTTCATTGATTACTTCTAACATAATTATACTAAATTCTTGCTCCTGATTACCTGACTATTCAGTTCTTTGGGGCTAAATCTTACCATTTCTCTTAATTTTGTAAAGTGCTGTTTGCCTGTACATAGCTAAAGATCCTAAGACATTTTAGCAACTTTGATTTGCTCTTAGAGGAAAGACTCAAGTCAGTCATTACCCCACTATCAATCCCACTAACCCTATGCAGAAAAATATGATTTATTACCCAAATAAAGGTGAACTAGACATTAAAAAATCAGAGTGGAATACTGGTATCAAAATGTACTTAATCCAGACCCAGTGAATCTCTGATTAAAAATAAAATACAATGATGATTTTTTTCTCCTAAACTCTGTAAATCCTTGGAGAGTCCAAGTAGAGCAACCAACCTTTTTTTGTTGTTTTTTCTGTCTCTAGCTCTTACATTGGTTTTTCACTCCAGAAATAAAAACTTTACAGCTGGTATGTATATTACACTAATGATGCTTTGATTTAGAAATACAAGTAACAGATGTTAAATTAATCTAGGCAGATTTGAGTTACCTTTGAGACCTGGCTACAGCGTTTGCTTCTGGAAGGCATGCACATTTTATTTGTACCCATGGTTCATGAAAGTCAGGCTGTCTTTGGAGAATAAATGATGATTTCATGTTTTTCTCAGCTATCCACTCATGTCCATAAATTTGAAAGATGTGTATTGTGCTATCGGAGAATGTACTTTAAAGTCAGTTTTAGATTGGGTTGCTAATCTGGCGGCCCTGCTTTTCTCTTCTGTAAACAGTGATAAATAGTTTCCAGTGGGCCTGAATCCAGCAAGGCTCTTCACTAAATAGCCTCTAGGTAGAGTTACTTCAGAGTGAAGGGACAAACCCCACATTAAAAGAAAAGGTTGATAATACAAATGTATCAAAATACCTAATGCTTCATGCAATATGTGCAGTTTTCTGAATTTGCATAGCTGATCTGCCTTCATCTGCTCCAGCAGAACAGCAGGTTGTACCCAGTGCAGTCTGTACCTGATACAAGGTTTCTGATAAGCTCCTGGATATCAAAAAGATTATTGAACGAATATGTTTGACACAGTAGGCTACTATTTTATATTGTTTTTCCATTCCTTATCACAAGTCATGATAGCACTAGTAGAAACTAGGCTATTCAATTCTAAAGCTCTGCTGCTCCAAGAGAATAAAATTGTACTTTTAAAAAATATTCATGTGCCTCAGGAAAAAAACCCACCTCTATTCCCTGGATTAATCACTTGGAGCAATGTGCTAAGTATACTGAGCTGTTCTTTTTGTGGAACACGAGGATCAAGCCTTTGTTCTTGGCAGCCACATCCTTCATGCCGTGCATACTGGAACCCACCGCTGTTATTTTTCGTTCCTCACGGAGAGCAGAGTGCTCTGCAGCAAAAAAAGGGCCAGCTCCTCCAGAGGTGCTTGTGCTGCAGCAGCAGCCAACTCTCAGGGAGAACCTGAGGACACACAGGTCACAATAAAGGTCACAATGAAAGCCTTATGTGGCATCTCTGTTCTGTAAATGCCACGCTGGACTTGGCACCTTCATCAATTTTTATGGGTGGTACTCAGATTGAGGCTCAGGAGTGGGAAGCTGGTATTAAAAAAAGGAAAATAATGGACTGCTGAGACATACCCAATGCAGAGACATTGAGGAGGAAAGAAACAAGAAGCCTTCAAATTGTACTTTTTGACAGTGAAGAACTCAGAGGAGCTGGGAGGCAGGATGGCTGTTGACGTTTCCACCCTTTTGTCTTTATCAGTACCCTGCGCCCTGTCTACCCCACACTTTGTGAGCACATTTTACCTATTTTTGGGGGGTGCTGTGAGAGAATAATGTGGTTATTTTTGCCTTGCCAGATTCACTGGTGTAGAAGAGACACACATGCAGAAAGTTATTTCATAAAATCCTAACAAACAGCAAAATTGCATTCTTGCTTTCCTTTTGTATCGCTACAAAAAGTATAAGTGGTCAACACAGCAAGACTGCATCTGCTAGGAGGCCAGTTCTCCTGCACTCCACATATGCCAGTCACGTTATCCCTTTGTCAGGAGTGGATGGATGCATGTATTCCTTGTATATATTCATCTTTGACTGATGTGAATCCAAACACCTGGGCCAGAACTTGCAGAGAGATGAAGGCAGCAGCAGAGAACACCTTGCTGCATGCTAACTCTTCCAGCATTAAATGGATTTTAAAAGCATTGCTTTTCAGAAAAGAAAGGCCTCATAACCCCCTGCAGTGGCTTAGCTTTACAAAGTGCAGTCACTCCGTGTTAACAAAGTTATTCTTCCTATTTGCCAGCAGGCACAGAAACCTCGCAGGGCTGCACCCAGAGCTGTGCAGGCCCTGTAGAATCATCAGATTTGGTAAGAATTCAGCCCTGCAGAAAACAGCTGCAACCTGAGTGCAGATCTTTTGCCCTCAAATTAGTGAAAGTTTGATAAAACAGATGATCTTTTAGACTGACCTTTTAACACTCAAGGTATATACATGACTTCTCTGCAAAATGAGGATGAAGGCCTACTTATTGAATTTATTTTCACATTTGCTTGATAGAACCATTCCTGTCTCATTTAAAAACATTTCTCCTTGCATTTGTCTTATGGCATTACAAGAACACAAATAGGTCATTTCCCATAAACTTTTTTTTTTTTTTTTAATCCTTATAAAACCTTGTATCTACAAATAATAAAGAATATCCCTCTGGAAATTACTGAAGCCTAAAAATTAAATATTTGCTGTTTAAATTTCTCTCTGGTTGAAAAGAAAACCTGTAGTCCCTCTACTGAGCAGACAAAGCACAAGGCACAGTAGGATCTGAGCAAATGTAGTCATCAAAGCCACGAAACAAACCCTAAATGCAGTTTTAGCAAACCATACAGTAGCAGTTTAAAGTACTCTGGAAGTAGTTTCATATTACCAGCAGCTTGTTTAAAATAGTAACACGGCCATTGTGCCATCCTCCAAAATAATGTTTCTATCACAACAAAAATATTTGCATGCAGTAAATGGACATTGAGTAACTGTGGACTTCTGTACCGGTGATTGCACTGTGCAAAAACAAGGTGGAGAGAATAGAAAACACCTGAGGCAAAACTACTTGTTCCCTTGCCATACTGCTGCTTAGAACAGTAGCCACTCACCCTTTGAACCAAGATAAAAAGACTTCTTCTACCAAAAAACCCCAAAGCTTACCCTCCCAAACCTAAATAAACACAGTTGTTCCTTATTCCTAATGTATGACTGGTACTTCAAGATTTTTACTCTTATTTTTTTTAGATTATTTTGTTTTTCCAGCTGTTGATAAAGTTAAATCTCTCAAAAAATTTGGAATTTATGTGCTTTGAGTTTTTCAATGATGAAATTTTATACCACCTCTCACCCTGTCACAGTTCTAAGACATTAAGACTGAAGGTCCCCTGCAATTTGGCACGGAGGGACAGATTAAATAGCAAATTCAAATTAGTTATTTCAAACACACCTGGAAAATATTTTGAAAACATAGTGATGCCAATGAATAAAAGACTGTGCTCTGGGACAATATATAATTATTGTGGGTACCAAAGAGAAATCTGTGTAAGAGAATTTGCTGCACCCTGAAAGAGGCAGTGAAGAACAGGCTTTGAAGATCATCCCAGTGTGGCTTACACAAGCTGTTCTGTATCTCAGGTGAAATACATTTTAAAGTGAAGCTGAATACTCTCCAGGCTTTTCTGTGGAGGTGTCTCAAGTGAAAAACTTACAAAACCAGAAGTTTCAAGTGCTGTGATGCTCGGGGCTGATCAGGGCTGCATCCACATAGCCTAGAGCTGTGTCTTTCCTACTGAATGGTTTCTGGCAGAAGACTGAACCCAACTCTTTTATTTAACAAAGGAAGGATAGCAGATGATTTTTTATCTCTTCTACGGAAAGCAAAATCCCTGTTCTCGCTTGGATCTGTGGAACGGGGGCATGTAATGGGAACATCTTTGTGAAAGAGAAGGATAAGGGGGAAGTTTCCTTCCTTGTGCTGGGCTGGGTTTGGGCCTTTCAGAAGCACCATGAATGAGTTTCTGGAGCTGTGTTTTCAGGAGACTGCAACTGCTGCTTGATAAATACCTTTGCACATGCCTTTGGCCTGTGGATCCATCCCCCTAAATTCATTTAATGCATCTCCCTGTGGGGATGTGGAGTTGGGAGGCAATAGCTTAAGTGGGGTTCTCTGATGTCACCACCCTGTGCTGGCTTAGTTAATTTAAATAACGCCTCATTTTAAGCAATTAAATTCTTGGTTTTTCTTAGGCTCTTGTTTCTTAAGCTCTTGCTCAGAAAATCATCATGGTCCTCCATAAAATAAATAAGTATTGATGAATTTGGACCTGGAATGATTGCTCTACTTGTGTTAGTTTCTATAACTATTCACTGCATTCACTGGGAAAGACTCAACCCAATAAAATTTTACATTTGTATTTTTGTACAAGGCTGTAATATTGACTGTGTAGTTACTAAAGAGCTTGAGAGCAAGTTGGAAAAATTAATAGAACTATTCCTAGCAATACACACATTGCATGTGTGCCAGGAAACAAACAAAACCTGATTTCCCAAGCATTTTTTGTGATGGGAACTTCAGCTCTCCCCCAGTTCCTTTAGCCCCACATCCTTTGTTTTCAGTCCCAGACTGAAAAGAGCACCCAGCCCTACATATCCCCCAGCATCCTTCGTTTTGGGGCAAAGTAGCTGATTTGCCCCCCAGCTCGTGCTGCCTGTCCAGCTGGCACTCACTTTTGCAGAGACCAAAAAATCGGTCAGGCAAACACTAATTGCGTGAGAAGAATAATCATTACTGGTAAAAATCACAGCAGAACCTGCTCTATACCATTCCAAACCTACATGTACTGGACCTAACCATTATTTTCATCACCATTACTGATAGTTTTTCCATTGGTTTTGTGCAGCACCTGAATCAATGAATGTTTTCTTTGCCTGTTGGGAAATCCCACCTTTGTACTGCAGATTTCTCACATGAAATCGTAACTAGATTTTAAATGTTGTGATTTGTGAAGAACACATAACCGTGGTGTAAATCCACAGTTCATCCTCGCTGTGATTTCTAGTTTGTCTTCAGGCAGGTTGGTTTCTAACCAAGCAGCACGAGAGGTGATTGATGGCAGTGAGGAGAGCGATAAACAGCTGACCTCTAGTGGCAGCTCTCCGGGCTCGGTGGGAAGGGAGAGAGCTGGAAATGCGAGGAAAAAAGGGATTATGGAGTAAACTAGAACTATGAAGTACAGCCTGAACTTCCATTAGTTGCTTTGTCAGTTTTTGTTTCATTATCTTTTCTACTGAAACCTCGGTTCAGAATCCAGGACATTTCTCTTTCTGAAACTTTTCTTCACATTTATCACTATGTTTAAGAAATCTGTGCACAGTCTTCCAGAAGAATTACAGCAATATTCTAACAGGTTTAATACCTTCATATAGAAAGTTTTTGGTAAGTTTGTCACTTTGGTTGTTTCCCCCCCATGCACACACAATTATTCAAGAAGCCCATCTGAGTCCTCATTAGACTTCATTCCTGCTCCTCACTGACACAGAACATTTCCCCAGTGAAAATACACACTTCACTATCAGCACTCTGGACATCAAAGCTTTCCTTCCCATTGGGCTAAAAATACAGCAGCTATTCCATAAACAAAGGTCATAACCTTGCTAATCAAGTGGTTAACCCAAATATTAAATCCCCTCATGGAGAAAAAACAGTGTTGTTTTTAGCCCCTGTAGAATTAAATTTCAAAGTGCTGGCTTACACAAAATTTCTCCTAAGCAAAAACCATTGTCTGGAAGCTGTGGTTAAACCTACTTTTCATTGCAGCTGTGTGAGGCCTTCAGGCCACCAGTACAGCCTGCAATGTGACAGTGGCAAAGCTGCAGGAGGACTGGAGCAATGGCATCATTATTTTCCAGCTGGAGTTAGAGTAACTTCACTCTCATTTCCTGAAGCCATGGTGAAAATGAATCTACGTACAACTCAAAGAATTCTGTACACTAGAAACAAGTCCATACGGCCATATGAAGAGATGATTTCAGAAAAAAACCCAAACCAACAAGCTGTGCAAATACTTTAGCCCATGAAGTGATCACATTAATTGTGGTATGGTGGGGTAAATTTGGGGTTTCCTTATGGCTGACAAGTGCTGAGTAGAGAAGGACATAGAAACGGTGCTATGCTGTTTAATTTTAATGTTTCTCATAAAAACCACTAAATTATCATAGTTATGTGCAAAAACCTTATTATGTTTGAGCCATTTATATGTTTTCTATTTAACAAAAAAATGTTGCTATATTTTTCTACTCTGAAAATCTGATTTTTCTGCCCTTTGTTTTGACTGGTTCAAAATCTCCTTTCTTACCTTCAAGGTGCTCTGGCAGAAGCCCAAGATACCCAATGACTTGTTCTGCACAAGATGTCAATGTGAATTAACAAAAAAAGATGTGAATTTAAAGTGAGTATAACTCGAGCATATATAATTTCTCTATGGACACTCATTTAGGAGTCAGCTGGCCATAATTACCTTAACTTAATTCACGCTCAAAATGAATTAAACTGAAGTGAACTAATGGTTTATCAACATGGGAGAGACACTGTACAATAAGCTCGGTGTAAATTCACAATTCATCAGCTGCTGTGCTCTGACTTCTCTTGTGGAAATGCAATGTGCCCTCAAGGTGCCTTTGTATGAGGTAACTTAATTTTTTTAGGGGGGAAAAAAAAAGGCTATATATGGAAGTGTGGGCTGATTGATGGCAGGTGCAGAAGTGATTGGATTTCAGTGGTGCTACGCTAGAGAAAAGGTCAGCATACATCATCTGTGCAGTTGAAGTTTCTCTGCCATTTTGGGACCACAATGGCACCTTCTATGCTATGGGGTCTGCTTTGGACTGCAGAAAGCCAAACAGCATTTTTGATGTTTCCATAGCAGGGGAGCAGCCAATTAGTACCAAGTACCTGGTGTACCATCGACTCATATTTTTATTCACTATTCAGAAAATCACCATGGAGGAGTGCAGAGAAGACCTAGCCATTTCTGAAAGAAAACAGCCAAAAGCAGCTACATACTAAAATTTACACTGTTACCCGGCTTGGTTTAACTTTAGTGAGTATCTCGGTATTAATTTCCCCCTAAATGACTTCCCACCTTTCTTTATTCATTAGATTTAACAGCATTTTCTGTTAGCATAAGCAAAGCAGTAAGAAATATGGAGAAATATCCCTACTTGCAGTACTCCCTTAAATGTAACCAGCATCGTCAGGCAGTCTGTGACATTATTATCCAGTTAGGAAAACATCCCTGGCCCCATTCATTCAGCCGTTCCTGCTCATTTTTCCAGGCACAGAACGTTTGTGCCGTAGCAGGCCTTGTCAGATTTGGAGCCCTTCCAGTACCTGATGAGCATATTAACAGTGCTCCCATTCATGGCCCAGAGCCTGCCAGTTCCATCTAATTTTAGGGAAGTTGCTATTTATAGCTGGATGGCTGTGCTAGCTCTGGTGAAAGCCTCGCCACTGCTGGGCGCGGGGGGGAATTTTATTTTTTTGTGCTGTTTTAGTTGGCACAAGCAAAGTTCATGGTTGTAATTTACCCCAGTCCAAAATACTCTGCCATCCTCCCCAGGGAGCAGCGATGCCCTGCCTGAGGATTTACACCAGGAACACTGTGGCACTGTTGGCTGCCTGGTTCTCCTCCAGCCACGTGCTGGCCGTGTCCAGGCACAGGTGACCCAGAAGTCAGACAACAGCACAGAATCACAACCTTTGCTAAATTACTACATGCAGAAAGGCTTCAAGGTCCAAAGGATGGGGGAGAATGTGGGCCCAAATCTCTCTGTGCTGTAACTCCTGTAGTACAGGTTGACCAAAGTGAATTCCTTTTGCCTTGTTCTGAAGAGAATGTTGATAGCAGTAGTAACAATACCTGCCTCTGCACCACAGGATTTTGTCAGAATTTATTCACTAACTTTGCAGATAGTGTTAAATGCCAAGGAAAGTTACAGGGCAGAGATCCTCCAATGTAGACTTGCTAGTCAGATTTACTAAAACAGGCTGTTATGGCTTAGGCATTTCATTAATGTACCAAGAACTAACACTACACTGTGTATATATGTACAGGTGTGTGTGTGTATGGAAAACTGAGAGAGCTGAGAGGAAATCAGCATTACAGTTCATTTTCTCTTGCAGAAAAACAGCCACATAAAATGTGAGAACTCCAAAACCATTTCATTTAGAAATACAGTGTTCAAATCATATATAGTCTGGTGCCATAAAGTTGTATAATGACCCTTGGGAAAACATAAGTTGACCTCTTCCTGTTCAAAAGATACTTCATTATGTGTTTTAGTAATTGCTAATTTGTTCCCAGTTTTATTGGTGTGACAGGATGGTGGTTGAAAAACTAAATTCACCTTTTGTAAATTGAAATTGGGGTTCAGCTCATGTTAGATTTTCAAAACGAATCCTGTCTTTGGTAGAGGAAGATCTGAGTCACAGAGCTCCAGTCAGATTGTAGTGTTTTGGCTTTAAAACACCCAAAGTTGGTAGTGTCTACTCTTGTCTCTACACATGCCTCTGGTATGGGTAATATCCATTTCCTAGATTTGCAGGAGGTGCTTGCAGGGGTTGTTTACTCTCTTTCTGATGTTGTAACTTGCTGACATAGAATACATGTTCTGCTCATCCCTCATTCTTGCTGCTATAGACAGGAAGACAGAAGCTGGAACAGATATGGCTGTGAGAGTAAAAAAAATAATCCTTGCACTCATGAATCTTAATTGCATTCTGGTTCCTAGTTAATTTGTGTATCATAACAAGAAAGGAACATTGAACCAGCAGAGATTCTGGTTCAGCTGAAATTCATATTCAGCCTGGCTGGGATTCTGCTGAGGCAGAGCTGAACTGGAACTGAACCAGAAAAGCAGTTGAAGAAAGAAATAATGGCATAATTCTGTGGCTAATGTGGTTCACAGGACAAAAAGTATTATTTTCTCTATTAATTTGCAGCTGACTGCAGCCTGTGATCAAGCCCATGCCCCATAGTCCAGAGGCCATGGGCTGGCAGAGGACTGTCATTTCCCTGACACTGAGAGCCAGAAGAGTGTTTGAGCTGCACAGTAATGTCAGTCAGTGTTCTTCTCCCGCCCTCCTATCCAGCTGAAAACAGATGTTCCAGGAAATGAGGGCTTCAGATGTTACTGCAGACACAAACTGCAGTTCTGCCCAATGAGGATCACAGGTAAAGCTGTAACACAGCTCTGAAAGGGCCCTGGATTAGCAAATATTTATACTGGTTGGAGCATAAGTTTAAGTCGATGAGGATGCGCCTTGTGTGTTACTGGCGAGGTAACACTGAGCAATCCTTGCAGCTGCAGGAGTATCTGGGGTTTTTTAGGGGTGTACAAAGAGGTGGTGTGAGCCCAGAGGGGTTTGAGCTCCCTATCACCAGCAGCCCCAAAGCCTGCAGGATGCCCAGAGCACACACACGTGTCCCACTGAAAGCCACAGCAGCGATGACATCTCACCTGCATCTCAAAACACTACATGGGGCCAGGGGAGGCAGCCCTTGAGCCAGGTGCCCACACCACAGGTATTCCCTTGTGCACTCAGGCCAAAGGGGCATCCCCTCACAGACAAATTTCCAAATGCTTGGATTCAGCCACTTCTGAGAACCTCCTCCACGCACAGCTTTTCACAAAAAAAACCACCACAATTTGAGAGACTCCTTCCTGCACAGGCTGTCAAATCTCCCTCCTTGCACTAAACCAGCCTTTCTGGGTTGCCTGTCTCATGAGGCTTTATGTTGACTGTAAAGCAAATTAATTATACTGTCCTACTGTTTGAATTTTACATATCTTTGCAGCCTTCTCAGAAAAAGCTGACATGTTACTGCACTTCAACAAATTGCACTTTCTTCCATGTGTTCTGACCCATTGTGCTGTTTTTCATTGTTATATTCAGCCCAATGTAGTTTCTCTCCATAGATGCCTCCAGTGAAACCTAAAACATCATCACCTGTTGCTCTGCATTGTATAAGGGAGAGTAAAAACACTGTACATGGTGACCAAATCCAGAAGCTTCTCCTGCCACCATCTGGTGGGCTGGGGCTGGCTTTACAAGCACAGAAACTCAGTGTCTCCATCCTTCTTCCTGGGTTTTATCTGGCACTGGTACTCCTACTCATCCCAGCCATTTTAGAGCATTGATGAGTTAAATTACAGTGACTTCGTGGAATGATTTTAACTTAATCAGCCAGTATAAAATTAGTGGCTTTTCATATACCTGTGGTACTTGAAGAGTTAGTGAATTTTCCTTTATGGAGAACATCTGGCTGGTAGCAAGGCAGGGATTATAACTTCAGGGAAGGCTTTTGCTTATATGCTGAAATAAGACATTTTCCTCTACAGCTAATATTTGCCTTTTTTAGCTATTTTAAGGTAAAGCAATTGCTTCCATCTTTCCTATCCCCACTCCAACTCTTTATGTTTGAGGTGTATTGTAGTTTATTGTTCCCAAAGCAAGAGCAGCAAGATCATTCTTCAGTCTCAACTGATGCTGTGCTTCTAGAAAATTTAGACTTTTATAGTAATGGCCTTCCATTCTTTCTTATGGCAGTAATTTTGGGGTCTATAAACACTGACATCTGTATCCAAAGTAAAAGAAAATTTAGAATACTGGATGGACCCTGTCAAGGAATCTTGACAGCTTTTAATTTCCTTTTGCAAGTTCCTTGCTGCTGCAGTTTCTCTCTGTTGGTATGAGCCAAAGCAGTCGAGGTTTTTTTGTACTTCTCTGCTGCTTAGGACATTTCTGATCAGTGGCAGCCAGCTGGCCAGTGGCTTTATCTATCCATCTCATATTTCTGGACATTACATCTGGGCTTCCTCATTTACCCAGACACTGTAGATGCCCCAGAGGTTTTATCTCCTCAAGTCTCTAGCACCTTCTTGGGAAGCCAAATGATGTTAATTTTTATAATTTTAGAAAACATACAGCTCTTAATTAAGACTATTTGGGTCTTTTTGATTTTTGTGTGACTGTAAGAGTTCAGTTTCTTTAGCTGCAGCAGTTAACCAGCTTTTAAAATCTTGCCTATTATTTCCACTGGGGAGACTGACAAAGATACCACCTGTACCTTCCTTTTTTAGACAAGGAGAACACCAGTTCTGTAACATTTTTCCTCAACCAGACCTGTTATACATTTTTACCATGAGCATCTCACTGTGCCTTTTAAGATTTCATGCTGTGTAATTATTTTTGAATAAACCCTTAAAGGGTTAAAATTAAACCTGAAAGGACAAAACTAAACCAAGCAGCTAACACTGCTCACATCAAAGCCAATACAAACAAGCCTCCACTGGGGACTGAAGGAAGTAGTTTTGTGACTCAGATTTTGGGGGGAAAGGAGCACAAAGTCAGAACTATTTAGAAGTGCTGAAAATGAAAGTAACTTCTATCAAAGAGCATCTTTATATTAAGTCAGTAACACTTGCTGCAAAAGAATTGAAACTTTGTATAAAGGCACTATTGTACATGGAAAACTTGTTAGATAAGTAGGAAGGCAGGAAAGAAGATGTCAAGGCAGAATGATACTTGGGGTTTGTAAGTCACAGCTCATGTTTCAATGCTGTTCTTTATAATTTTTACTGCTTCTTTAGGGAGTTTCTTAAACAGAATTTTCTCATATTTTAGATGCCTCAGTTTCTACCTTTTGCCAGGGAGCTTCATGTGCATCTCCCAGATTCTCAGACAAGTCTGGCAGCTGAAGACCTACCCCAGATTCCCACTGTCTGGATGCTGAAGTGTTTGTTTTGTAGTTGGGATGCATCTATAGATATAACACTTCCACATCCATCCATCCATCCATCCATCCATCCATCCATCCATCCTGCAGTTCCTGATCATTCTCCAGCTTCTCTTCAGATCCAGATAAAGTTTATTTCAACTTGATGAGTTAAATTAATCTAGTATTTAATTTTTCATTCTTTCCATCTTTAATAGACACACTGACAGTCCTGGCAGTGCTCAAACACAATCTTCTGAGCAGCTTCCCTTTGTTTCTCCCAAGCCCCCCCTGCCAGTTCTCCTGTACCTCCAGCTCCTGTGGATGTTGACACCTGCAATTCAGTAACTGTTTCTGAAACCTCTTTTCCCCTGACTGTTTTCCACAACTGCCTCTTTCACATAAGGAACTGAAAAGCTTTGACAGCTGCTGAATATTGAATTGCAGGAGATCCTTCTGCTTGGTTTGCAGAATCTCACACTCTCAAGAGTTCAGACACTGCTTGAGACAAACTCTCACTTTGAACACCAATTCAAGTGGAATTATTTTAAGCCAATGTATACTCTGTTAACTAGAAGATGTTCCCCTGAGCAGGAGGAATTTGTATTTTGAAAAAATCAAATCAGATTGATGAGGCTCAGCTTCAGACTCTCTCCAGCATCAGATTTTTATCTCCTGACTGACTAAGCCAACTTCTTCCACTAGAGGTTCACTTTGCTCCCAGCTCAACTAATTATTTTTCCAACATGATCATGTTGCACATATGCAATCTCAGCTGAATTTCCATCACCTGTTGAATCACTCCCTGTGTCCTTCCTTCCTTCTGCTTCTAATTTTCTATTCTCAGGATAAGAGAGAATGGTCAAGTATCATCATAAGGGTTTCATTCTTAGCTTGGCTGGCAGCACCTTTAGCCCACTAAAAATCTGCTTTAGAATCAGGCTGGACACAGTTCAGCATTCAAGGCATTAATTACAAACACCAACTCATTAGTGCACATCCAGGCCTCACTCTGCCTCCAGGATCTCCTGTACATTAGGCAATGCAAACTTCAAATAGATAAACAAATAAATACTTTAGTACACTGACTCTATCATTCAACCAGAAGGAATGTAAGAAGAGATAGGTAGAATTTTCTCCTCAGACTGTCCACTAAATTTTGTCTTTTACAGAATTTTACTATGCTTTGAATATTGGTATTTCTTATATGATTTGAACTAATTTCTCACTGTCATCTTTGTATAAGAACCTTGCAATAGGAGAGAGTTAATCTCTGTTTCTAAACTTGTTTTGGTATGGAAAAAAAATTAATTCTGTTTATTGAAGCTGAATTTTAGATTTTTTAAAATGTTTTTATTCCAGTATCTGCATGAACATACTGATCAGGCTACAGCTACTCAGGACTTGTTTGGTTAGGATAAACCTGAAATTTAATGCACATTTTTGTCTCCCAGTTCCAAGGAGTCATGAGGGTAGTCATTCCTACAGTGAGGAAAAAGGAGGTCACAAGCTTGTATTGTACCAGCTCTTGCCATATGTCAAATGATCAGTGATACCACTTATTCAAAGTACACAAGAACTGACTGACTTTGGTGTTACACTTAAACATGTGCAGTAGTGTCAGTGTTTCCTTCCCATAGATATTGGTTTTGATGTCATGATAAACAGCACATACTGTGAGGATACAAGCACCACAAATTCAGTAATCAGTTCAAAACCAGAGAGCTGGAGAACAAGAGGATCCCAAGGCCAGTGGGAGGCCACACATCTCCCCTTCTGGCAAAGTGACATCACTCACCTTTCGTGGGATGCCCCTTTGGAGGAGACCTGGAGTCTCAGGAGAACACCCATAGCTGAGAGCTTCTCGGGCAAAGCCCAGGCTGCAAGGAACTGCACATGGGAAAGAAATGGCAACAGCAATGCGTGACTGACAAAGCAACAAACCTCTTGCAAATTGTTTCCAGCAACTAGTTGATTTGTTTTAACCATATTCTGTGTTGAAAACTAAAGGGGTGCCACTTGATTTATAAATGTGTCACCTGTGCTGATGTCTGCCTTACATCTCACAAGAGTCCAGGCAAAAAAAAAAAAAGGTGCTTCAGATGTGGACTCCTGGCCTGTGAATTTCCCAAAGAACATCTGGGGACCAGTCTGGTTCAACTCCCATTGCTCTAGAAAGGGCTTACAGTGTGAGCAGCAACAAGCAGCTGGAGAACTGGAGAGGATGTTGCTCTGGAAGCTTAGCAGAGCAGGTGAACTATTATGCAAACTGTTGTGCGCCTTCCAGAAAGAAACAGACCACCAGCATCCCCCCCAAATAAACCCAACAGAACCCCCACACCATGGGAACCTTGCTACAGCCCGAGGCTAGAAGAGAGATAAATTCCTTTCCTCACATGGAGAAATAATGATAATAAATCTGAATGAAAGGGAGCACACCAGACCTTGTTATACTAATGGAGAGAATGATGCTGTCGCTGGAGGGGATTACAGCCCTCACCCCAGAGAGAAAAGGCTCCTGTTCTTTGCTTCTGGTTCAAGACCAGGCTCTCAGCAGTAGTCACTGGCTCAGAGTCAGTTGTTTGCTGCAATTACAGCTTCCCTCCCCCTTGCCAGCTGTTTCACTTTGCAGTTTGAGGCAGTGTTTGAGGCAGGCCATGGTCCTGCAGGTGACTCTACCCTTGTGCTCCAGACACCTTGCACCTGCTGCAGGTCTCACACTGGCCATCTGCAGGATAAGGGCAAGGCCTTTTTTTCTTATGTGCTACACTTTAGGAACAACTGATGAATATCTGTAAATAAAGCTACAAAGTAGAGCTGCTTACAGCATTATTTTCCTTATCCCACAGTCCTAGCACGGAATTGAGCACAGCTTTTGCTCCATGTTTCCATGAAGGACGCACAAATGATTCTCCTCCAGCACTGAAAACAGGAGTTCTGCAGGACACCACTGACCCGGCAAACCCTCAGCTGCTGCCACAGCAAGAAATGTTGGGAGACAGAAAGCCTGCCTGCATGAACGTGGGGTTCCTGCCTACCCTGATGCTGTGTGTCTTTCTGGCACTCTGTGCCTTAAACTCATTTAATTCACCAGTGGCATTTTGGGATTTCCTACATTTCCTAAATCATAACGAAAGACATCCGCTGATGGTAAAATTCTGGGCTCAGAGGATTACGTGGGGTAGGGCTGCCCGAGACAGCCCAAATCCACTTGAGACTGAAAAGGTGTGAGCAGTAAATAAAAGGAAATCCTGGATCACCATGTAGTGTTCAGCTCCCACACTCTGACCTCCTTTGGTCCCTTCTATATTTTGTTAAGATCATATTTCTTTACGTGCTGCCTGGCTTAAAAGCCATCATAAATCTGTGCCGTGCAGCAAGAATAACAGGGAAGGCACCGTGTAATCCAAGTGCCCTAATTCCATCCCAGGCACTCGGAGGGAGCCGTAAATCAGTTTGGAGAGGCCTCAGATGGGAGAACTCGGGGGAAGGCTGGGAAGGCAGCCACAGCCTGGCGCCTGCCACTGGGAGCCCATGTCCCCTCGGGCTGAGGTGAGCACAACTGCCTCAAAAACAAAGGGTTCTGATGTCTCCAGACTTGATAAAACTCCTTCAAATACTCTTTGGGGAGAAGTGCACCTACCTTCCTTTGGTGGGAATGTCCTGTGGGATGTGCCACACACTGCAGGTGGGAGCAGGGCCCGGCCGCTGCTCACGTCGTGCGTGTCCAGGTTTGCTTCCACCTGGCATCACCTGGGGACACCAAACACCACAGCTGGCTGGGCTTACCTGTGGCCAAGCCACTCTGTCCCAGCTGCAGACACGGCTCTTGGTCAGGGAAAACTCCACCAGCATTGTGGTGTACCTGAGAGATGGATGGTTCAGGGTGTGTGCCCACACCTGTCACCGTCGTATTTTCTGAAAAATTTCTTTACCCAGGATTCTTCTCCTGGGAAGCTGAGAAGCCTCAGAGAAAAATGAAAACAATAATGACCTGATTTGCTTCTCCTGTGTTTTGCTGCTTTGGAGTGTGGTTTGGACTTTGTTTACCAACAGGTGGTTGTCTGATTCATTTAATGTGAATTGTTTTGACTAAATTACCACTCACAGTCAGGCTGTGTTGGACTCTGGAGGAGAGAGTCACGAGTTCTTCACTATTATCTTTTAGCCTTCTGTCTGTATCCTTTCTCTATTCTTTAGTATAGAGAAAAATTTATTATAACTCTTTAGTATAGCTTTAGTATAACATTCTTTTATATAATATAGATAATAAAATAATAAATTAGCCTTCTAAGAACATAGAGGCAGATTCATTCATTCCTCCCTTCAATGGGGGATGCAGAAAATACCACACACACCCTCACCAAACCAATGGAGATGTAGCTCCTCCACTGGAAATTTGGGAAGAGCTGCAGCTAGCGATATGCTACCATATTCTAAATAGTACAATCTCTTTTTCTTTGCTCTAGTGGGAAAACACTTTGAAGTGTGGAAGTTTTCTGAGGGAGACTTTCCTAATAATAATTTTGCTCAAGTTTAAAAAAAATTGTGAATAAATTTTTGGTTTTTTCTGCCAGCTAGTGTAATATGATCAATGTAATATTTTTATAAAGATTCTCTGTGCTATGGTTAAAACTTATTAAATTTTGGAAAATATGAATTGCAAAGGGGAATGAAATGAGAACATATTTGTCCATTTGAACTTCTAAACTCAAACTCTAAGTTTTGCTAAGATGCAGGAATAAAAGGTAAATCACTGAATCTTGGACCATCAAGAATTTTATTCTACCCACGGTAAAAAGCAAAAAAGGGGAGAAAAATAAAATACAAAGTTGTGGCCATGTTGCAACTTTGGAGGAAAAAGCTGAATAAAAAGGAGGAAAAAAGTGTGTTGCAACCATGAGTATCCTATGCCAAACCTCAGCGGAGGTCACTGGAATGAGCCAGCAAGCCAAGCCTAAATAAAAATAGGACCTGTGGGATTCCCCATATGATTTTCAAATAGTCACTGCTACACTACCATTTGTCAAGTTTGCAGGATAGTTTTTTACCAGATGTGAGAAACACAGCACCAAATCCAGGCTGAAGCAAGAGAGAAGAGTGAATCCTTCCACATGGGAATAATCTGCTCAGGAAGGACTGCAAGGTCCGAGACTGGACTGAAACCTCCCAGATCCCTCAGTGCTGTGAAATGTGTTTTCATAATTTTACAAGTGAAACGTTTTTGTCACTAAAAGCAAGGTGTTCAAAGGACCTGTCTTACTGTGCAAAGGAAGGGTTAAATTGCATTTTTTTTTCCCAGAAGGGAAATGCCAATTTATTGTATAAGGAATAATTTCATTTTCAGTTTAGATGTTTGCATTAAGAACCATCTAAGAGTGGTACTTTTGTGTTATTCAAAGTGCATCAAATGTTTCTCACTCTCTTCCAAGTATTAATTAACACCAGATATTAATGTGTAAACTGCTGCTCACTTTCAGCTGATTGAGAAACCTTCTTAACACACTTTGTTTGCTTTACAAAATCTCACTTGGGCTCCTTGAGGATGGAAATATTATTGTTTACATTTGTACAAGCAAGCTGGACAGGGCAAACTCGGAGCAAGAACCTCTGGAACATGAACATAAGACACATCAGGGAATTAATTTGCAAACGTCTCTTAACCTAGTTCCTTGCTGGGTTTTGATTTGTGTTGGAGACTAGGCATGAACACTATCCCACAACCAAACAAGTCTTTATACCATCAAGAGCTTAGCATGACTGATGCTCATTATTTTTAACTGTAGAACAATTTAAAGTGTCTATGTGACTTAGGAACACAAATTTATTTAAAACCAGTGGATATTTTGGGCTAGGTGTTTGATACCTTTGTCGCTTTGTTAAGCAGCACTGGTGCTGATTTTTTTGGTGAAATCTGAGCATGAACTTCACTGACGACTTAGGAACACAAATTTATTTGAAAACCAGTGGATATTTTGGGCTAGGTTTTTGACACCTTTGTCTTGCTTTGTTAAGCAGCGCTGGTGCTGATTTTTTTGGTGAAATCTGAGCATGAACTTCACTGAATCCCAGATCCTCACAGACATTTTCCCAGGCTCTCATCTCCCAGTGTTTGTAATGGAAGTTAATACCTGGATGCCTTAATGGAAAACCATCCATGAGTCACATGGATCAGAGCAATGCCAATATAGATTTAAAATGTTTTGTTAATGTTCCTGTCAATTAAGATTAGTGTCCTGCTCTTAGGGCTGGGCAGTTTTGGCCACCACAATAAGAAAGACCTGAAACTCTTCGAGAGCATCCAAAGGAGGGGCATCAAGGATCTGGAAGGGCCATATGAGGAGTGGCTGAGGGCACTTGGTCAGTTCAGCTGGAGAAAAGGTGATTAGGGGGGACCTCATGGCAGTCTGCAGCTTCCTCCTGAAGGGCAACTCCAATCTCTGCTCTCTGGGACCAGGGACAGGACCCGAGGGAACGGCTGGAGCTGGCTCAGGGGAGGCTCACACTGGATATCAGGGAAAGGTTCTTCCCCCAGAGGGTGTTGGGCACTGCCCAGGCACCCCAGGGAATGGTCACGTCCCCGAGGCTGCCAGAGCTCCGGGAGCGTTTGGACAACGCTCTCAGGGATGCACAGGGTGGGACTGGATAATCCTTGTGGGTCCCTCCCACCGCAGGATATGCCCCAATTCTGCGAGTCTACTGTTGACCTCCCTGTAAGAGCCCAGTGCTGGGTCCAGGCTCAGTGTGGGAACCCTTTGTGAGCCCAAGGCTGGGCTTTCTGAATTTCCCAATGAGCACCAGCTCTCTCCCTGCAACCACAACTGCCCCTCCTTTAGCAAGATGGGGTGTGCCATGTCACCTGTACCAGATGGACTGGCACACCAGTCAAGTCTTACTGGGCTTTTGGTTCCTCCCCCAGTAAAAATACCCCTCTGCAATTCACCCTTTCAGCAGATGGCCAGGAACCACTCCTGTGTTGTGTGGTTTTGCCTCTGCTGCAGCCATGGAGGAAGAGCCCCAGCAGCTGCACTCCAGGGCACTCACACATGGGAGCAAGGCTGCATGTTCACAGCTGGGGCTGGCAGCACATGTTGTTAGGGTAGTTACTGGGGTCATCTGCAAATGTCTACCTTTGCTTTAGTGTTTTGCCAAATGTAGTAAAAATTTTTACACTGGGTAACTGGTTTCAGGAATAAGGAGGTTTGCTCATGTTTAAAAACCCAACAGAACCATAAGGTACCTTGAAAAGGTAGAAGAGGCAGAACACTTCACACAACCACGCAGTGGAGATCCAAAGTTCAATGGTGACTTCAGTGTCAGAGAGCTGCTTAATGTCTTCTCTGTGCCTTCTCTCAGAACACCATGCACTTCCTCCAGGGCAGAGGAGGGAAGCTAATAACTGAAATGCTGGCCTCAGAGAAAATCCCATACCCACCAACTTTTACCTGGCCTGTTATAAGCAAATGTACAAGCTTTGTTCCAGTAAGATGTATTAAGCTTCTGTTTGTCAGTGAATACTTGCTGGCACACTAAATCAAAGAGAGATGTTTAAGTGGACACACAGTACAGAAGTGCACGCCATGATACACATTTCTCATGTGATATTGTGTGTGCTCATGATTAAGCTCTTTCCTCACACCTGATGTGTGCAAGAAACAACATGACACCTCAAGAAGTGGTAATGCTGTCTGGAGTTTAAAAAAAAAAATCAGTTGTTCTTTGCTTGTGATTCCAGCAGGCCAAGCTGCTGCTTACATTTGGATACAAACATTTTCAGTCTGCAGTTCTGGGAAGTACTCAGGGCCCCTGAGATGTGCTTTCACGTTTCTGGTGGAGTGTCATTAGCTGTAATGCCAGCCACTGCTAAGGACAGCCCTGATTATCTGCAGGCTCACAAGCTGCCAAGTACAGGCACATGGTTTTGCATTTACAGTTGATCCTAGAAAGGAGAACACTATGGATATTTTTGGCCCTTTATTTTAATGGCACTGCCAGAATGACTTGAATCTGAAAACTCACAGCTCATTACCAAGAGCAAAATGCTGACCCAGGCAGAGCCAGAAGATTTGAAAACTACTTCAGAGTTGAGATCTAACAGGCTGCTGTAGAAGCTGGACAGCGTTTTTCCTCTGCTAAGCCCACTGTCCCAGAGAGAACATTCCCTCTGTATTTGCAGCATGCAAGACTGTGTTATCCAGCCTGTTCTGCATCCTGGAGAGCAGCAGGATGCTTTAGGCTTCACACAAGGCAATCACTGCCCCAGCTTGTCTCACGCTCACACTGCAAGAAAGAGCTCAGGACCGGCAGTGCTGCATTAAGAGATGCACAGCCAGAGAAATGGAGAAGATTAAAACCAGCAACAGTATCGCCTGTTCTCCTGTGGATGTTTCAGACATGCACCAACTTTTCCTCCTGTACCAACAGCCTTTATCTGCCTTTATGAACCCAAGTCAAAAAGCCTTCCAAAGCTTTGGTAAATGTGTGAACAAAAGGCCCTGTTTCGAGGTGTTGAATGACCTCAAATACCACCTGACTCCAGATAACATGTGGTATTTTTGGACCAGAGAGGCAATAAAATACCCACTTTAGCTTCTGACCATACCACGAGTTATTCCATTTGCTCTCACTGTGCAAGTCACAGCTCTCCCAGTTACAGAGAGGAGGGAAAAGCTTCTCAGGAAAGCAGGCTGGCCTCTGTGTAGCACGGCAGACAGAAACACAGGATTACACCTACCTCAAATTCCGACTCCAGTCTACAGTAACAGGCTGCTGTACAATCAAAATATATACTAATGGTTATGCAAAACCAGTCTGATACCTCTGGTCTCAAGGTAACTTTAAGGTTTACAGGACTCCTGGTTTTGGGTGTATTTTGCACATGGGAGAATGATTTCTTTGTCTACAGCCAAACTCAGCACCTTGTTGTTATAGTCCCTTTCTTCCACTGATTTTTCTTGTAAGACTCTAGAGTTCATATTCTCAAAATATCTTTAATAACCAAACATTTTTTGTCCACAGTTTTTCAGATGCAATTTGAACTTTTTAGACAGCAAAGAATTCTTTTGGGGCACTAAACATTAAATGAGCCCATTATAAGAAACTGAGGGACTAAACAGATGTCTGGTTTTGGTTTTTTAATTCTCACTCTTGATTTTCATTGTTACAGCTTTTCCCTTGCAATGTAAACCTTACCTGCTGAAGAATGTTGTGTGATTTAACCCAGAACTCTTTGCAAAACACTGCAAGATTCCTGAGGGAGAGGTAAGGTTGAACTAAACCAGGGTATTGTGAGTAATATTTGTTGCACTCAAACTTAGATGTCAAGGAAATACAAACTGCCTCAATGCAAGTTGGCAGCATTTTTGGAATAACTTCCCCAAGTAACTTCATCCCACTCAAATGAACCAAAAATGAAACAGATCAAGAGCAGGCAAACTTTGAAATAAATAAAACTTCTTTAATTCAATTTTTCATGATAAAGACTTAAAAAAGGGTAATTATTTTGCAGGCAGTTATCAAAAATCTACACTTAAAATCTAAATTTAGAGCTATTAGGGACAGGATAGCAACAATTGTATCTAGACTTACTTTGCAGGTCTCAGAAGTATATCTCAGGAGTGTATTTTAGCTCTTGTTTCTCTGTGAATTAAGACACTGAGGTTGTTATGCTGCCTATCAGGGAAGGCAGTAGGTTGTATAGTTATCTCCTGATTGGGGCAAAATCACTACCCTGAAACCACACAACCTACTACCTCATCCTGTTAGAGCATCACGTGCATCTTCTGGAGGAAACATTTCACCATTTGCTAGCAAATGACCTTATCACTCTCCAGCCCACACATGTCTTAGCCTTAGAAAGGCCATGTGGGACCTCAGCCCTTCCCCACAGCTCCACCTGGGAGTCAGACAGAACTGGTGGAGGCACTGCAGGGACAGGAGAACTGCAGAGGCAAACACTGTCCCTCCCAAACTAGCAATATGTAATAAAAAAGCAAGTTAAATCAGTGCCCAAAACTGACTGAAGAGACCTCTTAATTAGGGTTCAAGAATTTACCATTTCCAGGGCAGAACACGACTGAGTGGGAAGACATCCTCTCAGGGTTTTGTCCAGCTCATCCCTTTGGAGTTTCTCAAACTGCCTACACCAAGTGGATTTAAACAGCTGCTGAATCAAAAGCACCATTTTATGTTTAATATGAACACAGATGCCAGAAAACAAGGGAGAGATGGATCAGCTGTTTGAAAGTGGCCACTCCCATGGCAGTCCCAGACAGCTGTGCCTGAGCAAATCCACTGCGGACTGCGCTGTACCTCTGTGTCCTGGCACTCACACCCCACCTGCTCCCCAAAAATGCCAGAAGGAAATGGCTTTTGAGCCTGAATGGGAAATACAGGAATCTAAACACTCTGAGGACATTTGTGTACACGAACCAAACACGGAGACAGAGCCAGAGAATGGTACAGTTGGAAAATATCTGTGTTGTCTTTTGGAGACATCCAGCGCTGACATCACAGCCACTTCAGGAAAGACAGTAGATTGTATAGTTATCTGACAGGCAGGGCATAGCCCTAAAACTATACAACCTACTACCTCACCCCAAAGGACAGTCACATTCTGATCACAGGAAGCACAGGCTGCATTCCCAGACAGCTGGATTGCTTAGTGACAACCTAGAAGACAAAAAACTCTGGAGACAAATGTTAACAGTCTTGAATTTGAAACATTTTGCTATATACCAGTCAATGTTCTGCTTAATGAGCTCCAGTTCCATGTTTGAAATGTTTAATAGATTTGCAACTTGTGAAGTCATGTCAGTGACAAGATACACAAGGGAAACAGGATACAGCATTCATTTTTAATAACTGCACTTGTGTACTTCCAGCTCCTACATGACTGCACCTTATCAAACCAGTTTGTCACTTCGGGAAAGGCATCACTGTGACTTAGAATGAATGCTGACTTAGAGGGATTATTTAACTTGCTTCCAGATAATTCTCCATTATCCTAATGGGGAAGAGCTGAGGTTCTCTAAGTGAATTTCCCAAGTTCTGCATAGGTAAACCCCAAAGACTGAGCAATGAGTTTGTCAAGACTGAGGAATTGCAGCCCACTCAGCAATACTCCTAACTGAGCAGTAACCCAGCTCTGAATTGATGACCAAATAAACACACCCCACTGTACCACACAGACCTTGGTTAGGGGGATTAGCAGAACTGCCACTATAGCATCAGCTTCTGTAGCCTCAAACTTATGCTTCTGTTTGAGGGGGTTGTTATTCCCTGCCACCTGGTTTGATAGACAACAGCACTTCCTATTCAGGGCAGATATAAAGAAATGGGAATAACTGAGATATCAGTCTGTATTCTAATATAAACACTGCTTTCATAAATAAACAAACTTTTAAAACAAACACCCTACCTTAATCAGTGAACTAACCTTTTGCTAGTTAATTAAAGAGCACAATAAATGCGGCATCCATCAGCCCCACACGGATCAAGGAGAGTTGTTTCACTCAGCAAGTCTCACCCTGAGGTCACTTGGTCACACTGCAGGGGGATAGAAGCCATCTGCCCTGGCTTTCAGCATCACTGCTGTGGGGATCTGAAAAGAGAAGAGCAAGACAAAACACACAAATCTCAACTGCATTTCACTGCACACTGAAACAATTACAAGGTGGGTGAGAGCATGTGCAAAGCAGAGAGCAGCTTCTTCCTCCAGGAGAAGCACGCACAGCACCAGCTTTCCCATTCACCTGGTACTACCACAAGTACACCCATGGGGACCCCACTCAAAGAGACAGGCAAGAGCAAAGTATAGTGAAAAGAGAATAATTTTTTATTAGATTGACTTGAATATCAGGAGCATTGCAGAGACAGGCAGAGAGAGGTATCAGGTACTTCACCTTCAAGGAACGAACACTTTTACACAAAGCAGAGAAGGAAGGAGAATGCAGATATCTGATCAAATTGGATATCAATGTGTTAATCTATAAAGGACATGTTATGGCATCAATGTCAAAGATCATTTCACTGTAGTGGGCTGAGACCACGTAGAAAGAGGCCATTGGCTGACATGGTGCCATTTGTTGGACAAAACAGGACAGGTGCAACTCTGACCATGCTGAGATCACTGCAAGGAAGGAAACTCTGTCCAGCCATGCATTTCACCTCTTGGAACCTCCAAGTCCTTGCAGGCCAAAAAGAGTGAGGTTCTTTCAATACCATACCAAAGGAATACCTTGAGAGATTTCAACATTTCATCAATGCAAAACACCCTCCAAACTGATACCTTAACTTCTATAAAGAACTCCTTTGGAAAGCTCTCCAGCAGAAAGCCTGATAGTCTTCTCTATGTACTTAAGGGTTTTAAATCTCAGAATTTTCTGAGTACCAGCTTTTAGGCATTGTCAATTGTTTTCCCAATAATAGTCTGAAAAAACCCCTACCCTGTACCTCTGTTTTTTAGATAAGACATTTAAAAAGAAACAAGTTCTTTATGCATGCAATCAGAGATCTCAGTATTTTTCCTTAGAGCTGAGAATGTGAAGTGGAGCTAAACTTCTGTGCAGTTTCAGCAAGGCTGGATGTGCTGCACAGTCACCTCTCAGAAAGTGTTTTCTGTGTAAAAGAAACCCTGTGCTTATATCAATAGAACAGTGTTACATAATATAACTGGAGGAAAGCTGAGTATTGTGTGACTTCAAAGTGTAACTTTTTGCAAGCATCTACTTCACAGTGGAGGGATAAAAACAACGTAGCCTTTCAGAAGAGCAACTCTTTATACTGGATGGTCCAGTGAAACCAGTTCCAAGAACCAGTCTGACTCTAAAAGGATACAGTCACAGTAGTGAAAAGCCCAAACTATCCCACAGACCCATCCAACTCCAATGACAGGGAATTTTGGATGAAGAACTTTCACTGATCTTAGTGACTCTACAAGAGAGAAATACAGATTGACAGAAAAACAACATTCTGGAGTATGTTCTAGGGATTTACACTGCCTGTCTTAATATATCTGGACCTCACACTTTTGGGGGCAATACTAGGTGGGAAACTGGAAAATATTAATCCCTGCTGAAAAAATGCTGAACTTGAATTAACCATTTGTAAAGGATGCTCTTATTTTCTATGATAAAGATATTAGAGATTCTTTTCTCTAGGTGCTGTGCTGATATAATGCTGCCTTAAGGTATATTTCACCACAAAAGCAGTAGTTTTTAAATTCATAATGATGTTGAGATAATTACTTGTAAAGTACCATAAACTCTGTGCAATATTTTTTTCTATAAGATCTGTTAATATGGGTATTAGTAATACTCATTAGCAAACAAAAATTGAAAAGAATGTGCTTTATCCAACACCTAAAATTAATTAGTCTTCTGCTCTCACAAGCTGCCCATAAACTTATTTTAATTGCCTAGATCACCAAACAAGGATGAACTTTAAAATACTTAATGAAAGAAAAAATGCATGTTCATTTTCCTTCTACAAAGACGACAGGCACAAGAAATAGCTATCTGGCAAGAGTTATGTTTCTAGTTTAACAATTGTTTAATACTAGGAAAAATATGACATTTCCATATTCCAACTCTCACTGAAAAACGTTTTGGAACTGATGTTAATAAGTACCTCAGCAGTCACTTTTCAAAAGGCAGGGGGCCAAGTCTGCTATTTCTGTGATGTTACAGGAAAGCAGACAGTTTTAAAGCAGGGTTGTTATATCACTAAAAGCCTTACTAATGAACAGACTGGGACAGCACAGAACAAGCATTCTCCAATTTCAAGGTACCTTCCCCCCAAAACCTTGTGAGGATTTACAAAGGCTAAGCCTCCCTGGCTCCCAGGAAGAAGGAAATGCCCCGGCTGTGTGCTCTTGGAGTGCACTGTGATTACCAGGGAAGAAGAGGGCTTGGAGGCAGGGACTGGGGTCTGGATGCAGGCCAGACCAGCAGTTTCCAATCTCTCTGCATGCAGTGATGACCTTCTGGCTTCCCAAGCGAAGCACAGTCCCGACCCTGCTCCTACAGACTGTTTATTCACAATTAGAAATGTCACCAACATGTTTGGGAAGAGCACTGTGGGGAAAATGGCTGAGGATATGCCAAGGTGGGCACTGCAGCCGAGGGAAGCCTCCTGACCAAACTCAGCAGGGCTTGGATCAGGCAGAACTTGCTCCTCTCTCTTCAGAACTGGGATCAGCCCACTCCCCTTCTTCTGGGGCAGGATTGTGGCAAAGCAGTATTGTGGCAGGAAACTTTCCTAGATATTTCAGGTAGAGATTACTTAGAGGAGAGAAGGATTCAGTTTCCTTGGATTTATGTATGATAAACTCCACACAGTGTATTAAAAATATATATTTTTAACTAAATATAACAAAAATTACACACTGCCTTCACATAGCATGCAAACTTCAAGAAGAAAAAACACTCTGATGTTGTGACACCTGTGAAATACAACATGTACTGCAATCTCACTCATTACTTAAATGCAGTTGCTTCTAAAATGGCAAACAACAGTTGTGAAACTTTCCTGCAATTTAATAATATAGGCCATATTCTGCCAGAACTTCAGGCAGGTACAATGGGAAAAAACTCACAGGACCAGAGCTCCACAGCCTCCTCCATTCAGAGGAGATGCACAGGATTTTCTAAGGTTCAATTCAGGAGGGCTCCTCCTCTGCACAAGTGTCTGTCTGTCTGTCAGAGCATCAGCTGTGTCCAGCAGCTTGCTCACATCTTCCCCAGGGCAAGAGTGAGGCCGGGCTGTAACGAGGGAAGCAAATTTCTCACTCCATCCATTGTGATAAAGCACTAAAGGGGGATGAAGGTTTGCTCACCCATGGGTTCCTCGGTGCTGGAGCAGTCAGGCGTGCTGTCCTGCTTTGTACAAGCCATAGGCACACTTTTGCAGGGAAGCGTTTTCCTCAGATTCATGAGGGAGACTTTTAAGAAGGGGAGTGTTCACACACTATTGAGATCAACAGGACACCCTCACTTGGCCTCAGTGGCTTTGAAGGAAGCCCTGATTATCCAATACAGCACAAATTATGAGACACAGAAGTTCAAATGATGTGCAGCAAGCTTACACATCAAAAAGAATTTAGGGGCCAATGACTATTTTCATTATCTGTTAAAATCGGTTATATAAATTTTGTTCACCCTTTCTTTATTAAATACAACATCAAAGGCAGTGCAACACAGCTCTTTATAATAAACAGTTTTATGTATTCAGTGAAGCTGTTGTCATTATTGAACTCTTTGCAAGTATTTGAGAAAAAGGAGTCTGTGAAATGAGTCAGAACTCTCTGGCTAAATGTCTCTGAGCTCTGCAGCAATTTTTGTATGTTTCTGAAGTCTGAATGTTTCATGTATGGGGGGGAAAAAAGGCAACAGAATGTAACAACACTTAAATATTTAAATCAGCTGAAATAAGTCCATCTGCCATACTGTAGCCTGACTACCAGCCAGACCTGCACAGGAGCTTCCTCACTTGTGTGGAATCATGCTAAAGTCAAGGAAATTCCTCCACAGAAATGACCTCCCAGAAAAGTTTTACAATGGTTATCAGAGAATGGGAAGTGTTTAATGTCAGCTGCTGTAACTCCTTGACTGGGTGTAGGGAGGTGTGACAAGCAGCAGATCCAAGGAGCTGGGGCTGGGTGTGCACCAAAGGTGTTCTGCATCACCACAGACATGTTCTACAGGTGTTATGTTAGCATTTCATACACCTTGTGTTCTGTGAAATGCCTGGAATGTTAAACATGCATTAGGGTAAAGACCATTTTTCATCAAAATACACCTAATTTTTCTTGGAGGTGGGATCATGTCTCCTGCTTAGGAAAACTGCAGTACCTACACTGACAAAATAGTTGTTTTTCTATTGCATTTATCTCTGCATTTTGCCTATGTACTAGTCCGAATGCTAAAAAGCCCCAAAAGCTGGTATTCCAGAGAATGATGAAACACTTGATGTCTCAAAGCCTCCACAAATACAGAAATTAAACCAGGGCTAAGCACTGGCAGCTCTGTATGTTGCACTTGTGATCTTATGCAAATAAACATTTAAGGAGATCTATTTTCTGAAAAATAAGCTGTGAAAGACACAACAGAACTGTTCAGTGCATTACAAGCTATTAGTTTTGTAGGACTTAAGATCAGTCTCCTGTTTTCCTGGCATAATCTTTCCATCTCCTGGCTTCCCAGCTGAGCTGCTGTGCTTGCCCCCACTGCATCCCTGAGCTCTCCATGGCAGAGATGAGGACCCCCAGATCCTAATGCCCAGAAATCAGGGCAAGTCCAGAGTCCAGGCAAGGTGAAACCTGTGTGGAAATGGCAAATCCATCAGGTAAGTGAGATACAACTTATGAAAAACAGATTTTACAGGTACTCTTGCTACCTTACCATGTGTAAAAGCAAAAGTGCAAGGGCTGAATCATCTGGGAAATGAAGCCAGCAAGAGGAGATGAAGCTGTGACAAATCAGGGACTGGTTTTTATTAGGAAAAGAACAAAGAGAATGTGTCAGGTTTATTTTGTCTTGGCAGATGGAGATAGCAAGGGTAAAAGGGGCATAGAACACCTCTCTTACAGTATTTCCTAAACATTCCTCAGTTATCTCCATGCTCCTGGGAGGATTGTATTCATGCAGATCACAAAAATGAAATGTTAATGACAACCCCCACAAATATTCACTAATTTTAGGATGTTGAGCAATGGACCTTATATTTGAAAGAGCTGAGCTCACCAAACTCAGCTGACATCACCTGAATTTGCCTTTACATCTCTGAACACAAAACTGGACACTTAAACTGATCACCCTCATCTTTGACTTGATATGTGATGTACAGCTCTCCAAAACTGCACCTTTCCCACTCCCACTAAAGCCCTGTGAAAATAAAAACCAGGCACAGTCAGTGATGCAGACAACAGTCAGAACCACAGCCTTCTGTCTCTCCAGCTAAATACTCAGCCATCTCACCAGCAATTATTTGAGTGATATTTTAAATTCTTTTTGGATGAAAAATGCCTACACAGAAAATCTGAAATAAGCCATCTGAATTTTAAGACAAGTGGATTTGGCTTTTAAGTATGTGCAATTCATACAGTTTCACACCTAACCTATGTCACACCACTGAGAAAGTGCTATTTTTTTCAGTTCCTTATAGAAGCTAGGAAAAATTGAATAGAGTCACTTCTTCTTAAAAAAAATGCCATTTCCAATATCAATCCACTAATTCCTTTTTGGGAAAACTGAATTTTCACTCTGAAATTGATTCAGGTCCTTGAAAATTGGTGGTTTTTCTTTCTTTTTTTTTTTTTTTTTAAGAAGACATGCAATAAACTAGTATATGCAAATCCGAACTTAATTAAACACCAAGATGGAATGTCTGTCAGGTTAAGCCTCAGCAAGAAACTAAAATTCATTTTGCAGAATGCAGCCATCCTAATAGTTATAGTTGGTAGAAAAATGGCTTCTGGCCTTTCTCCCATGCAGCTTTAATTTTAAATTTCAGCCCTTAGTGAGATCAAGCAGCTGACAAGGAGGAGTGAATGAATTAGTGGTCGGGGAGGCAGGAGTAGGTCAAAGCTCCAAATAAACTAGTGTTAGTGGATTTAGACTAAAATTCTGTATTTACATCAATGCACCCTTACATCTGCCATCACCACAAACAGGATAAAGTTACTTGAGTGCTCTTGAAGAAGGAGCTTTACATGATAGCAGACAAGCACAATCCAACCTTTACAGACTGTTCCATTTGTGATGATCACTTCAGAGCCTGCAGCATTTGAAATTGTGGATAGCATTGTATGGAAAGCTGGCATGAAATCACTGTTCTGTATAGTATGTTTGTTTTACAATATTGTTAAAAGCCTAAAATTCATTTCTATTGCAGAACAATGTTCTGGAGTCTGGACTGCATTTGGGGTTGAGCCAGTGGGCTTGGTTCAACCTGACAGTAAGCCAGCAGAGGCCTGGAAATCCACACGCACTAACATGGAGAAAGCATTTGTACAGGCATTGCAAACCCAGTTTGTTTCTGGTTACTTTTGGGGCTTGGGGAGGTTGTGAGGCTGCAGACATGATCAGACAAGCCTACTTGCAAGAGCAAGTGTTGTCCCTAACCCTGTTAAGCACAGGGGACCTCCAAGACTTTGCCACTAGCAAAACTGCCACTTATTGAGTTCCCTGTCTTCTTTTAGTGACTATTTCTCTTTGGACACCACACAGATCCCTGTGCACTGCAACAGCTTTGTTATCACCCTGGGATGGGATGGTGTCTCAAGCTGTGTTATGATTTCAGAAGCACACACTTGTGCTTTGTTACCATGACTTTGCCTCTGCTCTGAGCAGTTATTTTCCATTCGGAGCATTCCAGCAACACTGCCAAGAGCCTTACGCACACACTCGCCCAGCCCAGCCTTACATGAGCCTTTCAAAAGCAAGGGGGAAGCACTGAAATCTGCCATTTGCACACAAGGGCCCTTCTGCCCTCTGGGCCTGCATGCTGAGGGGGTGAAGGCTTTTGGAGCGTTGGGGCGAGTGGGCAGTGCTGCTGACATGGCACTCGCGGGCACAAGGGAATTCCTCGTGAATTCCAGGCTGGGGCTCAGACACACAGCACTGCCCGTGCTCAGCTCCACACAGCCTTCTCTCCTCTCAGGTGACTGCCCACAGCTGGACACCAGTGTAAGTTTGTGTACCTGAGACTGAAGCTTTCACTGGCTAAACACTCATGAGTGGGCTGCAGGGGTAGAGCGCGAGCAGATCTCTGCCAGAGCTCCACGGTGCGCTCGGCTCTCCGTGTCCATTATTCATGATGCTGTTGCTACAGACCCTAATTTTACATAAACAGAAGTCACAAGAGAACTGTTACAAGGAGCAACCAGGAAAAGCACAGGGAAAAGAGTGCCTTGTCAGTCAGCATTAAAAGCACAGTTCAGTGTTACTTTTTCTGGTTGTGAAGCCTCTTGGGAGTCAAAATATGTAACACATTTTCTCTGAAGAGTAAAAACCTGAAACCTAAAATCTTGTAGATGGTCTTTAGAATCAATTTCTTCATGTCCTGTGCACAACTCCATTCTAATTCCCCACATATGAAAAATACATAACCTCTTAGCTCCAAATTCATCTACCTTACAGTTCCTTTTAGCTCCTGTTTAAAATCTACTAAATTCTATCTTGGCTATCCTGTAAGCTATTGTTCTGTGCCTGCTCAGGGATGACAGACTCCAGAATTTAAGATCTGTGGTGCCAAGAGCAGATTAAACCTTCTCTGAAGACAGAAACATGCACATTACTAGTATCCACTGAGAAACGCAGCAAGCAGACTTGGTGCAACTGAAATAATTGATTCCCTTCCTCTTATCAACACAAAAGATAAGAGCCATATAAAAGTACCTGTTTTTCTATCTCACAGCATTTGTAGCAAACACAGTGGACAGTATTTCAATATTTTCCTGTTGCAGAAATAAGCTTTAGGCACAGAATCCATGACATGTAAATTAAGGTATACTTCACAAGACCTATCTTAGTTGTGAAAGTAGGTCATGCATTTAAGGCATTTCTAGACTCTCAATGTAAATATTCTGAAAATATTTTTGTGTCTATAGAATAATATTTTAATTATTTATCAGACTTCATTCTTCAAGAACACTAAAGGAACAGATATTTCTAGGAGTCCTCATAGGGAAATGAGTACTTCTTGCAACCTTTTACAACTTTACATAGTGCACATTTTGTTCTTAATGGAACTGCATGCTTGAAGCACACCTCAAAAAAAGTTAATACAGTAGAAGAAGTTATTGTGTGAAGATCCCAGACTGCACAGGTAGGGAGTTTGAATAAACAATTGCATGACATTTTCAAATGTTCACTACCTTGAATTATTTTGGGACTCTTGGAATTCCCTCAAGACTGGTGTTGGGTATTTGTTCACCTGCCTATGAGCAAGTTATTCCATGAGCAAAGTTAAAGAGGGAAAAAAAATAGCAGAAAGCTAGAAAACAAGAGAGTCTATGTGTTTGTGATGTGAATTGAGTTTCCAGGCCAGAACTTTTACCAGGAGAATAAAAAAACCAGAGGCAATTTAAATCAGCACCACTATCAATTTATCCACTAGGTGTCACAAAATAATCATGCAACCAGACGAAAAGCAATTATATGTAAAATGTGTCAGTGTACTACATCAATGAAGTGCTGCTTTGAAATGAAATCTGTGATAAGAGCAGATGCAGGAAAATGTCATGGATCTCATGAATATGCATAAACTGTCAGGAGTGTATGGGAACCTGAGCCATGACACACAAAAGCTGTTGCTAACCATGGTGTACGTCATGTAATGGATTCACATACAAGCATGTAAGTGTTCCATTAAAAAAAAAAGTCTTCCTAAATCCTAAAAGCTGTATTACCACTCCTCAGAACTCCAAGATTTATGTTTCTTGTTTTTTAATGCTCCAGCTACCGGACAAATGTATTGTAGCAGATTCTCTACATATATGTAAAAATCTCTCTTGACTACAGGGAAAAAATGCCAAGAAAACAAGTTCTGAAGGCTAAAACATATGAGGAAGAGAAACATAAATATTTTATCAATATTAGTATAAAATCACCACAAATGCCAAACACTGGAACTGCCAATAGCATGTGACAGACACTCCTTAGATCCAGACTGTTCTTTTGGAAGGGCAGGGTAGAAAATTACCAAATGGTTCTGTAGCCATTATTTTCTAGAAATCAACCTCTACTGCATAGGCAGTATTTTTGTTCTTAAATATTCGTAGACCATTTAAAATTCGTAATTACACATACACCTGCACTCACCCAAAACACTGAGTCCATAAAAGTTAAGATTAAGGCTGGGCTGCTGAAACAGGCACCTCAGTTTCCAAAATGGTTCTTTAATAACAGTAACTTTTCCTCAGAGTTGCATAAAATTTTTATGGGCCAAGTAGACTCCAGTGTGCATTTATCATTATCTGTACTCACACATAATCCAGACAATTAAAAATGCTGTAGTCACTAGCATATACAACATTATGAAGTAGAACAGGCTGCTTAGATAAGAAGAGGAAACGTATCCTGGACATTTTTTATCATCCAAACATAACAGTACCAGGGCTCTATATGCTCTGCTGCCAAGTGCCATTGCATAAAGCCAGCCTAAGTCATGTCAAAATCCCTTCCCCCTTGTGAGAAATGCAGTAAAGGAACATATGCCCTACCAGGGCACTGTATGTTTATACTGCAGTTTGTATGTTTTATCCTGGCTGTAAAAACCAGGCTTTTTCAGGGTGTAAGCAAGCTCATATGATAAAGTTCAGATTTTTTATACAGTCTTTCTTTGTAAGATGATCTGCCTAAATGTCAGAGCTGGCCAACATTTTCCAAAGCTTGGAAATACTTTTTTACTTGGTGATCATAGGGAAACTTTTCTTCTGTACAATTTTCCCTCTTTTTTTTCAGCCACTCAGTTAAATACTCGTGCTTCCAGGAACACAGGTACAAGCTGAGAGAAATACTTTTTGTTTGTTTGTTTGTTTCCAAAACTAGCATTACTTAATGTGCATATGCTAAAGGAGTTTGATGTTGTGAAATACACTTTCAGGGAAACTCAGAACTATTCTCTGAGATTCTCCCCACTTTAAAACCATTATCTGACTTTAAAGAACCCTCCAGTGATGCCCATTCAAGCTGGCAGAATTCACAGTTTCCTGAAGTCAGTAAAATTTTTGTTATAATGTAGCAAAGCTGGCATTTCCCTTTAGGCAGAGCCATACAGAAAAATGCTGAGGTTACCACTAATTACATAAACCCCTGACTCTTTGATACTAGAAGGTGAGTGAGCAGATATACAGTATTATTAATTCCACCTAAGGAACACAAGTTGCTCCTTTCTGGTCTTTCAGTGGTCCAAGTCTGCAGTATTTTTTTGAGTCCTTGTTGTGAAGGAATCAAAGAATAACAGAATAATCCAGGATGGAAGGGGCCCCTGAAAGCATCCAGTCCGAATCCTGTTCAAAGCAGGTCTAATTAATCAGGTTGCTGAGGCAAACACCCAACTGAATCTTGGAGACCTCTAAGGATGGAGTACCCACAGCCTCTCTGGGCACCCCTTCCAGCTTTTGACCACTGTTTGGTTACAAGATTCTCCTTGTATCTGACTGGAACTTTTTTTCAACTTGTTCTATTGCCAGCTCTTGCTCTATTGCTGTGCAGCTCTGAGAGAAGCTGCTCACTGCGGGGTCAGGCAGCGGCAGGCAGCACTGCAGCTCTCCCCTCTGTGCCCTCCCTGCCTGCACAGACCTTCCTAACAGCCTGAAGGGCTTCTCCTGACAGGACAAGGGGGAATGGCTTCAAAGTGAGAGAGGGCAGGGTTTGATGGGATATTGGGAAGAAATTGTTCCCTGTGAGGTTGTTGAGGCCCTGGCACAGGTTGCCCACAGACGCTGTGGCTCCCCCACCCCTGGCAGTGCCCAAGGCCAGGTTGGACAGGACTTGGAGCAACCTGGGATAGAGGAAGGTGTCCCTGCCCAAGGCAGGGGGCTGGAACTGGATGATCTTTGAGGTCCCTCCCAACGCAAACCGTTCTGTGACTCCAAGGCAGTGCTGTGAAGAGAGAGGATCACTGCTCTGAGCCCTGTTTTGCTCATGCAGTTGGCACATGGCTGGGGGGTGTCAGGGTGTCAACCTGTGCATCAGGACCCCAGATCCTTTTCTGCAGAGCTGCTTCCTACACAGTCGCCCCAGACTGTTTCATTATGATCTTGCTGATGACAGCATTTACACCATTTCTCAAATTGTTGATATTAAAAGGTTTTATCTTTTTTTTTTTTTTTAATTTTGTCTATCCTAGGTCTCACTTGGCCTTGAAGTGCCATGAGTAGAACAGCTTAGGAATGTGAAAGCACAGCAAATGTGCTTCCCATTAGCTCTAAATGCCATAAATCTAAAATCCTTGATACTACTGTTAGAGCAGTGCTTCCACTCAAATCTTAAAAGAAGCTTTAGACAGGATAGTAAGACTAAGCAGCCACACAAGACACTTACTGCTGCCTAGGACAGGCTTGCAAATGCACATGGATCAGAGGTCCTGCCCTTGTGCATCACTATTTCACTTACAATGGAATCATTTTAAATTACATTAAGAACTATAATCATATTCTAGTATCATTTACTTTTTCATACCCTCTGCCACCAGAAATATGCTTAAAGATATCCATCCAGCCCCAAGTGCACTATTCTGGGAAAGTTTCCATTTAGACGGGAACATTTACTCTCATAAATACATGATATTTTTTAAGCTTAATTCAGTATGAATAACTGGTTCAACTTGGTGTCTGCTCATGAGTGAGCAGTTGGAAGGAACTGGTTAATCATTGTTTGCCATCTGCTTTGGAGAATCAGCACTGTATAGAACCTTTTCCGCAGCAAATAAAACCACAATGCACAAAGAGCACTAAAGGAAAATCCTGTTTTTAGCTATGGGGTGTTTAATCAGATTTCTTGGCCAAAAATGAAGGCAGCCCCTTTCAGGTATTTGCTGTTCTTTCAGAAAGGCTCTGAATTTTCTAATCTCTCTAGTCTGTTTTATTAAAACCAACTCTAAGTTCTTCTGAACAGACAAGCCAGAGCTTAAAACGCTGTATTGAGTCAAAAAAGCACATTTGCCTCCTCACAGAAAAACATCAACATGAAAAAATAATATTGGTTGACTATCTATGCTGCTTTCTTGGCTCATCTTCCCCATCTGGTGCGACTGACAAACGCTGTGTCATACTTGGAGAGGGAACAAAATTTCCATTTTTAGATTTTGGAATCCAGGAGTTCCTAAAAAAAATAATCTGCTTCAAAATGAGGAAAAATATATGTGAGTGATGTAAGAAGGTTCCACTTAAATACAGAAAAATTGCTGGGAAAAGGCACTTCCTAAACTGAGGTTTTCTTAAAATACACATTCCTAACAAGTGGCAAAAAATATCAGAAGAAATGCTGAGCATGAGAGAATCAGTACTGCTAGGCTCACTCTGATATCAAAGATCTAGCACTGGGGGCCATAATTCAGGTTATTAAAGTCCTTTTTTTTCAAGTTTGATTAAAGTTTGCTTCAGAAAAACCAACAGGAAACCCAGGCTCCAATGTTCTTAATACTGAGAGGGCTGAAGACTGCAGTCTTCCATCAGAAAATCAAAATGTGTTCCTCCAGGCCTTGCAAATACTGAGCTCTGAGTGTATTCAGTCATTCAAAAAACCTGCCAGTGAAAAATATTTTGCCTTTAAAGAACTTACTAAAACAAACAACTGGAAATGGTCCCTCTGACTTCTTGCTCCAGCCATAAATTTCAGTTATCCTCCTTTTCTTTGCAGATTTCCTGGGGTATTGAATCATGGAATCACAGAATGATTTGGGTTGGAAGGGACCTTAAAGATCATCCAGTTCCAGCCCCTACCATTGACAGGAACATCTTCCACTATCCCGGGTCACTTCAAGTCCTGTCCAACCTGGCCTTGGGCACTTCCAGGGATGGGGCAGCCACAGCTTCTCTGGGCACCCTGTGCCAGGGCCTCACCACCTGCACAGGGAAGAATTTCTTCCTAATTTTCCATCTAAACCTGCTCTCTGGCACTGGGAAGTCATTCCCCATTGTCCTGTCACTCCAGGCCCTTGGAGAGTCCCTCTCCACTTCTTGGAGACCCTTTGGCACTGGAAGGAGCCCCAGAGCCTTCTCTTCAAGTTGTTTTAACCAGTGACTGGGCAACCTACTGTTGCAAATTCCTGAGACTTGACAGTCATTTGCTATTTGAAATAACTGGTACCAACAGAGGTCTTAAAAAGAGATTATCTAGTAAGCCTTTGGAGACTTTAGGGTTCCAGACTCAGTATGGTCTAATGAGCACAACAGGACTCTGTCAGTCCTATTGGGATTTTTCCTCTGTTACAGCTGGCAGTAGGAGAAAGAAAGATTTAATTAGCACAGAAGAGCTGCACTGCCTTCCAAGTACTCAGCAAAAAAATCTTTGGAACAGGGAAGTGAGCAAGGTGGGAGAGAGGTAGGTCCTTTGGGTATGCAGAAATTTAAGTGAGCTGGATTAATTTACCAACTGAAGCACATATTTCTTTAATGATCATGAGCAAATACTTGGGTCAAGTTCTCAGAAAAATAAGCTCAGTTCTTCTGGCTTCTTTAGATGCTAAAATAACTCAGACTTTTCAAAGGCAAACTGCAGCTCAGCTGTCAGTCTCCCTGAAAACATTACAAGCTGGTCCACACTGAAGACTTCTAAAGATCTATCCTTATCTGTTGAGGTTATGCATCCTAAAGTATTCACAGCTGTGCTTCACTTCCTCACCTGTAAAATATTGTGTTCCTCCTCCATGTTCTGAGGAGAACAAGTTTGTAATGCCCATGAACCAGCTTTGAGAAGCTTCAGTGCTAAGATCATTTAAGTACCCGGGCTGACACAGGGCATATGTGTCACAGGAATCATCTCATCTCCTGCTTCTGGCTTTGACAGGAAGGGAACTGGGATTCTACAAACCCCAAAGTCATGATCACAAGATGCCACAGATGCCAGGGTAGGTTGCTCTAAACTCAGTGAGGAGTCTGGCTGTTAGTCATGGGAATGAGGAGGGCACTTTTCACTCCTCTTAACAGGGCTAGTGACCCTTCTAGCATGTGTCTGTATTGAGTTTAACTGTTTGCTGTGAAGGCTATTAGACAGCATCTCTTTAGAAAGCAGAAATGTTTAGATCAAGACCTGAAATTCCTTTCTAGATTCAGCAATATTCTTCGACAGCCACAGGATACTTAAGCAAACTATTCAAATGCTGGGTTTGAGAGATGAAAACTATGTCAATACAGACATCTGGTGTATCTTCAGAGTCCTAAATGTGTCTTAAAATGCCCTGCATTTACCATAAAGGTCTCTAGCTTACTTAAAATTTAACTAAAACATCGGACTTGGATGCAGTAGGATTAATGGACCCACTCAAGACCAAGCTCCTGGCATTCCAGATCACTCTTGTAGCATTCCCTCAGAAGGAACACAAGTGCTTCTTGAACTTGTTATTCCAGAATAATTTGCTTCTCATTAAGGTGAGATTAGTACAGGTGAAGACATGAAATACCTGCAGAAGTTCTCTTTGATCACTCAGCTGGACCTAGCAGAAGTCGAGGGTCAAAGGTCTTGCCAACAGGAATTCCACACAACTGATTCCACATTCTCCAGCTATTTCTTCTGAGAAAGACCTGTCAGGAAGATGTATCCATAGCTTTTTCTGCAGGCATGAAAGAGTAGGGAAAGCAGATTAATAATGCTAGAGTATCACCCTTAAGCTGGACAGGAATCAGTATCATCCTTAAGTTGGGCACAGTAAAACATCTCATGTGGGCAAGTACTTTCAGCCCGTTCTATGCCAAGACACAGCTATTTAGGGCTGTGCTCTTGTAGACACAAGCCAAGACATACAGAAGAAGTCTACACGCTGATTCTTTCCCATGGATATCTCCACAAGGAAGTCTTTGGTGGAGGATCATGTATTTTTTACATATATATTTTCCATAAAAATCAACAGCCTTTCTCTAGTACTCAACTCATTATTGACACTCCCCGCTTCACTACATCAACATTTTATTTGAAGTATCAGTCATAGCATCCCATCAAAATTTAATAGCCACTTTCTATAATTAAGGCATATTAACTCTTGGTTTCACTATGCTAAGGTTTATCTTTCTCCTTCTTTTAAAATTCTAATGATATTAAAAATACAACATCTTTCTACAGCATGACTCAGAGTTGCATAATATTTCTTTCTTCAGCTCATGGGAAAGGAAAAGAGATACAAACAAAGGCAGAAGAATTCTCTATCCAAGTCTATAGCTTTATACTGAATCCTGAGTGTCAAACCAATAGGGCTTTTAAGAAAAATGTCAACAACTGTAACAGTTACATAAGACATAGTTAAAAAATACTTTGCAAGGAAAAGTGACAGTTTCTGTCACTTGAGAAGATGATTTATACTTCAGCTTTAGAATGTAAGCATGTGACCTGACATTTACTAAAGAAATCAAAGAAATGTTGAGCAAGATTACAAAAGGCAAAGCACTGATTGCCCTCTACCAGCAGCTCCTCTCTGTACTACAGAAAGATCTGCAGAGTCTTCCTCTCAACATTACGCAAAAAATAGAAAGGGAGGTCACAACAACAGTTCTCCCTGCTGTCACTTTGTGCTGACTTGCTCCAGTTGTGAAGGCCATCTGGTGCTGTTTGCGCCTTGTGTCTCATGTTGTTCTTCATGGACGACAAGGATTCACAGGTCACATCAGCTGTGTTTTAAGTTTCTTTGCAATAGAATTTGATGGTTGAAATTGTGCATAAAGAGTGTACAACTGCTGATAACAGAACATGGGGAAAAGGATACCAGGTGCAGGGGTGTCCAAGTAGGAAGGACAGCAGGTCAGGTGAGCTGGGCTTCCTACTGGTTCTGTGCACTTCCTGTAGGACTTGAAGTGGTTACATAAGCCCTTGGGGTTCAGTTTCAGTTGTTAAATGGAGATCATAAGTCCCTATCTCACAGTGATACTGTGAGGCTTATTCATTAATGGGTTCAACTCAGAGCTGGGCAGATGGTCAATACAAATTTTATGCATCATTGAAGTAACATTTAACCTCAGGACTTAAGTGCCATATAGCCTTGTGCTGGTCTCTGAGCAGTCACTGGATAAATATTAAGCATTCAATTTACAGAAAATATTTGAGAGGCACGAGTTGTTAGTAGTGCTGACTTTGCATCCCTTAAGTTACAAATTTTCAGGATGACAAATGTAAAAGGACACATTCTTCAAATGCAGTGCAAAACAGGTTCTAAGTGCATCTCCTTGTGATGGTAATAAATGAGGATGAGAAAATGGCAACACTGCTGAACTGAGCATACAGTGATTTAAATGAGACCATGAAACAAGCACTTTAAGTCTCAAGAATGACCATTGATAGTATCTGGAGGGATTTCAATTTCAGTGTTGGGAGAAGAGTTGTTTTTACTGGCCTCAGCCAAAAAAACAATTCATTGAATGTGATTGCCATTTACCTGCAGAAACACAGCTACAATTCAGCACAGTAACGAGTTTAAAGGTGCATCTCAAAGATATTTATAACCAAATAAATGTTTGCTTTGCTTAGTGTGGGAAGCACACAGAAGAAAAAAGTACTTTTCCAAACATCTTTTTCAACACTTCTGAGGACTATTTTTAAACTTTATTGCCACAAGTAATGTACCATGAAGACCTAAGCACCAGCAAGAAATGAATCTCCAGTGTGATTACTATGCATACCTTGTAATTTCCTCTGCAGAGATGACCAATCTTCACTTCTTTAGTTTTTAACTTGGTTCCCCAGTAAGTCATTCTTTCTGTTTCTAAAGAGAGAGAAAGAAAAAAAAAATTGTGTTATCCTTATGATGGAAAAAGTGATGGAAAAAATGAGTGATGGAACAGACATACAGATATTAAATACAGCCTTCTAAAGTCATTTCTGCAGGTGAGAATTGTGTTTCAGAAGAAGGCCAGTGTCCCAAAACTTATTTTGAAAGCCTTAATTGAGGGTAAGTAGGGCATGAATGGCACTTCATGAAGGGATGACTTTACCTTCAGGGAAGTGCTATGACAAGTTCCTGAGACCAGTCAATTCAATAGCTGCAAACATTGAAAGCTTTGAGTAAAAAAACTTTCCTCTACTTTCATAGCCAAGTGAGTTTAAAGAAAAGTTACCAGATAAAAATATTTCAACCTTTACCCCGTAATGTCATCCTTGTTTTCCAACCTTTAAAATTGCTATACCAATCACCAGTAGAAAGATGAATTGTGGTCAGATTAATTGACCAATCATGCACATCAATACATCAGGTATAAATCACTCCTAAAATGCAGCATTCAGCAGTTTAGTCTCAGTAGCCAGGGACACGAACATTTTTGATAATGCATTTGTGTCAGTAATACCTTTACATATGCTTTGTAATCATAGTCAAGTACAGAAATTACTATCTCATACAAAAATACATACAGTATGGTGAAAAAACAATTCCTGGTTTCTTGCATTGTGATGGTGATAGAACTATGAGGAACCTAAAAACACCACTCCCTGACATCCCCACTATGGGAAGGGGAGAGGAGCTGAGATTCACAGATCCCCTTGAGTGTGGATTAGGGTGAGATAACACTCAAAGTCCATAGTAACACTCAAAGTCCACAATAAGCAACTCTAATGGCACAAATATTATAAAATGGTGATGCTGTCATAACTGTATCCATATAATCTATGCAGAAACACCAAATTTAGTGGAAGTGTTCAGTAAGCATTAGCCCTCTCAACAATTATATCCACTTAAACTGTGCAGGAATGCCACCTGTAATAGAACAAATATTCAGTAAATGTTAACCCTCTCACAAAAGAGACTGACCCTGAAATGGGCTCAAGGGCATGGCACTGATAACACCAGGGTTGTGGGTTCCAACCCTGTCCCACCTCTGGAACTCTCCTTAGGGTGCTGTCTGAACTCACAGTGCAATTACCTGGGCCTCATCCCTTGCACACTCCACATAAACGACTCTGGGTCATTCCAAAGAAGTGGTGCTGTGATTGTTCTCACTCACATCACATCACACCACCTGTTAAATCTATTCACTTCTTACTGCTTCTACATTTTTATTTGCAGCTAATTCTGCTGCTGTTTTGTGAAGAAAGGTTACTTTTCTCCACAACAGCCTCAAAATTTGTATGCATATAACAGTCTAGTCCAAGTCAATCTTCTTGGAATACTGCTTTCCTCCAACAAAAGACACCTCCCATTTTGGCATTTCCCAGTCTTTGACAACCATAGTATCCATGTGCTTCACAACTCCTTTTGAATGAGAAAAAAATACTGCCTTGGTTTACAGAACAGAAAGGCAGAGACAGAGAGAGGACACAGCTCACTTTCACTGTCTCAGTTAAGGTGACAGGATCATACAGAGTGTCCAGATACAGACAGGATCCTTCAGAGAGGAATCTGCAGTACATCTCCAACATACATACCCTGAACCAACCAATCCCTTAGGAGCCTCTTTTTTCTCTCTCCATAGCAGCAGCTTAGGAATAACAATTACCTACACATGCACCTAAATCAGATGTAAATGCAAGTGAATATTCTCTTCACTGCCAAGCCTAAGAGCAAAGTCCTATAAAGACTTAAGCATCCTAAAAATTAGGATTGGGTTACCCACTGTGAGATGATACCTGGCTTTGGAATGAAAGGCATTAAGGCATCAGAGTTCCTCACACAACCTACAAGGAGAGGTAACAGTCTGGTTTATCTTTCTCAAAGCCACCACCGTGGCACTGCTTTGTTTTGCTTTAGTGGTCAGAGACCACCTCCTCTTCCTCAGCTCTGTAAGTGATGTAATGCTTTGCTCTCTATTTAACTCATTCTGAAATGTGCCAGTACATCTGTGTACCATTCTGAACAGCTGAAAGAATTTATTTTAAATTGTCACTCGGTTTATTAATAAAGAAGAAAAATGCATGTGTATATTTTTCCTTAATATAGAATATAGGTACTGTACAAAAATGTACACGAAAATAATCTTTAGTCTCAGTCAGACATCTGGCCAATGGGAACACAAGCAGAAAAAAGTACAGAAAAAAGAAAAAAGATGGGATAGAAATGGTACAGATAAAGAAACTCTTCAAACTTGACAGCCTTAAGGCTGTATAAAGAGTATGTGTTAGTACAGTGCCACACTGAGACTTTATATACATGGTTTTCAGACTATTCCATTATTACAGTAGCCTACAATCTTGCAGATATTTAGACATGAAGGACTTTATTCAGTCATGTCAGTGTTTTCATGACTGGGTCTTATTAAATTTCTCCTCCAGAGAGTTAATAAGAAAGCCCTCTCTCTTTTATATTGGCTGTAGAAGAGCAACAGTTGCCAGATACATTTCTCATGAAACATGAGAATGCACAACAAGAAACATCATATTAAACTCCTGAAATGCACAATGCCTGCACTCCAGGGCCTTCAAGGGCTTGCTGAAATATGGAACTCAAAGATATGTTTATGCATTAGTCTGAATGGGGACATTACTGAACATCAGGGATATTGTTCCCAAACAACAGACACGATCTTCTTTAGCAAGAACTGTATTTTAACGCTGTGACTAAAAGCAGAAAGAGGTGGACAGCAGGAACATATTAACTACAGTCTTTGAGGCACCCAGGGACCCAGTCTGAGAGTCAGAGAACTAATGACAATGCTGGTCTAGAAAAGAGTGTAGAATTTCCATTGCACTTGATATCTACACACCAAGACAGGTAAGCTCAAGTCTGCATCTAGTTTTAGCCCAGAACCACCAGGGCTGGTGTTTCCTCACCAATGCAGTGCACCAAAAAAGGGCACTAATGATAACCTCAGCCACTAATGGCTGATACTGGAAATCAAGTGTACTTGTAACCTCAAAATATATAAATCAAATATATGAAAAAAATTTATAACCTCAGCCACTAATGGCTGATACTGGAAATCAAGTGTACTTGGTTCAGCTTAATCTGGGTATGAACTTCTGAAGGCCAATGGCATAAGCCACCCTTTACCATGGCAGGTTGCAATAGAACAGGATTGCTGTTTTAACTCATGATTATTGAAACAATACTCTTACACATCATGAAGGTAGTGCAGTATTGAACACCACATGCAGAACTGACACTTGGTGTCTGCTAAAATGGAAAACCCCCGGTTTACTGCAGAGCAATGCAAGATGTTTCCTTTGTGGATTATTGAAACAATGCTCTTACACATCATGAAGGTAGTGCACTATTGAACACCATATGCAGAACTGACACTTGGTGTCTGCTAAAATGGAAAACCCCCGGTTTACTGCAGAGCAATGCAAGATGTTTCCTTTGTGGGAAGAAAAGAAAAAATATCCTTCTCATTGATTAACCCCCCATCCCAACAACATGACCGGCTGGAACCCCACTGAAGCAGGATCTCCATGAAATAGCACCCTGATCCCATTTTAGAAAAATGTTGGCTATTAACTTTTCCTGGAATACTTAATCTTTGCAAAAGACATTCAAGGTGTAATAACTACAGTTATTTCCTGTCCCCAGAAGCTCTACAGCCCAGCTGCAATTTTACTAAAATACTTTTGTGCAAAATGCAAATTTTTGTGACGTGATGCCACTTCAACTAACAACAGAAAATAACTTCTACAATCCAAGTCCTCAAAACACAGTGTCACATAATATGCTGAGCTGGAAGGGACCCACAACACCTACAAAGACAAAAGAAATGGGGTTTATGCTGAAATAATATAAAAAGAACCCAGGCAAATCAAATCCATTATGGAAAGAAGGAGGTTACTAAAGTTATTAACAGTTAGTAATTAATTGCATTTGAAGATTCTTGTACTTACTGTCACTGAAGATGAATGCCCTTAGAAATCTGCAAATGGCTGGAACCCCTGGGCTTAGTCCCAGACTTGCCTGGTGTTTGTGCTGTGGCTGGTCCCTATGCCCAATATGTGACTGTGGATCCAACCACACAAATCCAGGCTTCTTGCCTAAGAATTCTCTCACCTGTTGCACCTACAGTCTGGAGGGATTTTCCATATGCAGTGACTGAGTTCATCAACCACTACACTTCTGCCTATTTATTCCATATACTTAGCACTTGTATTTTTTCCATGAGCACAGACAACTAATCACAAAAACAACACAGTAGGCCAGAAAGACCCTTCTGTGGCCCAGAATTATTATGTTCTTAGGATTTTTAACTGAGGAGACTGTTTCTCCCGAAGTTTTGTTTAACATACATGCATCTTGAAACTGCCACATGCTTCTCAGGCTACAGTTCACAATCAAATGCTGCAACATGGGCAGGAAGTACATCACTGCAGACAGAGATGAGCTGAAACTGAGGCAGAGATAATGAAGCTTTCTGAGAGTCTCTGATTCACTGCAGCAGCTCATTGCCACTAGAACTGCAGCCTCCTCTTAGCCATCAATACCGGGTGCTAGGATTCATAACTTACCAGAAATTTCCATGGAAAACTTTAAGAAACTTTAATTTCCATGGAAAACTTTAAGAAACAAAACCAAAATGCAGGCATTATCAATGAGGCCCTGTGAGAACAATGATTAAAACTGTGAATGCAACAGCAGGTGTGAGGTGTGCCCGCTTGCAGATATTTCAGTCCACTCATAGTGCAACAGGAGCCACACAACAGAGGGGAGGGAGTTCCCTGGAAACCACCTGTGTGCAAGTAGGAGCACCTGAGGCTCCTCAGGGCCAGCTTGGGGGAACAGTATACTTTCCTTAAGAGCTTACTGCTCAATTACACAAAATATGGTATGGGCAAAAAGTACTGGCAGGCAGTTCCCAATGTGTTTGTGAGGAAAACCAAACGAGGTGGCCAAAAAATATATGGCTTACTGGTTATGTGAAGTTTTTTGACTCTGCTGAATCAGCAGTGGTGTCTGATAATGGTTTTGAGCCTTTGTTTTTTGTCTTTAACAAGGAAGACATATAGCTCTTGACATAAACTATATTGTAGAATGTGCTGAACAAATATTTCATCAAAGGGGAGAAGTTTATCTTAGAGTAGTTTTGCTGCCAAATGATTTATTAGAACTCAGAGCCAAAACAGGTAAAAGCCCTAAGGAAGTGCTGTATCTTTCTAATAATTTAACTCCAAGAAGAGTTTAAACTCTGCATACAGAGGGCTGGAGTTTGCTAGGAAGCAGTCTTGCAAAACAAATAAAGATTTCCTCCACATATGCCAATGCAATTCTCTGCATCAATACCTGAAAAAGAAGCAGGCATTAAAGAAACGCACACTTAAAGCCATGACTAATGAGGATACTTCTGTATCACAAAGTCTGGATTAGCCAGTGAATCTTTCAGACAATCTGAGTTGAAAGCTAGCATTTGGCAAGGCCCACTGACATCTGCCACCACTTTCTTTAGCCTCCTGCATTCCCCGAAGGTACAGCCTGTGAGCTGCCCTGCAGCAGCACAGCACAGCAACTGCAGACAGCAGGGAATGCAGACAGCCATGCAAAGTGTTTAAAATAGGAAACACAGCCTCTGTGCTGGGGGCTGGCACAACAGGTGTATATATATATATTGGGAGCTCATATTAATGAGGCTTCTGTTACACATGTTTGGGGTGGCCGGCAGCCTTTTCAGAAGTAGATAGGTATTTTGGTTAAAGTCAGACAGAGTAACCTCGTAGTAACCTCCAGTCTGGCTCACAGCCATAGGGAGGACTCTGAAGGACTGTCCCTTGGTGCTGCATTGATTGGATTTCTTCCCATAATACACCCAGTGTTTTTGCTCAGTAAACCTTACTAGCAACTGAATCAAGAATAAAGACTGAGAGGGGGAATAAAAGCTGATCTCCATGTGAAAATGCACCATAAAATTAACAAGGTTCTCAGCATCAAGTAATTCTGTCTGCTCTGGCCAGAAAGTCAGAACCTGTAAAATACATACACAAGCAAGTACAGGAAGAAAAAAACCCCCACCCACCCAGCCAACAAAACCAAAGCAAAATCAAAATCAAACCCCACCAAAAAACCCACAAAAAACCCCCAAAACCTGAAACAAACAAAAACCTCCCCAAACCCAAAACAATCGCAACATCCCCCCCAAATTTATACAGCAAGTCAAATACTGAAAGATATAACACTTAAGAAATCTAAAACCATAACACCCCCCCCCTCCCCCACATTTAACTATTACCTTATATTTTAAATATTTTCATTGTAATTCCATATATTACACATGCATAAATTTTGGATACCAGTTCTGCTGGCAAACACACATTTTCCCAGTCTTTCATTGCGCTATGGAATGCTAATATACAAGTCTCCTAAATTTCTATGTCTTGCAGCATCAACAGTACATAGAAAACACCTTTACAAAAGCAAATAAAAAAACCCACACACTCTTAAACAAAATGTGGATGATAGGCTGGGACATACCAAGTCTACAGGGTAGTAATTATCCTCTAAGAACATATGGGGGTATGATAATCCCAGAACACTTTGTAATCCAGATATCTGATATGGAGAGTGCCCTGTTGTGGATCACCAATATTTTTTGCTAGAATGATCCTTAGCTGCTGAAAAGGAAACCAAACCCCAAATCATTTTCATCAGAAAGACAACTGTAATACTGAACATTCCAAATGAACAGCCCTTTCCTTTAAGAAAGGAACACCACTTTCTATCAATAATGAATCATCTAGGCTCTGAATAAGAATTACAACATTCATGTACTTGGTAATTCATGTAAGAAAAACTATGATCTTTCTAACATAAACATAACCTACTACCAAGTATTAGAATTGAGAGGATGAACAGGATTGTCATGACTTTAGCTATCCACACTGCATGGTAACTGATGAAGTAAGCAGACTAAGTATTTTACAACACCTAGAGTAAGACAGGGACATAATACATAGGGCTGCTTTAACAAGGCATGTGGGAATACACAAATAACTCATTTCTATCTTCTCTAATAACACATGCTCTCAGGAAGGGCTGTCCCCTCAAAACCATCAATCTAGATATGAAGACAAGTATGGTGTGCAACATAATTTTAAAGGCCCATAGCTGTAGCTACCAGACTAAATCTTAAGTAGATCTATTTGTGTTATCACTGTGACCTAATAAATTAGAAGCTACAAACCCCTTCTTGCTAGATGAAAACAGGTGTCTATGTCAAAGGGAAACAATGGTAAGGACCTTAAAATACTGTCATTTGAAGTCAGCACCACAAGACGTTAGCAAGACTTTTTCCTTCTGGAAACATGGGCACTGCAAGTTTACAATTTTATTTAAAAAGCTGGCATGACAACTTCTGAACCTTTGCTGTTAACTATGGTAAAGGAATGAAAGCTGTCACTCATCTGGCACTAGCCTGTATTCCTACTGCCTTGGGGGTACCCAAACACTGGGCACACTAAGTGCTTGTGAACTACTTGCAAAAACTTGCAATCTGTGTTCAAAGGAGAACGGCCTTACTTCAAAATTCAATTAGAAAAAAGAATCTCAAGAAATTAATGAAAGAATATGAGATTTTTCATGAAGGTTGTTACGTGTTTTGGAGCTTAACTCTGTTGTGTGTGTATATATATATATATATATATATATATATTTATATATCTTAATGAAAGAATATGAGATTTTTTCATGAAGGTTGTTAACGTGTTTTGGAGCTTAACTCTATTGTGTGTGTGTATATATATATATTTATATATATATATGGCATATTTTGCACAAATGGTGCTTCAAATATTGAAATACAATTGAAGTTTTTTCAGTGCCATGCCCTTCCTATATTCAACATCTCCTTTTCAGAAAAGGGTGAGAAGAGAATCAGACATTTGACAATTCCCTGCTGTGGCACTCTGTCCTCGAGCACTCAAGCAATGCACGGAATGGCAGGATGAATTCAACATGCACTAACCACAAACCCTGTAAGAGGATCTTTCATTTGTGCCACATAAGCATAGTGAACTAAACCCATATATACTTACAATTGTATCTGACATAAAAATGTGCAATAATTTACAAAAGCATGTGTATCAACATCAAAATGAAACATGTAATGGGAGGAGACCTATTGGGTGAAACAAACACAAAATAGAAGCCCTCTCTACTGCTACTTCAAAAAAAAATCCTTTCAGATACTGCCTTAGTCATCTAGGCAAATGATTTAAAGAAGCCTTGCCTCAAATATCCTGATTGCTGGGACAGCTGTCCCTAGGAAGGATGCACTCACATCTGCAAATCACAAATTACCGTATTGCTGCTATGAATGCATAAAGTTAGGAAGGACTGTCATAAGCTGCCTTGTATTTTCAAGGCAGTTATTTTGAATTATTGGAAAAACATTTATTAATTCCGTAAGGAAGCTAGATTTCAGACATCACATAAAAAAAGCTCTTCTGGAAGAGGAAAGCAAACCTTATTAACTCCTAGTTACACCTTCAGAGAATTGAATAGAAATCCAGATGTCTTAATTCCATAACCTATGATCTGTGCCCAGATCATCTGTTCTTTTGGCTCCAATTTTACTTCAGCTAAACTTGCTTTCATTGAGTTATTTTTTGTTATATAAATACCTATTTGTGCAGGCTACTGTTCAACTGAAACCAAAAATCTTTTTCAAAACTTCCCCCTTTATTTGTCTTGGGAAAACAAGAATGGTTGAAATTAATTTTTAACTTCTTGGTCCAATGTAGTGGTCCTACCAGTTTCATGACTGAAAACACTGTTTCTTGCTGATCCTATGTAAAAAAGCAAAGCCTTTGATCAATACAAGACTGAGGGTCAGTCTCAGAAAATAAGTAGCCCACAAAAAACTCACTCTTGAGAAAATTCATGTGGAAGTGAAAATAGAGGTGATGTAAAGGTATGTTCTCACTGTAGCTGGTTATTTGCTGGAATATGGTGCTGATACTTTTATATTCAAGTTGTGTTAAAAATCCTCTCAGTTAATACGCTGTTAACATGTCTGAGTTATGTATTTTTATCACCAACATTTTTATCACCAACAACAGTAACAGATATATTTGAAGCACACTGGAGGAACTTCAAAGTCATTTATAAGCACTAATGATAAGGAAGCATTAATCCTTATTTTGCAGATGAGGAACAGATGTACAAGACTCTCTTGTGCTTTTGTGTGAATCACTGCAGCAGAGGCAGAAATTGAACTTGAATTATCTACAACCTCAATCACCTCTACATGAACAGTTTTCTGTAAAAGCATGAACATGGGGCACCTTCCTGAGAAGTAAACAGAAAGGAGGAATTTTCATTGTAATCCTCTTAAAAGGCAGTACACAACTCCCACCTCAAAAGTCAAAACCAAACCCCAAGAACAAAACAGTACATGCTGTATTTTTAGAGAGAACTTTAGTCATGTGGGGCAGTTTCTCTGTTCCTCCTTGCTCAGTTCATGACAGCAATCCCTGCCTGCTAATCAGTCTTGTTTGGAGGATTTACTCCTTGTTATGTAATTCCAAATATTTCTTGTAGCATTGAGCTTTTACTGTACTTAGATAGGTAAGAAAAAAGGGAAGAATGACTCTACAGAAGGGGTTTCAGATGCTTTATTTTTACTGCCATAGACATAATTTTCTGAGGTGTTTGACACTAAGGGTGCAATGTATTAAAATGATTGATTGACTGCATTTTAAAAATAGAAGTACTGTTCTGATACTGGGATCAACTATTATCATTAAGATATTGCAGAATTCTAAACAGCTTTGAATTTGCACTCTCCTGTGAATGTAAAGTGCCCTTGCCCATGTTACACACCCAAACCAGAGCATTTCACAGAGAAACAGAGTAAATGCCACTAACTTTGCTCCTCACACAGGTGGTACTGCATCCCTGGGATGACAGGAACAACTCCACAGTGTCCCTTCAATTCCTATCACACATTTTTAGTTTGATTTTAGCATATTTGTAGTCTACCCTGCTGCTGTTTTTCCCCTGAACAATGTTATGTGCTGCTCTATGGGAGAAGCTTAATTACAGCTATTTTGAAGGTTCTTATTTTTAAATATCCTCTATTTTCTCAATCAAATCTTGATTACTGAAGGGGCTGCAAATAATATTTGGAATAAATGGCTGTTCTGGATTTGGCTGGGGTAGAGTTAAATTTCTTCCAGTAGCTGGTAGTGGCTGTGTTTTGGATTTGTGCTGGAGCAGTGCTGATAACACAGGGATGTTTTAGTTATTATTTAGTTTAGGCATGCACAGAGCCAAAGCCTTTTCTGCTCCTCTCCCACCCCACCAGTGCTGGGCCTGGGGGGCACAAGGCCTTGGGAGGATACACATCCAGGAGAGCTGGCCCCAACTGGCCACAGGGACATCCCAGACCGTAAGGTGTCACTCCTGTACACAAAGCTGGAGGAAGGAGGAAGGGAGAGACATTTGGAGTGATGGTGTTTGTTTTCCCAAGAGACTGTGACCTGTGATGGAGTCCAGCTTTCCTGGGATGGCTGAGCACTTGCCAGTCCAAGGGAAGAGGGGAATGAATGCCTTGTTTTGCTTTGCTTGTGCACACACTTTTGCTTTATTTTTTAGTCTTTATCTCATCCCACCAGTTTTGTCACTTTTACCCTTCAGATTCTCTGCCCAGACCCATGGCAGGGGAGGGAGTGGGGCTGAACTGCCACCTGGGGCTAAACCACGACAGTGCCGTAATTCGGTGGCCCAGCACAGTGTAAGCAGGCTCTGACTCAGGGCTGGGTGAGAGACTGCAGCTACAGGGAGACCCTGCCAGCAGCACGTTTGTGCCAATAGAAAAGAACAGTTGATGGCATCTACCCAAGGTCAGCTCCTCAAATTTGGGAGCCTCTTCTTCCAGACACTGTAAAGTCACTTGTTTAAACGCAGCCAGTCGGCAACAATTAAACATCTAAACAAAACATGCAGATTTGGTGCTCCTTTTGAATGCTCCCCCACGCCATGCTGTTTATTTTCCCCTTCTCACAGCCTTAATTATCCAACAATCAGGCTACAAAATGGCGGTGGGAGTGAGGCAGACATTTTGTAACTCTCACTGAACAGGACAATGGGAACGCGCTGAGGGAAAGGCAGTGACCCAAGGGGACGAAAGGAGCACGCAGCTCTACAATGGCCTAGGTTTGCTTAAAAGCTGTTTATCTTGTTTTATAGCAAAGTTAAAGCCAAGCAGCACTGAGGAGCCACCTGACAGCATCTAACCACTGAGCAGGCAAAATTATAGCTCAGGGCAGCCCTTTCCCAGCTGTTTGAATGTGGCGAGCCCAGCCCATCACCCATCCAAGCAGACACTCTTTGCTGGGAGCCACATGGACCCAGGACCACCCATTGACACTGACTCAGTCACTGTAATCTTAACCACATTCTTCCCTTGAAAGTCAAGACACCAATGTTTTCTATTACAGCCCCGGGAACTTCACAGTTTTCTGCACAGCTCTGAAAGCACTTGCAACATAACCAGCAAATGAACACTTGAAGAATGGAGCCTACACCTCCATCTCTGCAAGTGACTTTGGATTCCAATTTCACTGTCTTGTGTGTAATAAGCCAGGGACAGCTAGAGCTGAACAAAGTAACACCAGAGCTGATAAAAGCAAAAAGCACCAAGAATTAATAAGCACATATTTTCTTCAAGTGTGTGTCCACCAGCCTCCTTGTAAAAGTATTAGCACCTGATAGATCCTAAGAAGCAAATATGCAAATCTTCAGGAAAAACTGCAATGCACACGCTACTCATTAAAAATTTAGGTACCTGCCTAATTACCAGTTTAGAGATTTAGAGATTTCACACTGTTCCCTGGGAGGAGAAGAAAACACAAACCACCTAAAAAACAAACCTACAACTTTCTAACTCCAATTACCCTTTAACAGAAAAACTATGGTATAAATAAAAAAAAATGGCGGAGGGGATTTTGCTTACTTTTTAAAAATGACACAGAATAAACAAAGCAGCTGAGCTAGTGATGTACTTGGAAAGGCTGACAGATGTAAAAAACTACCAACACCCTGGAATTATATGATGCAAAAAAATCATCATTATTAATTTTTATGCAGCTCTGATTTTGAGGGACTTGTAATGTAATAATGAAACCAACAAAAAAGGTAAGAGAGGTATATTCCTATACAAAGGCATGTTGAATACACAGGACCACATAGGTACACTGAGGCTAGAAGAGTTTAGGCCAAAGAATTTCTATTCCCTTTATTCCCCTTGTTCTCCAGCGTGATGCTGCTACTTGATATTCAAAGGACCAGGAAGAGGTGACTGAAGGGGCAGGGCTGGCCCTCAAAAGCCAAGGATAGGTGACCCCTCCCAGAGTGCAGGTGGCAGAGTGAACCAGCTACCTGGAAAAGCAGTCAGAATAAGAGTATTTCGAAACTTTATCTCTTGGAAGAAATGGCAGAAAGCCTGACCATGTTAAAAGAAAAATACTCTGAGCCCCCAGAGACAGCAGGGTAAAATGTTCTCAGAAAAGGGAAGAATTTAGCCTATAGTTGACATACATTTTCCAGCAACCCATCTCTAAAGCCATGGATTTAAAATCAACCTGGATTACAGCTGTCCTTTATTTTTGTTACAAACCCCAAAAATTGTGGAAACAATTCTGAGTTTTGTTACAAACTTGAAAGCAGGTCAAAGTTTAGGGAGAAGTTCCCTATAGGTTGTTATCCTTCAGAGTTAAGATATCTCTAATTTGAGCTGGGAGAAAAGAGCTCTGTATTAACACAAGGCTTTACACTGGAAGTGTGGGAAACTTGTGGCTTGACAAAACTTCCCTGCAAACCCAGGTGAAGTTCAGTGGGTTCTGTGATATTTCACAAAGACTGTCTGGATGCCTTTGAACTTGAAACTCAAAGTGGAATCCAGCAGCTGCAAACTTAAACACAGCAAGACAAAGATTAGGAAAAAAATGTTTGCATGTACTCCTGGGAAGAATATACTAAGTTTCACCTGCTGACACTGGAAAAGCAGAAATCTACACACCCTCCAGTTGCACTTCAATTTAAGTAAAGACAGTAGGGAGGGGTGGCAGAGGCACATTTGTTACGTTTTTGACTTACCTAAGAGAGGTGGCATGAAGGAAGCAAAAGAAAAGTAAAGGACTGTAAGCAGAAAAAGAGAAAGGTAAAGTGAGATGATTACAGACAGATGAGAATAAGGATTAAAAACCAACCCACAAATATTGGGAAAAAGGTTTAGAAACCATAGTGAAAATTAGGGAATGGGAATACAAAGAGTAAGCATGTTACTTATGGCACATTCCTTTGACATGCTTTTTTTCTTAAGTGTAGAAAATTTTTTGAGCAGTAAAGAATTTTGATTCCATTACTAAATCCCTAGAGAAAGAGCAAAATAAATATCCTAAATTTTGTCAGCACACTTTTCTTCTCCAGGGTTCCACTTCTTTGGTGAATTACTCCTTAGCCACATGGAAATGCTGGAAATCACATATGCTGACTCTAGAGTAATATCACCTGCCCCCCGAGTCTCCAATTACCCTTTAACTGAGCAAAGCTGTAAGAAAAGTAGCCATTTGTATAAAATGGTCAGGCAGATCACCTCGGGGGCACAGCACCATTCCCACTATGCTGCCATTTCTGCCCATCTGACTGAGGGAAGTCTGGGAAAACAGGAGTAGAAAAATATTTTGGGAAGAATCACAAAGTATCACATCTGGGTTTTTTATTATCTAGTTCTCTGTCTGGTTTTGACTAGTAGATATCCTGATAGGGGATATCAGACAAGAGAAACTGGGATTGACACAGCTGTGAACATACAAGGGCTGCAGTTTTTGACTGCAAACCTGGAGAATACTGAAGTAAAAAATTCCCTGGATAAAATGAACTACAGCAACAAACCCCAGCAACTAACCCCCTCGTTAGTTTAAGAAAAACTGTATTCACCATTATGAATCTTTACATAAAATGTAAAGATCTTTACATACATTCCTTCTTTCTTCATCATATATGGAAGACCAACTGCCGTGACAGCTCAAAGAATTCTTTAATAAAGCAATGTCCCCCTGTATTTTAAATACTGCTAGTTCCTGAGACAAAGAAATCCACCACACAACTCCAAAGACACAAAATCCTACAACACAAAAGAAGCCAAAGGCAAAAAAAGAGAATCCTGCACACCAAAGGAATTTTGTGGGGAAGGTGGTTCTTCTGGTTCACAATTCCAAGCACAAGCTTGCTGCCTTTTATAAAAGCTTTATTACCAATACCTCCTACACCTCTAACTTCATTCTGGATCCCCATGGCAAACCAATCCAAACCTGTGTCTCCTGATTGGGCTCCAATAAAAGCATAATGATGCATAATATAAGTGTTGCAAGGATACAGCATTAAGTGCTGAGAGCTCTGCACCCACTGAGACACCTGGGATTAGGTGAAATGTGCTGTGAGAGATGCTCACAAAGGACCCTCTGCACATCTGAGCAAACAGCCTCCAAGGAGGGATATCTGTGCAGGATCAGGTGAGTAACAATCCTGAAGTTCTCTCTTGGTTATAGGGACATGGAGATGCTGATATAACCAGAGCCTGGTGGGAAATTCTGTGAAGGAAATTGTGAACATCTTGTTTCACTGCAGTGGAATGCTAACTCTGCTGTCCCCTCACACTGCCATTCTTCAGACAGGGACTTCACTACTGTGTACTTTGTGCTGCCCTGGAGGGACTTCTGCCTATACCAAAACATCACCCAGACAACTAAGAGTTAACAGAAGATGTACAAAAGAGAACAATTGCACATTGTCATGGGAGATGAAATTAAATATCCCAGCAGACATTCCTGTTCATATGACATTCTGGCCAACAGCCTCCTCAGATACGACAGTGATAACAATGCAGCTACTTTCATTACTAATGCTAATTCAACGGGAATTTAACGGAGTAAGTAGTTTAAATTAGCATTTTCTTTTAGGAATTCTGGGCTGGCAGTAGGAACATCTGTCTCTCTGAAGTGATAACAGAGAGCTTAAGCTTCAGGTCTGGCTGTTCTGCAACATGACGCATTGCATTACGAACCCGGAGCTAGGTAATCATTCTCCTGCCAGCATTAATGAGTTTCTAGCTACCTAAGAGTCCTCAGAACTAATGAGCACAGGTAGCACGGGTGGCAGGGCAGGAGGCTGGGCCCTAGACCTGATCTCTTGTGCTGCCACCTCCAGGCAGTGCCCAGGGCCCCACTCTGGGAACTGGGAATGTTCTAAGGCGCAGTTCTGGCACGGACCTCAACCTATTCTTACTCGTGTGACAGTGACTGCCCCCAAACCCAGCCCTGGGCTCCCAGGGTAATCGATAGTGGCACAGCCTGGCTGGACTAGCAGCTGCTGTGCTGCACCAACTCCAGTTTCTTTATTGCTTTGCCCATTTTGGGAGCACTTGTCCTTCAAAACAGGCTCCCAGAGGGCTCTCTGGCTGCCAGGGAAAGCACGCTCCACAAACAGAGCTTTCTGTGAGAGGATGGAGCTAAGGTCCCAGGAACCCTTGTGTTGGCTCTGTAGTTTACACTTCATGCTCTCTTTTTTTTCCTCCATAAAGTATTTATTTTCTGAAATCCTTTAAGAACTGTGTCATTAACACTGTATTTCTGATTTTACACAGAAGCTGCTTTTTGAAGATATTTTGCAGAATAAATTCTGCACAGCTTATTCCATATATGTTTTTTACTTTTAAAAGCATCCCTCTCAGTCACACTATGTATTTTTGAGTAGGAATTACTTACTTTAGAATAGATTACGGTTTGATGTAACCGTCAAAAGTTTTATTCCTTTGCAACTGTGAAAGAGTTAATCTCACATCTTAATGGGAGTTTGCCCTTAATAAGAAAGCATTAAAATAAGCCAAGAATAATAATCTAAATGAAGGCCATTCTTTTACTTTCTGTCAATATTTTCATAGTGACAAATAGATCAAACACAAGATATTTTTTAAGGCTTTCCCCCCACCCCCCCTTGTAAATCATAAATGCTTTGGTATATTTAATTTCAAAATGAGTTCCCTGTGGATCAGGCTAACACAACGGATTAAGAAAACCTTCCCAAACCCTGCTGCATCTTAGATGGAAAAGTACAAAAAAACGTTCTTTTGACGTTTCCCCTGCTCCTTTTTCAACTGCTCCTCTTTCCCTACACCAAAGAAACCAAGATTTCAATGATAATCAAAAGTTTCTTAGTCCTCTTCTGAGACTTCAAAACACTGTAATACATATTTTTTTTAAATAAATGAAGGCTTTTAGACTATATTCAGAGGAAAATATTCATGTGACTACATATTTGCTACACCACACAGATATAGGTGGTATATTTAGAGATAGAAAGATCCCCTCTGCAAGATGAAAAGTAAAGGGAATATCTGTGTTTTGATACAGTCTGCACAAGTAGACTGTTTGTGAGAGACCCAATGGACTGTTACTCTCGCATCTGTACCAGTTTTAAACCCTCCTAAGCAAGGTAAGGAGACAATTCTGCCCAGGGAGAGGTGTTTGTAAGACCTGACCAACTTTTCCATGCAAGGGCATTGGCCAGACTCTGAAAATACTCCTTTGCAATACTTGCTCATCATAAGGAATTTAATTTGCAGACGTGAAAGTCCTTTCTCCTGTCCCTCTGTCCTTACTGGTTACACAACACCAAGGGCTCCTCAGTGAAATGTAGAGCACAGCTGTTCACAGCTGCTTTAACACATGGCCACCAGCCTTGTTACTGAACAGGTTAGGACTTGGTTCACTGCCCCACTAAATCTGTCTGACGGCAAGTCCTGTTCCTGGAAAAGGCTTCTGGAGGAACTGCAAGCTCTGGTCCAGCTGTGGGCAGATGTGAGGGCAGCAGAGGCAGGGGTGGCAGGAGAGCCCTATGGATGTGGCTGTGCTACAGCCCCAGTGCAGAGGGGTCCTTCCTCCCTCCTCCTGCAGCTGGATCAGAGAATGGAGCCTACAGCTAGAAGCAAAAGTGACAAAACAAGCTCTCTGTTCCATAAATCACCAACTCTTCCAGCTGGCCTAGGCAGCTGTGATGTCCTGCCCATCAGAATGCCATTGAGGCAGCCTGGGATCACCACTTCCATAGGTGCTGGGTGCCACACTTGGCCCCCATCCAAACAGAAAGTGTCCCCCTCTAAACATTTTGCAAGAGTGGTAAAGGTAGGGACAAATTACTTGCAAATGCCTGAACATGAAGGCTCAGGGAAACAAAATGCCTGGTAAGATTTACTGCAAGATTTACCAACGTCTTTGGAGACAGAGGCCAGCCTGCAGCCTGAACACGAAGGCTCAGGGAAACAAAATGCCTGGTGCAGCTCTAAAAGACTCTGAATTTCAGCTTTAGCATGGACATGGTTTTGGTTACTTACCACATATTTGAAACAATTGAAGTAGGTTTTTTCTGTGTTTACTTTGGAGCAAGCTATTTTTAAGGTCACAGTCCCTGCTAAAGGAGGAAACTGTGCCTCTGAGGTATTGGGAATTAAAGAGAGGAAAGAAAAAGGCACAGAGAAAGTAGCTGCCTTACAGAGAGAACTCAAATATTTTGTTTTCCTTCCTTGTGCAGTCTGTAGTCAAAAAAGGACTTTACAGTAAACACTAACTCTTGGGTTCTTTTAAAACGAACATTATTCAAATTCACAGGAATTCTTTTTTAACTCCTGGAATCCCTTTCTGATAAGCTGTAATACAAAGGGACATTTCCACTTGCAGATTTCCACTTGATTTTTAGAGTCTCAGAGCACATGCTGACCACTCCCCTGTCTGTGGTGACACATGATGGCACCTAAAGCCAGTCAAGTGTTTTGTGCAGGCAGTTTTCAGACCTGGAGATAAAGACGAGGAGGTGGAGGGGAGGCAGCAAATGCATGGAGAGCTTTGGAAAAGCCAAACAAGACAGAAATCAAACATTGTACAGGGCACATATTTTGCTATGACCACAGACCTTTGTGGCAGGAAGCAGAGGGAGGAAACCAGTGCCAAAGGGATTGTGCAGGAAAGGATGGGAGCAAGCATACAGAGAGGCTGAAAAGACAAGCAAGGAATTCCAGCCCAGGGAAGAGCAGGGCCTGCTGTTATCAGCCTGCAGCCTGCCCTGCCCCTGGTCCAGGAGGTCACACAACACTTTAGCACCGCAGAGCTACGCTCTGTATCTGACACCAGGAATTAACTCTGGAGCCTTAGGTCTTAAATAATGCAGAGAAGGATCAAAGCCAGCAGCTATATGAAAAGAGGCTTCTTTCATAACTTAATTGCTCATTTGCAAAATACCAAAGTTATTTATTTAAGTAATTATGACCTTTTTGATGCACTTCTAATGTAAATGCTCATGTGTGGTTATCAGAAGAAAATCATGATAATAAAATACTAATACCTTACACCAGGAGTTGCCCAATTAACTTTGCTGGGATAGCATTCCCATAGAAAAGGATCTGCACTGTACCTCTTTGAGGCAGGGGTTACAGCTGTTTCGAATTCTGTTCCAGGCTCTGCACTTGCAGAAGACAAATGCCTTTGGAGCCATTGTGCAGATGCTTTTTTCTCATACAAGTACTATGAGAAATACATCAAGATTTTGGGAATCCTTCCTTCAGCTGCCTCTGCTGTTTTTGTCATATCCCAGATTATGGTGGATGCCTGTTCCTCCAGTTGTAGTGCCAAGAAGTATTTTTTTGAGGTGCAGAAGATTTCTTCCACGGCTCTAATTAAACAGATCAAACAGGTACAGGCAGGGAACAGCATGTGCATACCAGTCCAGAGGACATATAATGTCAGCTAGAACTGGAACAACATCAGGAAGGCCAGAAAGTGAAGGAGGACTCTTCCATGCCTTGACAGGTGGTGTAACATTGGACATCATCCGTTCCTTATGTAGATGTCAGCAGCAAGACACAATGATTCAGGGAATATCATTAGTATTTACTTATTGCTTGGGCCAAACTGGGATACAGAACAGCAGTTCTGGACTAGAAGATGATAATCTCTGGGAAGAAAAATGGGGATAGGAGGTATATACAAGAGTTCTGTGAGTGGAAAAATAAGAATTTATATGAGTTACTCCTTCAAAAAGGGCGTGCTCTGTCTCACACCCAGGTATCACAGTAAGGATACAGCTTCTGTTTCAGTTGTTTCTCAAATTTGAGACATTAATAAAAATGGGACAGGAGACAATGACAATGTAAGATCATTTTCTCTTCAGAAACTGTCTTTAGATGCATCTACATGATCATATGGAGCCCCACCTGAGTAGGGTACACACCTGTATTTACTTTCCAGTAACACCAAAGGCTATGCAGCCTTTTTTTTTTTATTTATCACCTGCACAGATACTCTGTAACACACGTGTGTTAATGTAAGAAAGCAAAAATACACATCAGAGCTGACTGCTACTGGTGGGAAGGGAAAATGTGAGACTTTTCAACCCCAAGTAAACATGTGAGTAAGCTTTAATAAACTCAAGCAGTATTGTTAGCTGTATTAGCAGCACTAAAAAGTCCTCTAGGTATAAAAGAACCATGTATACAGAATGATAGCACCACTACATTTAAGAACTTATAGTATTACAGCCATATGGTTGCCACCTCAAAAACCAAGCTTTCAAGGGTTCAAGAAAGAGATTAAAACCCTGTAAATCATATTAACATAGTGAATACACAAGAGTTATATTTTGTTTTGGGACTTGTTTTATTTAAATTCTGCTGCAATCTATATGTATTTTGGAAAGCAATGCAAAATTCCTCAAGCAGATGATATTCTTCAGTGTTGTATGAACTTGAGGATATTCCTCTTGATGTGCTGAGGTAATGCAGGCTTACCAAGAAAGATGTTCTAACTGAAACAGGTGAATTAATAACTCAAAAAAGAAGGTGGAAGTTGCACAAATAGGAAGAGCACTGTATTATATTTGACCAAAACCAGTATGCCACACTGAAGCACTGTGGAGTTTTCCACAAATTTAGGCTGTGGCAGGATGTTCTAAGCCTTCCTTGTATGGAGGTCTGGTCTTCTAGGCCTCTGAAGGGAGAAACACTTTCCAAAATGTGAACAGTCTACTGTGCTTTTAAGCAATGTTTCTTGAAAGTACATTTTAGGTATAAAGAGCAGAAAAAATATCTGTTATCAGGAATGATTACTTTCTCAACTACTTAATGCAGGCTATGAGACTTACCAAAATACTTCTGGTTTTGAGTCATACTACATCAAGTCTCCCTTGTTGGCTTTGACATTGTATCTGGAACAGCCAATGGTTAACAGATTCTGATGCATGTTATCAGCGAAACTGAAAAAAAAAGAGCAGAGTTTTGTTCAGAATTACTTTTACTCTCCACGCCTCAAGGAACACAAACACTTGTCAAACTTCAATACTGATGTATTTGAAAGTCCCAGTGAGCTGTTAAAGACAACATCCTGCTCATCAGAAGCCAGTACCAAATGATTCCACACATGATGGACCTAAGTGGGGGCAATTTTAAAATAAGGTCTCATCTACGAAATCTTCTAACTGGTAACACTTACTGTTTAGCTGATGCCCAAGACTAAGTCTGGAGCCTGTTTTTAGTAGCACATGCTGTTCAAAATATGATCACTGCCTAAAAAAACTCGAAAATTTTCTATTTATGATTCTCAAGATTTTTACTGTGACCATTTAAACAACTGATGAAAGCATGCCACACTTGTATTTATGAACAACATGGCTCATGCACCTTGATACTGACTGCAATATGTTATTAAAAGCAAAAATCTTCAGCTTGTTGTAGCTGAATCTTGTCAGAATGCAATGTAGCAACCCAAAGTACCCATCTCATTTAGCTTCATGGCCTTGATTTTATACATTAATAATCTGATCACTAATTTTTCTGAAATCCAAACAGAGTCGATATGAGCTGACATTGGGATAATGGATCTCAGTCACTGCATGGCAGTGTCAGAGATAAAGAACACAATATTCTGGTGGGCTTCACAACAGTTGTGTAACTTAAACCTTGGGGCTTTCAGCACTGACTGTATCCTCAGCTGCTGTAAAGTCCAAGATTATGTGATGCAAGAAAATCCTTTTGCATTGAATGCAAGAGACTAACTGGTGGGAGAAAATCATTTACCTGTTACACTATGCTTTGTTATCAGGGAACAATCCCAAACTGCCCCTCAGGACTGTTCAAAGGTTGTACCAGAGTTTTTCAGAGCATTCAAGTTTACATCATTTAGCTATAAAACACTATTCTGGATGCAATAATGTTTGCTATATCTGGAATTACTGCAAGCATCCTGATAACAAAAGTAAAAACACACCATCTTCCTCTGCTAGAAAGTTGCTGAAAGGTAGTTTTACCTTCAAGAAACCATGACCACTCTTATTAAGCAGGACACATTATAATAATGGTCTTTTCTGTCATCAGGTCTTGCATCACAAGTATGTAAATATCTTAATTCAGAAGGAAAGCACACCCATAATGGAATCTGAATTGTGCTTTACTGCTTCTAAAACTTCACAATGTACTGATTCCAAGAAGAGATGGGCCTCCATTTTGGTAAGCAAGAACCAGCTTTTTTAACTTATTGTCAGCCTGCAGCAGCTGCTGCATTATTCACATGTTCTTTCACCTTGCCCAAGGTGAAGCTCATTATTCTTGAAGGATTAAAAGAGTTTTTATGGGGCTTGCTAGCAGCCAGGTAGGGGTCGGTCTCCTCTCTCAAGTAACAAGCAACAGGACAAGAAGAAACAGCATCAAGTTGTACCAGGGGAGGTTTAGGATGGATAACAGGAAAAATTTCTTCATGGAAAGGACTGTCAGGCACTGGAACATGCTGCTTGGGGTAGTGGTGGAGTCACCATTCCTGGAGGGATTTATAAGGTGTGCTGAGGGGGACATGTTTTAGTGGTTGTCCTGGCAGTGTTTGGTTAATGTTTGCACTTAATATGAGAGGTCTTTTCCAACCTAAAGGATTCTGTGATTCTGTAACACTATGGCAACAAAATATAACTTTTCTTAGATCCCTGAATTTCTAATGACATAAAGTGTTGTTAATAAAATAGTCTTAGGGCAAGCTAGGGCAAGTACTCACCAAAACACCAGAAAAAAAAATGTTCTGACACAGCTAAAAATATATTAAAATCAGAATTCACCTGATTCTATCCTCCAAGTCAAAGGGAGCAAACCAGGAGGAAAGGTTCTCAGGTATAATTCATGATGCAGCTTTCAGTGAGCACCTGTGACCACAGACACTGATCAGGCACAACCCTTGTTACTCCTCAAAGCACTGCACAGAGAATGCACATGAATGGAAGAATCATACCCACAATGTGATGCCTAAGCAGGCTTGCCCCATGCACAGGGAGATGAGGAGAACCCTTGCCTGGGATGTGACAGTTGTGATAACACTCACAGTCTGGTTGTGAAGAGCAAAACTCTCCACAGGGTGCTTTACTGTGATTTCATCTTTAAGGGAGGAGTAGTATTTAATCTTGCTAATGACATTTCCTAGGAACTGCCTCAGAAACATTCTTTCTTGTGAGAGACTGAAATGTTAAGGGTTAATAACTCAAATGATGGGCCATTTGCCAAAGCAGCAGGTGCTTTGCTGAGCCCCCCAGCCAGAGCAGAGGAGAGCTTTGGGGTGTGTGCTGGGGAAACCTCTGCTGTGCAGGAGCCCTTCCCAGGGGCAGAGGAGTGAGCACCCACCACCTGTGTTTAGCAACAAGCTGATTTTGAGCCAGATGAGGGAAGAGGTCGGTAAGAAGTACATCCTGTGAGGTGGAATAGTGCTTCTGATCATGGCAATGTCCTCCCTTACACAAGCCAGGTGTAAAACTCCACGTGACCCTGAGGAAGCCAATCACACAGAGGCCTCAGAGTTTTCGTCCCTTCTGATGGGGCTGTAAGCTAGCTCAACTGCACTGACCTGAGTGAGAGGCGAGGTCTTAGAGGGTGTCAGAAACCATCAAAGATCCCTTAAATCCCTCAGACTTATTTCAGGGCCTTCCACCAGAGAACTGTTTGTGATCCACAGTGTTGTATCAGACACTGACACCTCCCATGGCCCATGGGAGGCACCTGGGCATTCCCACGCCACCACTGAACCCATTGCACTTTGTGTTTCATGGACCAAGACTGAAACCATCACCTCAACCAACAGACACTGAAATTGCAACAATCATGGATCCATGGGTGGTGATATCTTTCCTCTCTACCTACTCTTATCTTTCTTCTTTCTTTCTTTTCCTTGTATGTTTTCTTAAGTGATATCTTTATACTTTTGTATCACTGTTTTTCTGTGGATACTAACCAAAACAGCTACATACCTCCTTGCCATTGCAACCAAATGGTACTAAAATAAAGCTGCTGTCTATCTCTCTAAAAACACGTTTCACTCTAATCCAATAGATCCCAAGGGATCTATTAACAAGAACCTCAGCTACTCGGCCTTCAGTGGTGGGTCATAACATTTCCCACACCAAAATTATTTTTATTGTCATTAGTACAAATTAGGCTCCCAAGTCTTCTTACACACACAAAGTCAGATTGGACTTATCTAAATCTATTTTCTTTGCTTCATAGATTTTTGTTTTACAGTGGATATATTCGTATTTGTGTAAATCCACATTCTAAACCTTACTCTATTATTTTAAATAATAACAAGTAGTCTTAAAGATAAGGTAAAATAAAATATAATAAATTATAACAACTTCTTAATTTATAAATAATAAATTAAAAAAACACAAACAATATTCAGCTTCCACTGTCATACCTATCACTTCAAACTGCTCTGCTTCCATAAGGAAATTAAAGTTTTATGCCCCCAGTACTGGGAATCCAATAGTAGCCTGATCCTTTGCACATGAAATGCCTTCCTTTGCCTCAAATCTCAAAGCCAGCTCTGTTCTGGTTCTCTCCTTCCAATTCCATCTGAGCACTAAGGATTCCTTTCCACTTTCCTTGGCCCATTATAACTGATATACATTTTACTATGCACACACGTATCCATAAAATAAATAACCTGTTCTTTGCTTTTATCCTCTGAAATATGAATTAAGGAATTGTCTTTGGTGACAGTCTGCTCTTTTGTCTGTGCATTACCAGCAAAAGAATAACAATGCTCAATGGATTTCAATCAAGAATTAACAAGAGTAATGAAAAATATTTTATGCAGTTCCTTTTCTTCATATGCAGAACTAAACCAAGCATGTCTTCTCATATTCATGCAGGCTGACACAGTTTTCATACAATTACAAATAATCACTGAGAGTGTCAGCACAGTAAAAAGTTAGTGGGGAACAAACACATAAAAAACCCTTCCTGGTTTTGTTTATTTATCACTAGTTCACAGTACATTTTCCTATGGCAAGTTAACCAGTTTGACATAGCTGAAAGAACCTTTGTCCAACAACAGCAGAACAAAAGAAAAAGCCTTGGAATAATTAAAGTTCTTTAATAATTTATTATTTTTCAATAAACTAAAAGCAAACCAAAGTAGAGCTCAATATTCACATGACATTTGAAATTTTACTTCCCAGATTTTAATGAGGGAAGAAAGGGTAAGCTAAGCACCCCCCTTTGACTCTCTCATTTTGGTAATTCCTCACTAGTGTATGTACCTACAAAAGACTTCATCTGAATTCCAGTTTAATCTCTCCCTTGACTATCCTAGAGACATTCTGTTTAAACATCTTCTCATTTTGTACAAGTCATGTTATGTGTTTCTTCCCTGAAGTGCAGTGTGTTGTCCTGAGAGGGTAATACAGGTAACATTTAATACCTAATTGTAAAATAATAGTAGCATTTATCAACCCTGAGTTCCACTGGTACTACTAATTCTCAACATATACCCACATAACTGAAGCCACAAGCTCTGGTACTCCAAAATCCATTTTTAGGTCCAGCAGCAGGGAAGGATGGAAAGAGAAGTCTATTTGCATGGAGACCATTGACAAAACCAAATCTCTGTCCTGGTTCTGACAGTTGCCCTTAGGATTTTCTCTCACTCTCCCTAAAATACAGTGTCTGTGTAATCACAAGAATGCAAGAAAAACAAAGGATCCATGAAACACATCTGAATTTCCCTTTTAATGGCAGCTCATTTACCATTTGTAGTTTTGCAGTGAGCATTCATTATTTCAACAACAAAACAGTGGGTGATCCACAAAGTCTATGGGGAAGCCTTTAATTTCAGTTTCCTTTGTGTAATTGTTGATAAAAATATCCTCAGAGTAGACACTAGACACAAACAGCTCTGCATCTGGCTACAAGGATGTAGGTGGAATATGTAAACTAAACAATACACAAACTAATACATACCACTAATACAGGTGTCACCTCAAAAATCACAACTTCTGTCTAAAATACATAGAATTTCATGTTACAAAAAGATCAGCACCTTTGCTAGTGGAATGCAATGCTTTCACCTGAAACACTATTGCATTTTCCAGACACCTAGAATCAAGTGGCTGCTTTGCCACATGCATTCCAAAAAATACTGTTTCAGCAAGTGTCACTGGAGAAGCCCTCTTGTTAAACAGCTTACTGGAGGTCTGACACCCAAAAAAACCCCTAAGAAAGCCTTCCTGTAGTTGAACACATATTTGCTCCAAATATTAGTATTATGCACCAGAACAGTGCAACATTTATGAACATCTGAAAATGTTCTGGCCACGTGGAAACACTATGCCTGCATTCTACACTTTTATTTTGCTCTTGATTTTAATTATCAAAGCAGATAGAAGTTTAAATATTGAAGGATCTAAGCAAAAATTCATTAAACTTAAGTTGATTTATGTAAGCAGAGAAAAACAGGAAAGTAAAAACAACTGCAAAATATTTTCAGTAATTGAAATAAAGTAACTGACATTAAGTAGGGAAGGGAAATCTGATTTTGTTTTAATATGCAATTTTAATATAACACCTACTTAGGGTGGCATTTGAGAGCTAACATAAATATTTTAACATTCTAAATTGCATCTTTACTGAACTGTACATAATCACATTTATTATTGCAATTTTCACTGAAACAGAAACCTGGTAAACATACATTTAATCCCAGTACCTTAAAGCAGTAACAGAGCTGTACCTTTGCCTGCACTCTATGTCCATCTTCGCTGAGCCCAGGACTATTTCCAAGTGGAAATGACTCCTTAAGCTATAAATGCACAGTAAGATACATAACTGCCTGCATGACTGAAATGGCTTCCGGAAGGACGAGGCAAAATCTAAACTGTCACCTCCAACTCTGTTTCTCAGTGACACGGAGGCAGACTCCCACAAATAGCTGAAAGTTATATTAAGAGGTTCTGTGATGTCCTGCCAGGGTTTTACTAGGCTTCTAGAGTACAAAGGTCATATATTGTTTATTTATAGATAAGGAGGATACTGCACAAACCACGAGGCTTAGGGAAGCTTGGGCTTCTAAGCTAAATAATTCTGTGAAATAATGCAATATACAGATTTTGAGAAATTAATTAAAAGGTGTCCCCATTAACTAATATGTAGTTTTGATTTGAGAAGAAAAGACACATGTCTAAATATTGCTCAGCTGGGGAAGAGCTTACCTTAACTTCCTATTAAAAATAAATTTACAGGAGATTCCTCCTCGTTTAGATGGACTGAGCAGTGTTGTGATGAGGAGTCCTCTTACTATGTATTTGTAGAGCATTTAGCACAGCTGTATTTTTTGTCTCTGCACACACAACTACTTTCTCCTCTGCATTTGATGGTTGGACTTGACCATCCGAGAGGTCTTTTCCAACCTAAACAATTCCATGATTTTTGTAGCAACTGTAGATGTTGTAAGTACAATGCTAGGTGTTCACCCTCGGCTGCAGAGCTTGGTTAAGGTTTGGTTCTCACCCCAGTCCTGCCAATCACTTGGTCAAAATCACTCGTGCCTTGCCTCTGCTCCCTTGGGACCAGGTAGTAGAGTGCTAATGTTTGCCAGACAGCTGTTGGGTGCCTTAATTATCCCCACAAAGGGAAACACAATTACTGCAAATTCTCATCCAAGGACATCAAATGCACGCAGTGTCTGTCACTAACATCAGCAAATCAGTCAGTATTTTGAGTGCATACAAACACAGGCTGTTCTCTGACAAATAAACATTTTTTTCCTCTTTTCAGGTAAAGGAAGGACTAAAGTAGCCCCCAGTCCTGTAGTGAACCCTGCTTTACCTTCCACACCTCACTTAGGCTGGAAAAAGAAAACATATTGTGCCTCTCTCTCCAGACACTGCTTTTATTTGAACATTTCTGATTTTCAAACCTGACAGAGCCTTTAATAAGATGTAAAAGGCAAGCTGTAAGTCAGCCCCAAGAGTCAGAAAAATACTCCATTTTAACCTGTCTGAAATGCAGCAAACTGCTTCAAGAAAGAAAATGAACAGACAGAATTAGTTCAGTATTCTGTATTAAGACACTCTTCTACTTCATCAGTCCAAAAAACGGGTGTACACTTGACATATATTGCCTCTGGAAAATGTATAAAGTCGCTGATTTTAAAAGTTTATATTCAGGCTTTTTGCTTAGGCTGAATTCAGTTTGATTAAAAACAGTATTTTCCCGATTCAATTCAGATATTAACTGATGTCCTGGGGTGACTTTATGATGCTTATATCCCCATTCATCTGTTTAGCCCAGAAATCAGTTTTGCACCTTTAAGACGCATCTCTTTGGAGCAGCAATAGCTTTTATTGTTTAATATTGTCCATATTTTTGTGCTTTGCCTATTAAATAAACAGTTTTTTCCACATTTTTCCTCCAAGGAAATATTTTCCTGAACCACCTGGGGATGGGGCTGCTTGAATTCGCTTTCTGGAAGAACCCCTTTGGAAGTTTTCTCCCAAATTTTTCCTAAACCAGGACAACTGATTTCTTACCTTATCTGAAAAATACAGCTAATGGGGATGGGATGCTCCTAAGGCAGTGAAGCTGGTCACTGCTGGTCACTCCTGTCCCACAGTGGTGAGGTTTATGGTTTCCTGCAATGATGGGCAGGACCCTTTTCTCAATCTATTGACCTTCACAGTTTCCTTCCAATTTCTGCTCAACAGCAATACCTGTGGGAAAAATAATTCCCATTTTTAACTGCTTCCAGCACCTCAAGCTACTTTTGACATGGCTTTTGATGGGTTACATCTTTTACTGCCATCAATGTACTGTCCGTGGCATTTTCTTCTGATGCCTGCTATCCTGCTGCCCTCATTCCTCTCCATCTTAATGAATACTTATTCAGTCATTCTGTTTCCTTCCCCTTTACTCTCTGTCTCTCAAGAATACTTACAAAAACACAGAAATATGTTTTGCTTAGACACTGGGTTAAATGTCAGCATCTACATTTATCTCCTGCAGTGAAACAGATTTTCAGCACAGCTTCTCTGTTTTCCACTGCTAGTGACACCACTGGTGACAGGTTTTCAAGTGAGCACAGCATCAACCTGTTTCTGCTCCAGTTCTTATGACGGGATATTTGGAATAGTTCAGGGCCAATACAGCTAAGCATTTTTCAAAGTCCAGTCCTCTCTCCTGCAGTCTAAACAGGACTTCAGAATTTTTGACATTGTGACCCTAATCTTTCAGTGCCCTATTATGTCATATAAAATATAAGGTATTTTGTCTTCTCCCAAGCTTAATCTTTTCCTAAGGATTTTAGGATATAAATAGATCAAATATTTTATTATACACAGCTTGTCTTGAATTTTAACCTGGAACTTTACTCATTTAGAAATACCACTGTTATGTAATGTAATGTAATGTCATGTCACGTCATGCGTTATATTTATTTTATTTTGCCAAAAGAGAAGATTTGACTTTTAAGACAGTTCAGTTTTAGCAGACTAAGATTTGCAAAGTCCATTTGCATTAAGAAACCTTCTCAAAATGAAATCTAGTAAGGAAAAATTCCCACAGATAGCACGACCCTACTGCACTTTAGTTAAAGTCAGTCTCTCCATTATTATGACATTGTATATTTGTTTGGCTGGTCATTTGGTTTTGCAGGAATAATCTTATTACTCTACAAAACCTGGTGGGCAAATTGTAATTTTAATAATTTTCTCTTTTCATTGTTTTCCATTTGAAGCTCTTCCTGTGTTCTTATTTCATAGAAGGTGCTATGAAGGGGAACCATGTCTGTAGACACAGTGGCTCAGGCAGCTGAAGTTGGTGAAGTATTTATTAGCCCATCCCAAGGAGATCTTTGCAACAGACTGATGATTCATGTTCTTCCTATCTTCTTTAGATGTCAAGGTTCCTCGTGCACCTTTACCTCTCTCTTCCCATTACTTCTCTCTCCCATTCATCCCTCTTATCACTGGAAGCAGAAACATCCCAGAACACGTTGATCTCAATAAGCTCCCAGTTAGAATCAGGGCTCTACACAAAATGAACACTATCCAACACAGGACAGCAAAGTCAAAAGCATGTGGTGTTCATCCAGCAAACAAAAAAAAACAAACCAAAACCACCGTAAGCGTTATAACAGGATTAAACTTTACAAACAGAGAGTATCCAGCGAACAAAATAAAAAAAACAAACCAAAACCACCACCGTAAGCGTTATAACAGGATTAAACTTTACAAACAGAGAGGTACCTCCAGAGTAACACCCAGACTCAGTACCCCAGCACAACTCAGTCTGAAATGCACAGAGGAGTTAAATGATTCATTAACTGGAACCCATCAGGAGTTTTCCTGCTATTGCCAAATATGCCCATGCTTAAAACTGATATGGCTGCTAAGACTTAACTTCTTTTGAAGCACAGACCCTTTAGGTTATACTTATTTCCCTCACAAGGCAACCCAGTCCCGGATTACTTAACCGCGCTATATCCACCACACTAACCTACCTAATGCCTAAACACAAATTGCATTTCAAAAATACAATCTTAAAATCCTTTTCTAGTTTCACTATCAGATTCTATAAGGCATCCTTTCATCTCCAACTAGCACAAGGTAGTTTGAAAACAAACAAAAAGGAAGTGGCTCTTCACAACAGGTGTGTTCTGCTGTAGGACCCCTTGCGAGGGAGGCTGCAAGGCTCAGAGGGAGGTCGGGCAAGTTTACAGAACAGAAATCACTTCAGTTGCTAATGAGAAATAAACTATGCCTGACTGCATGTTTCTCTGGGGTGGGGGAGCATCGAGAGATCACTTAGCTGAAATATGATCTACAATTTCCTTGTCCTTACACACTTCCTTAGGCATTTGGGTTCAGACAGGGCTGAGGACAGGTGCCAGTCTGAGCAGCTGGACAGTCCTCCTGCACCAGGATGAGTCCCAGCACCAAGCTCAGATGTTCCAGCCCTTCCTGAAGGCAATTCTGACCCCATGCACACTGCTGTGGAGCAAATGATCAGCAATAATGAAACAGAATGCACAGTATTACACACTGAGACTTAACCAAATCCTGTTTCAACCCACTGACTCAAACTGAGCAAAAAAGTTTCACAATTTGTAAACTTTACCTTTTTAAGGAAAAAGCTAGCCATTTTTTCAGTTCCACACAAAACTAAATAGCTCCAGATACAGTTAAAGAATAACAGAAGTTTTGTGAATTTTTAATGCAGTTCACTATTACATTCCAAATGAAATTTCGTACTTCCAGCCAAATCAGAACTGCTTTACTGATCACCTGAAGTTCTACTGATCCATTACCAAGTCTAATAACTTTGAATTCAACCTGTCCACATGCACAGATGAGTCCTTAGTATTCTTAGCTGAATCATGGAGCAAAAATTACTGAATCTGTGACAAACACACATTTGCCTCTTCCCCACTCTTATCAGAATCAGATGTAAGAAGAAATTCCACCAGAAAAATTTTTTCAAGAGGCTGCCAACTGATTCTACAGATTCAGCTAAAGGGCAGAATTCAGTGCATTTCTCCGAACAGATTCTCCTCATCTCTCTGCAGAGGATACAAGAACAAAATTAGAAAAGGGGCAGGGGTCACGGCTATGGTAACACAGCAACCTCACAGATTTGTACAAGCCTTTGTGAGCAGCCAAGACCATATTTTCATTTTTTAGTTGAGAACTTTAAGATACTGAATCTTGAAATGGATTATAATTTGGCCAACTGAAATTTCACCCAAACACACTTGGCAATCAATTCCACCAATTATAACCCATACATAGTGCCTTGGCTGCAGCCTAGCATAAAGGACATAGTTACTTAGAAACATGCTTTCAGTTTCAGGGATGAAAAGCAAATCTTAATTAAGAAAACTGTTGAATTGTTTAGATTGAAGGTGAAAATTCTACCTCCTGTCTTTAAGCAATACAGCAGTTTTCTTAAACTGCTGAAAAGAGCCCTGCATTGGTAACTCTGAAAGGAGGCCAATATGATTTAACCAGGTGAGACTACCCTTGGAGTGTGTGCTCTGCACCTACTGTTGCAGGCTCAGAGTTGTGTCTTTGTTTTTCTATGTGTAGGGAGAGAAAAATCTAGCCCCTCTGAGGTTTGGGATCTAACCCATCTTTGTATCATTTTTAATACTGATTTTCCTGTGGCTTAAATCAATCCTCCCACTACGCACGGGAGGCTACTGGGATGTGTCCTGTGAACCCCCTCCTCCTTTTCCCCTAGCAGACTTCTGCCTGATGACCTCATTCTCCACTCATATCTTCTCATCCCATCTGTAGGCCAATAAGTCATAAATCTGTCCCTTCTTTCATGGCTTGTCTCATTTAATCTCATCCTGTCTCATGTCTCTGCTTGGGTGTTTTGCTGTCAGTTATGAGTCACTATAACTCAGACTTAATTCAGATGTGAAACTCTCTTCCCTCCCCACATTACTGTTCAATAAATGCTACTTATGTCCAATGAGTGCCCTGCCTTCAGAAAAAAAAAAAATAAGGGGGGGGGAAACCCCTACACTAATTGATGTTGACAACATTGTCCAGGAAACCAAACTTACAGACCACAATTTTGGGAACTTTAAAAATTTGAGAGTTTTGCAAAGTTTTATAATTAGGAAAAGTTCCTTTTAAAGCGACATCATCTTCTTGAAATACTGATTATGATAAAATACTGACTGCAAGTTTCTCCGGGCCCAAAATTACACAAAATTTGTGAAATGGAAGCACTCCTTCTGTGAAAACAGAACCAAATTAAAAGCTGTGTCTCTCAAACACAGCAACACTTGCAAGCAGCTTTGTTATACCTGTAACTTGTTTAGAAAATAGTGTATCGTGGCAGTGTTAGAAACATGAAGGGTTTGCAAAAGCATTAAGTGCATTTTTTCCCCAAAGAAGGAAAAAAAATTCCTTTCTAAAATAGCTTGTTAGTCATAGTTACCCAAATCATATACAGTCTGAAATTTCTTATAGGAAAATCCGACTTTTAGAGTTTTCTTATTTTGAGGAATGATCATAGTCTGAAATTCAAAGTCTATTTTCCCCATAATGGTAAGTTTTCAGAACATTAAGGAAGGTTAGTATTTGTCATCTAAAATACTAGATGTTTGATTTGACCACCACCTTTGGGTATAGAATGAGTCCATAATTTCAGCTTATAGAATGTTCTCAGGTACTATTCTTCCCATCTATTGTCAATAAAATTGGTGTAAGGCTTGTTTCTCCTGTCTTTAAGTAACTCTTTGGAATGAACTGCATAACAGAGCAGTAAAACTTCTTTAATCTCAAGCATACTTATTTTTAAAAGGTTTAAAAGTTTAAATTATTTAGATACAACTAATCTTCTTAAAGAAAACAGTATAATTCTTCAAAGCTGAACAGAAACCTTTTCTAAGTCTACATCAGGAGATTTTGACAGGAGTTTCCTGTTCTTACAGAGAAAACTGTAGTTCTAAAGTGAGACTGAGGATGTTTCTGAAGGCTAATGAGCTGGCTTTAGGTTCTAAAAACACTTGGTAGAAAACCAAGAATTTTCACCATTGGCTTTACTTTTTTGGGACACCATGGCAAGCAACTACTTGCATTGGAGGTCCAATGCTGAAAAAAAAGGTTAAAAAAAAGACAAAATACTGAAAGGAAAAGTACTAATAATACTGCATACTAAACCATCATTCACTGGTCCCATGTATTACATCTGCATTATGTGCAGCAAAACCTGGATTTACTATCACTTTTCCATATAACTTATCTGAGGTTCTCTCAAATGAAGCAAACTGCATGAAGTCCCAGAAGCAGTTTGGTAGCAGAATCTGAAAGGGTACATCAACAGTGTCTATGAACACACTGCCAAAACCACAGGAATGGACACATCAAAAATACCAATGTGCAGAAATATCTGGAAGCTGATAGAATGTGCAATTCAGGAAAAAAATAATACCCACAGTAACTTTACTGTTTACTTGCATCTGCTTTTCAGACAGTCACATATGATATAACATTCAACAAGAGTGATTTTTCACATATCAGTGATATAACCATTAAATATATACCCTCAGGAGATACCTCTGCTTTTATGGGTTTGTTTAAAATACTTCATTATGAACAATTGTTAATTATAACAGCTTAATCATTGCAATGAGATAACACAAGACCGCAATGACTGTACAAATAAAATGTTTTCTCTGAATGCACCTTGGTATTGGTGCACTCAGCAAGCAAAACTCTTACCTTTACTCCCATTAACTCTTACCTTTACTCCCATTACCTTTACTCCCATTAGCAGCTCATTTGCTTCCCCCAATTAATCAGCTACAAAGCTGTGTACAGCCAACCTCTGCACTTACACCACCATACAAACACATATGTAATTACTTGCTGCCATTAAGTTGTCACTTTACACATCCATAGCACGTATGTCATCATCTGCTTACACAGAGCATGGAGAAGGAATCACACAAGCATTCTCCCTGCTTCAGAGACATGGAACATAGACTCAACAGAGCTGTGCTACTTTCTCCTGTATGTATTCATAGAACAAAAATCTATTTTCCTATTATCCAGAAAACTACAACGTTTCTTTAGATTGTTTTTACTTTTCAACCAGGAAGTCTTATTTCTGCACTGAGAAGAACTGTAGAAGTCTTATTTTCTTTCAGCTGTATACAGGACATATAAACAGCCTAAAGCTCGCAAAAATCCTTGAGGCCTGGCAAGTGACACAGGACCTCTGGCATCCCCAGGATCCAAAATTAATTTCTTCCTCACTGTAGGCCTAGCCCAGGAACCTAATCCCTGAGGTCACTGGGAGTGTCATAGTGCCTTAGCCCACCTGCAGAGGAGGGGCTGTTCACTCTGCTCCAGTGGAAGTCAGAGAAGGATCCTCTTTCTCCACCACTTCTCAGATGGCCATCAGTGCACTGGGCAGTAACAGATGGTAAAATCTGACCTGGCTAACAGATGTCATGGACAGCAGCATCAATGAGTGCTGAACTTGGAGCTGCAACTCTACCTTTACAAACCTGCCTCCATCTTTAAGTTGAATGGGGGCATTCTGACTAAACAGCTTTCATCTTTTACATGACTTTTTGTTTATTTAGATAATAAAAGCACCCACTTTGTGTGAGTTAACAAGCACAAGTACAGCAGAGCATACCATGTGTGTGCACCAATTACTGCTGTAGGATATGAAAGTGCAAATACCTGAATACCTTGCAGATTAGTCTCCAGTGGTTCTTCTTTGTGTGTTCTGAGTTCATTTTGCCAGATTACTTCTTTTTCTTTTTAGGGGCAGCCTGAGACAGATATGCTGGAACAGCAGAAGAAAAAGCCATCTGAGTATGAATTTAGTCAGAAAAGACAGAATAAACACTGCAGAAGTCAAAACATCATTATTAAAGTACTGCTACCCCCTACAGTCTATTTGACTGATAAATGCAACATACCATGCAGAACAGGTAAACAAGCAACAGCAAACAAACCATGTCATTTCATAGGAAAGGATGGAAAATATTTGCACTGCTCCTTTAGCAATTGTTTTGAACCTCCTGAACTGAACCACCCTCAAGACTACTGGCAGTGCTTGAAGCTTTGCTGGATTTAGTGGCTGCTTTGCCAACCCTTCTCCTGCTCCCCTTCTTCCCCTTCCCCTGTTTTAGCTGGGGTACAACATCTGCATACACAGACACCTCACTGGCTTAGGCCAGCTCACCCACAGTGTTGCACATTACAGGAAAGCTACAATCCAAACCTAATGAAAACTTTCCATCTCTTGGTTACTGAGGAACTGGGGATACATGATTTGTCACCAAGACCATATCAACTGCCACAAAAATCGGCATAAGCTTGCATTGAGTAAAGTGATGCTGCACCATTTCATACAAGCAGAGAATTTGGGAAAATGTCCTGAGAAATTCTTCTAAATTCATCAGAATGAACACCACAGAATTGTTTTCTCTTGAGGCCAGTAAGAAAATGTGTGTTCTACCTGTGTGAAAGAGTCAGTTAACTGACCTTAATATGAAGATAAATCATCATAAGTACACATATTGCAACTTCACATAGAGCTGGGTGAGAACAGAAACATTACAGAATGCCCAGAGTATACTTCATTTCTCCTTCGTTGGTATTTTCCTTGATTCTGCTCATCTTTCAAATCTCCAGGCAGCCCCACCAAGCAGACACTGCCATGGGCCATTTCAGGCACAAGTCCAAGTCTCCTCTAAGCCTGCTTCTCCCAGTCCTTGCCTCTCCTTCCCATTCTGTCCTGATAACTGCATGGCAGATTGATGTGTCACCTCATCACAGGTCAGACGGCAGCACAGAGGTCTAATTAAAATCCAGATCCAGTAGCAAAAGACCCACCCACTTGTTCCCAATTTCAAACACTTCTGTCTGCTAAGTTTTTACCCTTCTCTGAACATAAGGCTCTACACGTCCATTTCAAACAGGTTCTAAAATGTATTTACTGTGCATGTAAAGTACTTTGCATAAAGGTATTTTTTTCATATTGAATATCGCTGAGCTTGGGTCTCTTATGAATATTGAGGCAAGCCTGAGATTTTTGAAACTTGGGGTAATGTGATTTTAGAAGATACAATCTTCCCTAAAAGCAATTCTAAAGATTTTGGGTCCCTCTGAAGATTGCTGAACCTGATCACCCAAAATCACCCATTGTTTTAAAACATTAAGGCAAGGTATATTGTGAAAAAGGACAGAGTGGCCACTATTTGGGTGAGATGAAATGATTTACATATCAGTAACATCCCATGGAGCTCAAAACCACGTCCTTTCCTGGCAGGCAAATTCTGCCAGTAGCTGTAAGTATATAATCTCCCTATAGTAAACTGTAAGGCTAGAGTGGAAAATTATAGATAAACTGTGCACTGAGTAACTAGAGGGAGTCTAAAGTTGAGGATCTAATAATTAAGTCTTACCTCTATCAAGGTGCAACAAGAATAAGCTGAGAAATGCAAGATTGCCTGACAAGACCCCAGGCTCTCCACAGCTGCAGAGATGCCTCATTGTTCTGGAGAATTTTAGGGCTGATCTCCTGTGGAGGGAACATGAGACATTTCTTTTTGCTTCCCTGCTGCTGATGCAGGTGTCTGGAAGGTACATTTACCCATACACTCCCTTCACACACTCCCAGTGCTGGCTTCCCCTTTTCAGGGCTGCTCAGGCACAGTGAGCAGCAGGTGCACAGGGAACAGCTCTGGGGCAGCCAAACTTCGGCTGGCCTGTGGCAGGGAAAGCCCAGGGAAAACTCTCTTTTAAAAAAGAGATGTCTTCCTTGGAGCTCTTCCATTTCAAGCTCTGCTTTGCACAAGCAACTATCCTAGATTTATGATTTCCTGGTGATTATTGCATATTCAACAGCAGCTGACACTTCACCCTGCAGACTGAAGGGAACACCCAGGACAAGCAGGTGGTCACTCCTTCCCCTGGACTCTTCCTCTGGATTTCTCTGGATGTGACAGTGCCTGAGTAACAAGTTTATGGGACTCTTCCTCCAAACCCAAGACAGTTTCTCTCTGAAATGTGCAAATGATATGGCACCAAGTTCTTCCATTTTACATTTGCATGGTACTATGGATTCTCAGCTTTCTCCTGCTCTGACAGAAACCGTATCATGGGTTGCTACAAATTCCCACTGAAAGCAAGTGGAATGCTCTCACTCGCTTCAAGGAGAGCCAGAATGGCTTTTGTGTTAAAGTACAGCAAATGATATCTATTCTCTTGGGCAGCATAAAATAGTGTACTTGGTACATAAAAGCTGTTTGGCTAAGAAAAAGGACCCAAAATTTCTCTCTTTAGTACTTCAAACCTTTTAAATGACTATGGCCCTCCAGGCATCTGCAGTACTTTAATAGGGCAGTGGAGGAAGAAAAACTGGAAAACACACAACTGAAATATGAGTAAATGACTGAATCTACAACACAGACCTGTAGCAAGCCTGGTTTCACTGCCAGTGAAGTCCAAGACAAGTTTCATCTTCACAGCAAGCAGCAGAACATTTTTACTCAGTATGAAAAAGCATGAACACTTTACCAGTTCATATATTTAAAACATGTTGCCCGTAATTGGGTCAAGTGAACGTTTACACCACATGATTTTTCCTCCCAAGTTCCTAAAGCTCTTGCAAAGTCCAGAGCCTTCTTTTTGTACTTTCTGAGAGAGACAAAACAGTATGAAAAGTCTGGGTTAGCTCTACACCTTCCTTTCTCAAGCAGAAGACAAATGTGTCATTCTTACTTCAAGATTAAGTTATATTACCTGGGATATTGTTGTGGATTTAAAATCTGATTTAATTCACCCCAACATCAACTTACAGAGCAAAATCTGACCTTTCCTTACACAGCCTGCAAAAAAGTATCCCTGGCAGGCTGAAGCACACAGATAGGAACAAATACCTTTATCTGTTCCAGGGTTTGCACACACACACTCTTTGCAGCCTGCAGTGCCCACTTTGGTAATTCTGAAATCTAAGCCCTGCACGGTACCACTGCTATTTGTACCGCAATATTTGCTATTTGACTGGGGGATGAGATCCACAAAGAATACCACTTAAAAAGAAATTCTGACCCATAAAGTCACTATCCTACTCCATAGGTGTTTTCTCTGCCAAATGCAACTGGTCCAAGTCTGTCATCATGGGTCCCATCTGCCTCTCCGGTGACCCCGTACTGGTAAATCCTACGCAGGTAAATCCCCGAGGAGCTTGTTCCAGGAAGGGCCTCTAATGCTGCATGTGGAGAGGGCAGATGGGACTTGCAGCAAGCCACAGCTTGATCATCCTGAGAAAATGCCACTCCATAGCCAGCACCTCTCCTTTAACACAGGTATGGGGGGCCCAAAAAGCCCCTAAAGCAAAGGAACAGCCCTGCTTGGCCTCACAGGGGCTTTAAAGGCTGTGAAAAAAATCAAATGCTACATGAATAACATCCAAGAGTCACAGGCACAGCCTTTGTTAGTGCTGAATGCAATGATGATGATGATTTGAAAAAGCCAAACTTTACATCAAGAATCTGACTGAAGGGATTTGGATCTGACTAGACGGTTTAAGCTAGGAGATGTTCCTTACAGTAACCCAATCTAGCTCAATGAGACTGTTACATCAAATCCATATTTTTATTTTTACATGCACAGTGGAACTGCACTACCAAACATATTGACTTGAGCTGGCCACAAAGGAAAGTGCTGGCAAAAACTATTCTGAAATAATTTTAGTTACAATAAAATGCCTGTGCTGCTCTGGCATGTTCCATCAAGAAACGGTTCACAAGGCTCTGCCTTGAAGCTTACACTTATTACTTACATGAACAGAACCCAGCACTTAGGATGAACCATCTGTGTTTTAAATACAGGGGACTGAGGCATGGAAAAAGAATAATGTCCATCCTCTCCTAAGAAACAGTGAAAAATACTATCCAAAGTAAATACATGATTTGTGAACTATTACATATTGGACTTTTATTTTCAGTTAGATGTTTCCTAATCCTTTTAGGACCAAAATATCATTAGTCTAATTGAAGACTATGTGCCTTTATTTCCTCCTTCCCCTCGGAGCAAGGCCACACCAATCAGCGTGTGTTCATCCTGCAAATCAGTCTCTGGGAGCAGTGTGCTTTCCTCAGCAGCTGGATGCTGGCTTCATCACTGAGCTCCACTCAGCTGCACTGCTACTTGCCACTAAAATGCAGCACGTCAATCACTTGCACTGCTCACGAGAATTAGCACAACACAAGTCTAATTAGAAACTAAACACTGTGTTATCTGCAATGGTTTGGAGATGGAGTAAGCTGATACGTGTTTTAGGAACCTTTCTTGCCGCACAGTAGTTCGTGATAACACCCACCTCACAGCCCATTAGCGAATCAAAATATTATACTGTATAAATACTACTTTGCTCTTTTCCTTTTTACAGAAGCCCCAGGTCTCAGAAGCCTCCATTACCGAGCACATGTGTCTTGGTTATATTGGAACATTGTAGGAAATGGAAAGCAGCCCTGACTGTCCAAAAACAGCAAAATGAAAGCCAGTATACTGTATACTTTGGTCCTGTCTCTAGAGAAGCAGCCCCAACTAGCCTCCAGACATTTTACACTGCAATACCTATTGGCAGAACCGAAGAAACTCTACCCTGCGTGACACTGCATGGACTGTGAGTCCGTCTGCGCTCGGCTGATCCCTTTTGCTCGCTCTTTCCTGAAGAAAACAATGTAACCCACTATAAATCCAGACAACACTACTTCAAGCTTCAACCTGGAATCCAAACATGAGCAGGGGGAAACCTGGCAAAGAGCTGAAGGCAGAGATGTACATGTTTAACACAAGAGAAGGACGTGAAGGGATATGCAGCTGTTTCACTGCACAGGGTTTCTCCAAGGGGAATTGGAGAGCACAGATGTAGACCACGTTCTCACTTCTAGCTGAGATAAACATTTACAAGCCATTCATTTTAAACAGGAAGGCATAACATTAGGACACGACCTTTACTCCAGTGTGAAGGCAAGCCACCCCAGCTCACTGCACTGCAGACATCCAGGAGAGATCCACACTGTTCCACTGCTCTGTTATTACAGGTGGGCTGGATTTTAGATTCAATGAGGAAGGTGCAATTTTACGGCTCTGTGGAAAAATCTCTGAAATGCTGGTAGCTAGATGTCTAATGATGCCAGACTGGTGCTGCAAACCATCATACACAGATAAAGCACTGAAGAAAACATCTGTGTGCTAATGAACGAGCATGTAGGCAAATAATTCTAAACTGTACGTGCAGATTTGGTGTCATTACACTACTATTACAGATGCCTACCCTGCTTTTCTTCTTTTAAAAGGGTGCAATTCTGATGCTTTATCATTAGCTTTCTAGCTGGAAGCCGACAGAACTTGAAAGACAGCAACAAAAGACACTGGAAGATTAATTTACAGAGAAAATCTGCAGATTTTGAAAAGCCACAGTCTAATTGTAGCTTGAAAGATGAAACACAGTTCTTGTTTGTATCACATCCATGCTTCCCATATGGATATATCTGTGCAGACAATTTTTTACTGTGGGAAACTACCAGATATTGTTTTGTATTAATTGGCAAGTAGATATTTATAGCAATTTCTTATAAAAATTGAAGTAGGTCAAAGACTGAAAGGTGGTAAGTTTGGGCTTTTGTATTCCAGCCTGAGACACTTTAATGGGTGGATCTCCTGCACAAAGCTGAATGCTTTGAAACCTCTGGAAGGGCTATCAGCCAGTTTTCTAGATTAGCCCTTCAACATTGTCATTTCCAGAACGACCAATGATTTTTAAACTTTGGCTCACAATCTTTAAAAAAAAAAAAAGCGTAATTTCCATACAAGCCATGCTAGAATCTGATACCCTTGCACGAAAAAAAAAAAAAACGTAAAAACAATAAAAGCCATCCTAAAATCTGAAAACTCTGCATAAAAAAAAAAAAAATCGTAATATCCATACAAGCCATGCTAGAATCTGATAACTCTGCATGAAAAAAAAAAAAACCCAAACAAAACTGTACAAATATATTAAATGTAAAACTCTTCCCTGTTGTGAAACTGGCTTCTCAACACTAAAGGCCTTACATGGACCCTCAGCCTTAGCTTACAATTCCTTTCAATCAGGAGGAGACAGAGGAACCCCTCAAGAGGTTGAGTTCAGGCTTAGAAAACAATTCATTCCAACACCAAATGCAGAGAACCAAAGCTTTGAAAGGTGCAATTCTGAAAGCTTGAGAACATTTTTTTTTGAAGAAGCACCAGATACAACCTTGACTTGGAAATACAAACTGTACCCAGCTGGAAATGGTCTTTTGCATTATTTAATAACCTGTAAAATGCTAATGCTGTATTTAATTTTTGAAAACTGCACTCTTTAGTGAAAAGCAAGTATACTACTCCTGGTGAGACAGATATGCTGTGCTTCGTGAGGTTCTAGCATTTTCAGATAGGCTACTCACACAAACTTGATTTTTACTAGAAAGTTTCTTTCATTCTGGAATAGTTTTATTGCCATTGGGTTTTCTTCAATAATAACATGTGTAAAACAAATATTTCCTGTGACTCTAGGAACTGCTTCAGACACTCAGACTGGAACTGCAATCCATATCCATAATACACTCCACTGATATCTTGGATCTAAAAGCATAGATGAACTTGAAAATCAAAACTAGTGCTACTCTCTCATCAGATCAAAAGCAAATAATTAGGAACTGTTTTAGAGAACATGGCTGGCACCTCATTGAAAAATGGGGTACAGATTTTAAACTTCAAACAAAACTCAGTTTTGAACAATTCTAAGCAGGCACAGGAATTGCCTGGGAGCTTCTGCTGATTTTCAGTTAACTTCCAACCGAGAACATGCAAGAAGTGAAACGACCAGGCCTGTCACGTCCTACCCATGAACTTTTGAAGAGAGCATATTTTTATATACAGTTCTAGTAAGGAAAAAACAAAATTAAAAAATCCGAATTTAAAGCAATACTCAACTGCTGGGAACCTATTTGTAAGCATTATGTCAGCAATTATATCAGCATTAACTTATGATTAAAAATTCAGGAAAAAGTAAGATAAAAAGAAGGAAAGACTTTGGGAAACACATAAAACTCACAAAGTTTTCCTTACTTAATTAAAGAATGGTGCTGGCTGGCATTGCCAAGCTCTGCAGTGACTCTGGCATGTCTGATTTTCCTGGAAAATTCTGATTTTAGTTTTCTTTTGTGAAATTTACTGTTCCTGTTTAAAGGGGTTTTCTTCCTAAGAGATTCCTTCTCTGTTTATATGCAGATGAAAATTATCTAACTTGAGATGGTTGGAATAATGAATAGAGCCCAGAGACAGTTAAAAAGGAGGTGCCTCTTTAGTGCAGAAAACCAGTACAGTCCATCTGCAGTTTAACAAATCAGTAGGATCTTGGTGCAAGGTGTATAAAGCTGGATGTTCTTTTTGCTATAGGCTGGCTTTCAGATTATAAATATTATGAACTCCTTTTTTCTGAGAATTAATTGCCATATATCCAGGCCAGTCTGGTCAGGTGAAAAGCAGCACAGGGCAAGACTCAGAAATTAGAATTTCAGTTAAGAGTCAAAATACATTAATAAAGGTATGACCTTCATAAAAAAAGAAATGTTCACACCTACATAATGTATATCTGTATGTTTTAGATTGTCCAGTATTTCTGGTAATAACTGTAGTTATTGCACAGAGAACAGTAATTTGTCCAACCAAACCATAAATAATTAAGGCTGGGATTTTGACATCGGATCTGTGTGGGTGGATTTTTGCACCCCCGCGGATTCAATGGCAGGATCAAAGATTAGGAAAGCCAGAAATACACTCAGAATGTGAATATTGCTCAAGTCCATCACCTGGCATTTCCAGTGCTTTCACTGCCACCCTCCCATCCGAGGGCCTGGGACAGACATTTGCAGAGTAGCAATCGATGGCATTCTTGTCCTGTATCAGCCAATTCCTACCCCATCCACCTCTTCCAGTTATGAGTTCAAGCCAGGAAAACAAGCTGGTGCTTGGAGTTTCACTTCTCCTGACTATTCTAATAAAATAAGTTTAGCCTATCTCCTCCTCTCAAGCTATCTATCAAGCTTATATTATAGGCTTTATTTATTATTTTTTTTTTTACTTCCTAAAAAATAGTGTTCATTTTTATTTCAGCTGTTCTGAAAGCAATCAGAGAAAAGCTACACAGATTGCTGGTGTTTATGGTGGGGGGCAGGGGCAGATCTGCTGCTCCTGCTGAGGAAGCTGTGGACGGCTGTCACACAAAAAGTAACCCCACGTTATCAAATACCCTCGTTTCTCTTGATAAAAGAGAACTTGTTGCAGTAACATTTGGGAATCTTGACTTAAATCATCATCAAAATACAGCTCCCATTCACATGGAATAAAAGGGAAAATATTACAGCTGACATTAAGGACAGAATAAGCCCAAATGATGTTCCCCAGTTGCCTTAATTTGTGGGAGAAATTCAAAGCTGATCAAAAATTCAGCTAATTTCCATGGAAACAGGATTTCAACTTGTGAATCAAAACTGCACAAGGGCCAAAATGCCAAACACAAATTATAAAAATATTTTTCCCCATTTGGATTCTCAAAATAAGAGGCAAATAGTTATACTGAATAGAAATAATGAATCCAGAAGGGGCTGATTTTTCATCATCCACATTATCTTTTTTTGTATAGTGCATATCTACCTATATATGTCTATGTTTGGAATTTTTCATTAAATGTCCTAATATTAAAATATTAACATTTTTAAATGGTTTTAATATCTGTAATAACTTAAAAGCAGAAAGTATGTGGAGAAGACACATCAGCATTTAGTTCAGCATCTCACCATGGGCCAGTCATGATCTGGACTTAAACTTTGCTAATACTTTGTTTATGGAGACAGCTAAATACATTTTTAGTGAGTATCCCAGTGGAAACATTATCAACAGCATTCTCTGCTTCAGAATTATCCCTTCACCTGAATAACCACAAAGAACTGGACAATTATTCCCCTCAAACACATTGGGAGTATATGATTTCTCTAAGAAAACAAGGCTCACTGTTGTACTTTTGTCTTTGCAGCAACTCAGGTTCTTGCAGTAAACACCTGCAGTAACAATTAACACTGGCAATGACAAAGCTGTGTAAGAACTAGATTATTTTATATTTTTCAGTATTTCAGCGTAGGAGGTTTTTCAGTCCTCTTTCAGTTTACACAATTTTTCATAATCTATAAAACAAACACAAAAGTGCAAATATCCAGTTCAGCCCAAGGATACAGAGCCGCATGTGGTGTTCTGCATTATACCAAAACTGCTGAATTTTTTAACATCTGACTGTCTAGGAAGAGCTTTTTCAGATGACATAACTTGGAGAAATTTTAAATTTTCTATAAAGATTGTGCAGTGCTAAGGCTCTGACACAGCTCAGATTTTAAATTTATGAAAATAAGAGAAAAAGTTTAGCAACGTTGTTTTTCAGCTCTTAAAACAGTGAACAGATTCCCTTCCAAACTGAAGAGTAGCAAAAAAAAAAAAAAATTTAATTTAAATTACTACGAGTCCTTCCATCCTATAACAATTTCATCCTGCACATAGGTGGCTGTTTGTTAATTTATTTTTTTCTTTGGAATATCTTTACTATTTGATCAGATCTTTAAGATGGTTCAATATTTATCCACTATTTTTTTCAGTTTTATGCCCAATTTTCTTTTATAATAAATAGCATGCACTGGAGATATATATTGAAATACAGAATACTTCAGAATTGTTATTTGTTCTGCTGGAGTTTATTTATTTTTTCCTACGTAACCCTGTGTTTAAGAAACCTTTGAAGTACTCCCAAAATAAAACAGCAATGTTACACGTAACTTAAGTCAAGGAACCATGGTTTCCTAAAGATAGCTTCTAATGAAAGCCAGGGTTTTTTTTACACCACCTTTACTGATGCAATTATATTTAATCACTGTTAAGAGTCAAGATTTTTAGCAGCTAGATGAAGTATACTGGATTAGTTTAATAGCCATATCTTTCTCAGACTTTTTAAAACCTGTTTTTCTTTCCATTGAAGCAGAGAGCGAGGGGATTGGAAACTTCCAGTGATTCTTTTGTAGACTAAAGTGGTTTAACTCTGCCTGCTCATAGAAGAAGACAACTCTAATTCTCACGGGTCAAGAAAGAGAACAAACAAAAACTACATTCCCTCTCTACATTAGCCAGAAGCACATATTGTCAGAAAAGAAACAGGACAGAAAACATTAGCTGCTGTACCAAAATATACAGGCATAAAATAAAATCCTTCAGGAAATATGAGACCCAAATCTTTTCAAAGTTTTATGAAAAAGAGAGCCCATGCATTTAGAGCTAAACTGGATGAATCCATCACTTGACTCAATACCCCAAGGAAAATGTGGCACGTAGTATATTAAGTTAATAAAAAACAAACAAATGTACAGCTAATAAGTCTGAAAATTCAAACCTTAAGTTCCTCATTATAAAAGCCACAAGTGACTTTCTAAGCAGGACTACCCAAACCACTATGCTGCGTCCCTGGGGACAATCAGTTTTCCTTCTCATCTTCTTTGCTGCTTTTGTACTGATGTATAAAAGTTTAGTTGTCTGGGGCTCAACCACTTTCAGGCAGCTTTGAGCAGTCACCAGCCTAGTGATGAGATGACCACACGTGATGAAAGGACAAGGTTAACTCACAGTTTCGGAGCTAGTGTTGGTGTTTCATGTGCCACATGATGAATAACAACATGAGAGGCCCCTATTCTTCTGAAATATAATTGGCTTTTCTTTAGAGAACGGCGTAGAGGAACACAAAAAACTGGGGTAACATTCAGGTCACGCTCAGACAGATTGACTTCCTGGTGCCTCTTTCAAACCTCATCTTCCTCCTTCTCCTCTCTCGGAAATGCAAACGGATCACCCCAACTTTCCTTCTGACAGCTGTGTTTTCCATGCAAACATTTGGTGGCTAACTAGAGATTGCTAACCCAGAGACCCCTAAAGGCTGGCTCTTTGATTCCATTTGCCTCCAGACACGCTGAGCTCCAGAGCAGCCTTGGTGCTTTGTCCACCTCACTGATGCCCAGTCACTGCCCTGTGGTTTCCTTCTGCCTCCCTGCCAAGAGGGCAGAGTCTGCTCAGCCAGACACAGCACCACTGCGCACTGCTGAACCAAACAAATCCTTGTGGCTCCCTTCCCACCAGTCCCAAATCTTACTTCACTTTTGTGCATTGCTCACAGGTTCATCCCTCTCTTCCCTCTCTCCTGGACTCTGCTGTGTCCTGCAAAAGTGGCTGTTGTTTTGCTCCTTTTCCTGGATAGTTCAGCTGCTCTTATTCTTTGATTCATTCCTTTAGGGTTAGATTTTTTTTTTTTCTCAGCAATTCTCCTGTAAACTGGAATCACATGTCCCACAAATGATCCTGTCTCTAATTAGGAGATCTTTTATGTCTCTAATGTACATGTGCATGCCAGAATTTTCCACCACACAATGCAAGCATCTATCCTCTTCTCTGCTTCTTGCTTTTGGGATTTAGAGAAAAGTATCCCTCTGCTATCTCCTGTACATTTTCCTCAAATATTTTTCCCAGCTGTTTGGGGGTTTGTGTATTCAATTCCTGGCTATTTTATTTCGCTCTTTCATTTTGTCTGGTGAAAGTGTAAGAAAGCTGTACCTTCATCTTGTAATTTTTATCCCCTTTGTCAGGCTCATACACAGACACAGCTCTTCCACATGGGCCTGAAATCTTGGTCTGGCAGTTTCGAATTCTGAGGGGTCTGGTTCCTTGCAGGGGGTTACTCTGCCCTCTTCTAGGTGCCATTAATCAGATTTTTTTTCTCTTTGTGGATCTCTCAGCCTGCCTGATGCTAACCATGCTTCCATGCACACTATGCTAGGTAAATAACATGAGGGCTCCACATTTTGCAGCAAACTCCATTATCCAGAGAGCTTTACTACTCATAGCATGTGGATATCTTAGTTGGGTACGATGACAATAAAACACCAGTGTTTCAAACTATGCTCCTCTTTCTAAGTTCCAGCTGGGCTCCCACAGTCACTGTGACAGGAGTTTGCTCTTACATGTTTGGCAGACACTCCAAATCTCCTCACCTCCATCCGGCCAAAGTAGCAAATTTCTTTTCCTAGACTTCTAACAGCCATCTTTAGGAAAACTACAACATTCTGTAATGGCAAGTGTCCTACGAAGAAGTGATGGTGTCAGTCAGTCCCAACTGCAGATAAACATTCTTGCCTGCAAAATTCTGGAGGCAATGCTTGACCCTAACAAATCACCTGGCAGAACAACTTCTCTCTTCTGCAGCACAGCTCCCTGACTCCATAGCAGACACAACCTGTCTCTCCATTAATTCATGCCTCTAAGAGCTTCTAAGCTCCATAAGCTGAAGGGAAGTTACATTTTAATCACGTACATAAGCTCTGATAAATACTCAGAGGCTGTGCTCTGGGAAGATGCTCAACCCCACAGGAGCAGAGCACCCCGTGTCCTTGATGCTGGGATGGGGCTTGGAAGGTGGGAGCTCCTCACTGTCCCAGGCTGAGAAGCTCCACTGAGTCTCCAGCACAGATACATCTGCCTGGGGCATCCTGGTGCTCTCTGACTCTGCACCCTCAGCTCGGGGCTGGAGGAGGCCAGAAAGGATTCCCAGGACAGGTGGCACATCCAGGCGGTGCCGCACCCAAAGAGGCACAGGTCATGGACACAAGCACAACAGGGCTACACTTCAAAGGAGCAAAAACTCCTTAAAGTGCTTTATCAGAGCAAGTGGAAATTCTGAAAATGAGGATGTCAGAATTTAAATTGTTCTGTGGGATCACCGTATGCTTCATTTGGCCACAAATACCACCAAGCCACACCACCAAGTGACACACCCAGGAGAGAAAAGTGCTGAGATTCAAATTTTAAGAGCTGAGTTCTAAGATTTGGGACTGGCACAGGCCTTTCTTTTTGCAAATTCAATTTTAAGGCTCGATTTAATTGTTGCTAAAAATAAGGTAATAGAAGGGTTCCGGTCTTGCACTATAATGAACTGCAGGCTCAATTGTTTGAAGAAGGAAAATTGCATTGATGAGACTGGATCAAAGACAAACGAAAAAATCAGTTATTTCCTTTTGAGGGTAAAAAATTTGGGAGGCTCACGCTTTTTCAAGCAGCCCTTACTGTGGTTTAGAGGCAGAGAGATTTTGTAGTCAGATTTGATTTATTAACAAAACAACAAGAAAAAAGAGAAGTGGGCACATGAAGACTTCAGTGTCAGAGAAGACTCAAAGAAAACCAAATGTAGCAGTTCCTATTACAAAGTGGAACATGTTCCCAAGCTTGCTTTGTTTCAGAAATGAGCAGCAATGCAGACAAGGGAATGGCATTTGTAACAGCTACAACTGCCTGCCATGCCCAAGCAGGAAATCTCCTGCTAAACTTCAGAGGCACCACCATTTTTAATTCCTTGCCAACATATACACTTGTCACGACTGTTGGGATGCCAACCATTTCATGACAGAATACAAACAGCAAGAATTTTTAATCCAGGGAATGCTCAGAGCAAGTTATGTCAGCCCCTGTGCCTCATTCCAGAGTCTGAAAATAATACATGGCACAGCCATTACAATTAAATCTACATACACTTAAAATTCTTTAGTCTTTCATGCCTTTTTTAATGATCGTTTATTGTAGCCAGTTTACTAAATCTGAATTTTGTGGACACTATTTCCTTGTCCAATAATACTGAAATAAAAATTAAAAAAAAAAAGTGAAAAAAAGAGCAGAGAGGCCAGGTAATTTCTTGAATCCAGGCTGTACGAAACCAGTTTTATAGATGCAAGTCCTGATTACATCAACCAGCTCAGGAGCCCTAAACTTGCCTGTGATTTGGGAAGCTCTTCCAAACACAGCTGAGTGGTCACATGGTATTGATTGATCATGTCAGGCTGCTAAACCATATCTGGAAGTGGGAGAAAGATACACTGTACTTTCTTTAAACTACTATCCTATAAGCTGTATTTGTAGTAGTGCTGCATGAACTTACAAATTTCAGATAGTCTGTGTGCCTGTGACCAGCAGCTCCACATTTACACTGAAAACAACATGTCCTTAAAAACTTACTTTTCAACAACAGTGTGCACTCTGGAGTTTTCACAGAGCAGAAGCAGTTCCTTCCCATAAAAAAAAAAAATTTAAAACCTTCAGCAAAATATAAGAGTTATATCTGGAGTATCGCATGCCAAGGTTTAATCAAAGAATACCAGATACACTTGCAAAAGGGCTCCAATACCTTCCTTTAGCATTCCACCTTTTCCTAGCCTGCTATGTGTCTCAAGAATTGCTACAATCCCCTGAGAGACACATTGGGCTGAAGTGCCTGAAGTCTTTGAAACCGTGAGACAAGGGAGACAATGACCTCAGAACTGGTGGGGTTTTACTCAGCATCTGAACTGGGTTTCTTAAAAGCCACTGAGCCCCACCTCAGGCCATGTGAAGACATAGAAATGACAGGAAAAGGGGGAATGGCTTCACACTGACAGAGAGCAGGGTTAGATGGGATATTGGGAAGAAATTCTTCCCTGTGAGGGTGGTCAGGCCCTGGCACAGGTTACCCAGAGAAGCTGTGGCTGCCCCATCCCTGGAAGTGTCCAAGGCCAGGTTGGACAGGGCTTGGAACAACCTGGGATAGTGGGAGGTGTCCCTGCCCAAGGCAGGGAGTGGAACTGGATGGGCTTTAGGATCCCTTCCAACCCAACCCATTTCATTGTTCTGTGATCCTGTGGTTCAATGTAAAGGAAAAATTAAAGACCAGAGGTGTCTTGAAACTTTCCTGTTAAAAGCAGCACCTTTTCCCAGCCAGTTTAACAGGCACTGGTTCCAGTTCCAAGCAATGTGCGTGTGTGGGATATCTCCTGGGGCTTCAACCTGCTGGCCATGGGATGCCCAGGAGTGGGCACTCACCATACCTGATGAGGACAGAGGCATTTCCAGAAACCCCCCTTCTATCCAGAGCGGGTTTGTAAAGCAGGTGGGGAAACCCATCCATCTCATTTCATCACCTACAGAGAAATGATGCTTCTGGGTGCTTTAAATACAGGAATATCAACTTATTTGATGTATATCTATCTCACATTTTGCTTCCGTTGCATATGGAGCTTCCAGGGATAAGAATTCACATATGCTACTCATTGTTTATTTACAAATTTGCTTTAACTGATTATTAATACAAGCAAGTTATTGGAAATAGTTGAAATTGGAAAATAATTGAAAAATAATATTATAAGACTATGAAAGTACTTGGTAACCTGTTTGGTAATTTAAAAAAATATTATATTTAAGAAAAATTAGGAACATCACTTATACCAAAATCTTCGAGAAAGATCATGACTTGCCCAAAATACTCTAAATTAACATTACTCCTGTTCTACCTTTCTCCTGGTTACCCAGCGAATTTAAGCATCCCCTTATGCTATTTCTTGCGAGATCTTTTTGTTCCTTAAAATCTTAAAATAAAATTTCTTTTCTTTCCAATGTCTGATAGAGCTTTTTTCTCACAGGACCTCCTGCACAGGAATCCTGTACAGAGACAAAGAGCCACATACTGAAAACCACTGCTGTGTTTAACTAAAGCTGTCGGCGCTTTTTAAAACCCATCAGAAACAGGACTGAACATACACTCATCTCGTGATCATTCTTCAGCTGGAGATTGAATCAGCCAGCTGACTGCACAAATGAAGATTTTCTTTAGAGAAGAAAAAGGTTATAGCTAAAGCACAAAGTTCTCAAAATTTAAAAGATGCCAAAGGAAAAGTGAACTGTTATGACTGAACTTGCCTATGGCAGCAAATCTGAGTAACATACTCAGCACTGAAAGTTCACTTCAAATATTTTAAGTTTGGCAATATTCTAAGGAACAGAAAACAATGACAGTAAGAGGCAACTAGGCTCTCCCACAATTAACTTCCCTTGTTTCACTACTCTCATTTCAGTTGGAGAAAGTCAACACATTTGCAATTATCTAACTTAAGGATATGTATTAATCTTTATGTTACATACTGTATTTCTACTGCAGCACATTCCTTCTCTGGGGAAAAAAAAAAAGAAAAAAGGATTATCAGTCATTTCCTGTGGGCTGGAAAGAAATCCAGCTTGAAAGGCTCACAAGAGCAATTTAATATTGGAGCAACTGCACTGTCCATTCTCTGTATTCATTGCTCACCAGCTAAGTGAAGATCACTTGTGTACAAGGGCATCTGCTTTTCTCAGGTGGGTCTGACAAGCCCAAATTATTCCATTTCTTGCGGAATGACAAAGAAAACTGCAGCTGAGGGGAAAAAAATCCCACACAACCAAACCTCTTCCTTCACCTGAACACATCGAAATTAACTTTCAAGCAATTTAACAAGTGTGGGGTCAGCCTTTCCTCTCAGCTATTATTTATTGTATACACTGATGATGTTCTGAATACAAATTTATTTTAATTATTTGTGACAATATCATTTGGCATTAACTGATTTTATTGTTAAATGGGTTTCTTCCTCAAAAAATGAACTCCAGAGACTTTAATCTTAACAAGAATTCATACACTAGAATTCTTGGAATAGACCACTTCCTTAAAAATACATGAGGATCAAGTTTTAGAAGGTTTTAATTTCGTTTCTGATGTTGCAATTTATTCTGAGGTCTAGTCCTAAAGAGATATGTCTATTACTAGACTTAGATACTTCAGAGGTAGCAGTAATAACTCACTGTTTTCTTAACAAGAACAACCACCTCTTAACCAGACTGGTATTTTTTCTTTCTCTCCATTTTTAAAAAGAAGTTTCTTATGATGAAATATTTGTATTTTAAATTCAGTGTAAAATACATGGACACAAAAATCTCAGCTTTTTAACACTGCTGGCACTAACTAAAGACATAAACCATGACAAAAATCATCAAACTGGTAACATTTCCTCAATAGAAGTCATCCCTCTAGATAATTATTAAAGGCCTCAAAACTCCTGACCCCCAAGTACCTTTTCATCAGATACACAGCCCCAAACTGCTGCTCCCAGGTGATGCAGACATAAATGGGCTTCATAGCCAATAAACACAAGCTGGTTTGGACCAAGCTGTGAGAGGAATCAAATCATAGCCTCTCTACGGGCTCTTAGAGAAACTGTGTTGTGGCAACTCTCACACACCAGTGATCCCACAAGACTGACATTTCAGCTCATCTCAGCTGCCTCAGAGCTGACATAAAAGATGTACAACCCCTGAAGATAAATGATCTGCCACATACAGGGCTCTGCCCTCAGACACAGGCAATCCAAACCACTTTACATATTTATACACATGTATGCATGAACACACAGGTTTCCTATGCAAAACGAAATAACATCATTCTGTGCCAGGATTCCTGGGCAGCTTTTTCATGTGCTTGATGTAATCCACAGTTGGGCCATGCAGGCTCCAGATCAGCACGATGGATTCCTCAGCCAAATGGTAATTTACAGTAGTCATTTTCAGAAATAGGACACTGATGTAATGGTTACACAAGTCTTTGCCTGTGTTCATTAATACCTCTGGTGTTCTGGGATGCACAGTGTGGTACTTGTGTCCAGCTATCGTTCTTATCTACAGCATTTGGAGTGATAGCAAGAGAGAAAATAGGCATGCTTTGCCTTTATTGCAGAGGCACAGATGATGGGAGGATAGGGGATAACCAGCTCCAATAAATAAATAAATGAATCTGCAAGCTGTTGATTCCCCCACACTTATTACTGTGCGTTCTACCACAAATATTCTCTTTGATGCTTACAAGAAAGATGAGCTACAAAGGCTGCAAGAATGCTTATGCCCATTACTGTCTTAATTATAAACTTGTCTGTCTATAAACAAATGAAAAATAATGTCTGTTTGTAGGCCCAGGCCAAACTCCTAGGGCTATAAAGTGAGGATTCCATTATTTTTCATTTATCATAAGCAGCATTTTATATTGCCCTGAATGTGAACACCTGCAACATTAACAACTGTGCCCAACACACATTTAGAAAACAAAGTTTCTGGAATGTGTCTTAGTTATATATATGACCTAAAAGAAACCAAAGAAAAAAAAGTCATGTGTAAGAGAACATACTGATAGCCTCTGGAAAATGCTCTTTACATAAAATCCTATGACTACAGTCATGGAGAAGGGATCCTGATGTCACCCCAGCTGCCTGTGCTACACTGACAGAGAAATAAGGAAATATACTGGAAGAGTTTAATTCACTAAATGCAGTGGACACCACTACAAAACAGAAACCAAAAGCTCTAAGTACAATCAATGGCATAACCTGTACACAGACTATGCAGCTATTTCTACATTGCAGCTATTTCTATATTGCAGATATTTCTCAGGAGCTAAGCAAAACAAAATACAGTGGCCTATTCAGTGGTTCCTACTTTCCCTGCTTATACTACCACTTATTTTTCATAGTTAAACACTTCTGTATTTTGACACATATTTTCAAAAGAATAAAGAAAACGTAATACATCCTTTTATTTTTTAATACTAAGCAATTTCTTTACATATACATATATACATTTATATGTATTTAATTCTGGTAGTAAACTTGGGCTTATTGTTCTTTCTGCTTTGATTATTTAAACAAATATTGCACTGAAATTTTCTAACAATGCCATGTGCTCCATTGCACAAAGAGGATCCTCTCTGCTCTAGAATTATACCTTCATGCTTTGCACCAGATTCCACTTTGCAACTAAGTTGTTTGTTCTTTTTATTTTTAATCTTACCTTAAGCATCAGAAGACCTGCAGGAGTCCTGCAGACAGTGGGATGGAAAACTTCTGCTTGGAGACTTTCACTGTGCATTTTGAATGATGGTTCAGATGAGTAAGAGCTTTTCCAGCATTAAAATTATTTCTGCTGTAAATTTTACACTCCTGACAGGGTGACTACATCCAGGCTGATGTGCTGCAAAAATAATAAAAATAACAACTTTCACCACCCAAAAACAGGCAAATATGTATCAACTGAAGCAGTAAATGTCTGAAAGGGTTTTCTTTTCTCTGCTTTTGTAACTCTGGGGCAGGATATCAATATTAGCTGCAAGAGAAAGGCTGCCTGCACACTGCATTTAGATCCTGAACACACAAAGAGGTATGTAGACCAGTGAGAGTACAGAAGTCAGAGTTTTGCAAACACAACCATTTTTTAAACTGGGTTGTATGTTGGAGTTGCAAGCAGGGAAGAACAAGACATTTTTTGTGCACACATTTTAAGTTCACAAGGGCGGCGGATCTCAAACAATCCCCCAGACGAGGATTCTGTTCTTTTTGTGTCCTCAACCCGCTGCTGCCTGCTTCTCTCTCTCAATCCATGGGCTTCACGATGGCACTGCACGGAGCGGTGCTCTTTGCTGGGACACTGCCCTGTGCCACCAGGAAAAGCAGCAGCTCTCCAGCTGCTCCCCACACGGGCTGGGGAAGCAGAGCAGTTCCCTGCACTGGGCAGCAGGACAGAAGCAGGGCTTTGAGCTGCACACCGCGTGCATTTCAGCGCTGCGGGAAGGACCCACGCCTGCTCTTCCACTTCTACCTCACGTAGCCCGTAAAGTAACAGGGCAAACCTGACCTGGTGAATCGGCCAGTGTAGGGCTGACATCACTGCCTCTCAAGCCTCTTGTGGAATATTTATCACCAAGTTTTTCTGGCAGGCACAGTAACCATGGTAGAGGCTGAGGTGGCACTTCACTTGTTAATTGCACAGGCTGTAAACTCACTGGAGACTTCCTCAGGACAACTATGTCCAGGAAGCTGGAGGTGGAATTAACACTGCAAGCTTAAATCTAAGATAAAACTCATCAGTGGATGCAGAATTTTCACTCTCTCTCAGCAGCCAAGGGCCTCCTCCACACAGCTCAGCTTGGCACAAGCCCATCCTGCACCTGGTGCTCCACGAGGGACCTGCTGCGGATGCGTCAGGCTGGCCCTGGGTGAGCCACACCTCACAGAGGCAGGAATTCCTCCTGCCCTGCTCACACAATGCTTGCAGACACCTCAAAGACACTTTGAGCAGCTTGACAATTGCATCTTTAGTGGTTATTACAGTGCAAGTTTTACCTGTAAAAATGCTTGTCCCACACTGGAAAAATATGCAAAAAACACCACTCGGTAGCTTTAATAAAATTGAATGCATTTTTGTATTTATATTTAATAAAACTTATGAAATACTAAATGTAACTGTACCCATGTACAATCCACTAACTCACAGCTTTCTATAGCAACACATATGCTGTTGGACTCATCACGCAATTTCTGTAGGGGCAGGGTGATTAATTTCAATCCATACTTCTAAACACGTGTCTCACAGCATTAATGTATACTTTAATTACTGTGCTAAGCAGATGAGCACATAATAGCAGCTATCATTTCAGAACTTTACAGATGTGGTTCACTATTTGAAAAAACCCCTCTTAGATGAACATTTGCTTTACAAAAGCAGCAGACTCTTGATCCTATAGATGTTGCTTTATTTTAAAATCAAATCACAATTTCATGATACTCAGTATTGTTCTTAAAGCCTTGGGTTCTGCAGTTATGCAATTACATGACACCTAACAATTTTTAAGACTAAGTATATCTAACTGTCGTGTTTTATGCTTAAAACCTGTATCTCAGCAGCTCAAAAACCACTCTGCAAAGAAACTCTACAGTGCTCTAATATCTTCTAGCATTTAAACTACGGCATGATTTTCAAATCCAAGCTAATATTTTTCTATATTAATACCTGAAATTAGTAAAGCCACACTATTAACCCAGGAATCTGCTGTGAAGGCCAAGGCCAGCCAACAGCATCAGCTCCAGCAGATGGTCAGCAGAAACACCCACACCTCTTAAAGGGGCTGGACAAGAGTGATGTGGCTCACAGGGAGCCACTCTGCCTGTCCTGGTGCCAGCATCCCATGGGACAGCACGGGTCAGCCCCAGCACTGTCCTGAGAGGCTCCTGTGCACTCCTCAGCCTGCTGAGCAATGCTGCAGTATAGGCAGAGCGACAGGAACCGCCACGATGACCATCAGCACCATGAGAAGGGGCTAAGGGACCTGAGCAGGCTTTGGTGACAGTCCCTCCACACCCAACAGGAGGCTAGGAGAAGCCAGAGCCAGGTTATTCACAGTGGGGTGTGGTGGGAGAAAAGGGACAACAGACAGAATTTGAAATACAAAAGGTTCAGGTTAGAAACAATGGAAAACCGTTCTGCCATGAAGTCAGTCAAGCAGTGGAAGGGGCTGCACAGAGAGGGTGTGCAATCTCCATACCCAGAGGCTTTCATGACCTAACTGAACAAAACCTTGAACCACCTGGTCTCAGCTGGCCAAGCTTTGAGCAGGAGGCTGGACTAGAGGCTCCCAAGGTCCTTCCACTCTGAAGGATGAGCCTAGGACTGCCCTGTGCTGCTGACCCCTGCTGCCTAACTGGAATGTTCTCTGGAGCTCATCTCTTCTCAAAAAATTTTATTTGCTCTCTTCATTTCTCAGAGACCCTTACTCTTGACACCCTTCAGGCCCTGGAAAAGTGTCTTGTCTGACACTTGTGGGACTTTTTCCCGCCAAGAGCCAAGAGCTTCAGACAATTGAACTCCAAAATATTTCAGCAAATATTCTACAGCTCACAGGCTGGTTTTGGGCTTTATTGTTCTATAGAATGAGTAACAACACACACACACACACACGGAGCATTTAACATGCACAACAGAGGAGTGAAATATCTGTTAATTTTTTCCTCATCATGAACAAAATCCAATTTAGTTTAGGACATTTTTCCCTTATCTTTTAAAACATACAATTCCGTATCTCACCTTGACATATCTTTTCTCACTGAGGTCAAAACCACTGCTGAAATTGCAGGTATAAATGTATTTCCATTAATTTCCTCCTGCACATGTTCTACATTTTCAGCTCCCAAAGCATAGTGCAGAGATCAAGAAGAGCCTATGGCAGCTTCCATGCAGAACAGAAACCCAGAACAAACTGGCAGCCTGGCCCATGAAGAAGATTTCCACACATGGACCTGTTTTTATGGCTACTGGAATGCTGAGCATAACACCACCAATACAACCATACACTAGGGAACTAAGAAGCAGCAGTGTTGAGCTACCTAGAACCCAAATTATCTGACATTTGAAAATGCTCCTTAGGCTCTTACACGAGGTCCTGGGGACATTTTGGTACACAGACTTTACTGCTCAAGTCTGAAAATAGGACAGAGGGAACTCACTGAAACAAGTATTACAAGTAGTTTGAAATACACAGCTATAACAGGTGACTCCAAAGCAACTCACACACACAGTTAGCACAAACCTACCATACTGTTATTAGAAGACCACCTGCCTAAAGCAACTGCTTTAGTTCCTGGAATGCTTCTGTTTAATTTCTTTGTCTTGTCCAGCTGGGCCCTAACTCCATTTTGCCAATGTGTATAACTTCCCCTTAGAAAATATCAAATGGACAAATCAGGTTCCAGCCTCTGGAACCAAGATATTACTGAGCTCCATAAGCTATTAAGGGGTTTCAAATTATGGCAAACAAATCCCTCAAGGCTCACTTAGAAAAAAATATAAAAACACAGGTCTAAGCTTGCCAGACTGTCTGCCTCTCACATTCACACAAACCCGCCTCAGAAGAAAAAAAAAAAATCTTTATTATGTATGAGGTACAGACCATCTGCGATGGGCTTTGAGAGCCAACTTAAAAGTGGGGGGGAGGAGAGTGTTCCCAACTGCATTCACAGTCAGTGAAGAGCTTGAGACTCAGCAGCTGTCTGTGAGCAGGGAAGAGGTGGTGGGTCAGGATGAATGAGGCTGCACAAGACCTGCCAGGGTCAAGGATGGAAAGGCACATTGTTACACACAAACTGTGTGTAGAAGCATATGGAGAACAGCAGCAAGAACCAAGAAAACCTCGTGGAGACAGTAAGATCATCCTATAAACATGGTACTCTAGGAGTGCTGCTTCCCTGTCACTGTAGAAAAGTCAGGGATGATAATATTATTATGTGGCTGTAATACAGACCACTGAATGCCTTGTGCCATGGGAATTAAGAATGGTGACAACAGTAAACTGGTAGCAGCAAAGAATATAGGAAGGCTTTCTTTTTTACCCTTTCTTTTAGAGAATTACCACATCTTTCCATATCAGTCCTCAAAATTTTTGTAATTATTATGACACATCTTTTCACTACTCCACTACACATATCTGTATTAGCCATTTACTGTTATGCATACCATACAGCTCAATAATGTTTCATTTCTGAAAATGAAAAAAATTACATTTTTTTAAATTTTAACCACCGAAACTAGAGTTAGATTTAACCCTCCCTGCCCAAAAACCCCCAAATCCCATGAGAACATTTTCTAACTAAACCCATGAAAACATTTTCTAAAATCTAGCAGATTGCTGCACCTTTGTGTGTTTGCAGCTCAACAAACAGGATAGTTCCTCTGGCTGCACATGAACTGTGACCAGGTTAATATGAACAAACCCTTATAGGTGACTGTTCCTGATTCTGTCAGGAAGCAAATCTATTTACACCTTTGCTCAAGCCAAAATCATCACAAGTATTTGTCCTGTTTCATAAAATTTTGCAGGCTACAAATTAAACCCTGCATTCACTGATATCGCTGGCTAAATCTCACTCATGCCTGTGGGGCCAGGCTGTGACCCGGACCGTGAGTGTGTGCATGGGCTGATCCTGTGAATACTTACCAGCTGTGGAAGAGGCACTGGTGAATCTCGCCGTCACACACCGCACTACTCCCTTTTCCTAGTGCTCTGCTGCACCTGGCTGCTGAATCCGCGCTGAATCCACGGGCTCAGACCTCGGGCGTGCTGCAGCAGCTCCGCAGAGAGCGGTGCCCCTCCAAGGGCCGGAGCAGGACCTGCGGGTTTGCAATGAGGCAGCTCAGGTGCTGGTTCTGCTGAGGAAGCACTAATCCCCAGGGAAAGGGTGGGGTGGAGTGGGGAGTTTGGGGCAGTAGCGACTCCAAGCAGCTTCCAGGAGGCTTGCCAGAGCCCCAGCCCTGCTCCTGCAGAGCCCGCACACGCCAGGGCCTTTGGCAACATTCGCGCCTGCACCGGAGGCTGAGGCCTGGTGAGAGCAGGCACCTTCCACACGGGCACAGGGACATCACTTTCACTTTGCTCAAGCACTACAAAGACCAGGAGAAACAGCGCAGGAGTGCTGGGCTTAAATTTGCTCATTTATTTAAAATAAGATAAATTTTGCCAATATCTGTGCCAATATCTGTAGAAAATTTACTGGCCGTGCCTCTGCAACTCCACACTGGAGTCTGCATACACTAAGCATCAATTCAGATGAGCCCTTGCTTTGAGAAGGCCTTTTTACCCACCTATCTAGGAATATGGTTACGCCGAAGCAGGGAATTTTAAGTTGTTTCCCAGACTGTTCCTGAATCCAACTGCAACCTGTTTATTTTGACCTCAGTTCTTAGAAACTGTTGATGCCACGGTAGAAATATGCTGTGTGTTCCAACAGGCAACAAACAGTCCTAATGAGAGCACACTCCATCTGTGCTGCCAGTGCACACAGCCTCAGCCTATAGCTCGGATACGCTGGAGCTGAGCGTGCAGGGACGAGCTCATGCTGCAAGGGACGTCCTGGCACAGCAGAGCTCCCCGAAACAGGCCTCTGGGAGAGTCCCGAGGCAGCCAGGGTAGGCACCAGCAGCACTTGAGCTCTCCCCTCCCTGCTCTGAGTTTGCAGAGCACAGATGCTTACGTTTTTTAAAACGTTCCAAAACTACAAAGTAAAGAAAGCTGACTTGAAAACTGCCCAGTGCTCTCAAAAGGTAGGAGTTAAAGCGTGCAGAACATATGGCACTATTTACAGCCAGCTCACACACTGAATTCAAGGGAATTTTCCATCAGCCTCGTACTCTGCAAAAGGTACATTACAGAAAAATGCATGTGGGGATCCTTTAATTTCTCTTGCATCTTCCCTTATAAGATGCAGCTGGGGAGCAACACCCACTGGTATTGGTAGCATGAAACGGCGATCCTTTCCTGTTACCGAGGTCTGGTACAAATTACCGTGGATTTAGAGGCACTATATAAAAGACAGTGCTGATTTGTTTCTAAATTTGTATCTTGATTAAACTGTCAGGCTATAGCACAAATGCAGAGCTCACCTGACTTTAAAATCCTACAACAATAAATTATCCAAGAAGTGCAGTACAATTTGAAAATGCTTATAAATGGATCAATACCATGCTTTATGTTTAGATTTTACATCTTAGTCATGCCAAATCAAATGGAATAGAAGCAGCACTTTACATTCAAACTGTAAACTCAGTGTGCTCCAAATAAAACTGTATGTGAGGGGAGACTGTGAAGCAGGATTTTAAAAACCACCAAACTGGCCAACAGAATAACAACTGCATTATTATTTTCAGAATTATTTTAAACTGTGTTGTGTAAACAAAAAAAAAAAAAGGCGAAAACTCCTATTCTCAGCAACTCGCATGCAAACTTGCATGGGTCAGATCAGTGTTCTTCAGCATTCATCCCTGTAAACTGAGCAGAATCTGGTCTCATCTGTTAAAGCAAAGTCATTTACTCCAGAATAGCTTCAATGTTACTGAATGTATCTTAACTATCCAGAACCTCAACATCTAGGATTAGTGATGCAAACACACATAGGCATTGCGGCCTAATGAAAGAAAAAGTCAACACAAATATGGTCCAGCAAAAGCGAGATCAGCCATGCAGAACTTCCAAAAAGTACCTTAGGAATTAAAATACTATTATTAAAGCTACTGTCATTGAACTATGTTAGAGCTGTCACAGTTTATTGAGCCAATCTGCATAATGCAAATATTATAAAACAGAATACATCAGTTTTCCATCATGATTACAAGCCATTGCTGTACCTAAAGCTTTTGCTTTTTTAACTGATGTTCTTGTATGTTTGAACACAATTTTTCTACTTGCTTTTACAGGGTATCCATGCAAGAAAAGAGCTATTCTAAATTAATTAATCAACACACACCCTTCCAAAGAAGGAATATATGATAAAAGCATTACATAGTGAAATTCAGGCATATTTTTATACTCTCAAAAGAGGGTAATTGATCCTCCCCTCTCCCCAGTTTCAAATGTGGAACTTGGCTGCTATGGATTCTTTCCCACACAAATCAAGCCCTAGCTCTTTTGAATTGAAACAATATGGGATGATTATTGTGGGAAATTTTTTACTGTTACTGTAATTTAAAACTTTCTGTACCTAATTTTGCATTTTCTATAAATCAAAAACCCATTTCACTTAGGGCTACAATTAAACAGAGGAAATCAAAGACTAACTTCTAAGCAAGTCTTGCTATTAATCATAGGACAAACTAGTAGTACAACTACTTTTACTGCAGTTCCTTTCTGCCTGGGAACTACATTTTCATCTGAAGCTCGAGTTCTTCAGAGCAGTCTGTGCCACAGATGAGACAAATTAAACAGAGGTACAGTGAATGGGAGAGCACCATGTGCTGTTGAAGATGAGCCTGCCCAGCAGTCCAGCACAGGGCCACTGCAGAGACAACTACCCAGGGTCTGACGCTGCCATTCCAGAAGCTACCATGCTTCTTCCTTCAGCAGGAGCAGCCACCGAGTCACGGCTGTTGCTTTACACATCTGAACTGAAATTAGCATCTTTCTCTTTTTAAAAGAAAAATTTACAAAAGCAGTGGATTTCAACACTGAAGTTTGTATCGAAAACAGGACACATGAACGCAAAATTAAAATTGGAGTGCAACATGAAACCGTGTGGAATATGGAAACATAGGTCTTCTGTTTGTTCAAACTGGAAATCAGATGATGTATTTTTATTTTCTAAAAATAAAAAAATGCATATTGATCGCTAGACAAAATAAAACATGAATTCTCAAATCAACAGAAACATGTTTCACCCAGCTGTCTTTATTTTTTTTTCTCTGTCTCTGTTTCTCAAAGAAAAAATTTTATGTTATTTCTTTATTTTCATGTATTTTAGGGAGAGGTTTAATGTCTCATGGTGTTAGTCTTTGCAAAACTCCTACAGAGGTACAAGTCATACAAGTCATCACATTATTTACAGCAGTATATCTTCAATAAGAATAAGTGATACTAGTAAGTTATTCATAAAATATATGCTCAAAAGAAAAATTGGCTTCCAGCTAAATAATCCGCAATGTGTATATTCTATGCTAAAGAGGAGCCTCTTACCGATTGCAAAATTCAAATGTATCTTATAAAAAATTCCATTTTTTAAAATCAGACACAAAGAAAACAGCTGTGAGGAGTTTGAGGAGTTATTGGAAGGGCTTCTTACACAAACAAAAGAAAACCTTCCCAACACTGACTTACGACTCTAATACCGTGATTCAACAAAACCTGAATGGAAATGGTTTCACCTCTGAGCAGAATTAGATTTCAAAAGTAAATGACTTACTGAGACTATAGATTGAAACATTGTTTCACCATTGATTTTCTTCCTAACTAGGATCTCTCACGTACTTGCAATTCTCATTATCTCTGACAATGAACTCCTTTTGCAGCAATTGACACATCTGTTTCTCAAAAAGTGCATTGAAAACATGTCAGTGGCTATGGCACCAGGGGCTCCCAGGCCTTTGCTTCAGGCTGCTGAAACCTGTTCATCCCTTGGAGTACACCTTTCACTGAGGACAACAGGGAGCTTCTTCTGCCTTCCTCTGATCTGCCCATCAGTCAAAGGCAGGCACCCACCACACAGGAGGTGCAGGAGCAAAACAATGCCTGCAAACACAGCTTTGCCTACCAGCTCTGTTGGAAAGACTGGATGTCAACTGACCTAAATGGTGAAGAAAGAGTGGGGAAAACCCAAAAAATCAAACATAGAAGTTTGGAAGTCTCGTTCAAAGAGCATGAAAAAAGCCCAGAGCACCCACTTCATGTAGATAGCTATAAACTCTGCCCAGCTCCACAGTCCATATTGGAACATCTACACCTTCTCTTTTTCTGTTTAGCTTTATCACATTAATTTCTCCCATTTGATCTCAACTGATACTGTAAACAAAGGAGTGGAATTGCCTGCCCCAGCCAGCTTGCACACCCCTGGTGCTCAGGATATCCATATGCAGCTGGGCCTGGAAGTGGAAATGAGAGTCCAGAACCACTCGCTAACAAAAGCACTCTGAGCCAGCGGGAGACACCAAAATGAACACCAGCACCACAACTTAGGGCACTCACCCAAAGATTTTCAGAGCCATTAAAAATCAGACTATAAAGCTGCCAAACTGGGCAGAGGAATACTAGGAGACATTTCAGAGAAGTCTGGCTGCAGGACTCCTGCATTCCTACCTTTGGTTCAAAGCACTGGTTTGCCAGTCAGCACCAAATGACTGGGGATGAGGGGAGATGGGATGTGCTGGGGAGGGGAGAGGACATGGAAGGAGGACACAGAGAGTCCCAGTCCAGGATTACATGTGGGTGCACAGGTCAATCCTATGCATAAGCACCTGCAGGACTTGGTTTTCACAGCACATTTATTAAAAATGCAGGGAAATACTAAACCCAAAGAGCTTTTCTGGTGTTTCTGAAACACCGTGGCCTGCTGGAGCTGTCCACACGGTGGAACCAGCGTGGCTCTGTGCACTCAGCTGCTCCTTGCTGAGCACCCCGTGTGTGTCTGGGGCATGGACACGCTCCTGGGGAATGGACACTGGACACAGAGTGACCCAGACATCTGCTGCTCCTGCCACTGCAGTGCCACAGTGCCAGCGTGGACAAACCTGCCTCCTGGCTCCCAGAAGCCAAGCTCCTAGAACAAACAGAGGAGAGGCTGCTGCAAAAAGAAAGGAATCCTAAACTCAATTACATTTAGGCAAGCAGTAGGATAAAAAGAATAGAATTTTCAGAGACAGAAAAAAATCCAGCAAACAAAATATGTAAAATATGCTTATGTCTTTATTTTTAAAAGTTGCCTCCCAGCTTTCTGCTCTGCAGGGAGCACATAAAATGTTATGATTTGTAAGTTCTACTTTTCATGGTCATTGTTTAGTATTCTGTAAAGGTTTGGGGGATTGGGTTTTTTTGGATTTTTTATGCAATGATCTACCTAACCTCCCCATATAATCTTAAAATGCTATCAACATACCAGATTTTAATTACTTGCACAGCAGAATCCTAAACTGCAAGGATAAGAGACCAGGCAATTTCACAGCATCCTTCTCCCAAGCTGTTCCAATCTGACCTGGACTTTGACTTCAGGTATATTGATGCAGATGCTGTGTCTGTTAGTCTCTCCTATTATTTATCAGTGCATAAAACAGAGTGATTAATTTACAAGATAGTGGTGATGAAAGAACCTCATGGCAAGCAATACATAACCTTTCCACTTTGGTAAGGAATACCAGTGAATTTTGGGAGGCAAGGCCTCCCAAAGCTATGAGAAAAAGCCTCATTCAAAGGCAGTCAAGGCCTACAACAGCTACACCCCAGATGTAGAGTACAAGATGCCCCTTGTGCAAGGGCAGCACTGGACCCCTCAAATTCTGCAGACTCTGCATTCTGAGCAACTCTCCCTTCCCAGAGCAGTGTTCTGTGCTGTGTGTCGGCTGTACGTGGTTTCTTCAGACATCAGCTGTTTCTCACACCAGAAATCTCACGGGCAACACCAGATTCATCTCCAACTTACAAGGGGAGGTGCTGAGGCACGGAAAGAGGAGGAAACTTGAAGAGGCTTTTACTCTCATACCCAAGGCTGAGTGAAAAAGAATCTCCCAACTTCTCAGTCACTTTTCCAAACAATGGCATCACAATTCCCATTTCATCAAGGCCTAATTTCTGGACAATAGCATGTCTAGATGCATATTTTACAAATTAAAGGATATTGTAAGAAAAGATAGAAGAATGACTAAATAAAGTCTGTGATCAAAATAATCTGCAGTCCCAGAAGCGTTAATTTTTCTTTGTACCCATTATTTCTTCCAGTGGCTTCTACAGTAGTAGCTTATGGTACATGACAGACAGAAAAAAGCTGGGGGCTATATGAAGTGATTTGAGTGGGGCTTAAACTTTATGTAGGCCATCAGCACGAAGCTGAAATTCACTCTGTGAAGAGTGGCTTTATTTTTTTTTTTAAATTGCCATTAGAAGCAGACCCACCCAACAGCTACTGGTCACCTGTGGAAACTTTTCTGTCCTGAGCACTCTACAGAAATGCTCATACAGAGCTGGAACAGAGGCTGCAAGCACACTGGCAAAGTGGTTTTTCAGCTCAGTCTCCTGGTGTTAATTGAATTCTAAGATTTTTCTATTTGTTCTTCCATTACTTGCAACTTTAAAACTAATGGACACAGTTAAGGCGTAGGCCTAGTTTTTCACAGATTAATGTTCAGGCGAGCTTGTTAGCACTTCCCGCTGAACCTTCAATTGCTCTTCCATTTAATGTTTTAGGTTAGATTGTATCTCAGGAGGAACATACTGAACAAGAAAAGTTACAAAATTCAGCAACTGGATACAGGTGCACTCACCCCCCTTTTCCAGGCGAAATCCAACCCACCACCAAGCCTGTGCGAACTCTTCGGCGCATTCAGCTCAGCAGGCATCAAAAGTTTAAAAGCTTGCAGCAATTATTTCAACAATAATGGAATTTTAGTGCTTCTGTGTCCAGCCCAGAACCTTATATGGGTGCAAACCAGCCATATCCAGCTGACACTGTAAAGAAATCTATTTTGGGAAGAGAATTATGCTCATACTTTAAGTTCCTTCCAACTTGATAAAACCGATTGCAAGACACGGCCGGCAGTGCCCTGGACCAAAGGGACCTGCACAGCAAGGACACACAGACAGGTGTGGCACCCTCCACAAACATGCAGGTCTCCTTAGAAAATTACACTTCTCCTGTGTTCACTGACTTCCACTCTGGCCTGCTCCTTACAACAGTCACAACCACCTTCCAGCTGGCTTTCCTGTCCCAAATCAGCCCACTCCAGGCCACCTTGTTCCCAGCTGGCTGCACCCGCAGCCATGTGCTATTCCTTAATATAGTTCAATTAATTAATTAGATAGAAATCCTTTACCTTCTCTTAAGCAACACTGCTGAGCTTTGTTTCCTGAAAGCATTTTGGGGAGAACAAAATGCAAGCACCAGATAGATACCATTTTTATGCTGTTAAATACCACCCCCAGAAATATTTTGTGTTATAGAGAAGTAATTACTACTCTAAGTAAAGTGCTAAATAGCATCTTAAATGCGTACATGTGAATACTGTACATGCAACTTCACTTTTATTTACACCAAACAGGAGCACACTCATACAAAAAATACACAGATCTCATACATGAGACATATACTTAGTAATGTAGGTTATACTTTAAACGAAATAATTTTATAGAGACATTCAAAGGTACCAGTAAGACAGTAGAAATAATTGTTTTAGTATAATTTAAAATGTAAATGTCATGTAATATGTAATTTAAATGTAAATCTGCACCTTAAACCTTCAATCCATCAATGTAAATCTCCATTTAAGAAACAAAATTTCCATGTGATCATGTTAATTCCTCCTTCTATAATAATTATAGAATGAGAAACGTATAACCTTCAATTAAAAACTGGTAACTAGCTATCTTCATAACAGATCGAGTTGAAAAACTGTTTTTATAAAATGGTTACTAATAAAAATAAATTTTAAAATGTTAATTATTTATTCACATAATAACTAAGCAATCATAAAACCCCTATATGTCACACTGCATTAAAACCAAAACGAAACCTCATGATGAACCCCTGCAGCAAAATTGTCTATGTCCTTTGGGCCTGTAACAGAGTTTCCATCCATTTTGGGATGTGATCAATTCCTTCTGTGCACCCTGCAATTCATAAATGCGTGTTGGTTTAGGAAGAATACTGATGCCATGTCCCTTAAAGGCAGAAAGCAGCATTCTGACACTCCTTGGGTTAAACTGGGTAAAGCAAGAAGGTACAAAAGCTCACTGCCCAAGTATGAAAGCTGTGCAGAATGTAACATTCTTTAAATGTACTTTAAGAGTCATTTGAGTTCAGGCTTCCTGCATCAGGTTTTTAAATTAGTGTTAGTTGGGTTTGAGAGTACAATCCAAAACCCCCTGATATCTATGGGAGACTTTCCATTGATTCAGGACTGGATATACTATTTTGTTTCCTATAGACAAATTAGACAATACATCTTATCTGCCAAAGGTAACAAAACGATCATGAGAACTCTCCTTTCTTAAAAAAAAAAAAAAAAAGAAAAAAAAAAGTCTGCAACCAGAGAGAAAAATAAATATATACATAAAAAATAAGAAAATAAAGAATGATTTATCAAAGAGGAAAATCTTTTGAAAATGATACTTGCTGTATATACAAATGGAGAAGTAAATACACCAGAGCTCTTTGTGTTTGGGTAGCAAAACAAATACAGCGATCAAAATCTCTTGGATGCAACAAAACAGCCTTCCTAGCCTTTTGCAGACTGCATTCCAATAAAAAGCAAGAGCAGCTCTGAAAAGATTGCCAACGCATTTAGAAGTCCATGTCAAAGCTTTGTGTTCACCAACACAGAACTGCCTGAACTGAAGCAACTGTCCATCTGAGACACTGTCAATATTTGCAGCTGCTTTATGGTTATTACACCCTGCAGATGAAAACGCAAATGAACTCTCCCACAGAACAGCCCCTCCTCGATCACCTATGCCACTGTGATTCCACGAGGCCAGTTACTGTGAGCAGTGCTTCAGAAATAATAACCTAACTTGTGTGAAAAAACCAGCATTTGGTGATCACTTTTACAGGCCCCTTGAACTGACTCCTCTCTCTGAGGAATTAGCTGCAGTGTAAAACACCTTGGCCTAGCCGGGCTGTGAAAAACAAAAACGCTCTGCTCTCACATACTTCCCTGAGCTACTCAGTTCAGCGGCCTGTCCCTCCAGCATTAAAATAAATAGACTTGATGGTGCTGCTCCTTGCCTTCTAGCCCCTGTTTGCAGGGTACTTTTCTACTTTTGAAACTACATAAAATGAGGGGAAAAAAATCAGAGAAAAATAAAGAAAACAATACCAGTCTAAATGTACTATTTTTTTCTAATTTGGCACTCCAAAAATATTTGTCTCTGTAGTTATAAAGGCGTGTGAACTCTTTTATTATTGAAATTGTAGCTGGCCTCTCCTCTGGAAATGTCTGCTTACATTGACAAAAGAACTTCAGGAGCTGAATGAAAGCCACAGCAAACATATCTGTGTGAAGGTATCTGAATAAATGGGCAACATGCTAAGTGTCCTTCAGATTTAAAGTATGGCAAAATATCAGTCAGCAATTCAAATGCAATCAATCAAGGGCTGTAGAAAATGATGACTTAATTAATATTTGATAAAGGTATATTGGTTATTATAATAGTAAATTCGTTTTTCCTTAGCTCCTCTTCCCCCCCCTTTGCAAAACGTTCGATCGGTATGCAAAGCAATTTACTTTTCTATTTGCGCTTTAACAAGTTTGAAAAGAGCAAATCACTTTGAAACTCCACACAGATTGGACAGGAGCTAAATGTTTTCCTTGGCAGATAACAGGATACGACGGTTGAGGTTAATTTAAATTTACGTGTGTAAAAATAAATAGGCAGTACATTGCCATCTCAGATCTACAGACTCCTTCCAAAAAGACTGCCTTAATTTAAATAAAGAATGCATAAGGTAATGCATCAGCTACATACCAAATATTGACCCAGCATTCCCTCTTTTTTATTCATAGAACACTCATTTGGAGCATCAGTGAGATAAAGCTCTTTGGAGCATCCCCCTGCTCTTTTTTTTTTAAAGCAAAACAACAAAACATGATTCATGCTTAGATGTGTATTTTGGAGCATCATGCCTAGACAATTTTAATGAGAGTTTTGAAAAGTTTTGTGGAAGACCCTGAAAACCACTGCAGCAGTCAGATCTTTATTTGAAACTATTATGTATATAGTCTTAATCTAAATCCCATTTGAAGTCAGTAAAAAAACCCCTGTCGCCTTCAGAGGCCTTTGGATCAGATCCTTTGTTTCCAGAGGTACAGAACAGCAAATTTCAAATGTATGCAAGAACGAGGAGTATACAACTACTAAATAAATGGTAACACTAATCTGTGAAAAAAGACACTTTTTATAACGGGCAACTCAAAATTATGAGATCTCATATTTGATGGTATATATTTTTTAAAAGACAGGCTGCAAAGGGCCTGATCCTGAGCATTTTATTCCTACATATCCCTCTACAAATGAAGGTGTCTTGAACAGAATTACATTCTATTTTGGAGATCATAAGTCAAATTTAAATAAAACCCTTCTAGAACTGGAGATTTAAAATATCCTCTGTGAGTGCAGAGGAATACCTGTGGACAGATTTCTGCACCAGCGCTAAGACAATCACGGGCTGGTTTGCTCTCTAGTGAGAAGTTACAGGCCAGAATTATTAGTGACTCCACAAATGTGCACACAGACTATGTTACTGAATATCTGGTGGAGGGGGATTGCTCCAAAGGCCATCAAACTCAGCTCAACAGAATTCAATGTATTGTGGCTCAGGTATGGAGTCAGATGCATAAACAAGGACAGATCTGCACAGCCCAGCACAGTTTAGAGCAGACAAGCTCAGGACTTGCAGAAGTGCGTGTGCACTTCCACACACCTACCCGTCCATTTTCTATCTGCTGGGATCACTGCTGGGGAACGCCTATTGTGCTGGCTACAGGGATTCCAACTTTTTGTCTTCTGGCTGCAAACGTGAGTCTAGCTGCACACACACTGAATAAATGAACCCTTATCTCTGCGACAATCAAACGCGCAGGGCGAGCACACACTGCACGAACACACATGCAGCTATGAAGGAACACGCTCCACGGTGTGTCTTATTCGAGAAACAAAACACATGCAATCATATTTTTAAATTATTTTTCCCCCCTTCTCGGACAGGTACAGGCACCATAAACCAGCATTAGAACTGTGGCAGCGTGGCTTTGTTGTGCATCTCAGACCTGCACAAGCACCACCACTGCAGGGGGAGGAGGGAGGGTTGATTACCAGCACCTGCTTCAAGCTGCGAGGGACTGATGCAGTTAGCAGGAAAAATGCCTAATTAGAGCACATTTCCATTTTCCTGAGGGAAGGTGTCATGATCACGGGCCTGCCCCTGCCTTGAGCACCCATGTGCATGGCAGACTCTGAGCACCAAGGCCCTGCCAAGGTTTACGGAACATGTGGCACACGGATGGAGGCCGAGTGCAGCACAGAGCCCATTCTGCTCGCAGGGGAGCTGATGAAGCAATGAGTGAATGTGAATTACCTCCCCCCCACCACAAAAAAAAAAAAAAAAAAAAAAAAAAAAAAAAAAAAAACGGTTTTTTTTTTTTTTTTCCCCCAAAAAAAAAAAAAAAAAAAAAAAAAAAAAAAAAAAAAATTTCAGTTTGTTTTTTTTTTTCCCCAAAGAAAACTAGATGAAAAAAGGCATTCCTTCCACTCCTTTTATTTCTGCTTAGCTGCTACCGAAGGTTTATGAATACTTGGCATGTACTATGAGAAGACAGTGCTGTACCCACAGAGCCACACAAAATACAATCCAGCCTCACAGTCCTACTCATCTCACATATTCAACAAAGACGAGAACCCCGGACTGCACTCACATCTAGAAGAGCTAACTCCCTCTCCATTCTCTTTCCCTTTCTTCTCTCCACCTCCTCCTCTCCTTTACCCACAATAAAACCTCTCTTACCCTGATCCAAACCTGGCAACGTTCATCTGGACGAAATTACAATTAATTTTAAAAAGTTTAGCCAGATGGCCCAGTTGCTGTCTCTGGCAGTAAGCTCCCATGGTAGCCCGCCTGCCTGCAGATCCTGTTCCTGTGGGATCACTGCTGTGCCACGCACGGAGCACGGCTCTGCCCAGCACTCCGCACCCCTCTTGGGCCTGGAACACATGGACCTCACCCTTGTGTTCCCCTCGCTCTCCACACCAGTGGGTAAAAGACAGATTTTCAGCCAAGATAGGTGGGAGGCTAACAAGAGACAGTTCATTTATCAGCAACTCCTTAATTTTCCTTTCGGAGGACAAAACTGCATTTCGAGGATTGAGATGAGGGAGAAACACTCATTTTGCCCTCAACTCGCTCTATCATAGAATATTTTAATTCTGTTTCACTCAATTACTACCTGAAAATACACAAAACTTCATAATTTTTATCTGAAAATACGCCAAATTTCATCCTAACCAGCTATAAAATAAATCTTTTAATTGAGCAAAGTATTGTCTATGCTTTTCATTTTTCATTACATGCACCAAACATTTCGTACGAGAATCTTGGCACTCCAACACAAAACACTTTCAAAATGTAAATGCTCCAGCTCACATGCATAATTTCTGAAGACATTCATCTGAGGGACTGAATAGTTCTATCAGCAGTTATATTTCAAGTTACGGACTAAAAATAATTTTGAATTTAAACCCTGGAAATTGCCAATCTAATGAACAGATTTTAATCCCTCTTCAATTAACATGCACGTGGTCTTTATACACTGCTATGTTCAGCATACTTATAGAAACCCCGACTGTGAAATAAACCAGGCAATTCTGCTTCTGTTACTTACAGAGGTAATTTCTAGCAAGCCTCCACAAAATAATGAACTAATATGTGAGAAACAATTTTATATTCCTTTAAGCTAGTCCTCACCAACAAAACAGCCCCCAAGTATTACAAGCTAAGGATAAAAAAAAAAAAAAAAATCTTCTTTAGATAAATAGCATCATTAGGAGCAGTATTGCCGAGTACTCTGAAATTTCTCAGTGAGGAGTGTTCAGCAGTTTGTGAACCCTCAACTAATATTTTATTAGCATTGTACCGTCTAGCTGCTACAGGCCTCTAAAAATTACTTTGAAGAAATTAATTTTAGCTATCACCAAGCCATATGCTCCTAAATTCCTTTCTTAATCTACACAGTTCACTAAAATATTCTCTAGTTACTTTGAGCATGATCAGCCAATAAATACTGCTTTACTACTCACAGTTATGAGTTGTATTTCAGTTTATGTTGCCATAAAACACTTCTAATGCAATGCCAATACGGAGATGGTTTTGATACAATGCTGTCAATGGCCTGAATTTAAAATTATTTTTTTATAAGTCACTAGGTATTTTCAAATTATTTTGGGGTGTTTTTGGGGGGTTTTCTTTTTTTCTTTTTTTTTTTTTTTTTTTTTCCAGAGAAAGCCCCTGAACTTATTTGTATTTGGTCTGTTATTTACTTTATATCCTAGGCATAAATAAAATTAACAGGAAAAGATGAAAATATTTTACACAAGCCTCCCATTTTTTCCATTGTGCAGAAAAAGCATTTTGGTTTAGAAATACATATGAAAGGACTAGTTTCCTCATATAGTGTCCTGAAATATATTTATTTTCAGATACTTTAATTTCCAGATAGATTAGTCTATATAAAGAATTGAAAATACCTATTATTTTAAGTTTGGCAATTTCACAGTTGTAATAAATCCTAAGTGTTTAACTATCTGTCAAATTGCGCCTAACTCCGTACATCTCTATCCACATGCTACTTTGGTCTATAAATGGCATTACTCTAATATTTAAGTATTCTACTTAAAATAAATTCCTTCATTAACACCCAAAGAGAAAAAGAGTGGGAGTGTGCGTGAGCATGTGCCAGATCGCATACGTAAAAGATAAAAAGAAAATACACTTTTGGCACTTATGGACCTTTAAAGGCCTTGAAAAACAGTATTTTTAAATATATGATAAAAATGGTAATTAGACACTAATACCGAACAATTCCAGGTATCAAAAAATTTAAACACGAATGATGAAAATATTTACGTTCAAATTCATCTTGCTAAGAAAATCAGGAAATGTAATTGTGATGAGATAGAATCATTGAAGAGCATCAGATAGTTACCTGCAAAGCCAGGAGCTGAGCAATGCCACCAGGTCCCTTCTCTCGTATGTGCCCCTACAAATAAACCCCATGCACTGGCTGGTGGCTACGGTACAGCTGCTCTGCACAGGGATGCTTAATAATGCTTCACACAGGCTGAAATATTAAATAAATGTAAAAAACTTGCACTGCCCAACTTTGTTTCTTCTCTTAAGCTCCCTTCTATTTTTATTTTTCAGAAGGGAAGGGGGAAGCGCCATTCAGGAAAGCAGTTATATTGTGCTCAATGAAGGCAGGACTGGCACAAGTCCTAGAACATTTGCATTCAGAAATAAAAGCTGTGATCGACCTTTGTCTGCTAAGAAAATGAAGCTTGCTGGTTTTAAACAGGCTAGCGAAGGGAGGGGCAGACTCGATAGAGAGGGAGAAGAGAACCTAAAAAACCAGCAACAATAGCAAATATTAGTCTATCACATCCTTAATAGGCAGCAAAGCGATCCTCCCGAATGAGCCTGCACCTCGCCGGGCTAATAACGCACTCCTGGTTAATCATAAATTATCAGGCAGCCGCGAGCCAATGTGCCGATCCCCACGTAGTTCCCGAAACTTGATTTTCCCACTTGGCATCCCCTGCGCTCCGGCGGGAGCAGCTTACCCTGGCAGGGCGGGACGGCGGCCCGCGAGCCGCCGATGGATGCGGCGCTGGGTGTTCCCCTCGCAGCTCCGCAGTCCCCGGGAAGGCGGGCGGGAGGCTCCGGGCGAGGCGGCGCATCTGCGCGGCCGGGCAGGCCCGGGAGGCGGCCTCGCCCCGCGCCCCGCACCGGCCCCGCCGGCAACAATGGGCGGCTGCGAGGGGTGGCAGGGACGGCGGCGAAAGGAAGGGAGCAGAGCAGGCAGAAAGGAAGGGAGAAGAGAGGGGAGGGAGCGAGGGAGGGAGCGAGGGGGGAGAGACGGAGGGAAAGAGGAGAGGAGGGGAAAAAAGAGAAGCGTGTTAAGCTTGTCTGGTAGTTAACAAGTCTTGAATGAAGAATGTTAGCAAACAGACAAACAGCATGTCTGATGCATGCTAATAGTCCTGGCTTCACCACTGACAATATGAATAATTCAGCAGAAAGGAGGGAAAAGAAGAAGCGGGGGGGGCGGGGGGGGGGAAGAAAAAAAAGAAGAAAAAAAAGGCATCCTCCCTTCACGCTCCCAAACGTCTGCAGAGGAGACGGGAATAAAAAGTGTGCCGCAACTTTCTCCTTCCCACCCATCGCACAGAAAATATTCAGCAAAAAGGCCGGTCGGGCACCAGCCCTTTCGCCAGCCCAGCCTCTCGGAGATTTTCGATTCCTATTTTTGTTGCCTATTAATTTCCCCCCCCCCCAACCCCCCCTCCCTCTTTACCGCCTATTTTACTTCTTTTGTCTGGGAGCTGGCACCTGTCCCAGAGACGGCATTTTACTGCACATCCCCTTTTCCCTCCTCAGCAGAGAAAAGGGGGGGTGTGGGGGGGGGGAAGGTCTGCAAGGACGAAACAGCCTGTGCACCCCCTGCCCCCCAGACATCCCCCCCATATTTCCTTTTCAGCCACGGTCCAATTACAAGGGGTTTGGAGGGATATCACACGCCCTATTTCACATGGTGCAGATACCTACAGCCATTAAAAATATGTTTCTACTAAAGAGAAAGGCCGAGAAAGCAAGAGGCTCGTTCCCTGAGCAGCACTGTGCACTGGGACTCCGGGGAGGAAAATCACCAGCAAAAGCTCTCATCCTCAGAGCACACAAACCTGCAAAGCCCGAGTCATTGCTCAGGCAAAGGAATCCATTTCCTTAACAGAGGGAAAAGGGAGTGAGGGAAAAGGGATGAGCAGAGGGGCGAGCCCTCGGAGCTTTGCCCTCTGCATTGGGATGTACAGCGCAGGAGAAGCGAGAACCAGCCCCGCTCGGGAACGCTGGGAGAGGAGAGGAGGGCTCAGGCAAGCAGAAGAAAAAGAAGATCCTATTTGTAGCATTTTTAAAAGTTCTGCTCTGGCAAAGGCCGTCTGAAGGGGAGGCCCTTGCAGCAAGAATGCGAGCAGCAGCCGCCTTTCCAGAGTCCAGCCTCCTTCTTGTGAGCGACTGGAGCAGTCTGGCGGAGGAGGAGGAGGAGGACGACGTGAGCCAGCGAAACGCAGCGGGCTGGAGCTGATGATGAAAGCGGCACGGCCCTGCGCGGACAGGCTCCTTTCCATCCCCCGCAGCCACGGGCACACGGACACGCACCGAGCCCGGCTCTGCTGCGACCCCCGCCGGGTACCCCCGCGGGCCGGGGGCTGCGATGGGGACGGCGCCGCAGGGAGGGGACCCGGCAGAGAGGCAGCGATGGGAGGAAAGGCGCTGCGCTGGAATGTAAATGCACCCACGCTATGGCAATATGCTTGACAGGGCAGTGCGGCTAATGAAGCTTTTAATTGGGGGAGGTGGGGGTGTGTGTGTGGGGGGGTGGTTTCTACGGAAATATCTCCCGGGATTAAACGGAGAGAAGAGGCTCCTCTCTGCAGTCACACACCTACACCGCTCTGCGTAACACAGCAGTCCGCAAGGACCACGAACTACAGCACACACACACACAAAACCAACCCCAACCTACCGAGCTGAAAATGGCTATTTGAAAAAGTAAATACTGTATGTGACAGAAAAACTTTGCGATTTTTTTTTTCTCATGCCCTTACTTCCAAACCAGCTGCACAGCCAAGCTCAGGCTGCTTGGCCCTTATAACTCTCTTGGCACCGAGTCAAAAGCTGATAAGCATTTGGGCGAGACAGCTCAACTGCTGTGCTGGAAGAAAAACAGCTGCCATGATTGCTGTTTGATTGAGAGCGCTCGCACACACTCACAAAAAACATACCAGGCTGCAAGGACGGGCCACAAATGCCTGAGGATTCAGCTTCAGAAGATCAACATACATTTCCTTAAAAAAAAAGAAAAAATTATGTAGTTTTGCCTCCAAACACCCTCCCCTTCTTTAAAGAAAACGTGCTGCGTCGACTTGCTTTTCTTCTTCCCATCCCCCCTCCATAACCTCAAGCAAACTCAAGGAATTGTGCCAAAAGTCCCGTTGCTAGTTACCAAGTGCATTTTTTTAAACGTCCCTTTGATACTTCTTTCCCTCCTGCTTGCCATGGAATACGCAAGTAAGATAATCTTTCAATTACTTACAAGAAGTAATTAAAAAAGAACTTCTAGCTCAGCGTTCCTTTCCCTCTTTCTCTCTTAAGGGGCAAGAGGAGGGAAGCGAGGGGGAGAAGGATGTTTTTTCTCTTTGCCGAGTCCAACATTTGGCTTTTTCCATTTGTGGCAGATCACTGTAACGCTATTGTAAAACAACTTCCTGCCCCTTTTGGCTCACGTTCCAGAAGCTGCTAGGCTAAGTTCATAGCACAAACTTTTTTCCCCCTTGCCGAAGAAGATAGACAAAAAAAAAATTCCTGCAAATTATTTCCCCCCTTTTCTGGCTCATGGACTCACAAGGTGAATTTATTGCAGCTCTTTAAGAATATAACACAAGAGACGTCGGTATCCCAGCTGGATAATTCATAAGATGAAAAGGTGGGGTCATTATAAATATATGTCTGTGTGTGTGTGTGTGTGCCTGCATTTTAATTCTGTCATTTTGAATTGTAAGTCTCAGTACCATCAGGTGGATAATGAGCTAAGCTGCTTCATCTGCCGTACTAATTTGTATATCTATCATAGCACAGATCATTGGCTCAGTACATACAGCCTCCTACTTTCCAATTGCTTTTGTGCTCTAAGGTGACCTGCATCTCTCTCATCTCCCTCCTCTCCTCTAAATGCTCAGCCTCATGAAAATACCCACTGGAAGCTCCTAAACCCTCCCTGCTAGAAACGGGAGACGTTGCAGTCTCTCTGCTATAAGCCAAAAAGGAAAACTAAGGCCTCCACAAGTTGCTCTCTCACGGTCTCTCCCTCCCTCCCTCTCCCTCTGTTTCTCTCATAGCAACAGCATTTCTTGGTGCGCCTGCTTTGGCATACATCAGCATTTCCATCGTCCAAGTGTCCTTTTGCGTCACATCTCGCCATTTCATTCAGCCAATGAAATCTCCTTCTTGCAATAAAAATATAGAGACTTTTTCTGTTATTGGTATATTCAAAATTTTTTTTCATGTGCTTTCCTAACAAAAAACGTTGTCAAGCATTTGATTTGCCCTGCACTGGGTGGGGGGGGGTGAGGGGGGGGGGGAGGGTGGAGAGGGGGAGGAGACTGTACAAGATTCAACCTTGAAGAATCTTCTTTGTGGAAAATATGTTACTGTAAGAAAAAAGGGATGAGATAGTTACTTAGAGAAAGTCATAGTTGACCCTCTCACTTACTATTCATTTTGCTTATGCTATCATTGCTTTCCTGATATACTTTTAAAGCAGCTAGGCAGCTTCAACTGATTGGAAAAGTCAATACCATGTGTATCAAAGTTTGTAAAATATTCTTCAGGAAAAACAGTGTATTAATTGATATTTTATTCCACTAAATATTGATCATGAGGTGATAGAAAAAACTGCAACGTAAAAAGAAAGCCCATAGATGTACATCTCTATCCCATCCAAAGCGGCTGCTCCCCAACACACTCTCCAGCAAAATGGAGCAGAGGGTTTCACACTCGGAGGCTGTTCCAAGATGCATTTCCTCCTTCCATAACCTCCCGAGTGCAGCATTTCAGTGCCCAGCTGTGGTCAAGATGCTGCCAAAGGCTCTGTCCCACGGCCCAGGTATCGTGGCTCACGAGGCGGCCGCGGAACCTCACGCGCTGTGCTTGGCACGGCCGGCCCTGCCCGAGCTGGAGCGGCAGCCGGGCCCTGGAGCCCAGCCCCAGCCCGGGCTGGCAGCAGCGAGCCCTGCTCCCAAAATGCCCAGCCCCAGCCAAGTCCAGAGGGCACGGGGTGGCACATGTGGGTTTCTCCGAGCTCCAACGACTCCTGCCGAGGCGAATTTAGGGAACCTCTGTTACCCATTTCCATCCAGCCTCAGATCTCCAGAAAATGCTCAACCACCAGCATTCTGAGGAGAATACACATTTCTTCTGTAAGCAAAATATATGTTTTATGGTTTTCCCTTACCAACTTATTTTTTTTTATTTAATGGTGTGAAACCACAAAATGCTTCTAATATTTATTTTTAGGGAATTATAGTAAAAGCATACTAGAGATTATCAGGACACAGTTGACAAGATATTTAAACAGTAACTTTCCCACAAATATTTATTTCGGTAAAATGACACCCAGTAATTCTGACCTCTTCTAATAACTGGTCTCTATTGCATATAGGTTGTGGATGCAGAGGATGTGCATAAATTCTGGGTGGGTAAAAAGTAAAAGCAAGAAAAATTTCTGGATAACAGCCTTAGCAGCAGATAGTCATCACATCCACCTAAAACTCTTATAATTTTTGTTTTAAAATAATGGCATGACATTCCTGATAGTATTTATTTTAACAGAACATCCACAGATGAGAATGTTAACCCTGCACAGAAAAAAAGAGATTACACGTAACAGTGCAGTCAACAACTTTTAATGCCAATGAAATATAAAAGACAGACCTATTTTTTAGGGAAGGACTGGACTTACGTAGACAAATTTCTTAGCTCAGAGTGCTTTACTTGTATTTAATCAGCTTTCTGAATGACTTTCCCCCTTGTTTCTCAGACATGATTTTTCACTCCCTATTTATTTTTCTACTTTCTATATTAAACATAGGTCCTCTTGTTCTTTACTTTCCATACCTGCCCCTTCGTTTCTCACTTTTTGTTAATGTGAAAACAGCTGAGGTTCATCCCTTCTTTTGCCTGCTCCTAATGGGGATAATTCTGGTGCATCTGGAGGGTTAAAAGTGCCTCGCCTTTACACAATTATGGCTCGTATTCATCCACCCAAAGCCACCCTTCCTCAAGGAGACACATAAATGCATTCTGTCTGTCACCACAGTCGTGAAGTAAGGTTGAAAGTTGTCTAACTTTAGGTTACTGCAGAACTAAAAAATTAGGATTCAGGAAACAGGAAAACAATTACCTCAAGTTCAACTTGTAAGTTTCTCTTAACAGAAATGAAACTCCAAAAAAGGGAGGTGGAAAAATTATTTTAAGATTCATCATCCCTGAATAAATTCAAATTATGCAAAGAGTAGTAAGCCAGTATTTTCACACCACAGATTATACTATTACAGAATTTTATATCTCCTTACTTTTCCTTTATCTCAAGTTCTGTCTATTAGAAACTCATTATAAATACTCCTGATGAACACTAATTAATTTCCTTGTATTTTAACTCAGAGTGGCATCTCTTGTTCTTTCCTCTCAGTTTGGTATGACAGAGACATCCACACTGAGGTCACCTCTAAGCAGATCATGATTTTTTGCTCTCCAGATAATACAGCTCATTTGCAATATGGGGTGGTTTGTAATTTAACAGACTTCAGAAATATTTAATAAAATATGATCAGGTGCATTCTTAGGTTGTTTTTTTCTTTATAATCCAATAAATTTTTTTTTAAATATGAAGTTATCCAGAAAAGTGTAAATTCCTTCTTTTTTATTTTATTGTATCATTAAAATAATTCCAGTGGAGATTATTTAAAAAAAAAAAAACACGAAGAATAATTTTACTGAACATTTAGACAGCTTTTGTTTTTAGAGGTACTCTCTAGGAATTGAAAATAAAAATAATTAAAATCTAACTAGAAAAGCAAAGCAGTCTTGTGCACCATTCCCTGAAAGGACCAGTCTGGGGATTACAGGGGTGCACACTTCAGAGAAAGGACAGCAATTACACATAGTGCCATTGTGCAGGTCACTTAAGAAAGTTCTATTTACTGCTGTATAACTTGCATTAATTCCAGTGGATCAGTGGCCTACTAAATTATGGGGGAACAACACTGAAATACCAAACAGGCAATTCTGAAATGATCTAAACTGTAAAAGCAAGCTGAATGTATTTCTACACCCTTCCCTTCAAAACATGAAGCATTTTGCAAAAACACTTCCTCCAGTACACTGTACTTTAACAATACTGTTGTACTGTATAAACTTCAACAACAGTGTTGTACAGAAAACTTGGCATTAAACCGCTATCAACATAAGTGAAGCTCTGGCACTAGGACGAGTGACTTATTTTTTAATTTTTTTTTCTTTCAAGAAAGAAGGCATTAAATGGGCGGTTGCACGAGCAGGTTTTTAAGGGTGCTATCGACATAATGTTGTTTATCTTTCAACTTTTTTTTTTTTTTTTTTAAGAGTTTTTTTTACTGTATTCTTGCCTCGGGAGCGGCGGCCCCGCTGCCCGGGCGCAGGTGAGCGGCGGCTCCTTGGCAGCCCCGCACGGAGAGCTCGCTCCCTGCCGGGCGGCATTCCCGAGAGCCCGGCTGGCCCGCCCGGAATGTGCGGCCGGCACCCCGCTCCGCCCGGGAGCGCCGCGCTCGCACCCAGCGCTCCCTCCGTCTAATGGGCGCCTCTGCTCAGAACCGGGTGCCTCGCAAAATGGGCTGCTGCAGAGGCAAAAAAAAAAAATAGTAAAAAATAGAGTATCTAGGAAAAATAACACAGTAGGGGAAAAAAAAAAGTTTGGTTTTAGAGAGCGGTAAGTTGCAAAAAGTAAGCAAATACACATGATGAAATCTTCTTGAAAACTTACAATTTCTAAAAGGGCTTAAAATTCCTTTATATCATAAATTACTTACAGGTTTTTAAACTACTCAAGAGCAGTCCAGTGACCAAGTTCTCTTACATTAAGTATCTATGTTTTAATTACACCAACAACAATCTTGAGCAAAGTGAATTGCAATGCACACAAAATTTACATACAGCACAAATTCCTTTGTGGTTTTTTTTTTTGGTAGTGAAATGTTAGCAAAGATGAAAAATTTGCATGAACTGTAAGAAAATAAAAAGGGACTTCCAGTACAGTATCACTTTCATAGCATATCTCCAATTACTTACTACACACAGAGACAATCCAAAATGGTTGTAGATACAGAATTCTGTTTGTGAGTTCAGTGTTAGTTTCAGATGTATTTATGTGGCCAACTTCAGCTCTACAGTTCAAGTTACCATTTCTTTTGAGCCCATTAAAGGTAAAATATAGGGTACATAAGGTGCACATTAGATTGGCTATCTAAAGGATAACTGGAACCTCACACAGGTACAGTATATTGGCACTGGTAAATTTAAATCCCTCTCCCTTGAAAAAAAAATAAACCCTCCCAACATGAACGATATTGACACATTGTTATCATCAAATATAATGTCAAGAGAATAATGAACCTACTGGAAGTATTCCTGTATTTATCCAGCCAGATAAATACAGGCTTTTACTCTCCTGGTATCACCTGCAGGTATAATATATAGTTGTGAAAAAAGGACACTACTTTATACAATTTGTGTTCCGTGAATGGTGTCATTTGAGTCTTTTGTCTGTCTGTCGTGTCACACTTACTGGAGTTGTCACATGTGCATCATTAAGTTTCATGAATTTCAAAGGAATGCCTGAAGTTATAAACTCATCTTTACCATAATTCTGCTACATTTCAGCTGCAGTGAACAAATTGTCCTGCACAGAGGCACAAGTGATATAACCAGAGGTTTCTTCTCTCCCTGTGGACAGAAAGGGCCAATTCCAAGGCTTGGGATGAGGCCGTGCTCGTCCTGGGCTCTCACTCCACATGGGTGTGTAAAATGCATTTTAGAAAGGAGGGTCATTTTGGTGCTGTTAGCAAAGCAGAAATTCAGTGCAAAAAGTATCCTTTTTTTCCCCCCTGATTTCCCGTTTTGCTGTTTCAAAGACGAATTGGCATCCACGCGATTAAACGTGTGCCATAATTTAATAAAGGCGACTTTACTGAAGTTTATTACCAACACAAAAGCCTTTATAAGGAAAAGACCAAATTAAGTTTTTGCTATGTTGTCTACTCTAATAAAGTTCAGCAAGAACGCTAAAACTGGCAAACTGGCATTGCAAAAAAAAAAAAAAAAAAGGGGGGGGGGGGGGGGGGCAAAATTGTGAAAACCTGCTTCCAGACTTATTCAGCGAACTATGTTTTTCAGTTCATCCCAGGGGATGTCTGTGACAAATCCATGGTAACTTCAAGTTTCAAATTTAGCAATTTTTTTTCTTAGGGCCTTAAAGCATTTTACTGAATATTTTAGATGGCTGATCAAAACACTAAAATATTAAAAGGTCAGCTCTTAAATGTATATTCCCAGAAAAAGTTACCAACAGAAATATAATGCAATGACTTTTTTCTGATGCATCAAAAATTTCAAGAAAACTGTACAGTATTTTTTCTAATGCAAACAAGTAATTTAGTAAGAAAACTGTACAGGGAGAAAAACCCGGATCTTTTGTCTCTTGGAAACAGGAGAATGTGAATGCATTTGACGTGGAGAAGTCTCCCTGACTCAATTAGAAATACAGCTGCTTTTCAAAAAATTTTGAGGCCAAATACCAAAATTAAAGTTGATGTCTGAAGCTCAGATTACTTCTGTCATTTATCTGTAATAAAATGAAACAATTCCACCCCCCTCAGCAATCATTTCAACAAAATCACATACTCTGTCCCTTCTTCTGTACGTGGGTGCAGTATGGGACACTGGATACACGTATGTATGTGTATGTATGCAGTTATAGTCTCATGCTAGCACAGTCCAGTAAGTGTGAATACTACTAGAATAAGACTCTAAATTAACATTATGTAATTCTGCACAATAGAAATTATAATATTTTTATAACGCAGCCTAAAAATTACTAATGAAGGATTACATTTGAATTACAACAGGAAAATCAATGAAAGGCACGGTTCAGGACCATTGTTTTTCTAGTTATATAAATAAATGCAACATTTTAAAAACATTAACACAATTTAAATACAGAGTAAGAACTACATAAAACAAGTTGATTGTAGCAGCGCTACAGCAGCAGGAATTTTATCCCTCGGTGTTACCGTAACAACTCATTCCTACCATCAGAGAAGGAGCTCCCTGCTCTGGGACTGCCTGGATGCAGGACCTGGCTCCCACACCTGGATGCCAGAGGAAGACTGACATAAACCTGAGGGATTTCATTGAATAAAGCACTGCATGTGTAGACCAGAATGTTCCAGCCTTCAGCTGGCAGTGCTCTGAGCGTTCAGCTCAGAGGGGAAAGCAAAACAGGTACTTCAGAGTCATTGTGGGGACTTGAAAAAACAGTTTTGCTTTAAAACTGCACTTACACGACTGTTTGGGTAGCACATGGGGATCCCATGCTCAGGGGAAACATTTCTATAGGAGAAACATGTTTACTGTTTAAGAAGTCTAAGAAAATGATTGGAAATCTACTAGAAAAGGCCCTTTTGTGACTGAGCTAGTGCACAGTTCCAGCTCATCTTTGCCTTTCCCTAACAGAGAGCACCATTTTGAGGCTGTCATGCATTTTTCCTTCCAAAGGGGTTAACGTCAGTGGAAAACGCAGGGATCCTCTTACCACAGAAAAACTGAGCAATGCAGTTTCCCAGAGAAGCTGCCTTTTTATTTTTACAGGTGCAACTGACGTCTGTCTTGTATTTTCTGCTCACCCAAGTATTAATTTAAAAACCACACACACATGAACATACGATATGCAGCTATCTGCACCCAGGTAGCTTTTTTACACTTTCACACACTTCTTTTTACTCAAATATTTAATGGAAAGAGGCACAAGAACAGATTTTGACACAAGACAAATAAGGAAAACAAGCATTCATATCAAATTAATTTTGCTGAATTACACTAGGCCTGAATATACATCCTAGTGTTTAGAAAAATGTTTATCTTCAAAATGTAAAGAACGGGCTTCGTAATTTCCACAGCACACCTAAATCCTGACCAATCCTCATGTTCTATAGGATTATTTTTAAAATGTTTCATGATATATTAAACTGATATATTTCAATGGTCCAGAGAATCAAAGAAATCAACAGGGAAACAGAAATGGTTTCATATTAAAAACAGTACAGACAAGTGTACACCAGTTGCTAAAGAGAGAATGCTATTAAATATGAACGGTTCCTACTTGGTTTTCACCGCAGGGGTCACATTTGGAAACAATTTTGATACCAAAATTAGAAGCTCATGTTTTAATTTCAGCAACATCTTTGTCTCGGAAATGAGAGAAATCTTACCCACCATTAAGCTTTACCAGGTACACTAGCTGGAAAAATAAGTGCCAGAAATAGTAATGCTATTCCAAGCAAGTTCACACAATAAAATAGACTATTCTCTGCTCATTCTATTAATCGAAACCTTGCCACAGATAAAGCTCTTTTTTACACAGTAAAATAAACCTAAACACACACACACCAAAAAAAAAAATCCTGAGAGGTCTGATTCAGGAACGTTCAAAGCAAAAGCATTCCAAAAGGTTCACTTCACTAAGGATCTTTCAGAAGAGGCACTTCTACAACGGCATCCTAAATTATCATATTGCATGCTGAAATGTTTAACACACTCTGAAAAAAATTAGTTTTCCCTTTCATCAGGCATCCTATAGTTATTGTAAGGTTCCAATATCTTTCTAAAGAAAAAGAAGCATTTAAAATTCGAATACTGGCTGAGTATTTTCTTAACTTTTTCCTTTTAAACTCCAAGATCCTATCCACATTTTAAAATTGTACTACAGCTCATTGACTCAAAAGAAAGCACAACCACATCAGTGCTTTAAGGCAAGAAAAAAACCCCAAAATAATGCAAATAGCATTGCCTTGAGTCTCTTTTTAGTCTCTAAAATCCTACATATAACAGAAAAGCAATACTAGTACTGAAAAAAAAAATATAAAAGGGGATGGACTTCGTATGTTTGTTAGTAAACATATTAATTTTAACTAAGTAACACAAGGGAGTAATAGACTTATGTCAACCTGACAATATTATTTTTAGTGGGAAACAGGTAAATATACATTTTTACTCTATCTTCCAATAAAAAAAATCTAAAAGTATTGGACTTTGAGAATTTCCAGCAACAAATAAGGGACACAGAAGGGCTGGTTTCAGTATTGCTGCAGTCAGCATCACTTGCTGCTCACATTTGCTTCAGCTCTGAATGCAAGTTTTCACTCAAAGGGCACGATAGCTCAGCTGCTCAGCCACTGCTTTTGTTAAAAGAGCTCATTCTGCTGCATTAGAGAATATACTTTTAAGTCTAAGAGTAGATTATTAGACGTGTTTGTTTAAATAATTCAGCTGCAAGAAAACTTAAAGAAGGACACAATGTTTTACCTGAAATAACTGGAATGCAAAGACACATTTTTACCTTAATCCTATTCATGTTGACAGCCACAGAAGTTCCAAAGTTTTCTATTGTAGTGTTATTTATTTTTGTGATGGCAACATTATAAGCTCCCCCCAATACACTCAGATTCCTTGTGCTCAGTTCTAACCCTGCTGTGTTTTACACAACTTGGCTGTCATCAGCAATTAGGGTTTTTTTGGTTAGGGTTTTTTTGGGATTTTTTTTTTTTTTTTTGATAGAAAGAAAAAATGTGGAAAAGCTATATGCTGGCTGAAGTTATGCGTTTGATCATAAATTGTTTTATGATCAAAAATTGTATTTCACAGATTTTACTGCTGAGCAAAAAGAGCATACAGATTAAAAGAATCAACTTTTGGTAAAAGGTGGTGATTTTCTGTATGCAAGTCTTTCAGATAATTTATCTCAGCTTCCATGTTTATATACGTTCCCTAGTCACAGCACCTAAAAATGAGATGCATCACATTCTGCCACCAGCTACTTTCAAAGCCAAGGAAAAAGAAAAAAAAAAAGAAAAGAAAAGAAAAGAAAATCCCAGCCTTTTTGCATAAAATCAGTGATAAAGATGAGGAAGTTCTAGTTCTCTCTGGCTCAGTACCCCGGGCTTGCACGCTTGGCCTCACAGGGCCCTGTGCGTGTGTGCACTGCTGCCACACACAGAAAAAGCCACGGGAAAGGTGCTGAACACAATCTTCTGGGACACAGCACCACGTTTCCTTCCAGGCTGAGAAACAAGGCTCATTCTGAGACCTCAGAGGCCCAAGTTTGATGCTGCACTTTCTTTTAAGGGAAGAAATCGCTATTTTTCACTAGTCCGTGCTTCCTCCTTTGGACGAATCCAGTCAGGGGTAAAAAAAAAATAAATTAAAGGCTGAAAAGTGAGCAATTGAATTACAGGGGGAAGACCCAAGCAATATATTTAGTTCAACGAGGGATTAAGTGCCACGGCCACTGGTAATTAAAGAGCTAATAGGTCCTCTTTGAAATAGTTTGACTTTTCCTCTGGCGGCGAGCTCGGCGCCCTCGGAGGTTGGGTTGAGGCAAACCTGATACTCTGCCATTCTCCGGCAGCACGTGCCGAAATTAGTTCTCCGTTTTGTGGTGGCCCTCGGAGAGCAATTCCCATTGAGAAGTGAACAAAGGCCGTGACCCCGGGGTCAGAGTGTAATGCAGGAAGCATGACCTCCCCTTTGTTCAGAACAGCACTGTTTACTCTGCCTAAGTAAAGATCACCAATACATTAACTAAAGAGGATTAAAAAGGTCATATCCCTAGGGATGGAGCTCACGCAAGTGGCAACTCTCTTCAGTCACTAAATCACTGGACTTCCCCATCTACCCCCCTTCAAAAAAGAGACACCTTAAGCTCTCATGGCTCAATACCACATTATTTTCAGAACAAAAGCCTGTACAAATTCATGTTTCAGAACCAGGTTAATTTCTGTAGAACTAGCCAGCTGCTTGGAAGTTATTTTTAAAGTTATCAAAATACGCTAAGTGAAAACTTATCGCATTACAATTTTTTAATTTTGTATCGCCTTTTGAAAAATTCTGAGTTGATATATAAAATTGATTGAGTCTTAAAGTGGTTATTAAAAAGTGCAACTATTATAAATGAAATTCTTAAAATATCCTATAGTCTGTGGATGGGCAGAGAAGTTGCCTGTTGCAGTAGACAATTGCTAACTCTATGATGGCTTGCTTGCAAAGAGGAGAACAAGGAAAATAAATTGAAAATATGCTGCCTATAGAATTTCACGTATGCTGATTGCTAAACTTGATTAGGCTAAATAAGCACTTCTTTTGGCTGTTAAGATTTCTCTTACCAACTTCTACTATCTTAGAACACCATTATTAATACGGGTATTAAGACAAACATCTCCTGAAACAGCTAAATTAATGCTGCATTGGTAACATACAGCTAGATAGCATGTTGGAGTGTCTCCTTTCCATTCTCACCTCTAATCCCTGGCCTGCTGAATGATCCCAAGTTTGCTTGTGCCTTGGATTCCTCATCTGTGATGATATGGCTCACTGGGATGCAGATGTTACCATCAGTTAGACGGCCACGATAGGGGGAAAAGAGCACACAGAAGAGAGTGGTCCAGACTAAGACATTTTCCCTTCTTTATCCTTAGTCAGAGGCACCTCTGATTAAGCTGAACATTATGTTAGAGCTTCCAGAAGAAAATAACAGGAATTAGTCCAGGCAAGGGGGACAAGCTTTAGATCAAAGTCTTTGGTGCAGGGAGCTCAGCACCACAGACAAACCCCACACAGGGTAGCCCATTTGGAATCAGCATGACATCACCCAACACCAGCAACTTTGAGAAGAGGACCAAGAGTGGCCAAAACTCCAAAAATCAAGGTCCTAGAGTCCCACAAAACAGCATGAACCATACAGGGAGAGGGCTGAGATGGTGTTCTTCCATTCTCAGACATTTTGTTCCAAATAGCTATTTTTGGATCCATAACAATATGTTCACCTTTTTAGTTCCTAGCAGCATGAATTAATGCAAGAGGTGTGGCAAGCTGGGATCTCTACACCCAGCCTGCACTGGCCCTTCTTCACACACCACTGCAGTTCCTGCTCCCGTGGTTTCTCATCTTTTCTCACCCTAGTAGTAGGAGTCAGAAACTTACTGCAGATTCCAACACAGCCAAGAGTAAAGAAGAAACTTGCGAACCATGTGTCTGCACCATGATGGGCATGATTCCCACTGCAGGGGGGTGAATGACTTGCACTCAGAGTAACTCTCACCTGCCCAGCTCTGTGCCTGAAACAACCAAATCTAGTAACACACTTTCCTGTGACTGCTGTTCCCTGAAATCTGATACGATAGTATTGGGCTTTTTATTATACACCAGGAGTCAAGGAGAGAAAGTGGATTCAGAAAGCCTAGACAACAGGTTTAGAAAAGGCTGTGTCCAGGACAAAGCAAAAATGTACAGCAGGTATTTAAATAACGTTGTATGTTCATCAGATCTTCCTATCCATTTCAAGGGAAACACTCTGCTTTTTGGCACAAAAGATTATGCAGGCATAGTATATCCATCAGGAAAAAAGGGTAACAAAATCTCTAGACACAGAAGGAGCAGGTGGGCAAGAGCAATGTGAGTACTGAGCAAAGCTTTGTATCAGGCTGAGGCAAAGGGGTACCTTTTCCAAAAATCACTGGACTGAAACAACCAGAACAAAGAATATACTTAGACATTAAGATTTAAAAATGGAGACTGGGAGCATAAGGACTGAACTAGTGGCATAAGGACAATTTATTGACATACATTAGAAGCAGGAAGACTGCACAACAATTGTCTGGCAAGTCTGAAATAGTACTGGGAAACAAAGGGAGTGAAGAAAGAGGATGAAAAACGCCACAGAAAAAATAATGGCTGATTATGACCTTGAGCTACTTAATTATGCACAAGAGGAGCCTTGCCTTTTCTCACCCTGTATGACCATACTAACATTTCTTGCTAGCTGGGTTCGTAATTTGGAATATTTGTAAAAAATACCCACTACTTCTTCCAGTGGAAATTCCTAGTCTTTTTCAGTTCTCTTTCACACCAGCCAACAGCACTCTCCCTCCAAGATGGGAAGCAAAAACAACACTCAGGAAAGTGAGGGAATAAGATGTCCCTCCTCTTAAACAGGAAAACAGAGGAAACATAATTCTGTGACACAAAATCCTTGCACTGTCCATTTTCTGGGGGGTATGGAGCAATCTTGACCCTGCCTCATATTCTAAGATACGCCTCTCTATCTCCTGATGCCCAGAAATCCAGACAGACCAAAGGGTATCTTTTAGGCTAAAAAAAAAAAAAAAGCTTTTAGGCTTAATACAGACAGAAAAAGCTATGATATTCGAGTAACAAAATTGTCCCCTCTGGTCCTTTCAAACAGCAAATCCCATGAATCAATTCTTTTGCAATTAAAGGGTGAAAGAACAGCAGATAGCAAAAGAGAAAATGCTGAAATAAAGGGATAAATTAAAAGCAAGCCATTCTGAGGATACACACAGCATTTCAGAAGCAGCTGAAGGTTGGAGGCAGGGCTTCCAACAAAAACCTGCACTTTTCTATCAGGAATGAAAGGATAGCAGTCCTCAAAAATAGCCACAAATGATGATCCAGATTACATGCCAATGAATTCTGTGATTTAGTAAACTGTCTGGAAGGCTACTTTAAAAGATTATAACTTTAATGCCTGAGCAGGGATTGCATAATGGGGAAAAACAACACTGATAACATAATAAAAAATACATATTTTTAAACTTTGAGCGCATCCACAGAATTCATTATTATTTCTTTGGCCTTTCAAAAAGGCTTTGACAATGAGACTCATGAAGAAAAACATGAAAATATAAAGAAAAACACAATAGTCACTACTGGAAGTTGGAGTATTGATTAAAAACAAGCTAAGGAGCCAAAAGTAAAATGTACAAATGAAAAGACACTTTGACAATATAAATGTTAAGTGCTGTTGAATGCAGAGGCCATACTGGTATCAGTTTTTAATTTTACTTCATGTCTAGAAAAATTAGCTGAAAAATAGAGTGGCAAAAATGACAAGCAAGGGGAGAGTACTGGAGTTACTGAAGGATTTAACCAATCTGAGCGAATGTGAAACACAATAAATATTTTTTTTTTTTTTTGTAATTGCTAACATTCTCCAAGGGGAGGACCTGGGTGCCACCATAACAAACCAATGGAAACTTTCAGGGATATGCAATAATGTCAGGTAAGTCAAGCAGGAAAAGAGCTCTGTGTTGAAAACATTATCCTTCTAATATCGGCCTGCCAGGGAAACAGCTTCCTGGAGAATGCTAATGAGCCTTTCCTCATTAAAGCTACAGAAGTAACAGGAGTGCAAGGGCAGGTGTCTACAACAATGTCACTTTTAAGAGACTACCATATATGAAACCCTACAGTGATCAAACTATTTATGTTAGTGAGCACAGGAGCAACAGGGAACACAACAGAGATACACAGCCTGAAAGTCAGGATCTGTGACTTTCTCACCTGCTCCCAGTCTTGAAAGGGAAATGATTCAGCTAAATTAAACAAGCAGTAAATTCAAACTACAGGAATATATTATTTTTCAATGTGCAGCCTGAGCATATGAAAAATCAATGTCGTGTTAAGGGACATCAGCAGGAATAGGCAAGAATGATTCTATTCATAGCCTACAGAAATACAGGGTTGGATGGGACTTGTTTGCTGGAAAGACCACACGACCTTTGTACAAAGCCAAGCGACCTGCCTGCTGCACTTTCTGACAAGGACAGGGTGTCCCAAAAGCATCTGATGCTGGTCAACTTCACTCTCTTACCAATCAATCCATTTTGTAAAAAATGCCAGGGTAAATTTGGCATTAATTACACCATGGGCCTGTTTCAGTGCAGTAATTCCTACTTTTGTTTTCTGTGGCCAAAAGAAATGGTGAGAAAATAGACAAGTTCACTTTATCTAATGCAAAATGCCTCATCCTCTAAGCTGGCTATGGCGCCTCACACAACACTGTCAGTGCATCATTTACACGTCACAAAAACATGTAAAAACATGTATGTTTACTTTGCCACCTGCTCTCCCCCTGCCACCACAAATAATTAGCAAGAAGCTCAATTGTAAGATTTTGTTTTACTATACAAACGTTGCGTACAGCGCTCTGGTTCGTAACATATAAATACATTTCCTTGTTTTTATCTTACTATCTTTTTTCCCATCCATGCATCATCATTTGCAAAACCCATTTAATAATTATAAGACAGTCCAAGTTGTGTGTCAGATCCTGGGATATTGCCACTCATGCAGTGGTTTGCTACACTCAGTCTTTGGTCTTGTGGCTAACAATTCACCCAAGCTGTGAGAATACCTCACCACAACCCACACACTGCTGCTCTTCAAAGGAAGACAAGGATACATAATTAAGAGATGATGAGCTCAAATGTAAGACATGAGATGTGGGAGCAGATTCTTTAACCACACCGGTGAGTGGTTTTACTACTGAAGTTTCATCAGCTGTCTTTACTTAAGGTATCAGTAGAACTCACATGTTCTCAAACTACATTTGCAGCAGCATCAAAGAGAAAAAAAAAGAATGCTAAAACTGTACCACTGCATAAGTTTTAACATCAACTGGTCAAAACTGAAATTGTAAATAAGCATTACTAACAAATTGCCCTGGTAACAAGTGGGGCCTATGTCTCAAAAAAACCCCAACAAATCAGCATCCAGTTTTGCTAAAAATACTGTCAAAATTTCATCCCACAAGAATTGTAACCTGAAAATATTCTCAGTCTCATTTCAAGACTTTATGATGCTGTAATTGTGGCCATAATATAAAGACCTATAGACAGAAGTATCTGTGTGTATATGTGTCAGCTCAGGAACTAAAGGCACAATGCAAAGTGGAAATGAAAATTCAGATGTGGGTACAGATTCACTCCAGCACATACAGGCTCAGTCCCTTACTGGCTATTCAGAATAAACAAAACATCAAACTACTTTTCTTATTACCCTGCAGAGATTAAACTAGTTTTTTTTCGCTCTTGTCATGACTGATTAGGGAAAGAATTGATAAGTCTGGAGCAAAACAAGACGTGAATAAAGCCACCAAACTCAAGTGAGGGCAACTGACCAGCCTTCAGAAACAGGCATATGAAATAGCAGGACTACATGCTTGCTTGTTTTCTGATTAATAACAACAACAAAAAAAGAATAATTCAGTTTTACCTATATGAAGTCTTCGTTTTGTGCCGATGCAGGACCACATCTCTACAAGCCAGGGACCCTTTGCAGGGCCAGAGTCTCCCAGCAGCAGCCACACCCTCCTCTTCCTCATTTTTTTCCACTGACCATTAAATACTTTACAAGTCAGGCACTGAAAAAAAATAACCCAAAACATTTTTAGCATTTTTAAAACGCCACATTTTTAATGGACATCAGACAACATATTGCTGATTTAATTAGGCAGATTAGAAACAAATAAATATATTTACACACACCCACCTATATTTGTATTTTCTGTTTCATTTCAAAGAAATTTGGTAGGCCTGATTTGAATCTCTATTCAAACCACAGGAAAAAAAAAAATGAAAACCTATTCTATGCTGACAGCAGGACTAAGCCCTCTGGCTACCTCTTTTTAGAGTTTTATATGACATGTTGTCCATTGGTGCCAGAAAAATTCACAGAACAGGAGATTTTCAGAGAATCTTCAGATGAACCTATATGTTTTGCAGCAGTAATAGATGTCAGCACACTACAAGCTGAGAGAGACATCCCAGCATCCCAGAACTTGTCTCTTCAGGGATTCTTTGGATTTGACACTCAGGCAGATCTATGACTTCATACTAAAAAAAAAAGGAGAAGACTTTCCTCTTTCCTGGCTCATGTATCACTCAAACTGTCCCAGGTAATAATGATGCTGCATAGCAAGTATCAGACAACACGTCCTTACTCTTCTAGTATTTTAGACAATTTCTTTTACCCATAATTTGGCAGTACACAGAACTATCTGGAAACTGACTGTTGTTACAAACTGTTTTGCACATTGTGTCATCTGCTGGCTTTAATTCATTATTTAAACAACACTAATTTTACTACATTTCGTATTCTATTTAACCACAAAATAGTCAATACGAATTCAAAGTGAGAAAGCAAACTTCTCCCATATCTCAAAAAAAACCTACTTATTTTCAAATAACCAGCTCCAACACTCAACAACAAAGCAGAAATACAAAATTTAGGGTTCAGCAACTTGAGCTCAATTTTTTTTTGCAAATAACTGCACCAAGATACTTTTGGGTTTTTTTTTTTTTTTTTCATCATTAGAACTGTGAAATTAATATTAAAATAAGCTGCTTGTCTATTTAAATTTAGAACTAAATTTATACCCTGAATTCACAGATTCATGCTATTATGCTTGCTGAAAGAACAAATTAGTAATTAAAATAAGAAAAGAGGTTATGCTGAGATGTGTGTTAGGGGATGACAACATACCTTACAGGTAGTATATTAAATAATGCCAAATCCAAAATGATTTTTTAAGGCCAACTTCTTCTACATATTTATTCATGTACAATTGTACACCCACAGAAAAACCCAGCTATAAGCAAGGGATGCACTTCACTACTAGTCGAGGTGTTTGCAGTTCCATACAGTCCTGCATCCTAACAGGTTTTCAATACACAATTCTGAATTCTCAAAGCCTGCAAAATGCTATATTTGCACACACAGTAAAATATGTATAATTGACTTGCAAAGTACATCAATACTGAAGTCTTTCAGACATGGTTATTCCCAAAAAATCTTTGATCTCTAAACTGCAGAATATTAGATAAGACTGCCGTTTATACTGGAATCCTCCACCACACCACTGACTTTATATCCAAATACATAACAAGGGAAAATGCTAGAACATTAGTATTTTACTGGTCCACAAAACAAAGACTGACCATTCCAAGCCCTCCCATCCATGTATTCCATATCAGAAAAGCACACTCACTCCAGACTGTCTGCATTCCTATTTACGGAGATGCTCTGCAATAAAGGGAGCGACAGATATCCAAGGGTTAACAGAGAAAACAAAAAAAACCCCAAAATCCTAAACCAAACCAACAAAAACCCACCACCAAAATGCCCAGCCATGCTGCAGTCCTTGCAAGAAAAGGAAAATGTTCAGCAGACAAGAGCCTAACAAAAAGCAAATGGAGAATTTAGTGCCGCTATTGCCTGGATACCAGTTTGGGATTTAGGCAGCCTTGGATTACAAGGACTATTCCCTTGAAAATCCAGCCCACAGTTCCTGCACTGTTTTCTACAAATACCACATCCAAACTGTGACTAAACACCTCATTATGCTTCTCTGGCACTGTTAGGAGCACACATATTGTACGGTTTTCTAGGGCACATAAAAGCAGAGGGAAAAAAAGTGGCTGCTTTTTACCAATCGGTAATGAAATGATGAACACTTTTTTTGCAGTTCCCTGCAAAAGCTTGCATGATCAGTAAATCTTCTTCCCCTCTGCCCCTTTTGACCTGTGTAGGCAACAGGTGACAAAATACAGCCCCAATCCTCAGCTTTACAAATAAGAAAATGTACGCAGACTACAAGACATCTGCGCTATAATACAGCCTTTTAAAATAAATTTAAATTGAATTAAGAAACTTAGCCAGGCCTCTACATTGGCTTCAGAAAGTAAATGCTTTTCTTAATATTTATTTGTAGAGGTTTAATTTAAAGAAAATAGTGTCCTCACAGTTACAAAAAATAACTAGTGACTTGAGGTAACAATCTGGTATTGACAGATATTAAAAGAGAAAACCCAAACTGCATTTTCAAAGGAACTGCATGCCTCAAATATTTCACTACAATCTTTTTTCCCTATAACTTCCTAATTGATCTTAAATATGTAGATGAATTATGAGCCAATAACCTCCAATTTCTTAGCTCTTACTCCAGACAAACATAATATTCTGATTTATGAACATCTGAAATATTTAATTTGCTGTTCATGGCATTTAAACAGTTAATCTAATTTATGGCAAGTAAGGATTCCACATTAAAGACTCCTTCTACTTTCTCCTTTAAGCTTCACCACTTCAAAAGCCTTTTCCCCATCCCTTATTATTTAGCAATAGTCCCTCTTTGTGCACCGGACATACTATGGTAGTTCAGGAGCCTGTGGCAGTTCCATGGTTCCTTTGCCAGTCCCCATATTGCTCATTAAGTAACTTTACTCCCATATAAACACACACAGCTGGTGAAGGGATGGCTTTGCTGCATTCAGCTACATCTACACTTCTGAAGAGAGCCTCGAAATAAAAAATCACAGCGTTACAAAAAAGATCAGCTCTCATCACTGTGCACTGCCCGAGTCTCCCTCCGATTGCTCACACTACGCTGGCAAAGCTGTGATGGAGCAGTACACCTGTGTCTCTTCTAGAAAAAATCCACAGGAGGCTAAACACGTTTCAGTTCTGTTAATACCCACTTCTCAGTTTGCAATTAAATAGAATCTTTCTTTAAAGAAAGGATTCCTTAAAATATTTTGCACGCTTACAGTTTTCTATTTCAGAAAGCTTTACAAATTCTTCCCTTTGCAAATATTCAGCTGTGCAGCACCAGCAAAGAGCTCCGAGTACAGCAGATGGTTAAAATTCTGCATCATTTTTAAGAGCCTAAGAGAAAGCACTGCCTTTTTTCGGGGGAGGGCGGGGGTGGAGGAGAGGAGAGGAAAAAAGCTGAGAACAGCAATTTGCAGCCCCCTTTTTTTTTTTTTTTTTTTTTTTCCTTGACAGCAGCAAGCTCCGCCTCAGTCTGGCCCTTCCTCCAACCTCTGCTAACCTAAAAACCAGCGCCAGCCTGGCAGCGGGCCAGGGATTCAAAAGTAAACATTATCCTCCTGCCATTTTCCAGTGCTGTTTATCATATCCTGATCCCTTTTCTTTTTTACCCCCCCTCCTCCCGCCGCCCCCCTTTCGCCATTGCTGAAATCCCCGTCTCTGCTCCCGGTTTGTTTCGCTCCGCGGCGACATCCAGCCCCGGGAGTCCCGCTCCGATGCAAACCCGCAGGACGCGGTGCGAGCGCGGGGTGCGGCCGTGCCCGCGCCAGGCGCGCCTTCCCGCGGGATGGGATAGGATGGGATGGGATGGGATGGGGTGGGGTGTAACGGCCGCCCGCCACCCGCTCCCCGCACAATGCACTCGCCTCTCTCAGCGCTGCAGCTGCCGGCACAAACGCGGCTTTTGCCTCCGCGGCTTTCCCGTTTTCTTATTTAATTGTGAGGGGAGTGCTTAAAGACCAGAGCCATCCACGAGCGGCCGTGAGGGCGCCGCACGGCGCTGCACCTGACTCTTTGTTATCCCTCATCGCTCATCCCCGGTCCCTTCCGCTCCGCGCTTCCTCCTCCCACCTTGCGCTGCTCCTCGTTTATCAAGGCTCCGTAAAATAAATAACCCAACCCCACTAACTGAAGTAGCTGCCGCCCGTCAGGGGTTTTTACCTAGTCGTGCACTGCATGGTGTGGATAGCGGGCATACCGGCAGGAGGAGGAAAGGAGATTAAAAAAAAAAAAAAAAAAAAAAAAAAAGGGAGAGAGAGAGGTGGGTGGAGTAAAATTAAATAAAAAATAAATACATAAGGAGAGCGGGAGGGTGCCGCCGGAGCTCCCGAGCCGCCCCTCCGGCCGGCCGGGGAGGAGCGCGGCGGGGCCGGGCGCATACGGCCATGTTGTGCGCGGGGTCAGCGCGGGGCACTGCGCTGTGCGGCGGAGCGCTGCATCTGCGGGCGACTTGTGTTATTTCCCTGTTCAATCCTCCGCCCCCACCGCCCCCCCTGCACATTCCTGCCCGGCAGAGCTGGATCGGGGGGTTATTTGTATTATTTCCCATTAAATCCACCCCCCCTCCGCCTCCTGCCAGGGAAAGCCGGCTCGGAGGCTTCGCCCGCACCCCCTGCTTTCCCCTCTCCGGGCAAGCGCAGGGGCACAGCGCGGCTCAGCAACAAGGTCATGTGCCATCGGCCCGACGAACAAAAGCCCTTCCCTCGTTATTTATTTATGGATTTGGGGCGTGTTCCCGGTGAGGAGGAGCCTTTGTGCGCGCAGGTTTCACACCCACAGGGGCGCAGCGGCCGCGGCTCGTCCGGAGGCGCCGCGGGACAGCCCGCGGGCTCATTAATAATTGCTCGCCATCTCCATATTGAAATTGCGGAGCAGCGCATGATTAATTAAGGAGGGAAAAAAGAAAGGGGCGAGTGAGGGAGGCCCGCGCGGACCCGGCCGCGTTAACCCCTTCGCGCCCGCCGCCCGGGAACTCGCCGGGAATATTAATTAATTCTGCTGTTTGCGTGTCGGTAGGCGACCACGTGAGGCCTCTGGCACAGGCTCTCCAGAGCCGACGACTAATGAACAGAATTTCCTGCAATCCGCTCATCATCAGCTTTTCATTTGGGAAAAAAACCCTACCAAAAAAAAAAAAATCTCATGCAGGGAGGTTAAAAGAGTATTTACAAGGTTTTTTATATAAAGAGATATTACAATTAAAGTTCTACGAAATGTGTAATTTAAACTCATTCGAGTGCTCCAAATCGTGAAAATACTTCCCATTGCAATACTGTGATTAACTCGCGCGCGGAATCGCAGCTCCTCGGGGAGAAATGGGAGTAATAAATACGCTCTGTACGGTAATCAAAATATATAACAACCATTTTTCAGAGCGCTCCAACTTCAGGCGGCTCTGTCTCCGCCGAGGACTCGGTCACTCGGCTCCCCCTGCCACAGGGCCGGCGTTGTCCGAGCGCTCCCGGAGGCGCTCGCCGGGAAGTGAAGCTGCGGAGCGCTCGCACGGCACCGGCAGCTCGCGGGGCCGCGCCCGGGGCCGAGGGGGCCCAGGCTCGGGGCACCCGCGCGCCGGGGCCGAGCGGGGCGCGCGCGGCAGCACGCGGGGCCCGGGGACGCGCACGAAGACACGCACGCGCGCGGCGGGCACGCGCGGCCGGACCCGCACCTCGGAAACCCCCACGGCCCCAACGCTCCCTTCCCTTCCCTTCCCTTCCCTGTTAACCCTGCTCCTTCCCTTGTTTTACATCCAGTTGCTCCAGAATTTCACCTGTGACTCGTTGGCCATTTATTCCCATTTAATCTTTAATTCCCTTGGTGATTACTTAGTATCACTTGCAGTCTTCTGCAGAAGGGTCCTTTATTTGGCTGGGGGTGTGTGGAATAGATGGACTGTGCACTAAACTAAAGCACCTTCTTCTGTGAAGCCAAACACACATTCATTTGACTTAGTAACCCCCTCTTTTTTTTGCAGAGTATGAACTCTGGCTGTCACCTGCTGGGTGGCTCCAGCAAGCAGAATTTATCCTGGCACAAATCAGGCCAGGTAGGCTCCATCTCCTCAGCATGCTCAGTCTGCAGGATGGTACCAAATTCATCCTGAGCAGCTGTAATCCCACTGGCACTGTTCAGCACATCCATCAACGTCCTGCCCCATGACAGAAAAGGACAGGCTGCCAACTGATACAAGTTCCTTTATAGAGCCCCACTTTTTAGGACCTGCTAGATAATAATAACTTGTATTAGCAATTTTCCCCATCTGCATATTAACAGATGTGTGTTTGTCAGAGTCCTCCTGTTTCCTCTAAAGCATTTGGAGACTTGGAGAGAGCTGAAACACCAGTGGGCTGATCAGGCATGATAAAGTTTTGTGTTTTTCTTCCTACTGCTGACATTCTATAAAAGTTTTTACTGGCTGTAATCTGTTTATCCTTGTAATAGGTGAAGCCACACTGGGCAACTCAGTGAAGTCATGCTGTGACTACCACTGTCAGGAACATTTTCATCCCTTCACAGATCAGAATAAAGCACACTCTGCCATGCAATATGAAGAGCAACTTGTTACACCTGAGGGTTTTGCATTTTAGTTGGCATCCAACAAATAAGCAAAGTGCAGACTGAGCAAACCACAGCCCATAAAGACTTAGAAAGGCAGGCCCCAATTCTTTAGATACGTGTTTGGCTTTAGAGGCTAGAGAATTCTTTGGAGGATATAATCTATTAGCTACAAAAATACTAATAAATACTCAAGTCAAAGTGAGTAAAATACTTTCTTTTCTTACCAAGTTTGCTTGTACAAACTTTGCATATACCAAAAAAGTTGCACATACCAAAATGGTCTTCATTTTCATGTCCTTTACTGCTTTTCTCTGGTTTAAAGCAGCAAGGCATTGTCAGAGCTAAATCACTAAACAGTCAGACTCAAGGATGGAAGACAGAAGTAGGACTTTAATTTCTCATTTATAAAATTTTTAGAACATGTAGAAACATGCTTTTAAAACAATTAAAGGTATACTGAGGGTATTCAAGATGGAAAAGCAAGTAATAATTTTAGTATATTTTTTCTCATTTTTTACCTACATGTTCAATTACAAACTTTCCAGTATTATGAAGCTTATGGGAATTGGCTACTGATTGCAAACTCCACATGCTGGTTTAAAATTCTCTCTCTGCGGTTTGCAGCTCAGAGGGGTATGAGGAAGCAGCATGGTTGTAGATTATTAAATTCTAATGGAAAAAATACTCCCTTAAAAATTCTTCACTGCTTTATTAAATGATCCAAAAAAAGAGAGGTGGGGCTGGCATAACTGCCAGGTGGAATGATTGCCAGACACCTCCTATTAGCAGACGACATTTTCAGTCGGTTAAAGAGTTTGCCAAACTTGGACTGTTTGGCTGAAAACAGCCCTCACCAGGTGTGTGCCTCGGGGATGACTTGTTTGAAAATCTTCAACCAAACATCTTAGGCCTTTCTGAGAAGGAGCCTATCAAAGACCGTTTGGTCGTGCTGCCTGATTAGGGAAAGCTCTTCTTCCAGAAGCTCCTGCTCGCCCCTGTTTGGAGCAGGGGTGAGGATGGGAGTGGCCTGGTAAGGAGCTGGAGCTCGCTGCTTCGCTCTGGCCTGGCTGCCAAGGTGAGAAAGCCTCAGCTTGTGTATGGTGGCCGGGGGCTTCCTGAGGTTTGACAGAGAAAATCACAAAGCCCTCGCTTTCATAAACCATGCTGCTGCTGAGATGGAGACAAACCTGCCTGACACCAGAGCTCTGTCATTCCAAGGGATGGTGGAACTGCCCACCTGAGCGCCACAAAACCGCCCTCCTCTGCTCTTAATGTCTCTCCTGTGGCATTCAGACAGCCCAGTACAAGTTGCTCGATTTCAGTATGGAAGAACTAAAACTATTAAACCAGAGTACAAAGAAAAGAAGGGAGAAGGGCATCAATAAAGTGACAGAGAATGGTGGAGCAAAGGAGGCAGGCTGGGTGCAGAAGATGGGAATAGACCCTGTCTGAACAGGGAAGTCAAAACAATTTGCAAAAAGAAACTGGAAATCTTGGCTGGGGAAGCAAATGGGAGCAGGTAGAGAATAGACAGTGCTGACAAGGCAGGGCATTGTCAGGGGAAAAGAGGGAATCACCATCAACTGTGTTGTTTATGGAGATGCTTGAAATAGAGAACTCTTATTGCCATCAGATGGCTCAAGTAGCACTGTGGGATGGTTCAGAATATTCCACTCCTCCTGATGACTCATTTGGATCTTAGTAGACTGCTACAGGATAAAATCTCTGTTCATGCCATTTGCTATTAACCCCCTCACCTAACTTGCAAAAAACTACTTGCTCAAGCATGTGAACTGACACACAGACACATGCATACACATGTCAGAGCTATATTGAAACAATGGTTAATCTTGTTCAAAGAGGATTTAAGTGTATAGAATCAAACAGAGAAAAACAGGAATAAAATCTGCTGTGCAGCAAGCAGCATTTCTTGCATACAGCCCTTGTTTGTACGGTACAATTCTCACTTGCAGGCCTTCCATCTTTTCTGCTGGGGCCCAGCTTCAGAACTGGATGAAACAAAACAATGCCATTATTGGTGGCTACCCTATTTTGTATTCTCCTCACTAACAAGGTGCAGTTCTATGTCTTATTTGCTGGATGCTTCTCAAACTACCCATCAGAGCCTGAATTACAAGGTTTTCCTGTGGCACTATTTACCGCTGTGGTCCTTGGACACTTCTCAGAGATCCTCTAATTCATATTCACAGAAATCCCATGAGCTAAAGGAGAGACACTACCCACATTTGAAGGGTAAGACTCTGGCACAAGCATCATCTCCATCCTGGGAGCCCAAACTCCTGGTAAAGCATCACAGACAGTGGCACTGTGTGCTGTAAGCACCTTTTCCCTGGACCCTACTAGCAGGGGCAAACTCTTGCCAGAGTTCACAACCAAGAAGCATATGAGGAGCCAATATTCACTGACTTATAATTTGAGTGTGTTAAAAACAAAAAGTAAAATACCTGCCCTCGTGGATTTCTGCCAAATATATGCCCTTTGTTCTATACAAAGCACAGTTCTGATTATCCCAGGTTAATAAAACTGGTTTTCTCAGTGTAATAGTGCTGGAACACAATATAAAATAAAATCAGTTTTAAAAACTATTTTCTATCCTTTAATATCTTCTTTTTAAATAAATATTAGGACTGGGGAAGGTTTGTCCTGGGGTGACTTTATGATGCTATATGTATAATGTATCCCCATTCATCTGTTTAGCCCAGGAAATATTTTCCCAAACCATTTGGGGGAAAGGCCACTTCAATTTGCTTTCTAGAGGAACCCCTTTAGAGGTTTTCTCCCAAATTTGCCCTAAAGTACAACAGACTCAAATTTTGTACAGCTGGCAATTCCAGTAATGCTTTGGGGAGTGCAGTGGGCTGCTGAGCATTGCTGGTTTGTGTCCAAGCAGACACAGTGGGCACTAGCTGAGATCCACAGCTCCTGTAACTGGTGACAGCTCGGGATCCACACGGGCTCACTTGCGTGTGCTGAACTGAGGGCAAGGACTACCAAGTGACCATCAAAACCACCTGCCAGGCCAAAGTCAGGTTTCCTTTTCCTTTGGCACAGAAGGAAGACTGGGAGGCTGCAAGGAATGCACATTCACACTGCCCGAGGCAGAAGGATCCAGGTCAGGGCAGCAGGGATGGCCACAGTGCACTTACTGGCCATTTCAGTTTGTGCTTATTTTGGATTATTGTTCCGGTAACACTTTTTTCAGCTTGTTCTGAGTTTTCATCCTTCTTGAGTATTTTCAGTGTTTTGAATGTGCCTAGAGCTGAAAGTTGTAAGTCAAAGAAACCTGTAATAACCTGAATGCTTATGCTAACTTTTACAGGAACCTTCAGACACCTCTGGAAGCAAACCTCTGAATGGGATAAATCCAGAAATCACAGGCAATACTTATTCCACAGTTAAATGGGAGAGTACTTAGAAATAAATTAGTTTTTCGAGATGAATGAGTTCGGCAAGGACTCACTGCAAAGAGATGGAACCATAAATTCCTTTTTGCACAGCACAGGAGACCTTGAGCCCCAAAAGGCAGCTGAGTCTTTGGCACAATAAGCTTCTACATTGCAGCATAATGACACCAACAGCAACGACCTTGCACTAAGTGTGGTCAGATGGCACCTTCCAGGGGGACACATGGTATGTTTTGGTGAAGAGCAAACAGCTGCCTGAACATGCTAGACACAAATTACCAAAACTCTGACGATATGGGCAAAATGTTGCTGTTTCAAACACTAAGACCAGCATCTTCTCAATGGAATGGTGGTGGCCTTTTGGGGTGAAATGTTCTTGGCACACTGTTACAACCTGAAATCAGCCTCGCTCAGGGCAAGCTTGACCAAGGCTAACAAAATTATTCCAGGAGAAAAACAGTTAAAGTAGTCCAAACAAAATCTGTAAAGGACTCGAATATTATTTTGAAGGTATTCTTCTGATATGGAGAAAGGAAAATTCAAGTTCCTCCCTACAAAGTATTTTTTTCATTATTGCCTCAGCTCAGCACTTCCATTTCACCAGAAATATACTTAGAAAAACCTGCTAAAATCACACTCTGAAATCCTAAATTACCTATGTGGAAGAAATATACTAAATCATCTAGAACTGCTGGCTAATGTGTGAGCATTTTCAATGAAAAAACCCCAACAAAAACAAAGAGAAGAACCTGACTCTGAAAGCAGCTCTTTCATTTTCCTAAAGAATGCTGGATTATTTCTGATAAAACTTGTAATTTATAAAAATCTGTTTCTTTGGAAAAGTTACAACTCACCCCCCTGTACTCTCATAATTAAGAAAAAAATGAACCTGGTAAGTGATTTATTGATGAAAAAGTAGGGAAACTAGGATTTAAACTTCCTGTGTTCACATTGGCCACTGTTAATTTTGAAAGGTGAAAAGGCAAGTGGGAAAAAAAGGAGCTTAGGAGATGAGAAGGTACTGGAGCTTCCGTCTTAATATCATTTCCAACACTTAGATGCAAGTAATCCTCTGTACAAAAGTCATACTCTTCTTATCTAAACCTTGTGGCAGCAGTATTCATATCTTCCAGAACAAGACATACACTCTTAAAAAGTAAGGGGTATTGACTTGGGTATTGGCTGATACCCAAGTAGAAAAATATTGGAAGAAGTGGGGTAAGTCCCCAGACATTCCTCTTTCAATGGATTAAAAAAGTCAAAATCAACCACCCCTAAATTTAAACCAACCTATCCAAGTGTTATTTCCTAGCTTTGGTTTCTTTTTGTCACAACACTGTTACTGAAACGTGGATTTTGGTTGATGAATTTACTTGTAGCACAGGACTGTATGACAAGCAATGTTTCTGCATTTTGTCGTATGTCATTAGTTTCCTCCCCATAAACCATTCAGGCTGTCACTCAAAGATCCCTTCCATGTGTTTTTTTAGTCTCAATAGATTAAATTTTGAATTATTTTAAAATAAAGAGTGAAAAATGAGATGGTGTAGTGAAATCTGGGTTTATTCAATTGCACTTTTAAGGGTATCCTGATATTTGAAAAAGTGGCCAAGCACATTCTGCCTGCTTGTTTTGATACAGATACATCTGTCAGGAATTTGTGCACAAGCTTGTATGGGACTCCTAGGATTGTGTGTGCTGTCAAAGAAATCTGTATTGGTCTGCTCCCAATCTAAATACACTTGTGACTAAAGCTCTCACATGCAGATAGAGATCTAGCAAATCAAAGTATGTTTCCAGGAGCTGTAACTTATTGAATTTACATACAAAATCTAACAGGTGATGGAAAAAAAAGTACATCAAAGAGTACTTGAACTCTACTGTAGTACGCTCCTACCATTTGATCTTATTTTATTGAATGATTCATGCCTTATTGGTTTTTCTAGATTTGCTTTTATATTTCTGCCTTGCTATTTTAAGATGCATTATCTTTAATCCAAAAACTGCCACCTTACCTAAACCTATTTAGAAATTTCTATGATTAAATTTCATTGAATGAAGATTAGTGAGAATTATGGCTCTTTCACAGCACAGTCTGAGGGAACACACCAACCACAGCTTGGCAAAACCCAAAAAAATGCCTAGCCCACCCTTACATTTTATAACATCAACATGTGAAGCTATAAAATTGGAAGGATTTTTTTCTTAACTGAGAAAAACCAGTGGGAGACACACTGATTTGTGTTCAGCTCGCTCCTCACAGCAGAAAGCCTTGCAGTTTTCATACATTCATGTGTTATTTGTACCACGTGCAGAACACAGGACGCGTCGCTTCTGTAGAGATGGAACCCAGATCTCAGGGTGGGAGGGAGCTCAAACCAGGACATGCTTGAACCACAGACCAGTTCCTCTGGAACTTGACTGCTTTGCAGGAAATTCGCAGATTTGGAGCCACCACAGATTGCTCAAAATCTGTCTGCACATGCAATTAGCAGAAAATGAACAGAAATTTGCCATTATTTGGCAAAGACCAGGGCAATAACTGAAAGTAGTCCATTAAAGCTTTTACATCCCATGCTTTCTGTTCACTTCAGATAAAATCCCACTCCCCATTTAAAAACTCCTAGAAATTATTTCCTTGGTCATTTAAGGAACCTGGAGCATACTGTGTGGTTTGAAGTTACCCGAATCCCTGAACTTCAAGGTGGTAGCAGTGGACAAGGACTCTGACTTTGGGCCTGACTGTGTTGAGTGCTTAACAAAAACAAGGACTTTGATTCTAATGCCTTTAGAGCAACAGCTCTTTTTACAAAATAAGTAAAAATCTGACATATTTGTAATATACAATCTCAAATTTTAGTTGAAGAAGTAGCATTTAAAAGTTATTCCTCTGCAGAGCAGTTAACAAGTATTCATTTAAAAACCCACACTAACTTCATCACCTTATTGATTAACATAAAGGAAACATTTTCCTTTAAAAAATACATACAATAGTTTAATCTGATTTTTTCCCCAAGTTCTGAGTTAGTGCATGATTATTTCTAATGGAAATATGCCTTTCCTGCAATGAAAATGTTTAAAAAATAAAATTTCTTTAAAAATATTTTTTCTTACATTGCTAATTCCTGATAGCAACTCTCCCACCCCACCAGTGCTGGGCCTGGGGGGCACAAGGCTTGGGAGGATACACATCCAGGAGAGCTGACCCCAGCTGGCCACAGGGACATCCCAGACCCTGTAGCATCACTCATGTGTACAAAGCAGGGGGGAGGAGGAGGGGGAAGGAGGGCATATTTGGAGTGATGGAGTTTGTCTTCCCAAGTCACTGTGACCTGTGATGGAGACCAGCTTTCCTGCTATGAGCCTGTCCAAGGGAAGTGGGGAATGAATGCCTTGTTTTGCTTTGCTTGTGCACACACTTTCACTTTCCCTATTAAACTGCTCGTCTTACCCCCTGAGTTTTCTCATTTTTCTCACTTTTTTTCCAATTCTCTCCTGTGTCCCATGAGCATGAGGGAGAGAGCAGCTGTGTGAGGCTGAGTTTCTGTCTGGGGTTAAACCATGACAGAGTTTCTCACACAATGAAACTCTTGTTCAACTGCAGAGGGGAAGGCTGCTAAAATGATAAAGCAGAATCCATATGAAGCAAACTACAGAAGAAGCTTCCCCACCCTTCTCTTTCCAGATTTCAGAGGAGGTCCCTTGCTGGGCTGGTCTGAACACCGGTAACTCAACGAGGGTCAGGCTGTTTCACATCACCCTGCCACCTGGGCTGTGCAGGGACAAGGCTGGAGGCAAACTCCTCTCTGAGGACAGGTCTGATACAGTCTGGTTGCCTTGCTGGAGGCAAGACAGTGTCTGGGCTTGAGCTGTCATTCAGTTTAACCATCTGGTTTGGAAAAGCAGAGCATGCGGTTCCGGACTGCAAGCTCATACTTGTTTCTAAGTCATCATTGGCCAATACCTATTCCATGCTCCCTGGTGAATATTTGAACACTTACACAGACATTGTGAAAAAGAAAGGAACTTTTTAAATGGAAAAATGGCTGTGTGTATCAATTGTAGGGCAAACATCTTCTGCTTCAACATAAACCTGGCCAAGGCAGTGGTCAAGGTATGAAAGATTGCAAAGTACAGTGCATTTTTTTCAACTTCTAGTCACTTTTGGGGTTTTTTTTAGGTTGGGTTTAGTTGCCATTAGTTATCTGTTACCTGCTCTCCAGAATTTACTACTGATATTCATTAGTGTTACAGGAGTACTGGAGATGTCTTTTGAATTTTAGGGCACTGCTGTAGTACTGTGCACTTTGGAAAATGTACAGGGTTAATATAGATATTAATGAGGAGAAATACAATACAGGGCAAGGCTGGGAGCAAGAGCACTGGTTTGGGGGATGTGCTGCATCTTTGGGGAAGAAGGAGAAGCTAAGAAATGAATTAAAATGCTGCCTTGAAAACATGCTTAGTAACACAATGTGAAACTAAAGTAGTATCTCTGACTTCAGAGGTCCTTTTAATTCAAGAGGTGTGTGATTTAGTGTTACCTGTTGTTATTTCAACCTTAAGGTATCCAAATATTGGCAAATAAAAATGGGGGAGGAAGGAGAACAGAGCTATAACAACCATGCAGCTAATCAAAGAGTGCTCCCTGAGAATAAAAAGATTTTCTTTCTAAAATGTAAGTCAAAACTAATCATAAGACCATGATGTGGGGTACTTTCAGCACAGCTGAGCAAATAATGCCCTTTTATGTTGACTGTGGGAGGCTGATATTTGGAGGGTTCACCATAACAGTTACACTTGCTTGGGATGATCAGGAACAATTAAAATGTTTCATTTGAAAGAAAACTCATGCAACTCTTTATTTATTATTTAACTAATGGGAGGGGCTCTCATCTATAAATATTCATCTATTATTTAGAAAGGAAAATGCAGTACCATGTTTTGTTTCATATATCAGACAATTTTCTTATCTGCAAGGGCTGAATGTAACAGTTTATAAATGGACAAAAATAGCTTTTTAAAGGTACTGCAGTATTTTCCAAATGACAGAATGTCTCTTTAAAAAAACATGTTATTCCTCAAACATCCCCTCCCCAAAATACAAGATTGTAAATTACTAGCATTATTTCACACAAGGAAGTTATGATGTTAGATCTCTGTTTTCTGATATGCAAATATCTCTGTTTTCTGCCTATAAACATGATATGTAGAAGGTCTGTTCTGGAGCTTTCCCCACCTACCTGGGCCCATAGAGTCCCTGGAGGCCTTGGCCAGAGTATGCTCAGCCACAAGGATTAGACTGTCAGCAGAATGCCCTACACTGATTATAATGTGATATGATGCTCTGGAAAAGTCTGATTTTCCCCTAAACCACCTGGCTACTAACTAAGCTTTCTCCCACCTCACTTTTTTGTCAGCTGAGGCTCACTCTTCTTGCTCTCTGATGCACTCAAAACTATGGAACTGAAGTCAATTTTTATGCAGGTCATTCTGTCTAGGTCCTGCCACCCATTATCTTATCATGTGTTACGTCTTTCAAAGGTTGCAACTTACTTACAGCATTTATTTGCACAAGTTTACATCAGAAAAGTTTCTGCTGAGATGCCCTAAACTACACAGAACAGAGTTCCCCAAGCCTCTGGTTTCTTTAACTTCTTTGGAGGCTGAACCAGGGCTGATGCCTCTACAGCCAAGCCACTTCAAACTCCTTTTCCACCTGCCCCCTGCTAAGCAGGACTCAGATCTACTGAAGGGTGGTGGCCTGCATGCCCAATTCACATGGAATTTCTGCAGAGCAGCCTGCTAGTGACAGATCCATCAAGCATTGCTTTTGAAGAGCAGCTCCCAGTCTTCCCTGCCAACTACTAGTTGGAAGGTAGAAATTAGCCAAGATATAGAAGTTTTAAGGCACATCAGGAGGCTAAAAGCACAGTGCATATTTGTAACTTTTCATTCAGGGTGTAGATTTACCAAATTTGAAGGGCCACAGGATGTTTATTGTGTGTATTGTCTATAAAATGATATTATTAAAGCATCTTCTGCTTTCAGAGGGCTGCAAAGGCCAGTACACACCATCAGCAGAGGACAGCACACGTTCTTTGCACATCCATGAAGTTTTAAATACACTTGTTGGTGAACTTGCTTGAACTCCATTATTATATCCAAAGACAGTAGCCAGCAGCTATTCAGAAGTGCTCAGAAAATGTGTTAGCAGTTAGCAAGTGAATTCATTTTTTCTGTTTTAAAATTCTTTCAAGAACTAATAAACTACAATAACAATAGAACCTTTGGCAGTCTTACTCAGACCAATGTTTGGACACCTGACATGCTCCAGTGAAGTGTGACAGCATCTGTCACCAGCCCGTGTCACACAGTTACACAGCATCTCCCTGCAGCTGGGAACTACTTGGGTGGACACGCTTTCTGTAAAGGCACTGGAGAACTTCCCTGCAGGAATGGGACCACACAGTCTCCACAGCTTTTCCCTGCCAATACCAGAACTCCAGGTGTGCAGCAGGCCCTCACTCACTGCCAGTGGGAATCATACCTGTGAAATAATCTTCCAGGTACTTAAACCCACGGTACATTTAACTACACGACACTGGTGGCATAACCAGATTTATGAGTCCCCTTGAGTTATGCAAAGCTGACAGAAATGCTGATACAACCTGCTTTAGTCTCAACATTTTAACACCAGTTACTTTGGTTACCAGAGGTTTTGCTGTGCAAAGAGCAGAGTGCTAATAAGTTTTAAACTCCCTAAAAATATTTTACATGTTTCTTATGCAATGGAATGCTACAATTTTCCAAAGTCTGGTATCTCAACACTTTTACAGACTTGAATCTGTAACTTGCACTCAAGTGGGTGCCACCTAAGGAATAATAGCACTGTTGCTATTGTAAAAAATTACCTGATCCTCAAACTCTGCCACCAATTCTGGACTGAATACTGCAACTACTCTAATTCTTTACTTAGAAAAAAACGTATTCGTGGTAGATAATACTTTTCTGTTAGATTCCTGACCTTCTGAAGAAACAGAACATTTTGCAGGTTAGAGAAAGTAATGAAAGAGCTAGATTAATGCAAGAAATGCATGAAAAGCAGTTTCTCCAGCTGACATCACCATGCTGCTAAATAGGATAGCAACAATAAATCCATAGCATGTACACAGCACCAGTATGTACACCTGGAAGCTTACATAAAAAAAGCATGTTCATCAGAAAAAAGCCAACTATATCTGGTTCTTGGTTTTGGTTAATTTTTGCATTGTTTAGAAGTACCTACTTTTAGGTGAAGCATTATAAAATGCATTTCACAGCAAATTATTCACCTGTATTTCTTGTGTAACTTAGAATTTTCTAGCAGCAGATGCACATGGAGAAAGACAGAGTGGCCACAGAACCAGACTCACCACCATTAAAAGTAATTAAAATGCAGTATTAATCTTTCATGGCAATTATTCTTTGAGTGACCCCTCCACACTATAAGAAGTGCCTAGCTAGAGCTTTCCCTCCGGCAGCTCTGACCTCACCAAGGGAAGAGAACACTCCCTACAAGACATGCCAGAAGGAGCCCCAACCAAGCATGGCGTCTCCCCCTTCAGACACCCAAAATGTACACAGAGTGGTCAGACCTGGCCACATTCCAGGACAGCATTCCCTGCAAAGTAAAAATCCTTTGGTTATGTCAAAAAAATCCCAGAGGAACTATATATAACACCTAACTCAGTTGCATGTTGGGCAAATACAAGTCCAGTAAACACAACTGCAAATCTCCCCTCTAAGGAAAAACAATTTATATGAAATTTAAATGGCTGGCAATCCCCTCATTGCCTTTCCCACATATTTCTATGGCACACTTTTATTTACTCAGTCTGTGGTTGCACCATCTCACAGGTCACCTCTAAGTGTCAAAGCTGGTGCTAATGTGGTGACAGCAGGAAGGCCGTGGAGGGGTCAGGCTGATCTAGATCTCGATACCAGGAAAGAAACAATTTTTCTCCTGTGTCTCACCAGCTTCCTACCCTGGGTTCATCTCCAGGCCCCCATATGCCATTGCACCCTTCCAGCTTCCACTCCAGTGGCTTTCAGCTCCTGCACACAATCCAGCTCTGAGTGCCACAGAAGAGTGCACTGGGACAGGAGAAACATGGTCACAATTAAACCCACTTCTGTTTAGGTTTGGTATTGTTAAGGGTACAAAACATCCTGCTCTTACAGGGGGGAATTTGTGTGAAATACAGCTCAATAACAATATTGGCAAGGGAGAGATTTTTTATATGGGACAGGCCTAGGGCTCCTGTGCTCCTTCCCATTACCTCTGGCAGGGCCAAGGAATTCCAAATGCCCTTTGTCAGGTGCAGCTGCTCTGTGTGTGCCTTTGACTTGAACTTCAGCAAAGGGACAAACAAATGGAGCAATCAAAAGGAGACCCCAATTCCTCAAAGAACCCTTGCTCAAAGAACTACTTGTGTTCACACTAGAAATATCTTTAAACTCCTGTATGTAGCAGAAATGAAAAAGGAACAAGCAGTGCCATGATTTCTGCATTAATATAATTAAATTAATTTCAAATAGTGTTGTTAGAGGCCATCTGCTCAGAGGCCACATTTCTTTGTGCAGTTAGTTCACATGGATGTGTACCAAGCAGTGAAGTACTACACAAAATTCTACAGAAGTTTAGGTTTTAGATTGCTAAATGCTTTCTAAAGAGTAACTATTTTTAACTTAATTGGTTATGTACTTAAAAACTTTAATTGCAAGAACTATAATCAGCATCTGCTTTTCTGAGAATCTGAATTCAATGAGAGCAACTGTTCAGAAGTATTTCCTATTTCAATGGATCAATGAAAAAGTACTGAGATAAAATAACAGCATGGGGTAAGATGAGGAGTAAAGCTACACTTAGTGGGACAGTACATCTTTGTGCTGAGGCCCATGGGACAGAAAGCATAGCCAGAAGTTTTCATCATGAAAAATGGTCACTATCATAAGGGGATTTTTCATTACAATCTGGCATGTTCTTGGCTTTTCCAACACCATTTTCTCACTATGAGTGAAGATGATTACATATAGGTGTCCTCAAGCAGGGGATGGAAGGGGGCGCATTAAAGACAGCAAAACTTTTTTTTCTATCTTTCAAAGATTTGGCAGGAGGAAAATACGGGTCCTAGTGATCCAAGTTCTGTTTGCTGACTGAATCAGTCTTTTCAGTTTCCCGCTATGCCTTAGTCAGAGCAAGAGGTGAGCAGAGATGAGGCTTCCCAAAAGTTCTTCTGTCCCAGAACTGACACCAACAGTCTCTGATGCTCTCCTCCAGCCTCCATCACAGAACACTCCTGGCAGTGACCTTTGCAAACTCTAGCTCCTGGTCACACTGTTTGGTTTTGGACCTCAGCTGGGAGGAAAGGCAAGGAACACAGCATAAAAAGGCAATCCTGGGATCAGCCAACATCCATGTCAGCGAGCTGCCAGTGCCACATCTGCACAGGCAGACACTGACAGGCTGGCACGGCTCCTGGGACATGGATGAGGAGGGAGGACAAGCTCCTTGGGATAAGGGCCTCTCCTGGCACAGAGATAACCTCCCTGGGAAGGTGAGGCTCAGTGGGCTGCTGGCAATATCAGGGCATGTAAATACTTGTAAATCCCTGGCTTTTCTGGATGTCTACAAATTGCACAACAACACAATGAGGAAAAGGGCCATTTCTTCTAATACTGAAATATCCCATGTATCTTACCTCTTTCAGAGTTTATTCCTGGGGCCTGAACACAGCCATCAGCCCCGAGGCAGACCTAGCAGGTGCTGAAAAACACAAGGGGAGAGAGTCACTGATCATAAGATCAGTGTTGGGGGAAAAGAAAAAAAAAGAAAAAAAAAAAAAAAGAACAAGTAGAGGAAAACTAAAGCAGCAGGTAAGAAAGTCCCATGTCTTGTTCCCACCTTAAAATAAAGCAATTCTCCAAGGCTGATTTATTATTTTTTCTCTCTAGAAAACTGCAAACTCTAAACAACCTTATCCATGCGGTCTCTCACACTGCACACGTAATTAAAAGATTTGTCATCATCCAAAATTACTGTGATATGTCAGTGTTCTGCTTGCTCCTTTTCTGTGGCACTGAAGTCTCAATATGCAATTTCTGTATTTTCCCTCACCTATTCAAAACCAATCCACAAAACAAAACCAAACTAAACCAAACCCAAAAATCCACCTATCGATCATGGCTGCAACTGCCAAAAAAAACCACTGCAGTCCTGGACACCCAAGGGCATCCAAGCTGTTCCTCAACTTTGGCTTTCACTTAGGAGTGATCCAAGGGGTTTAGGAGCTGGTGGAAACCACACCAATAAAAGCACAAAGTAACGTAACAGCTGCGTTTCCGACATTAGCGTTTATATAAATACAGCATCTTTCACACTAGGTCAGAAAACAGTGTGTATTTTTATAAAAATAAATCTGTTTTCTACAACAAGCAAACCATTAGAGACTCTTCAGTTTGTGTTCTTCTCACCTCCTTAAAATTCCAGAAACAACGGAAGAGCACATGCGGATGTATACACACACACACACACACACTCACTCACACGTGTCAATTAGAAGAAAAATGCCAAGAAATTATTGATGTGGTATATCTGATACACTATGAATGAATTAGTCTCTTTAAAGAATAAAAAAATTGCCAAAAAGAAAGCTGTTTTGAGTGCATCCTGTACCAAAACACTCAGCAGGGTTTGAGAGAAAAAGATAAGAGAAAATATTATTATTCTAAAATAAGAATATAGTTACGTGTTTACAGTGTAGCTGAGATGTTTTGTTGCTCTTTATCTTTTTTCAGAGCTAGCTACAAAGAAGCTTCCAATAGGCTACATCACATCCATGATTATGAAGATACTTAAAATCCCAGAAAGGGACTTATCGAATTACCCTTTGATTACACTGAATGTTTTACAGTCAGATCACTACTCACCTGCATCCAGAATTTAATGCTAAAGGAAATAATTTGTGAATGAAAGAGCTCTTTTGCCACATGCAAAGTGCTTTATGCCTTGCAAATTGTTGGGAAAAAATAGGTAAATCCTCCACCCCCCCAACCCTGCTGTAACTCTAATATGATTGAATACAGCTGCTAAACCAATACTATTTTAGTATCCAAGAGTCATAACTGAGATGCTTGTAAGTATAAAGAACATGAGAAAGTTAGAAAAAAATATTTGATTCAGATAAAAGGCTGCAGCTAAAAACTTAGAAATTGCATTTCTCTGTATCTTTCTTTGTACCCAAACCTTAGCAGTGCCTGGAGATGGTGGGATTCAGCCAATGGTTTCACTGGGTGGATGGTCCTCACTCAATCACTGTATTAAATATTTATTTGTCCATTTTGAAGCTAAGATTCACATTGGATTTCAGATCATGACTACATTTGAAGTCAGGTTATCATTGCTCCTTTACTAGACACTAAAGCCACGGAGCAGTATGTCTGTAATTGTGGAAAACGTTCTTAATAAATCAATCATGGTTGCATTTTAAAAATTATTTTACGAGTAGTAAAATATTTTTCTTAATAAAATAGTCAAAACTGACTGAAATATTTATTTAGTAAAACACACCAAACTGTTTTTTTAAGAAGTCAAAAAACCCTCCAACCAAATGATGATGTATTCTTCTCAGACTAATTTACAGCAATTTTATGCTGTTTCCACCACATTAGTAGTTGTGTAAGCTGAAAAAGAAGGTTCTTAAACAACTGGTTTTTTGGTGCTTGCTAGTATTCTAACTGTGGAGTCTTTTTCAATTATTCCAGACTATCTTCCCCTCAATACTTTATGTGATTTTAAAAATGTTTATTTTAGGACTGCTTTTTCCCCAAAAGGTTTAGTATTTTGTAAACATTTCCACGTAAAACATGCTTTTGCTCTCTGCATGTGTCTTACCCAAGATGGCATTTAAAATAACGTTCCCAACTGGATTTCCAGGGGTCAGATGCAACTTGGCAAGAGAGAAACAATGAGCTGATTATACCTTTGCATTTGGTTTGGGGCGATTGTTTGCAGCCAGTGCAGCTGAAGAGTTAAAGCCATGTGCTGAATTTAAATCTATAAACATGAACGATGGTGCCAACTTGGCAGCGAATCCTGCATTCAAAAGGGACGGGGCTCCCCGGCTGCCCTGGCGGAGGCAGCGGGAGGAGGGGGAGCCGCTGCCTCCCCAGGCTGCACATGCGATGCCCCCAAACAGCCCCTACTTTGCAGAAAGACTCTTTACAGGAGAACAAGAAAGGTCACAGTTTGCATTTCAATGAGCATATTAAAAGGAGATCTGGCATTATTTTATTCCTTCATAAGAAAATTCTCAGATCTCAAGCTACAGCTATAAAGATAAGTGGTTTTTGTAACTGAGTTAAAATCAGTCCAGCTCAAGCCGGGCTTACGGGTTTCAGGGTAATGGGCTACAGTGAGGCAGCCTGGAAATGAGATGTCAGCTCCCAGCAAAACTGCAATAGTATCCTGCACAATGCGTTCAGACACACCATTTAAAATTCAAAATGCAGCTTGGAAGGAATCAAATTACAGTGGATAAATCTATATTTCATTTCAAGAACTGCAAAAGGCCATACCTTCTCTAAAACTAGAGGCTGAAAAACAAAGCTAAAGAAATGCTTTTTTTGGGAAAGACAGTCTTTTTTAGTACATATTTTAAGCTTTGATTGCAAGCTCTCAAAAGATCAGGCTGTTGGTGATATACCAAAGTTTTCAGGAGATATCTTTATGAGTGTACATTAAAGCTATATGAACGGCTTTCAATTTTCTGAATGCTAAAAGACGCCAACTCTTTGTCAGTCTGTACACAAATGAAGGTCTCCACACCATCTCTGCATCTAACCAAGCAGGAAACATTTCAGGATGTGACCCAAACATACCTAAATAGAAACAGGAAGAAAAAAGAGCACCCAAACCCAAACCAGAAGGGAGATTAAGCTAATGCAATGTTTTCTGTTAAAGGACAAATGTCATCTTTTATTCAGCTGGACTCTTTTTCACAGAAGAGAAAAAGCCGGCAGCACCCCAGTGCAGTGGTGAGCAGTGCCCTCTCACTGCCTCCAGACGCACGGACATTTGATTTGCTGCTGATTAGTGTGGGCAAAAGAGGGGGGGAAGCTGGCATCAAGTCACATCCTCCATCTTAGTCCCAGCTGGTACCAAGCTCCAAAGAAACAAAGCGACTTCAGACAGTGCGATCATATATTCATGACCAAGAAGAAATATAAAAACCAGCACGTTTGAATTCCTGACAACCATAGAAGAATAGTGCATTGGCATGTTGAATTTTTCCAGCCAGCCTTTGCTGACCTATAAACCTTTGTGACTGGAACAAATGCAAATAGAGCTGACTTGCCTCCCAAACTACTGAAGGGTATTCAAGCCGAGTTGTGTCTAACAGGCTAACAATAACCCACTGTCCCACCCATGCAAAACACACAGTCTGGGAAAAACAGCTTTAGAAAAGCACTTGACGGAGACATAAAGCACAGACTATGCCAGAAAAAAACGCGCCATCTTTCTTTTTTTATACTTCACCTAAAATTCCACAATGTAAAGTAATATGGAGTAAAATTATCTAACCATTAAAAGGAGAGTGCACAGTTTTAAAAATAGGCTGGAAATTGGCAACTGAAAAAATCAGGGACTGCACTGTCTGAAGTCCCATCAGCCACCAGATTTCATGCCCTGAAAGCAAACTTACAGTAAATTACAAACGTAAAAAATGGTTGTGTGCTTGTAGCAGTGGGGAACAAAGAAACATGGACCCCCTTATGCATCTGAAGGCGATCTCTTTATTGTAAAAATTGGCTCCTTTTTATATCTTTAATTTTAACCTGACGCAACTGAAACCAAGCCGAGACTTAACAGAACTTAACTGAACGAAGGCACCCATTGGCTGGCTCAGCTGCCATGCTGCACACCACATGTTCTCCCAGCCAATCAGCTTCCTGCTCATATGCTGTCCATGCGTTCCTTCAGCCAATCAGCTTCCTGCTGATACCCTGCCCATGCATTCCTCCAGCCAATCACAATCTCACTTCCAGCTGACCCTCTTCGCTCATAATGGCCTCTCACCCCTCATCCGACTCCCAGCCCTCCAGCGTGGAGCGGTGCCTTTCCCGTGGAGCCTTCTCATGACCACAAGCACTGACCACTCCAATCGTTATGACCACACATCCTGCACATGCTAACCAACTGCATACTAGCACTGAACTACACTGCACTTCAGGAAAAGTGTACCCAGAGGAAAAGGTCTGCTTGACTACCAAAATTCCAGGATATTTAAGTGATCACGATTCCTGTGTTTTTCCTTAGTAAAGGGAGATAGCTGATGGTATTGACTACACCAGGTTCCATGCAGCCCCAAAAAAAAAACTTCAGTCGAGGAAGATCCAACTCTCCAAGACACAGTAACCCAACAAAATCTTTTCCAATCAGAGAAAGGAAGGAAGGCACCACTGCAGGGCATTTACTCAGTGAAACAAATAATTTCTCTTCATGAGGGAGCTAAAATAGGGTGGCTCCTTTTCAAATTATTTGCATGTCCTCGTTATCCTTGTATTTGACTGAGTACAGGTCTGTGACTGAAGGGGACCAAGCAGCCTTCCCTTGGTCCACCTTCACCAGAGGCCAGTTAAAGCAGCCTAAGTGCCTGTGCAGATGGAAAGGGTTGAACAAGAGCACAGGAATGCAGTGGGAATATGGTGCTACCTCAGTGCTCCTGCTGTGTTAGGCAGAGCCACTAGGGATGGAGTCTGGCCCTAGACTTCAGCCTGAGCACCTTCACCTTATCAGATAAATGTGTGTGTCTAATTTATCCTCCCTTAATTCAGGTATTCATCCATCTAATTCCCTGAAGCTGTGGATGTAAGCAATGAACGAAAACGGGCACCTCATGATGAGCACTCAGATCACCAGCTCACTGCTGGAAGCCTGGGCTGAGCAAGCTCCTGGAACTCAGTCTGGAACTGAGATTTAGTCCCCAGATCTCATCTTCCTAAAGCAGAAAGGATCCAGGTCAGAGCATCAGCCCTACAAGCACATACCATTAGTCTTTTTGCATTCAGCAAACTACTTGCGTGTCTAAAATTGATTGTGTGCAAATGCTTGGATTCTGAGCATGACAGATAAATTTTTGAAACTTTTTCAACATCTGGCTTTTAAGAACAGAGTGTTAAGGAAAGCTGAGAAGATTTGTCTCAAGTTTCCATTAAAGCGCGTATGACATACAACCATTTCATAAACATTCCCCCATTCCCTCATGAAAAAAAAAAAAAGCAGAGACAACTGGCGGCCAGGATAGCTTGAAAGATACCACAAAAAGAGAAGCTGACATTTCCATCACCTGGGAGAAAAAGGTAAGACAGAACCCTTGTAAGAGGCTACTGAATTTGCACAGGAAGAGGGAAGTCTCTTCTGGGCCAAATGTCAATGTACCTGCACATTGGGAGGTTTAAAGCAGAGTCTGGCTGCATGTGGAATCATTTCAGAATCACTGAATTACATGCAGGGGCAGATGCAAAAGATGCCCCAAACAGGTAACTCATCTGTGGGGAATTCCCAGCAATGGACTTAAAAACCTGCCATTTTGGCATGTTCCTTATGAAAGGAGATCTGTATCCCCAACCCTCTTGGACATCCAGGAGATTTGGGCTTGCAGCAGCCCACAGGGTGTTTAGGCTGGAATTCATCCCATGAGTGGAGCTGCCTCTGTTAGGAACCAAGTGTGACTTGCCTTTTGAGCTGCTTGTGCAGCCAGAAGAACAAGAAACAACGATAGGAGTTGTCTTCTAAGGTGACAGAAGGCACTCTCCACCTCTTGAGCCATTATAAGAGGATCCTTGGTATCCCTGATGACCTCAAAAGGCAAGATGTAACATGCAGAGGCTGAAGCTTTCAATCCATAGGGTTTCATTATAAAGCAAAAACACATCCCAAAAATAAATTAAATTCCACCACTTTGAAATTGAAAATGGTGAAACAAAAGCAGGTATTTAATTGAAACTCACTGATGGTTGTCTCTTCCTTGTGTTTCTGAATAAATTTTGTATCCTCTAATTGTATTTTGTTTTAAAATACTTTTTCAGTGGCATTAGTATTGATCCTAATTTGTCTGGATTTGCAGCATTTATAGGCATTATGCAGCTAAAGCCTGTAGAAAGACAAATAGGAGAATATGAAAGGCACGCTCTTCCTTTGGTTTTTTCCAATCCATGTTTGCTAAAGGTGTTAGTGTTGCAGAATGTCAGCAATATTCTGCCATGTGATGAAATCAAGGATGAAGAATGAAGCCAAATTACCATTATTCTTGCTTAGAAACAACTAACAGATAGTTCTGCAAAAACATAAAGATGTGTAAAAAGTCTCTTTTACATTTAATGTGATGCAGCAAATTTATTCTGTGGATTAAAAGGAGTTTACTTCTGAAGTGTATATTAAAATGCACGGCTTTTATGGACTTACTACAATGTTAAAAAACAAGTATGCTTTTTCTTTTTTAAAAATCTTTTCCTGCTACAGTTCCAAGAACTTGAAGGGTCACATGAGTTTCAAAAGCATTAACTTATCTAAAACTTTTCATCTTATCCTTGCTAACTTTTGAAATATGGAAGCAGGCAGAGCATAGTTGAAAGGTGAGCTCCCAGCTGCAGCACTGCTCCGGTACGGGGCTGCAGGATGTCTCACACATTTGTTAGAAGCCTTTCGGAAATGCACAGGCTCTGTTTACTTAAACCAATCAAATCTGACACAGAAAAGCCTGCCTCAGTCTCTCTTGGGTCAGGACACTGCTCCATGCACCTCCTGGCTCTCAGTTCACATCACCTCCTCCATCTAGTCATTCACAGGAGTGTTTGCTGTGGGGTGGAACACATTTTCCCAAAGGTCTGCTCCACTGGACAGCTCCATGACTGATTACAAGTAAACCTAATAAAGTAGTGGTAGACACCAGTTGCCTTCATTGTATTTTCCTGTCCTTGTTCTTTTTTTAAAAACACTGAAAATTCTTACAAATGCCAAAGACAGACGTGACAAAGCCATTTAGTCTTTCATGACTGGTGACAAAACCAACCTGTGGACCCACAGGGGATACTGTGAACACCCAGCCAGAAGAGCTTGAATTTACATGACACTTCACATATGTGTCATGTCTTACATGAAGCTGAATGGTGGGGGGAAAAAAGGCCTTCACAGCATTTTTTTTTGAAACAGCAGAATTTCTCAGTGATTTCCCTTTTGCCCTTTTGCAAGAATACCTGAGTAGGTGTTTTGGTCAACTGAACTTTAAATTCACACTAAATGGCCTTTTCAGTCCAAGGGTCTCTTGATTAAATTTCTTCCCATGAGATGGGGAAATCATCAACAGTAGAGATTAGATATACTACAAAAAGGTACTAATCAGAATGCTTTGAGTGCTATGAAAACGTCAGCCAGCTAGGAAGACCACAGATGAGACAAATGCAAACCCAGCACTAGCAGGACATACACAGGGAGCTTTACACATACTATGAGCTCAAGAATGAACTCAGAAAACCACCGTTTAGGTCCACTGTCCTGAAATTCTTGGCCAGTGGTTTTCTATTCCTGCTGGCTGTGGCTTTTTTTGAATCCCAATGGCAGCACAGATTTTCCACCCATTGCTGTAGGAAGATGGTCCAGGGTTTCCTTCTGCCACTCCCTACTGCAGCATTCTCAAGGGTGAAACTGGGCCCATAATCACAAGACCAGCAGAGGTTGCTGATTTCCTCAGCAGCACTTCATTTTAGACATGCTGAAGGACAGACACTTGAAAAAGAACATTTCTGGATAATTACATTTGTTGTTGGCAAAGTTGATTTGGGTTAATAAGCCAAATGGTTATCAGAGGAAAAAATCAAAACCACATACCTTAGGACACCTCTTTTATTAACTCACAGGTACAACACTACCACTGTGTCTTGGCTATACACAATAGAACAGCCCTAAGACCTTAATTCAGTACTTGCCCTTGACTCAAATCAAGCACATGACAGAACTGTCCCAAAGACCCAGACTAGGGATGCCTCTGTCCCCATTTTCCTGCAGACACTAACTCCAGCCTGGAATGGACTCTCAATCATTCTAGAGCTACCGACCACAAAGTGCCTGCCAAGTGGGAGATCTTCTCCAGCTTTGCTGACACATGAGGAGTACATGTGCAGCCTAACATCCTCTGGGGCTTCCAGCCCATACATCTTTATGCTCCTTTTAGAATTTTCTGTGCTGTGGATTTGGAAGTCTCCTTTCTTTACAAAGAAAATTATCTCTGATAGACAGTTTAAGCATGTCTGATTAGTAAATGTGAGAAATCATCCCTGTTCCTGTGTTCTTGTGAGCTGGCAAATTTTCTCATTCACTTACTGTTCAGCTGTGGTTTAACTCATCCCTATTTGAACAGAAGAGCATTACCTACTGTTGGGGGTTAGGATTTTTCCTTTCGTTTCGTTCTCTCTTGGAATTTTGTCCCATCTGCTGCTTAAAAACAATAATGACTGGTAGGTACTTAAGAGAGACACAGAAATTGGCCAGAGTGGGAGAAGGGTGCAGCTGGCTACTCTCTAACCTGGGGGCTTTTCTCTTGAGAAGGGCAGAGTTACTGTGAGATTTTGGCCAGGGGATGAGGGGCTGGGCTGGGATGAGATGAGCTGAGCTGGGCTCCTCACACTCTCTTGCTGTCTGCATCATGGGAGGAAGGTTGAGCTCTTGGTTAATGCGGGGAGGATTCACTGCTGCTGGCCTCTATTGCTTCTTCCTTACCGTGGGTGAGCCTTTGCTTGTAAGAGTGGCCATTGCACCGGCACCTTAACACCTCACCCCACTAGAAAGGCCCCTCACCATCTACTCGGGTGCCTCAGGGGAAAACCCAGGACCCCGAGCCCCTCTGAGGGAGCCTCTCCCGGCCGTGTTGGAGAGCCCGGCTGCCGCTGCCCAGCCCCGCCGCTTCTCTGCCCCTGCTCCGGGCTTTTCACTACACTGTGACCCCACATCCCCTGCCTGCCAGGACACCCGTGGCTCCTGCTACAGCTGTGGAGTTTCTCATACATTTCCTTTGCTGCTCTGGAGCCTGCTCGTCCCTGCCGCCGCTCCGAGGTTCCTGCTGCAGCCATCTCGCCGTCCAGAGGGGCACTGGCACCCGCTGCCCCTGTGGGTTTGCTCAGGAAGCCCCTTTTCCATCCCGCCCGCCATTACCCGCGTGCAGAGAGGCGCTCGCGCCACAGCGCCCCCTGCAGCCTCGGGGGAGTCATTGCAGGCACCCTGCCCGGCCGGGAGCCAGCAGCGCCCCTGCTGGCTGTGCCCGGAACTGCACCGCAGGGGAAAGCGCCGCAGCCGGAGAGGCTGGGGCTGGGTTTGTGTTCTGCTTGTTTGCCTTATTATACTCATACACACTAGGAAAGAACTGGCACTCCTTTTCCCATATCTTTGCCTGAAAGCCCCTTAATTTCAAAGTTATAATAATTCGGAGGGAAGGAAGTAATATTTTATCATTCCAAGAGAGGTTCCCGCCTTCCTTGGCAAACAACTGTCTTTCAAACCAAGACACCCACATTGGGACAAAAAGAGTAAATCTTGTCCTCACCATACTATTTTGTTCTGAAATAAAAAGTTCAAATTATAAATAATTCATTATTTGAATTCTGCATCTAATTCTATGCAGACAGGCTTGTTTAGATGAGGCGTAAAGAACAAGTAAAATAGATAAACAAGGACTGTAGATAAGATTTCATCCAAATTCAGCCTCAGAAATTGCTTAGCATTTGGAGAGTACTTTGGATTGAACTGTTACCACTGAGGTAGTTGGGTTTCCTTCCCCAGTATAAAAAGCGAAGATTATTTGTACCAGTCCATTCCAGAGAGCAGCCAGCTGTCATATAAACCTGTGCACACCTGGTAAACCTCTTGTAGAAAAGGGACGACCCATATTGACACTGCATTTCTCAGAATATTATAAGCAAGAACCTGACAGAAGTATAAGTGACTAGTAAATTTTAAAAGGGACGGTGAGAGAAGGTATTCCTTCAGGAGGAGTACCTTGGAAGGGTTTTGCTAGAGGATTTGGAGTGTGAAGGCATTTTGGAGCAAGAGGTATTGGTGAAGTTCTGTCAGATCGAGTCACACATGGTTAAAGATATAAAAGCATGGATCTCTGTATAAAAAATAGATGTTTATCAGGTGCAGCCAACTTAAAAGCAGTAATTTCCCATGAATTTAAACAGCAAAACTTAAGGGGAAACAAATTTTTACACTTCTGATCAGATCATCAAAATTTATACCTCTGATAGTTCTTACATGGTGTAGTAAAAATCTTGTGTTTGGCTTCTTTTTGTTCTGCATTTGATGCAACCCTAACAGCTTGCAGCGGACACTGCTGTGTCACAGACAGTGTTTTCTTTGAAGAAAAGTTAAATTGGGTAATTTTTTAGTTTAGTTTAGTGCACTAATTTCCAGGAAAGTATTTTCTTGGTTACATTTGGTAATATTTTTCTAAGAATATATGTACTCTTGATAGTGTTATACATAGCGTTTCCCTTGGGCCATTTGTCCTTATTTTGTAAGGCAAAGGGGACAACATAATTCTTTGGAAAAACGATTTGCTGCATCTCCCCAGGACAGCAGTACACCTCATTCTTATCTCCAACCCAACAGCACGGGCAACAGCACAGAAATCCTGCACTGCTTCCATCAGACCACAGGTGATCACAAGCATCTTCCTCCAGACTGCTCTTTCTTCTGTGCTAACTATAACTTAAGCACCCCTCATTAGTCACCCCAAAGGTCAATTTTAGGAAAGATGCTGCCATGCAGACTTGTGAATGCTGGAGCCAGGATTCTCACAAGCCCCAGACCCATTACAGTAAGGTACCAAACTGTGTTTACCTATTCATACTTCACTGGTGCCACCAAATGACATGACAGTGGGAGAGCAGATACTAAAATGGTTTATACTGAGAAAGCTAATGGATCTTGAGGAATAGTGTGTTGTCCTGTTACAGGGGCATTGGATCAAGTTTTGCTGTTGGCTTCAATGAAAGAAGGAACCAGCCTCTTAATTTGTGGTCTCTTCTGTAAATAATGAATTATATATCAGAGCTTTAGGAACCTGAAATAAATGTTAAGAGATTTGCACAATTATTATGAGAGTCACTTGTGTGTGAAAAGGGAGACAAGTCTTTTTGATTATTCAGTCAATTAATTAAAGATGCTTCTTGTGTTCTGATGCTTTCTCCAATATTCCCAAAAGTAAGGTCATGATTTAGGTAAAAGGCTCTTTATTTTTAGGAACATGGTCAAACCCTGTGTAAGCAGCAGCACTGTCACAGCACAAAGTGGGAAGCACACAAGGTTATATGCCGAGTTGTACAAAAGGGTTGCCTGGCCAAACCATTTGGAATGGATCATTAGGAAGTCTCCAAACGCTGCACTGAACAGAACAAGCAACACAATCCCCTTGATTGTTCTGCAAGGGGCAGTGTGAGCCTGCCTGCGAGGTGGGGGCAGTTCCCACGCCTGCCCTGGGCTGTGCTAAATCACCTCCCTCCTTCCATGGACCCGCGCTCAGGCTCTGTCCCCGTGTGCTCAGGACACCCCAGCAGCAGGGGGGGCATGCATTTCATATGCCTCATTGCCCTGGCAGAGGTGGCTATTAATAACATTTTCTGCAAATCAGCCTCACTTTTAAGAGAAGCATTTTCACTTCCAGGCTGTTCACTCACAGATGACAATACAGAATAAATTGAAATTACTTTTTCTGAGATTGTGGCAGATGACACTAGAAACAACTGAAATCAGGAGAAAAATAAAAGAATTCACATACTGACCCAAATTAAATCCCCAAATAAATACATGAGTTATGTCCCTCCTTATTCCAAGAATCAATTTATTTAGTTACTGCCAACGCTGGGAAAAGCACAAAAAATACACACATACTCCATATAACCTTCTTGATTGTTTTATATTCAGGCTTCCAGACATACTTCATATTTTTATTTAGTCCCAAAATGAATCTACCTACATAGCTGATTTTTTTTGAGGAAACTAAAATACTGGTATGCCCTTGCTGTAGACAATCTTCTGGATGGTTTCAACTGCTGACTTCTCTTTTGTGCCTTTTAACTTATCATTTCTGTACACTTCACTAAGACCATTAAAAAAAGACATTAGCTAAACTGAGAACTGCAGGGATGATCAGACATTAAATAATTCAATACTCCAGTACCCTCAAAAACTACAGGAGTCTCAAAAATCATTCTACTTTGACATGAACACGTTTTCTCCAACAACTTTCTGTTGTGGGAAGTTAATTCATCCTTTCCTTGGTTATTTTTTGTGTAACACAATAGCAACAGAGCCTTGCCTTCTCTCTGCAGCCTGATTATCTTAGCTCACTTCTCCATTCTGCTTTTTACAGGGTGATTTCATGCTACTACATTTATGTTTTCCTGTGGTTTCACTTCTAGCACAAATACCTAAAACACATGGATGTATGAGACAATTCACAGTGGTGTTTCAGGAGCATTGTAACAGGCTTTGAAGGAGACTTTGAGTTTCTGTATCTGAACTGATTGCATCTAGATTTTGGGTGTGCTGGAAATTTCACTTATTCAGACCAGGTATCAGGCACCCAACAGCTAATAGTGAAAAAATAACAGCTTAACAACAGATAACAAGAGCTTAATGTGAAAAAACACTGAAAAAAATTCCTGTTCATGCTGAAGGAGTGTTTAGAATAAACTACCACAATATTCTATCCTTCCTTCATTTGTAGCAGGTCCTTGTGTTAGAATGCTCATGGTATTGATCTGAGGGAAAGAAAGATGGGCAACAGTAACTTACCTCATATGAGAAAATATGTGTGTCACAGGCAAATACAATTTCATTGTATTCTATTCATGAATTACAGGGTCAGTCTGAAGGCATTGTGATAGCCCTATATTATACATACACACACACACATAAATAAAATATGCTACTTTTGAGCTTTGTTCTTTGGTCCAAATTTCAAGATGAAAACAATACAAAGGAGGTAAATGTCTAACATACTTTTACATCACACTTTCTTATAACAAAATGCAGCATTAATTTATGCTAGAAATATTTCTATCTGCCTTTTTTTGAAATGTGGAATGCACTTTATTATCTCAATGCACTTTTTGTCAGGCCACGCTCCCTTGGGTAGGAGGGGCTGTTTCCCAACAGAAGAACAGACAACTCAAGAATTTGGAGCTCTACACTCTTAAGTGGAATGGACATTGCCAAGCCCTTTAGGGTCACATTTTTTGAAGGAGATCATCCTTCTTAGTCAGGGCCTGCTTTGCAAAGCACCCAGCTCTCACAGACACAGAGTGGCCAAAGTCCTAAAACACTGAGCTTCTGGGTGTTATCTGTTTTGCAACTCGTACTCCAGCTCCAGTTTTGAATACTAGATACTGAGCTCTTGATTTTTTGGCCTTAGCATACATACACCATAAAATTTCAGAAAGCTGTAACGTAGGTGAGGGCAAATCATGTGGGACTAAACACTCTGGTGGAAAAAACTGCAGAAGTGAGCCCTTGGTGAGCTGGAGTGTCAAGAGCCCAGCTGTTGCCATCAGATGAGCAGGTATCCTGATTTATTTACAGAACATGATACATCACAATGAAAGACACAGAGCAATGTGCTACACAAACTGGGTTTGTAGTGGCAGAAATTATTTACCAGTTTTGTAAAATCCTCCAAGGACAACTTCTGCCTTGCCTGATGCAGAGGGGAATACAAAGTTAATTGTAACAGCAGCTGCCTTAGCCATGTATTTCTTTGCATTTATTACTCTGATACAATGGAGGTACTTTCTTCAGAAGTCAAAAAGCAGAAGTACTTGTAAAGGACCTGTATTAATCTGTGGCTTCTGTTACAGTTTTTGTAAGCAGCCCCAACAAACACTGGCACTATACTTAAGGGCATTAAGGGATTTACCAGACTGTCCTTGGAACTTAATGAAATTTGGTTTGATTTGGAGAAGAAATCTCACCACTCAAACACTTGCAACATTTAAAATCCTTTGTAAAAGACACCATCAAATGCCAAAACCATTCAGTACTTACATGGAATTTCTGTTCAGGTCAATAAGAAAGTGTAAGAAAATGTAGGCAAATATTCATGGGGTCTTGGGAAAACAATGATGTAGTCTTATGAGAAAAGACAAGTTTTTCATATTTATTCCTCTGAAACTGCCTCTTGGAAAATAATTAAGATACAAACCAAGGTATAAGAATTAATTTAGCACAGTATATGTAGACTAGTGTTTACATCCCAATATTTGTATTCAGATACTGGAGTTGAGCAGCCAGTTCTTTAATATCCTTCCCTAAGTGTCCCTTTGCCTCACTTACACTTTTTGGGTTTTCCCTCCAATTTTAAAATTGGAGGGAAATTTTAAAATTTTACCTGAGTAAGGGGTGAAATCATTGTTTCACATCATCATTAATGAAACATTAGTTTGCTGAAAGTTTGCTAAATGAAGTGACAAGATTGTTACTTCTCCAGGGGCAGCTCCCTCCCTACAGATTATCTTGCTGCTGTCCTTGTGCCATATGATCAGAATTTCAAGAATGATAGACTTCAGATTATTTTACTGTCTGAACTTTGGGATAGCTTCCTGTGCATTTAAGGGTTCCACACACCAAGAAAAGCTGCTTCAAGACAGACACAAGAGAAGCTTTCTCATTCCTGCTGCTTTAGTACAAAACTCCATGTACAACTGACTTCTTAGTTAAGGCATTTAGGAAAACAATCACTCTCTGCACTGCATTGTCATCCATTTATCAGTTGTTCATTTTTATCCCTTTACCTTCAATTAAGTGGCTAAAAAAACTGCCTTAATGAAAAATGTTATGCATATTTATAATCCCATGTATTTATAAATCTTTTTCATTGCTCTTTGTGCTTAAGAATGGAAGAGAGGTAATTTGTACAACAAGTTCTATCCGCACACTAAATATCCTGCAGAAGTCACACAGAATGGAGATGCTGTGGTAGAACAGCTTTATCTCTACCCTGCTAACCATGAGACCTCAAAACTCTAAAGCCCAGAGCAATACAAAACTGAATTCCAGTTCATCAGAACTGAATTCCAATAAAACAGCAACACCACAGCTGACATTTTATCTTCTGCTTATACATTGAAAATACCGTGAGCTTTGATACTTTTCCTCTTTTATACTGTGTTAAGTCCTTTTCTAAAACCTCAGAAGTGAAAGGAAAACAGAAAAAATATATTAAAAAATTGCTAACTATAACCCTAACTATAACTTATGCTTTTTTAAATGTGCAAAACTCGTTATTTGCATACTGTTCTCCAAACTGTAACTGGTAACAAATGCAAACGTGCCCCAAAACTGGTACTTTCTCCTCTCCAGCAGAAGACTTGTTTCATGCAGAACTTACGACAAGCCACTGCACTGCTGACTGCTGTGGACTCCTGGGCATTGGGGGAGAAATTCCACATACACAAAGGGGGAACAAAATGAAATAGCTCCCTGGCAGAGACATAGATGTGTGTGTGTTTTGTTAAGAGTAGCTTTAAGGTACAAGAAGAGATGATGAGAGTTCTTTCAGAGATTATGTATGGATGAACCAGCTACACAGTCCATGGCCAATTATGGTTTATTTATGGATATTGGTGTGCACACATATACATGAGGACACTACATGCCCACACATCACAATGAAATGGCATTGCAGAACTACTGAAAAAATGGGATGATCCTGTTACTATGGCTCAAGAAATGTGTTCCCTCCTCCTGCTAGTGAAAGCTTGCCTTGGGGACAAAGCCTGATAATATTCAGTGAGTGTTGTCCTCCAAGGGCCTTAGCCAGTCATCACCATATTATATTTCTTAATTAACTCCTACCATCTCCATGCCCACACCATCTACTCCCACACAGAACTGAGTGACTTAATCAGCCAAACCTGATGAGTTTCTTCTCCCATACACATAACAGGAAGATTCAGGCAAAATCATGATCACTAGGGAATATCATGGGAATTTGCCATCAGCACCTCTATCAATCACAAAACTTGAACAAGTATTGAAGAGAAAAAAAGATGGAAAATGTTTAAAGCTGTGATCATCCTTTTTTCCTAGTTTATGCAGCACCTAGCACAATAAAATAGGGCCTCCTTATCAGTATGTCAAATACAGAAATAGCTCTAAAATCCCTTCTGGACTAAGATGGAAAGTTCTGCTTCTGCACATTAATCTGTACTATTGTTGGAGTAGCAAAACCAGAATACATGGAACAGGAAGAATGGTTTTGCTTCTGATTTTTATTGAGAAATATTGAAATTAGAAAAACATAAGGGAAATGGAAGTGATAGTTTTAAGAATAATTTTTAATTATAACTTCCTAAATATCCATGAAGTACTATTATTCTGACACCTTGTTTTCAAAGGCAATCTAACACGTGGTGCCACAGGTGATATAATTAAATTAATTATCACTACCATCAGGGATGGCAGTTTTCTGTTAGATGGGCAGATCTTATTGTGCCAATACTCACTGTAAGTGGGTCTCTGAAAACACATCTCTGGCTCCGAACACTCTGTGAGGCTGATCAAAATTTTGTATTATTTTGATTTTTCAACAATTACACCCTTTTACCCCACTATGACATTGGAAATGTTTACATATTAAAACAGAGAATGAGAAAAAGCTGCCCTAATGCAGATTCCTGTCCATGGAGCAGTGTGGCTATCACAACAGCCTGTCCCTAGCATCTGGCTCTCAGAACAGTGGGAAACAGCCCTAAGAGGGGCAAGACACATCTGGGATATTGTCCCAGTCAGAAAATGCAATTCTTTGACATTCAAATGCAAGAAAACAGTTATGTTCTACTAAAAATAGTAGGCAAGATAGACAGAGTTGACAAAATACTCAAACTGAGTAAAATAACAAACATATTTGCTGTGTTCTCTGTTCCACATACCCTTAGAACCATGTACTGAAACGGAATAGACCTCTCTGTCATGGAAGAAAAGAAAGAACCAGAAAGGACCAATTAAATCAGTTACAGAAAGAATCATGAAAGATTTCAGGTGAAATCAAATGTTAAAATATAAAAAATACAGTTACCTAATTAGAATCTACCTCCTCAGAGACTTTCTTACTTCCAGTGAGGAAGAACAACAATCCCATTTGTGCCTTCCTGCCTTGTGTGTGTAACATGCTTCCACTCAGCTTGCTTTACTTATGGGAGATATCAGACCATGTGAAAAGCAAATGCTGGGATTTCCTTGACTTGCCTGATACTGTGGTAAATTGTTCTCCAGTCCTAACCAAATTAAAACATATTTCCTAATACTGAAAAAAAAATGTTGAGTCTTCTTGACTATAATCACAACAAAAGTTGTGTTCTAGAAAGGGTATGTACCAAAGACAAAACATGTACAATAGCTATATATAAAGTTGGAAAAAAGGACCTCTTATAATCCATTCTTTAGCTTAAAAAGATTACTGAAAACATGACACTTGTTGAAGTACTATAGAATATACTTTGAAAATGGCAATAAAAATAATTTGCCTTAGTTGAAAGCTCTTACATGGTTACTGTTCATTAATTTCAGTTTAATAAGCACTCCCACAAGAAAGGCTCTGCTGGGCTGGATCTGCCCAAGTTTGGCACAAAATATTGTACTAAAGAATTTAAAGATGGCAAATGTAGAAAAACCAAATAAAAAGTTTGTATTTGGGACTCTGGCTGAATAATAAATAATAAAATAATAATAAATACAGTTTCTGTGAGTCAGGAGCACCCTTTGAGAGCACGAATTTATCCAACATCTTTTGATAAGATGCTGTGGGAGGAGCTAAGAAAAGAGAAGATAGTGATTGGGAGGGAAGAGGAGGGAGGAAATGTTTAAGCCTGTCTCTTCTGGCAGCTGTTACATAAGGGCAGCAGGCAGGTAGGTGTGTCTGGAGAGCTCAGTGTTTCAGGGCACAAGTGAAAGGGCAGTTGTGTCATGCACTGCTGTCACTTCTGACTTGGAATAATACCTGACACTTGTTTGAGGAGCAGTTGAATCTCCTGCAGAGTATATAGAGATTTTTGTCAAATACATGCTAAAGCTGATTGTCACATCTCAACCCTTTGCTCAGAAAGATGTATTTTGTCAAGTGGGGCCAGAAAAGTCTATTTATGCTTATTTCACAGCCCTAATGTTAAATAGAAGGAGTTCTGTTTGTGCAGTACTCCAAACATGCCATATAAAGGCACGCATCACTTGGGAGTCTTGGTCATTCAGGCCAAGAAGGTGCAGGTGCAGAACTGGAGGTGAGAGCTACTTCTTTGCTTTGCTCCGAGGTGGGAGCAGCACCTCTGCTGCCCAGCAAGCATGCTCCTTATTGCCATTGTGCTGCCCCGTGTCAGATTCCCAGAGGGAACAGGTCTCCCTGGAAAACTTTGTAAAGTGCTGCCTCACAGCTAGCCTGTTAAAGATTAATCCCATTCAACAGTACCCTGTTGGTATGGAATGCAAGTAGGTTCAAACAGTTATTATTTAAAAAAAATAAATCCAGTGTATCTACAAATTTGATTTCTTTTAGCTGAAACATAAGACATTCAAATTAAGAGGTCATGAGCTTCTCTTCATACCACTTTTCCAGAACAGAAGAGAAATGAAATGGCCTCAGGCTTTGGCCAGAAGGGAGTGACAGAAGGGGGAAAGAGATTTATTTGTCCAAATACACCATTTATCATGCTTTAATTGAATACAGCTCAGAAATTTCCCCAGAGATGTACAGGGAGGACCAGAGTGCTTGTGATGAACAAGTTTAGGATTCACAGCCACAGTACTGTATCTTTTTATCAGCACAGCATTCCCTAAACAGGCCACTACATTAACCCCCAGGTGCTGACAATGACTGCTGTTTCACCCCAGTTTGCACTAACCTGCTCTGTCCCACCCAGTGGTCTCAGTCTGTAACATTAACTCTGCTCTGCCCTGGACTTCTCAGTCATTTAAGTCATCCTCAAGCTGCTTATTGCCTGAATTTTGATCTTTATGAAACATGGAGAAAACATTTTTTGTCACAAAGACGTGTGAATGCAGTAAAGGACCAGTCTGTAACCCCTCCCTGCTCAGGTCATGCCCAATGGCAAAGACTCCGTGTTGGACTGAACCCAGCAGCTCACCAGCTCTGCTCACAGGAAAGAAGGGAGGCAGCAGGAACTGGCAAGATCAAAGCCTCTGAAACTATTCCCTTCCTTCCAGTTTGTAGGAAAGGCAGAGAGGGACCGGCTTCTACCAGTCATGGAGACTTTTTCATAAAGAGACAGATTAATCATATTCTCTCCAGTAAGTGCCACCAGGTAAGTTGGGAGCTGTGGCTCCTGCAAACTCCATGTGTTTTCTCAGACTCTGCTCCTCAAGCTGTCCACACTTAATTCCATTGGTTTACATGTGCCTGGACCTTTTTCCTGTGCCAGTGGGTATTTACCCCCTGTGTGACACGCTGTAGATCAACTGACACAGACTATGCCCTCTCCCCACTTTCACACAGATTACAGACACTTGTTACAAACAAACAAACAAAACCATGCTATGCAACTGATGTTCCTCTTTAAGCACTGCATTTCTATGAAAGAGGAATGTAATAAAAATTATAAATAAGTAAATAAAACCACAGAGGGGATTTGAAAAAAAATATTTCTTCCAGTAGTTGCTATATTTATTCAATAGTCTAATAAGCTTTTTAACATATTGAACTGTGATGTAATTTCTGGCTCCATAACATTGTGTTTCCATAGTTCAGGTTAAATTTCTCTTGAGCTTAACTGGAGTCTTTGCTTAGCAAGAAAGTGGGGATTGGCCAAAGTCCTGAGTGATAGGAATTGCAGTATGCAGTGACCTCCAGTTCTGCTGCAGCACCTCATTCTTACTGCCCTGTGCAATCTTCTCCTCCCTTTAGCAGGAATGTTTTTAAACTTGAGCTCTTCATTTCCAGTTCCAGTGTCAAGGGACTAAATTTGAAAGAGCTTTGGCCTTCATTAGCACATCATCAGTACTAACAAAACCACAAGCAACAAAAAAAGCACATCAGCATGCTTTTCAGCACCGGCACTGGCTGACGTCTCCTCCTTCCCTGAGCTTTTTGTGTGTTGTGGGATTTTTTGTTGTTGGTTCTTTAATCAGTGAAACTAGACTATTGAGCTTTGGGAAGAAAAAGAGAGCCAGTCCTTTCATTTTATAATTAGTGGAAATTCAGTAGGAGCATTAACAGCTGTCTCTTTCAAAGACGCGCTCAGCATCATCTATGCACGAGTTAGAGCACAGACTGGGGAGAAATAGTAGCAACAACATGTCTCACATCCACCCTGGTGACACACTGGCCATCGGTTCTGACTAAGGGACAGCCCCAGCTTGTCCTTTGGCCAAGCTAATGGCTTTGTTTGGCTCTTTGCGAGAACGTAACTTTTCATTTTTTACTTTCTGATTAACAATGTGGAGGAGAGAACGCATGAGAGCAGCAGACAGAAAGACAGACAGAGTGTCCCACATGATGAGATCAATTAGGCAATCATTTTGGACATGTTCAGACAAAGAAGGTGGTCTCCTTGGAAACTGCAATCACATGCACACACACTCAGAATAACTTCTCCCACATTCTATTCTCTGCTCGGTACAACAAACTTGGATGTAAGCTCCGAGGGACAATCGCACACCCAGTGTTGACAGACTTGTCAGCATTTCCAATGCCACAGAACCGGCCCCCTGCTCTCCTCGCCGACAAATTTACCAGAGACTGAAGGATTAAAAAGCATAACAGGAAAGTGACAAGGAGGGGCCAGGCAGAGCTACCAGTGTTTAAAGACAAAAATTACAACATTTTGGAAAGCAAAATGGTATAAAAATACCTCTTAAAATCTTTAAAGGCTTCAGAAAACTCTCAAACGTAAAATCTAACAGTTGGAGAAAGTTACATGTCCAATAGCAAGCTTACAACTGGGACAAAGAAAAAAGTCCAGCTACTTAGTAGTTTTTTTTTTTTCAATTTGAAAAATAAAGGAAAAAGTTTATATCCACATTTGCAAAAAAATTTCTTCAGACCCCACTGTTCTTATTTACCAAAGTATTTTACCACTGAGACAAAGAAAACCCCATCCCCTTCTGCAAGACTGAGATACAGTCTTTAATGTTCTGAGCAATAAAGTCAGACATTACAAAACCAGGCCTTAACTGTGTTAACTTTTGTACTGACAAAAGGTGGCTTTTGAAAGAGAGGAGAGCACGATTAAAGTATTTTTTCAAGAAAGTACAATTATATAAGGTTAGACTCCTCCCAAACGCAACGTTTCTGAGTCTTCTGTAACATTAGAAGACATTCTGGAGTTTTTACCATATTAAACAACCTTCACTGTACTAATTTCTTTGTATTAAAACTCTCTCTCACTAGAGTGTAATACAGCTCAATTAATATATGAGGGATGTGGTACTGGGTACTAAGATCAAACACAAGCTGGAACACAGTTCAATGTAACAATAGGTGAAATATCTGCCATTGTAATACAGCTTCAATTAACCTCAAAATGAACTTCACTTTTTCAGGCAAAAAGTCAGAATTTTGTAATTGGAAGCTTTAAAACCAAGCAGTGCCAACACAAGCAGTGAGAGAGCCAACTAACCCTGGAAGAGAAGAGATCAGTTACTGGAGCTCCTGTTTCACCCTGTACAAAAGTTCTATATTGGAACTCCCTGGAACTCCTATGAGAAAAACTTGGAAATTAATGCAAAATAAGATAGCCTGACACACATATAGGACTGCAACTACCAGTGGAGCCCAAACTTGCCTGAGCAGCTCTGAACTCATCAGCTCATTGTTAACACTGGGACTAACAATGAAGGAAGATGAATTAGTCCCACACTCTGCACCAGTAATTACCCTGGTAAGGACATTTCCTTTACAAATGGACCTCCAGATGCCATACTAAGTTCTTCCTCTCTGAAAGCAGATGCAAATGACAGCTGAATAAATTACCACAAATGTTTAAAAAACTACAAAATGTAAAGAAAATGGATCCAAATTGAAATTTTGAGCTAAAGCTGTGTTTTACAATCAGTAAGTCTAATGGGAAGGTTTACATAGGATTCTCTTCCTATTTTGCTTCCCAAGGGAAACATTAAAAAGGAGGAGCACTCTTATCCTCTCCTTCTGCAGAACAGCTTTTCGCGAAAGGTACGTGCTGCAATTTCTTTCTTAGCCCAAGACTCCTTGTGAGCATATTTTTCTTGCAAGAAACTAAATCAAACTGCAAAAGCTCTGCTTCTCTAGAGATCCAGCTTCATGACTTCACCTGCTGGGTTTTGCAACTACAACACATCCTCTCTCTAAACTCCAAGGGGACAGGATTAAGAGCACAAATTCCTAAGTTCATAAAACTACAAAGAAAGCATTTTCATCCCAGTAAAAAAGGCCAGAGGTCCAGGGTTCCTACTGACTTCAGCAGGAGCCTTTTGGGCTTCTGAGATACCCCAGTCCCTGAGCCAGCCTTTGCCTATGATGTCACAGTGCATGTCATTTGTAATTTCAGAACTAGTACAGGGCATTGCTGTGTAGGGATTCACTGAAGGAGATTCTTGGACCAGTTTTACATAGCCAGCTCTGCCCACAGAAGATTAAATTGCTTGGTGGATCTTGCAAATTAGAGCTCTGTATGCTTTTAATAATGAAAATCTCAGAAGGTGAACTATAAATTCAAATTATTGTTTTCAAATTTAGTAACTTAGGCATTTTATTCTTTTGCCCTGATTTCATGGAAACATTTTTTCATATAGAAAGGTGGAAATAAAATCTAAAAATTATAGCACTCCCTTTAATCTTTCCAGGGCAGTTGGTCATGTGAAGGATTTGAGTTTTGCACAATGTGACCCACCCATTTCAGAGAAGCCTTGATGCAATCTGCTGCTCAGATCAGAAGTGCTCACAGATGAGTCACCTGGGCAGCCAGATGCATCAAAGGCATTTTCAGTGTTGTGCTTGGCAATCTGCTGCCTTACATGAATACAGGAGAGGAACACTCTGAGTCCAACCTTTGTGCAGGGATGATGCCACAGTTAAAGCAAATGTCTCCATCGCAGGGGCTGATGCAGCCCCGTGGAAGCTCTGTCTTCCATCACCTCTTAGCTGGAAATCTGGGCTGCCAGGCTTCTTTATTCCTCCCATTCTCCTCTAAATGGCTGACTCACAGAGATAGAAACATGACATTGACACTGTGGTGGGATCACTGCTTTTTCTTAATCACAGACACGTGGAGAAACGTGGAATGGGCTTAGCAGGCTGTTGGTGTTGCCAAAGAGTCAATCAGATGCTTTCTTGGACAACCCTCCTAGAGCTTGTGATGAGCCTGTGATGAGTCACCTGGACATGGTTCACTCCTACCCTCTAGTACAAGCCTGCTAAGAATTTCACAGCACTGGCCCAGGTAACCTGAGCAGGTTGCTTTCTGCTGCTTTCATTTCCTTGGACAGAAAAAAATCAAGAATATCCTGATTTACGTCCAAAAAGAATTTTGTGTTGTTTCCCAGATAAGGAAAATTGAAGGTGCCTAATTCTGGATTGCTGAGATTGTGTTTACTGAAGGCAATGGGAAAGAACCCCAAGCTCCACATTTCAGTAAGCACTGGATCAGGCAAAGAGACATGGCATGTCAAACCAGAAATATATGAGGGGCAATTTTTCTTGTAAAAAGCTAAGCTGTGAGTTAAATAAGACACTGCCAGCTTTTAGTTACAGAAAGCCGCTTAACAATGAACTTGAACAGATAAAGAGATGGGAGCTGAATTCCAGAAGAGGTGTTCTCCTTTCCTTTTAAAGACAGAGAAGAAAATACACCTAAAATTAAAGAAAGCACATCTGAACTAAACCAAAATTCTGTACACATTACTAAATTTTAGAATCATCACAGCAATCTCACATGTAAATCATGCTGGTATTTTCCATTCTACATTGGCAAAAGGGCACTTTTTGCTACATTTTTCCATTAAAAACATTAAAATATAGATATGAATTTCTAAATTTAGAAATACTTAAAATTACTACAAGATGCAGATTTTGAAAAAGCAGCATAAGTCAAAATATATCAATCAGGAGAGCAATTCAGGGAGGGAAGGAGGAAGAGAGGAAGGGAAGGATGCTCTTTGGTCTCACTAAGATGGGATCCATTTTTCTCCCCTGTGGGAAAGTTGCTGAAGCATTGCCCAAGGCACAGATTTGTGTTGAACATGCCCTGTGGTGTAGAAACAGGCTCTAGGTTTAAACTCTCTGCCATATGAACCTCTTTGTTACAGCATTCTTTGTAAGTTCATGTATGTTCAGGAGGTTTCAGACAACATCTGCCCAGCACAGAGAAAGAATGATAAACTAGAATTCCTTTCCAGCTGTGTAGAGCTGTGCAGATTTCAACCAGTTATTACAGAATCAAAGTATAACTGAGTTTGGAAGGGACCTCAGGAGGTCTCAACTCCTACCTCCTGCTTAATGCAAGGACAGCTATTAGTTTAGATGAGGTTACCCATGGCTTCATCTGGGTGGATCTTGAAATCCTTCAATGGTGGGGATTCCACAACCACTCTGGGCAACCTATTCCATTGCTTGCTTGACTGAACTCATGAAAGATTTATTCCTTACATCCAGTCTGAACCTCCTGTTTCAATTTATTATCATAGTCTCTGTATTCTCTCATTTTTCACTGCTGGGACTCCATCATCTCAATAACCTCCTTTGGAAACTGGAAGGCCTTTATTAAATCCCCCTTTCTTCCAAAGCTTTCTTTTGTCTGGGGTTAACAGAACCAGCACACTCAGCCTCCCCTCCTAAAAAAGCTGTAGCCCCCTGGCCATTGTGGTTGCCCTTCACTGGGCATATCAATGCCTTTCTCATACTGAAGGGCCCTAAACTGCCTGGAGCTTTCTAGATGAGGTTTGAAAAACAGTAGGTAAGAGGAATAATCTCTTCCCTCAGCCTCCTGATGCTCTTGTCAGTGCAGCATGTGTCATAGCAGCCCAGGATGCTGCTGGCCATTGTCACTGCCATGGCACGGGGCTGGCTCTTGCTCAGCTCTCTGCCAACACCCCGAGGCTGTCCCTGCACAGCTGCCCCCCAGCCTTCACCACTGCAGGAGGATTCTTCCCTTCAAGCACATGGTGTTGTATTTTTTCCTGCAGAATTTTGTAGGGTTCCTCCCCAGCCTCCACCACTGCAGGAGGATTCTTCCCTCCCAAGCACATGGTGTTGTATTTTTTCCTGCAGAATTTTGTAGGGTTCCTGCTGGCCCATCCCTCCATCCTGTCTAGGTCCCTCTGAGCAGCAGCCCTGTCCTCAGGTCTGTCAGGTGATCTCTCTAATTTAGTGTCATCTACAAACTTCATGAGCATGCCTCTATCACCTCCTCCAGGGCACTGCTGAAAGTGTCACACAGGACAAAAACATCCTGTGGTGTTCCTCCTGCCACGGGCCTCAGCTAGAACATGAGCCATTAATCACTACCCTCTAAGCCAGACCAGCCAACCACTAATTATGCATTTATTTGTCCACCCACCCAAGTTCTAAATTGGACACAAAAAATTTGTACACCTTGTCCAAAAAATCTTGCTGAAGTTAAGATAAATGACATCTCCTGCTCTCCCTCATCTACAGCTTCATCCAGCTGTTTTATCCTAGAAGGCAATGAGTAAAACCTTGGTAAATCCATACTGATTGTTTCCAGCCATCATTTCCTCCCTCCAAACTGTGTCTCTATTATTTACTCAGTGGCCCATATCCACAAGTTGGGTGTATGCAGGGGTATGCTGCATTTGCCAGGGCAGCCCCAGCCACAAAGGAGGGTGTGTGAGGGTACCAGCCCAGGCTTTGTCACTGAACCAGCACAGAGGCTGCATTAAAATATACTCTCAAGCAGAGCCTGCTCACCTGCACTGTGCAAAGCTCTGCTGCTGCATTTGCCAGGGCAGCCCCAGCCACAAAGGAGGGTGTGTGCATCAATGGACAGATGTGTACATAAAGGTAAACCAGTCAGTTCCTTTCACCCTCACTTGTCAAAATTCAGTGTTCACTCATGAGCCTTTCAGACTGAGGTCAATTCTGCTTAGCTGAGGTATTTTAAAGATACTACTGCACTATGAACCTAATTGGAAAAAAAAAATTACAAATAAACCATTTCCTAACGCTTCCAAAACACTAAATATTAACTGAGTCTAACATGTATATACTAAGGACTACAATACACACTGCACCTCTGAGGAAAATATCCCATTATATATGCAATGTGAATGTGGTGGTCCTGCTACAGAATTACAGATGAATAATGAAATCCCTCAAAACTAAAATGCATAGCAACAAAATGTACATGCTTTTAAAATTATTTCTATATAAAATCATGCATTTATTTAATCCAAATTAATTTCTACATCCCTTTTCCACAGAGGGATGTTGCCTGAGATAAAAGTAACACACTCAACCTTCTTTTAGCAAGGCTAATACCTGCATGCTCTTGAGACTGCATTCTTATTTCTGTTGGTAGGAGCTGTATAAATTTGTAATAGAGACCATCTGATAAGCATTTTCCAAGACTGCTTCTTCCACGTGAACAGAAATAAATTCTCAGCATCTGGATGTCATGGCATGAAGACGGTAATTGAAACTCTTGCTCAGTACAGTAAAGTATTTAGAGACAGCACAACATAATGGAAATTAGCAGCAGAAGCACAAAATTCCACAGGCTCCTGCAGCACATCTGACCAGGATAAAAGCTGCTGCCACAGAAGACAAACTGACCATACCATGGGCAATGCAGTGTAAAGCCAGAGAAAGCTGACCTTACTAAACACACAAAGCTTTTCCAAATGTCTGACACTATCACTAGGTTCTGAGTTGCCTTTTTTTCCAGTTTAAATTTATAAAATCACTGTTGCATTGATAAACAAATAATTAAAATAATTCATTCTCCTAAGTGTATCACCCTTAAATACTGGGGAAATTAGAAGGACTACTTTTTGGGACATTCACTGTGGTATCTGCTCTCCTGAATTGAAGGAAACTGTATCTGAGAGTAAATTGTCTAGAAGTCCATTTTAAATTACAGTCACAGTAATGCAATTATTTATAAACAGGTAAAGGTTAATTATTTTGATGCTGCAAACCTACAAAAGATTGACATTAACTTAATTCTAGCTTTCTACCTTATCTTCCTTTTCCCCCATTTATAACCTTATTTTAAACACACTGAGGACACTGGCTGCATTGTGATCAATGGCTATGGTTTGAGTTTAAAAGTTTGGACTGCCTTTCCACTTGAAAGAAAAAAGAATAGTGCATGGTTGATACATAACATAAAGGAGTTTTATGACATGACTGAAAGAGTTACTATAGAAGCTAAATGAGATATAGTAGTATATGTTGCTGTATACACTCTGTTTTTCCTGAAGCTTTTTTTTTAAACAAAAATTTTATTAAATTCCACTTACATCAGTGAGAATTCAACTTCAGACAAAATTATACGTAGAAAAATGTGTACTATTTAAATATATTTTATTATCAGAAGTCATCCTCTGCTGTACTGTAGGTGTGTTTATATTCCCATCATAAAAATTTGCTACAGGAAGATCTGGAAACAAACTACACAAGACAGTATACTCTGTCTATCAATTGAAACAAAATTTTTAACACTGCTATTTGAAAAGAATGCCTTTCCAAAGCTTGATTATTAACAGACTCCAGGAGAAAAAATTTCATAAATAACATCAAACATTTCAACTTGTAAGTGCTGAAAACATGTGTTTACTGTCTGTGAAACTTCCAAATGGAAAAGAAAAACAGGAAATAAAAGCATCTGATTGATATAGAATGGTGGGATTTAGGTTGTTTTTTAAATAATAGTTTAAACAAACCAAGAACAAACCCAATTTAATAGAAGCCCTTCTATTTTCATAAAAACAGAATTTCAACCACCAGGATTTTTCCTACACACACACATATGCTATTCCATTGTGGAGAAAGTTTCTGACATCCTAAATTGCTCAAGCATCTTCATGGACAGCCCCTCTGATCCAAATTTCACAGGAAACTGCAGCAACACCTCCCAACCTCTGCTGAGAACAAGGGAGACAATTTAAAGCAGAATGCAAGAGACCAGCCTACAAAGAACCAATTCTACTCAAGTTTGCTGTGCATCACACAGCGCTCTCCGTGTCCCAAGTTTACTGCTACAGCCAAGGGCCTACTGCAGACAGCAGTTCTGAGGTCAAACATGGCTTAAACTCCTCTAATTGTAGGCACACCTCCTATTTGGAGAACTGGTCATGAGTCACTGGCATTTTTACTCCTTTCTAAAGCCAAAAGTAATCTGGTCAGAAGATGTTCATGGGCAAAACGCGCAAGTGAAAGGCACAGTGCAGTGGAAGAGCAGCCACGCAGCTGGGCAGTGTGCAAGGAGAAACGGCAGGAAGGCTGGAAGAAAAGCTACAGGTGGCATATGGCATCAAGCCAATACTACAGTTACACTGTACAAGGGTAAGAAATGCATTGTCTCTCTCTCAGAACCACAATTTCTCCTGCTGATGTGCAGATATTTGTTCCTATCTACTGGCACACAGCAGAATTCTTTGCTAAAACCGAGGTGCCCTACTGACAACTGAAGTGATGCCCCATCGCTGTGAGATGCCATCAGCTCCATCTCAGGGACTGTAAATGCTTCTGACCACACTCACAGCAAGGTCACTGAGTGGGAAACACACTGAAATGAGTTTTCAACTTTCACTCATTGCTATACAAAATCTCTTTCACACATAGGAAAAGCTAAGACACTTTTACTCCTAAGACATTGCAGCAGCCCCCACTTGTCCTGGCAAGGCCACATCTTTCCAGAAAACTGTATGAAAGGATTATGGTTTCAGCTTGGCAGTGATTCTGTCCTGAGGCATGGCTTCAGCCTCACAGAGGAGATGAATGAGGTGGACAAATCATGATCTCTATATAGCCCTAAGACACCACTTTTAACCATAAGATGTTTAGTACCTAAAGATAGCTTCCCAGTGACTTTCTTTTAAAAGGTTTGTCCTCTCAACTCATCCACACTAAAAAGAGAGCCATCCAGGCCATGTTCACTTCAGCTGAGCATGGGCACTGTTCTCACAATCACAGATGTTTATCACAAGTAATAATTTGCTTTGTGTCTTTATTAATTACCAGTGCTGCTTAAAAATCCAACACCTCACAGCCTGTCTCCACTCTTCCAGCTACAACTGCTGAAGTTAACTCACATGGTTAATTTCTAACATAACAATGACTGTTATACTTTCCCCTCAGGTGCTAATAGATGCTTTAGTACAAAAGATGTGGACAGATTAAAATGACATACAGGCTGAAACAGTTTACAAACACAAGGCAAATTGATTTGGAAATCCTGGTAACTGCTGGTGTATACCTAGAAACACTTGTCAGAGCAAATTTTGTGTGCAAGTCTAGTGACAGTCATTTCTGCTCATGGAAGGCCATCATGTAATATTGTAATTTAATCCTAAACTGCCTGGTAACTTCCAGCCATGAGGTTCCAATGGGTATAAACTAGTGTACTGGTTTTCCCACGCAAAACCACCACAACTAGTTATTAAAAAACCCCCTCCCGTTTTGAGACAGCTCAAATACTGTGCCTGTCAGCTGGCAATGGCTACCACAAAGAACTGATTGGATATTTTTGGATAACTGGGACTGTAAAATGTTCAGTTTGTGAGAAAAAGTGTGTCAGTATACAAAGGTCAACTGGTTTCTCACTGATCTGAATTTAGCCTCCTCTTACTGCAAACATGTATCAGGTAGTGACATACATCATCAGCCTGAATCAAACTGAAGAATTCTCTAAAATACACATTTACAATCACAGCCTTTGAAAGCACAGGAAAGTTTGAAATCCCATAGCTCTCAGTTTAAGTTACAATTTCCTTGCTGGTTTCCTACAGCCCATATAAGCTGCACAATAAGGTACTAAACACGTGTGTTCACTTGCCAGCTGTTCCGTATTCAAACCTTGTCGGGCACAGTACATACAAGGAACTCCATCAGTTTGTATTTTGAATGCTGTCCCACGTTGGAAGCAATTTTCTGTCTCAGAAATGCATTCTAATTTTCTCTTAGTATTACAGAATCACATATACCTACACAAATGTGAGTGTAGAACTGAACAATTTTTTCTTTCACCATTTATTATCATACCTTTAGTATGCTGTTTCCCTCACATCTCTATGAATAAGGGAAATCAATTCCACAAAGAATATTTACTCAAAGACTTACTGGAGAAAAAGGAAACAATTTGGGGATTGCAGAATGCACAGGATGAGCCCTAGAACTCTGTAACAAACATGAATCTTAAGATTACCTTTTCATTTCCTGCACTGAACAGAGTAAAATAACTATTGAATAAATGAAGGACATTTTGTTTTTAAAAAACATTGCCCACTTGATGAGGTATTGCAAAATCACAACTCATTTTTCTCTTATCTGTAAATATGGTATTTAACTAAGTAATTATTTGAGTCATGCAGGCCACATGTGGATGAGCTGGATAGACTTGTGTGTTTTGTAAATTATAAATAACCCTACACAAACACTGCTTTACTAGAGCAATAGAAGTACAGGCTCCACTTCTGAGGGGAGAAAAAAATAAAAAATGGCAAACTCTTGCTTCCTGTTATGTTTCATGTTATCTTTCAAAAGTTCAGCAGCAAAGAGCTACCACGAAACGAGCCAGAGTATTTAATGAGACAGCAACTGGCAAAAAATGCATTTCATGGGAAAAACTTTTTCTTCAAGCTAGTCAATAAATTGTATTTAATGCATGAAAAGTACTGCCTATAGCTCTTTAAATAAATGTTAAATGACAGGTAAAAAGAAGGAATGTATTAATTTGGGAGAAAACCTTACTGCTTATGCATCAGAAATTACTTCAAAAACTAAACTATCTGGAGTCAAAGAGGCAAAGAGAGCCTCTTCACTTTACCTGAAAGGTGAGGGAAATTTGATGAACTAGGATTTATATGAAAAATATCTTACTTACTGCAATTGCAGGCTGATTTCAAATATAGTAAAACCAATAAAAAACCTGTTCTTAAAATTAAAAAAAATTCTAATTTAGTATCAATGAGATTTTTTATTGAAATGCCCAAAAAATTGTTCTGTCTGTGTTGTCTGCATCAACATCTCTCTTCTGGTAAAGGTGTCATTGACCAACACCCTTAGCTTCATTCTTCCTCCTCTACACCTAGGCACCCACATCTACTGCCCCAATTTCTGTTAATCTTTATATTAATGGATCACAGCTGTAGCTCTCCATGCTTTCCCTGCAGTCTTCCTTCAGTTCCACATTATGGATACAGCACATCACATCATGCCTGTCCCATGTATCACCTGAGTGCTCATGTAGCTCTCCATGGCAAAGAACAACTCTCTTCCAATGATGCCTCCAGACTGCCATTTCAATCCCACATTAGATATCTTCTTCCTTCTCCCTGCATATAGTGGATCTCAGTAATCTGGTTTCTTTTCTAGGCTTTTCCATGTATTTTGACCAGCTAAAATGCAGGCCTGCATTTGATCAAGGTTTTCTTTAGGGAATCATGGCACAGTGTCTCAGCTCCTGCACCACAATCCCTTCACACATGGCAGCAAAAGGCTTTCTTTCCTTTCCCTCCCACAACTCAGATTTCAGTCCTTCCTATTCCATCTTCTGGCTCAAAGTACATTTAGTGTTGGGGTCAAGCCCAACTGAATAAATTCACCACAGGGTAAAGACCACCTTTAATCAAAGTCTTAATTCTTAAAACTACTACCTTGAATTTTCTGCTTGTCTTTTATTATTATATCCATGTAAAATGGAAAACAAAACTATGCCTCTTTTTTTTTCCCTCCTACCAATGTTCCTGTTCCTATATTCATTTGTAAGGTATCTTCTTTATTGGCATTCCTACTTGCAGCTCTAACAAACCCATTGCTATTTGCATCTCTACAAGACCATTAAGATTTATAATTTTTATGTACTTTCATTTTTTTTTCTAAATGCTGATTCTCCTAGGTTCTCTTGCTCTTCAAGCTGAGCACTGAAAAAATCTGCCAAACAAGAATGAACCTGTCCCTGGACAAATTATTCTTGCAGCTTTAGAGGCTGTATTCAGAAACTTTTCCCATTAGCTGAGCGAATGATTCTGCCCCTGGGAAGGTGTGGTCATCTGCATTCACATAATATTAGCATTCAACATATCCCTGAGTGATCTCATCTTTCTACAACCCCAGGGTATCACTATTTCTCTACTTTTGCAGCATTCTCTCTCTCTGAGTTGGCACTGCAGGCATTACTGTGTTAGCCAGGAGTTTAAACCTTTACAAATCTCATACCTGTATACAGAAATAATGGTCCATACAGACTCTGTGTGAAGGCAGTCACAGAGGCATTCAGCTTCTACACATTCTCAGAGCTCAAGCAGAAGATTTGATGGAGTCTGTCCCTGATTTGATTGGTTTGGAAAATAAGAACAGGCAGTTTTACCTTATCTGAAGCAGTATTTTCCATGGACTCCCTGTTACAGATTTGTTTCTTTCAAACATCTGCACTGTCTACTGAAAACCACCAACAAATACCCAGCTAAGATCAAAGGAAACCTTTTAGATGAGGTCCAAAGTAACAAATGCTCATCTTCAGAAGTCAGTGCATGTGAAACACACTCACACAGCCATGCCAGCTGCATGAGGATCTGTGCTCTTTCTTAGCACTTGTGTTGCAAGAAGTGGCGTTTGCATGGGATCTCCTGACTCATAGTTCATGCTGCTCACTTCTGAAGTGAAATGTAAGGCTTGCTTTGGCATTAGACAGTTCATGTCACAGAAACCATTCATGTCTGACTGCCAGGAAGAGCAGAAAGCCAGAATATGAGATGCTGATCACTGCAGTAGCAGTAGCTTTGCTTTGTGAGCTTTATCCACATGGTTTCAAACTGCAGAAATATCAAAGAGTTCCACACACAACAAGGTGCCCCATCACTGTGCTTACGTGATACAGCACCACTGATAGGGTTAAAGATATGGGCCCAACACCCTGAAAACCACACTGAGAGATGCTGATGCAGAATTCCTCCACTCACTACTGGCCCAATCACAATATGCCATTGTTAGGTTCTGGCATTTTTCTCAACTAAAATCTGGGCCATGATCACCTGAATTTTAAGTTCATTCATGTTTCTAGAGAGCTTTAACAATACTGGCTGGAATACAGTTTTGGTTCATTGTATGATAAATATTACATATTTGGTTCAAGTTATGGTTTATTTAGCTTATATCCTATTTGGAGCTAGGAGTTTGAAACAAGTTCCCAAAGCACTGTACACAGTTTAATTTCACACATCTGTCTGGGAGATGTGTGCCTTTACAAGAGATTTGTCTGATTTGCACTTACAGTGCAGAACTTTATTGAACCTCTGATGTCCTTCATCAGCTTTAACCCAATTTTAACGTGTTTAACATTGAGGGGGTTCCCTGAATCCAACATGCAGACAACTCTTTCCAGGACTGCTTTTATTATTTCCAGGGTAGCATATAAGAAAGAGGAAGGGGATGATAAAGACACAGACACCTGTAAAGCACCTGTTATTGCTATGCTGCTATTTGTACTACCTTTTAAGTCCAGTTGTAGACCTGGAAAACACAGAGTGAAGCTTTATTACTGCAAAGCTGTGAAGGCAGTGGTACAGAAACTGTATTGCCTTTCCAAAACCAACCAGTTCTTCCAAGGTTTCAGTAAATACAGAACAGAATTTACTGTCATAAGGTGACCTAGACTAAATGCAAACTAAAGAAAAATATACAGGAAAACTTACAAGCCTTCTACAAACAATAAATTTCTAAACTTTAAGAGAGACAAACACCACCAGCACATAGGTGGCCTGGAAGTACAGATTTAATTAACACTCCTGCAAAATTCTTGTCCCTAAAGGCCCAAGACAAAAAGCATGCCTACAGGGTCAGCTTGACCCTAAAGCTGGATGAATGTAGTTCAGAAGCAAAGTTAGGTTCAGTGACTAATCCTGATCCTTAGCCTGACAATTACAGAGACAACATAAAACCCCACCACATTTAGTAAAGCAACAGTCCTGTAGGATGAAAATGACCAACACTCACTTTCTCCCCTATACATTTCATAATGCTTTAAAAGTGAGAGGGAACAGCCAGGTCCCTTGGTTTTGTCAGGTAACACATCTGCTGTGGAGTCCTCAATAGGGAGAGGTGGTACTGCTGCTTTCTGATGGGACTGTCCCTATCAGGACACCTGCCAGGCATGTATCTCAAAGATGAAGCCATTTTCTAAACCCTTTCTTTTGTTACTCAAAAGGTAAGTAGGACTAAATCCAAATATTGAAACAGTATTGGGTTTTTTTTCTGAAATGTAAGTTTTGCAATTAGCAGCTGGACAGCACTTAGACTGGCATGAGTTACCAGTGGTGGGAGGAAGAGCCCCTTCCTGACACCATCTTCCACTGGCTTTAGAATTCACTGAAACGTAGGCTCAGGTCTGTGCCAACAGGGGCAGCTGGTGAGGAAAACAAAGGTGCTCTTCAGATCTGAACTTGGCAAAACAGTGAGCAGAAGAGTTCCAGTAAGTTCCTACATACAGGACAGATGGTCTTATAGCCCACAAGCTTGAATTTGGCAGGACAAATATTCTCACAAGTTTGGTTTAGCAGAGAGATTGCACGGACTCAAATTGTGCTAGAGTGCACACCTAAAATTTAAAGCCATGGGATGGAGACCCAGTGTCTGAGTCGCCCACATCACGGACCCACTTAGTTTACTAGGACAAATAAAAGCATTGTTTTTGTGTGTAGCATCCAAATGTGTGGAGCATTTGGATGTTGGTGCCTGGTTCCATAGCAGATGAGAGGAGGCTGATGTTGGAGAACCAGCAGTGAGGGAGCTCAGTTTCAGCTACCCAGCAGAAAGCAAACACACACCTCAGAAAATCATACAGAGTCTTCTCTGTCAAGGTCCAGTGGAGGTTACAGGCTCTGTGAAGTCTCAGAGAAGTGGAAAAGGAAAAGCAAAGTATTTTTTTAGAGAATCTCAAAGCAATTCAGGGGACAATATGTGCACGTACACCTAATTTCAAGAGAAAATTACTTCTTGGGCATGATTGCTACTCTGTTCCTGACAGAGGCAAATGTTCTGAGATGCACAAAATACACCACAAGTTTTCTCAGGTGAAAACAGAGCTTGTTTTTCTTGTTCAGAAGGGGAAGGGCTTACAGGGGATGTACAAGTACCTTGCACAGGGCAAATACCACATCTCTCTTCACAACCATGATGATGGTGTGAAGGTAAGACAGGTTATTGAAGCAAACCAGAACTTTGGTGAAGTCACCTGTGTCACCTCTGAAAACCTGAGACAACCCAAGGTCATCTAATACTATAAACTTCAGTTCTCCTGTTGCATTAAAAAAGTTATTTGAATGGGTGGTTGATGATAAAGTAGGACATTTATCACCTTCAAGAAAAGCCTAATGGATACTCCCAGTCAGTGGAGCAGTGGATACTTCACTCTATCTACCTGTGTCTGTTCAGATATGATGGCTGAGTACCAAAAACCAAGTCATTATATAAAAATAAGTATATTTGTATTTGGCACTTTGGATCCTAACACATTGTGCTGAGTCACACCTGCTTGTTCTAAAACAATAAAAAACCTCCTGAAGTTTAACCATTTACCAGAATTTCAACAATAAGGCTGTGAAAGGACTTGAACTGTGTCCTTCTGGGCACATCAGCCACAAGCAGCAAACTGAATTGCGACTGGGAATTCTTACAGTGAGTTCAGCCTTCACACTGAACCCTTCTCTGACCTGTACAGAAGGCAATCCATAAGTCTTTCAGAGAAAGAAAAGCAGATAGACACAGGCAAAGGAATGAATTAGACACACAATTCCCAGGATGCCCTGTTTAGCCATTCTTTACACTATTAAAACACCTTGGAAAGAATTGGTACTCTCCTGCATGGTAGAGAAACAGCCTTGTAGTCACTGCCTTTCTTCAGAACAGCAGCTGGAATCTCAGAAAAAGGAATGGCCTCAGGTCTTGAGCTGCTATTTTACTAAAAGGAAAATAGTCACAAACTGAAGTGGTACAGGGAGTGCACTGAATAACTGGACTGCTGACTCTGACTGCAGATTTCTAAGGCTACCAAGAGGTACAAAGTTGCCTGAAGATCAAGAATGAAGCAAAATGCTACATACCCATACTGATTTTAAAATGGGAAATTCTAAAGCCAATGAATAATTTGACCAGAAATTTTACCTAGGAAAGAAAATAATCAATGACAGACTGTGGTGGAAGGTTGTGGGTTATAATTTATGTGGCAGTAGTACTGGCACAACCAGGGATCAGAGCCATGTGGCCCTGGTGAAACAGACAGCACTTGGAGTCACAGGTTACTGCTCCTTCAGCAGCTACAGTCACGAGACTACCTAACCCAGTGAGGAGAGAGTGGGATTGCCATGGTTCTTACTGTTCTCCTTGGAATACAGCAAAATTTTGCCTAAGGAAAATAAAATATCCATAGTAGTTGAGATTTTTTTTTTCTTTTTAGCCCTTTCAAAAGGATATAAACAGGTGGAGTTTTCTCCCTTTCAAAAAGGAAAAGCAAAAACCATCACAAAAAAAAACTCAGACCAAAAACCCAAACAAACAAAAAAAAAAAAAAAAAAAAAGAAAACAAACAAAAACCCCAAAAAATCAACGAACCAAACAAAAAACCCCAAAATAATTTGGTACTGAATTTAATGAACAGAACTCTTAAACAATTTAAAATGTAAGTAATACTAGATGTGATAGTCTATTAATCTATTTTGCTTTACATCTATTAAACCTCACCCGTGGGAAGCATCTCTCAACCCACCTGGAAGTATGGAACTTATTGCTTAGTACCCCAGAGTCATTTGCATGGGTTTACATAATCTCCATATCTGCTCAGCTGCTTTGACACCACCAACAAATAGACCGAGTCAGATTGATTTTTGGGAGGATTTTTGCAGTCCAGATGTTTTTTTACAGAAGAAACAGGATGTATACAATCCACCCACTAAAACTTTTAAATATAAAGTTATTTTGACCCCTCTCTCCCAAATGTTAAAAAGGAGAGAGAAAAAGTAGTGACTTCTAGAAGGAAACCTTGCATGCACATTACTTGCTCTCAGCCTTCCCTTTTCTCCCAACAGATACTTTTCATGTCTTTTTCCCCTTATTTAAACAACTAATTGCTTTGGTTTACTGGTACTGAATTATAAAAGTGTCATTGTATGAGATGCAAAGAGAAGCATAAACCAAATGAATGTACATATACATCACATTGAAGCAAACATAATAAAAAATAGATATTTTCTTTTCCAGTTTGCCTGTTCACTTAGCTGAACACTTTAAAGGTTCTCCTTACCCATTTCCCTTCCCTGGCTTTTGGTGGCTTACCAAAAGCCAAATGATCAAATGTGGTCAAATGATCACTATCATTTGAGCCATAATGAAACTATTTGATGAGTTGTCATTAAATTATTCAATTACATTACATGATAAAAGCACTTCTGTAGTTTTCACAGTCTCTGTCTAATTCCAACAGGTTCCTGCTATTGAAAGGAACAGAAAATGCAAGTGGTTGGCCTAAGAATGGTGTCATTTCTTCAGTAAGAAATTTTATGGCAGTTCAAGGCTGTAAATATAGCAGATATTTATAGGAAGCATAGGAAAACAGACAAGGTAACACAGACATCAGATCTAATTCTTAGATGTTGGAGACAGCGTGTTCCTACATCTTTGCTTCTTTGTCAGTGTACATTTTTCAGTGCTACATTACAATCAAATAATATTTCAGAGAAAATGAGCATTAGCATATGGAAAAATCAGAGAGTTTTAAACAATTAGTTATGAAGGTTTTTTTCAATCCATGTACTTCAACATTAGATTTAAGTGACAGGAGCATAACAAAAATGGGATGCCCATGTACTCACAGTAAATAACCATGTAAAACCCAATCCAGCTCCTGTTGATGTCAGTGAATAATTTACCTTTCTGTTCCTGGGGACTAGGATGAAAGCAGGCTTGTCTATGCTTCCAGTTCTACCAGCCACTGAAGGTGTCCTTGGAACAATGTTAGCAAAATTTCTGCAAATGCCTGCCCATGTAGTTTTGCTGAAGTTAAAATGATGTTTATTGTGTTTAGCTCATATCAAGTAAATGAACTAAACTGTATTTTAAAAACCCCATTAACGTAAGACCAAACACCCACAGCATTAACCTATTTGTTTTGTTTTGTCATGCAGTTACACTGGAATACCAATTTCGACAAACACTCTTTTGTGGATAAGGTTTTAGAATCCTTTTTAGACCAAAGCAAAAGCAGTCAGTTGGAAACTGAGAGACCAGTGTTTCAAAACACCACATGAGGCTTGACCAAACAAACCACTTTGATGTCAGTGCAACAATTACTGCAAAAAATTGAAGTTAGAATGATTCAACATATTCAAAGTTGTTTGGAAGTAAAGACCATCACAATTATCAGCTAACAGCAATGCAACACTTACTTATTCCTCGTACAAAAGATTTGATTCTCACACAAGTTCCTGCTGAAGAATAAAAATGGAAATGAAAGGAAGAACCTTGAAACCTTCACCAGTTTCTGGGAAGGAAAAATCCTTCTCATGGAACAGACTACAGGATAACAGAGCAATTACATTTTAACAGAAATGCCACTGCTCTGGAAGCAACCTTCCAACTGTGACTATCAGCCCATATCTTTAAGCATCTAGATCACTGCGGTTGTGCCTCTGGAAGAAAAGCCAAGTTGTGAAAGAAGCAGAAGTCAATAATGTAGTTACAAAGCTCATCTGACTTACCAGGTTTAATATTCAAAAAGGGGGAAAAATGTGCAGAAACACTGTATTGTTTTGTGTTTTTTGTTATCCTGGTACATACACATACATATTTAATCAAGGCATGAGACTTCACTCTGCACTCTTGAAAACCAGGATCAATACCCTGACAAGCTGTTGCATAGAGTAAGCTAAAGTCAAGATTTAAGAACCGAAATTCTTTTATTTTTTTTTCAGACTGTATCTGTTCAAATCTTATTAATCTCCCTACCATCCCTTGCTCCTTATCTAATGGTACAAGAGGCAAGCCCACTGAAATGAAATTTTACACCCAAATAAAAACCCTGACATAATAGGCACACATAGTTTTTATTTTTCCTCTACTGCTGGTATACTTTTTATTCTCAGATTTGTAAGCAGATCATTTTGATATTAGTCATCAGTGAAGAAACCCTCCAAACTATTTTCAGGAACATAGACAAAAACTTCTTGCTCAATTTCTTCCTCTTGAGTCAAGTCAAGTTCGTCCTCCACTGACTTCTGCTTTCTGCAAAGCAAAACCAAAAGCTCCCAAGCTTACTGAATCACTGTAATTGTTCAGGAGCTAGACATTTTAGCTATTTAGTGCTCTGGTGATCTATTTTGCCACTGGAAACCCTGAATGCCTTTGTTTTCTCCTGTCCTCTGCTTGTCATATAAATAGGCCTTCTGTCTACCCAGCAGCCACCATGTAATGCTGATGTCTCGTTTACTGCAGTCATAACCTCTCTTTCACAGTGACCTCGCAGTAATAACAGCTTTTGTTTTCATGTGAGATTAGCTGACATAAAGTGACTCTAGCGAAGTATTTCCTTGCTGTATTTTTTTCTTTTATAAAAAGAAATTACATGTGGAATGTTTTTAAGGACTTCAGTTACAGAAGGCTTTGAATTAGCTGTTTTCTTTCATTGTTTTAATTTGGGGGGAGACAGACATGAGTAAATTAGTTCTGACAAAACCTTTGATGAATGTTTAATTAGATAATACACATTCAGACTTATAATGAAAAGTGTACCAGGATTCTCCAGATGTGATGGCCATTTTACATACTATTATTATGCTCCTATCCAATCTTAAATCCCCCTTATTCTCTGTCCTCATTCTCTTTCTCCTTGACCATTTCCACTGCCAAGGCCAATATCAGTTAAAAGAGAACAGCTTCTGCTCTTCACCCACAAGCAGTTCTAAGGGCAAAAATAGTCCTTATGAGCTACTGAAGGCTACTGCCAATCTTCTATTTCTCATTTCCACTTTCTTTTTTCCTCGTGTCTTCTAGGGGCAGTAAAAAAGAAGAGAAGCATTTCAGTTGACTAGTTCATTTGGCAGGTATTTCAGCTTTGGCTCTTACCCTGAAAGACTGAGTAAGTACTATCCCTTTCTCTTTGCTTGGCAAAAAGCAGGGTTCAAGGATATCAGTGTGATATGAAGGCAAATGCATGATTGTTCCATCAGAAATGTACTCTGGCCCCTGGCACAACGGAGAGGAGAGGAGAGGAGAGGAGAGGAGAGGAGAGGCAACTAGTAAGATTACAGTTACCATAAAAAAGCTAGTTTGAAAGGCAGAAATATCACCCATTAAAAGCAAAAGTCTGCCTTAAAAAGCAAACCAGTTCCAGCAAGTGAATCCACGACCACAGGTTTCTCTTTATGCTATAGTTTGCATACTTTATCACTCACTGATTATTTTCATGCTCATTAGTCTGCATTTGCACAGGCTGATGATTTGGACACTTCCCTAGGAAGCAGGAGACACAGGTGAAAGTCTCCCTTCAGTCCAATTCTCCAGAAAGACTTCCAGTTGCCTGAATAACTGACTAACAAGCTCTTTATGGAAAGATCATTCCTTCTGTTCTCATCCTGCTGAAAATTTTCTGAAGTTTCTCTTTACATGCTCATATTCAGACCATTCAAGAGCCAAAACTTGAGATCATTTTGAACATAAATGCAGCCCAGTGCCATACTAAACACAGCACAGCACCACTGCCTTGGAACAGCAATGACACACAAAATCTCACTTTCAAGGACCTAATTCAAGACAGGATACAAACTATTAAGAAGTCTCAAATCTTCAGCACATCATGCATATTTTTCCAACGGATTTTCACAACTCTATAAACCCACTTGGAACAACAGTGCTTTTCTTTCTCCTTTCACCTTGTAGATACAACATCCTCTGGCACCTCTTCAAGGCTGAGGCCAGAAATTCCCCACTTACCTTGCTTTTTCCCTATCCTTGAAAAGAAAAAAGTGAGAGGGACCTTCAGGTTCCTTTGTCCATCAGAGCATGGCTAGATGGGCTAAAACACTTTGCTTCTATTACATGGCCCAGGGTTTCAAAGCAATGCACCTCTGAGTTCATGACCCTCAGACTTTCTGTCTCAAGGCTCTCAGCAGATATGCAGGAGTACTACTACACATCTAAATATTAGTTTTACCTGGTTTATGTTTCAAACTCATCTTTTACAGAGAGAATAGCAAACACAACATACAGGTAATTCTAGTGAAAATGGAGAACTGTGTATTCACCACATGAATGTAGCCACTGGAAATACAAGTATACACCAATATTATCAGTATTTCCTAGAATCACAGACAACTTTGGGTTGGAAAGGACCTTAAAGCTCATCTCATTCCACCCTATGCCATGGGCAACAACACCTTCCACTAGATGAGGCTGTTCCAAGCCCCATCCAAAATTTAATGCTGCCTTTGTCATACAGCACAGAGTCAGTGTAAAATAGATTGAAATTTTGCCAGGGAAATAAATTGAAAACTTGGGTATCTAAGGGTCTTTGCAATCTGGAGATCAAATGTACAATTACAAATTTTAACTTTTTTTATCAGCAGCTTGTGGGGTTTTTGTCTACTTCTACAAAATTGTGAACATCTAAAGCTGCTTGACAAAATTTAACAATTATTATCACTGGGCTAACACACACACACACACACACACACACACATATATATACAGTTTGAACTTTTAAATTTTTATTTATAAACATTTCTGACATTTTCAGAACATTTAGTAAGCTGTCCCTGATGGTGGATTTCCCCATGTATATTTTTAATTTTTTCCATACTTCTGTATTGGAATAAATTATTTTACTGTATTGTAATAAATATATCTATTATTTATATTCTATGAATGAAGTAGAACTGAAAACAAACAAAAAAAAAAACCCTCCACATATTGCATATTTAGATCTCCTCCTATGCTAAAGAGAGGAGAAATGTAAAATCAGCTTTCATTAACTCCTTTGAAATAAGAGGGGATGCCTCCAAATTGACAGATCAGTATCAATTTTCACATTGCTTGTCATACTTGTCAGTCATTTTTGCCCCAATGAAAGAGCAGCTTCAGGAACTCTAGTTTTAGCATTTACAAGTGCACTGCATTCACTAAGATTTCATTTTCTAGAGCCACCGTGGACAATTAAAAACTGTAACTTAGAGGAAGAAAACTTAGGATTAAGACCTTCAACTGGATGAGATTCTTCTAGAAAAGGCAGTTAATATATGGTGGCAAGGTTTCAGATTATATAAACACAATTCCAGTAGAATTCTTCAGTATTTAGACAATCAAGAATCTGTATGTTGAAGGCATTGCACTGAAAGCAAGACCCAAATGGTATAGAAGAGATTGAGATTTAAACCTGCCACCTCAAAGAACAACCAACCAAATTATTTTCCATTCAGTCAGGGAAGTTCAGCAAGTAACAATTGAACTTAAATCAGATCCTTCTGTCTAAGACATTGTTCTCATATGTGGTTTAAAGAACTCAAATGGCAGCACGTTAACATTAATTATTCCTTGCTTAGCTTGCAGCATTTAAATAACACATCTGTTTTTACAGATACAGCATCTTCATACACCCTCCCCCGCCCCCTGCTTGGGAGGAAGAAGGGCATTTGTCTACTAATTTTGCTCTGTAAGTGGGAAATGTTATTCATCACATAGAACATGGATGCAATTAAGTAACCACACGGAGAGTTGCTGTTCTGTTTCTAAAAGCACCCAGTTAACTCGAGCTGACTTTGTCCTCACTGAAGTAGGATGGGTCCTGTGTCCAGGCTGGCAAAGTTCAGCCAGAATGCCAAGCCTCGGCACGCTCACAGGAGGGATGGAGTTGAGCAGAGAATACAGGAACAGAAAGGAATGATGAGCTCCTACAAAACACAGCCAAGGAAGAGGCCAGGGATCTTCATTCTATGGAGAGAAGACTGAGGAGGCATTCTGACAACTGCCAGATACAGTTCTTTTATCTGTGTGAAGATGGGTGCTAGTGGGGCGGCACTCAGGCAATTCTGCCATCTCACACTCCAGGGAATGGCGGGGCTCTCCCTGTGGGGTTAGTGGGATTAATTTACGTGAAGGGAAAGTTTGCTTGGCTTGGCCTTGCAGAAGCTTGCTAAGCAGGTTACCTAATTAGCCTGTGAATTCACATTATGGGGATTTCTGATAAACAGGGTAAGAAACATCTCTCAGGAATAACTCATGTATTGATGTATTGTGCGCTTGTGTTCAATCAGAGCAGGAAGAGTCAATATTATAAGGTATGGCTGTTAGCATCTCTCAGGAATAACTCATGTATTGTGCGCTTGTGTTCAGTCAGAGCAGGAAGAGTCAATATTATAAGGTATGGCTGTTACTATTTCTACATGTTTTATTTCCTTTTCAAGGATTTTGGTGTGTTTTTGTTTTTTTTTTCTTTTTTTTTTTTCTTTTTTTTTTTCCCTTCTTATTCTAAAGGGTTTTTTTTTACAGTCCTCTCAGATATAAATACTGACTGTGGCCAAAAGAAATTTCCCTCTTAGAACAGGAAGGTCATATGCATATCCCCAGGCCAGTTTTTTTTTTTTTTTTTCCTCTCAGATATAAATTAATTTGGCTACAAATGAAATTAAATGCCAAACTGGTCCTTGAAGAAATCCAACACTTTTATTCCTAAGACTCTTGGCCAAACAAAGTAGGCTCATTAGACTTATCACAGAGTTAAAACTCATTGAAATTTTATATACCAGCTTTACTCAAATTGCATGTGTAGGCTTTTTGGGGTTTGATACTACTCTTTAAAAATAAATGCTTCTTTTTCTCATTCAGCTGAATTGCTCTTCACTAGAGACTTTGATTCCAAACTGTCAGCTACAGAAATGGCTGTTATTTCTATGGACTTCCAAGAGACCAAGACATTACCTTCAATTAAATTATTGTTCTAAGAACCAAAGCTCCCTAGTCACAACAGAAATGGGATACAGACTGATCATAAACAAACACAAGCACTTGTCCTTCCCTGTGTCACCTCAATGTACATGGACAATGTTTTAGAGTCAGTGTTAATACATAAAGTTTCAGGAATTTATTACTTCAAGAATTTCACTGTAAGCAAAGGCGAACTGCAGTGCTGTTGCTGCAGAGGACAATGGAAAACTTCCTGAAAAAGGCACTTCATGTGAAGAAAATGTGAAGAAGCTTCTTGGAAAAAATCCAATTAAGAGAAAACAATATAGTCAACAAGACAAAAGAACCTGGAGTTCTTTAATGAGAAAACCAATTCTTCAAGCATATGATCACTCAGCACTGAAGAAGAATAAAAGAGAAGAGGATATAGCCAACAAATGGAATCATTCATGCTATAGAGGAATAACACTGATAGGTATGACAAGAAACGTGGTAAGACAAAGTTCTGATTATGTGCCCTGTAAAACTTGTATGCAGTGTTCAGAGGAACACATAAAGAACAATATGAGACAGAAGACTTTCAGTGACCTTCATCTATCTTTTGTTTTGTTCAGATTTCTGAGGAGTTTCACTGCAATTCTAAAATCCTTAAGTTTTGCAAATCGTGTTCATTGGGGTACTTAAAATAGCTCTGTAATGTTTTGTGGCCTGGAGTCACTGGTAAGTGTTCTCGATTTTAATTCTCGTTAAATGTGGATTTTCCAAGAGTATTCACCAGCACAATAGAAAACTATTAAACAAATCACTTTAGGACAAGTTACTACCTAAAATGCTTTGCTTGGCCTCAGGTAACCCCAAGGTCCTGCATGGTCATGGCTACAGACAACTACATAGCCCTGGACTGTTTTCCTTCTCAGAGAGACTCCAAAGAATGGTAGTAGGCCACAGATTTCTACCTAGAAGCCTCATATGCTGGATAACGTGAGACACTCTGATCCTCTTGGATCCAGTGTGTGTCATGCAGTGTCAAATCCTCCCTGGAATTTCAGCTGGAGGTTGCACTCGCTGGGGTCTGTTCCAGCTTCTGCAAGCTGAGGGGAATTTCCAAGAGCTGCTGCACATCCCTACAGAGCTGTGGTACTGCAGGGGCAGGGAAAAGACACGGTGCACCTCATTCTCAGGGTGCCTGCAAGTATATGTACATACTATTACATTTATATGTGATATAAATATGCTCGTATGTATATGATATTTATATGTTACTGCTACACTACTCCACTCTAACTTTCTAAAAACAATGACAAGAGGTTTTGCAAATACTTGAAGTACCTTCTGCTCAAAGATAAGAAAGTAATATGTATTAATATTGCATGTCCTCTTTCTTTACAATATCCTTATCACGAGTTTGAAATAAGCACAGGAATCCAACTTCCCACCCACAACACACCCCCAGCAAGACACAAACGCTAACAGTTTAATATTTTTAGATGCACTTTTAAAACAGTTAATTAACTATTGCAGGTGTTTAAAAAATATTTTTCTCTGAGGGAGGAGCAGGAGCTATCAATAGCAGCATCTCAATACTTTTGTCAAGGGGGTAATTAATGCATTATTTGAATGGAAACTTTCTCTGTGCTGTTTCTTCTGACCAGAGAAGTCAGTGTGCCAGTTCTGTACATCCTTTTTCATTAGAACATCATGGATCAGTCAAGTGAACTGGGAGTTATCTCCCCATATAAAACTGTAACAAGAGATTAAGACAGTGGCTGTTAACTGCTGCTACCTGGGAACAGTAAACCCAGCCCAGAGTTTTACTGAGGCTGCCTTATGGACGCAGGGAATGCAGCACAGCTTCCAAGTGTTCCACACCTGGCTGGTCTTTGCAATCAGCATGAGTCCATGAGAAAGTAAAGAATATTTTGCAATGCTACTATTACAGGTATTTTATGGTATAATGTATAAGGTATTATGCTATTATATATTGCATTCAGACATTCCTAAATTTTGGCAAGGTTTCTGGTTCACATTGAGGAGTCAACACGCATGAGCCACTTAAGCAACAGAAGTTTGAGCTTAGTATTTATGCTTTTGCTTGTTAACTCTGCCAGCCCATAGCCCATGGCCACTTTTCTGAGATCTACCAAGATACAGAGATACAGAATGGTGATCCCTCCCAGAATGTTCCTTCCAGTGTCTTTTTACACTGACATTTGTCTCAAACAAACACTCAACAGACACTGTCTCTCTATCAGCCTATAACTGCAATTTCTATTACACTCAGACTGTTCCAGCCTTCACCATTTGCAGCCTGAAATGACCATTTCAGGGGGTGAGCAAAGAAGGTCAAGACCACAGGGACATTTCCCCATTCTTGTGCCATGCCTGCCTTCTTGGCCACACTGTCTGCAGTAACTATCATGTATCTGCTCCCAAGCTGGAAAGTGTTTCTAAAACAGCAAATCCCCATGATAAAACCTTATCAGAATATGGCAGGACAGGGGATGGTACAATGAGGGCCCACCTCTTGTTCTCAATATCTATTAGCTGTCTCACAACACCATCAGATACTTTACCCTTAAATATCTGTGATCTTAAGGTAAATCCTGAACAGGGCAAACAGGGCCCAGATGCATTTTGAGCAGTTCTCTGTCTGAATGATCTCCCACTGCTTAAGTCCATAAAAGCATTACACGTTGCTATGTTGCACCGCTGTGGATCTGCTGTAGCATTTCGTTCTCCCACAGCGTACAAGGGAATGGCTATGAAACACCACCTTCATAGGACTGGACAATGAAGCAGCAGGTGTACTGCTTCTATTGCAAAATTCTGTCTCAAAAATCCATCAGGCTGTTGGCTGATGTCAATACTGGCTATTCAGGCACTGAAAAGATGTTTCAGTGAAACAGATTTGCCTTTCTGCAAACTTTGCAGGAACTTTGCATTTACTAGTTGCTCAAGTCACTAATTATGGAAGTTACTGGTTCCTCAAGATTTCAACCAAGAGTTACAGCCAAGAGCTACACTTTGGCATGTCAAAATCCCTTTGCCAGTAATGTTCAGAGAGATCAGATGGCTCAGGAAACAGAACCATGACATTACAGGAACTGAAGGAAAACACAGCAGCTCAGTCTGCAAGTGTGACACAGCTGACCTACATGCAATCCACAGGGTTTTTGACAAAATGCAGAACACATTGCAAAACATTTCCATCGGGGTACGCCAGCGTGGCAGTGGCAGTGAAGTGTACTCAGCACTGACACTGCTGCCATACAAGTCAACCAGAGGGACCAAACTGCACCAGACCAATAATGCGATTACATCACTGAGGACACAGATGGATGCGGACACAGTGTACAGTTTATCTCTTCTCTGGAGACTTCAAGTGCAAATGAGATCACTGATTACATCCAGACTGGAGAAACTGAGGCAGAAGTGCAGTGCAGACAATTGTAGACTGAAAAGCTCCAGGCAAAAAATTTCTGTGTTGGACACTGGGGTTCATCACCCAAAATTGTATTTGGTAGGCAAATGAGGCAGGCTGCCAGATGATCAGATGCACTTGCTTAAAACAGGGCTTTACAGAGAGTTGCTTTTCTGTGTTTTGAAACATTTTGTTTTCAAGGGTAAAAGTAAAGGTAACAAACTTGGTACAAGTACCAAGTAAAGGTACTTTAAATTCTTTAATGAAGAAATGTTTGCCTACAGGTATTTCATTTACAGGCAGTAGAAGAAGTCATGGTCATTATGTGACACTTTACAGCAGTTTCACACAAGTAAGGGCTTCTCAGTTGTATCCAAGTGCCAATTGCCTTTGTGTGCATCAATTACTTAGCAATGAGGCATTTTTCTGCAGCTCCCCTTAGAGACTGATCGGGAAAAGAATCCTAGCTAAAAATTAGGTAACACTGAATTCCAAATACTATGTTACAATAAAGCTTCATGCACAGGGTAACTGGCTACTAGTTTTGGGGAAGTATTCATGTCACTCTGAAACAAAGCAGAAAGGACAGGTAGGAGATCAATATTTCTTGAGAGGAAGAAGAGAATTGAGGGAGCAAGAAGGAAAAGAAATACCTTGAAAAATCTTTAATTTTTCGTTTTAATCTGGTCTTTTGCTCCAAAACATAAAGCTCAGAAATGCAACATGGTCTAAGTTTAATTCAAGGATGCTTTGTTTTCTGCAAAATTGTCTTGCCCATATAACTTCAAAACCCTTTTTTTTTTTTTTTTTTTAAATAGCCAACAGCAATTACCAATTGCCTAAGTGACAGAGACATAAGCAGCAGGAAGACAGCAACTACAACCCCCATGTACTGTTTCCTCTACAACTCCTGGGAAGAAGAAAGTCCAAGTACAGCAGGAGTGGTACAAAAACCCATAACAATGGAACCATTCCCTCCTCACAGAGCGTTTGAGAGCCATGTGCAGCTCAGAGCAGAGGATGGTGCTCCAACAACCAGCCCAGAGGCCGCTACTGACACTCCTCCTGTCCCAGCTGAGGGCTGGGCCGCAGACCAAGAGCCACACAAGCACTTCAAGGCATAATTCCTGTTTTAGGAGTGCCCATTTTCACAGAGTTTAGAGCTACAAGCTCATTTTTATAGAGTTTAGAGCTACAAGCTCCAAGGTCACATGAGTTCACCATTTGGGCCACCAAGCCTCAATGATTACACTCCACACACCAGCAAAGCCATTTGCACAACTGATTTAATCAAACACAGATCAAAAGGGAAGAAACATTCAAATTAAGAACGTGTAAAACCAGTTATGTAGAGACCCCCTATGTAAAGCTTTAGGCTGCAAAATTCATCATTTAAAAACAACATATAGTGGGGTTTGCAACCAAAGGGAACTGAGCAATGCTTTTGCACTGATACAAAGCTCCTGGTTATTTCTAGCTATGAAATGCGAGGGGAGGGGAAGGGGGGAAGAAAGGTTTTAAAAATCTGTCACAAATATTTATGCAAAATGTGTTAGTGAACTATACAGGACTTTTGCCTATACCAGACACCCAGAGAACAATGCAGGAAATTCCATATTCCACTGAGGGAGGATAAAACATTTCAGTAATTTTTTTTCCCTTTCTCTCCTTTCTGCTGTAGGGGCAGCTGTGTGAAACTTCTAGTTGTAACATTAGAGGAAATGTCAGGGAGAAACACCAATTGAGAAGGAAGGAGGTGTTGAACTCATCTTTAATCAAACTAATGTTACATACATGTATGTGTAGGTAAAGCCCATAAAATTAAAACCATAAAAATGCAGACATTTGCCAAGCTCTGGCCTTGCCAGCACAACAGGCAGCACGTTCCCAGTGCTGGGACACTGACAGCTGGAGCGAGTGCCACCACTGCACTGAGACACCAGGGTCCTGCAAAAGGAACTGCTCAGGAAAAAAAGGATTGAGGGATTCAATTCCATGATTCTTCCCCTGGACTGATTTTCAAAGATAATGCTCTCACTTTTTATTCTTTCGAGTATAAAGAATGAGTATAATGGAAGGCTCTTTTTTTCTTATAAGAACATAACAATTTGCTATAAGGCAAAATATAGGAAAACTATTTTATCTCTTGTATGTAAATGGCATCATACAATGTATCTCATCAATCAGTCCTTTTCTCTTAGTCAACTTGTCTAAATATTGAAAAGTTGAGCACTGGAAGGCTCTTCTATACCCTGCAAATAAAAAGATTTGAGATAAATTTCTTCAAAAGCTACACCAAAAGAAAGTATTCCTAAAAGCAATATTTGCTGGAATAATTTCAGAAATACACTTCATAACACCTGCATAATTATAAGCATTTTTTGTATTCTTACTTACATATTTTTACCACTGATTGCCTTCAAGATAAGCACAGAGAAATAAATAACTTTATTTCTTCATTTTGTTTTGATAAAAATAATGAAAATGTAACTTAAGCACAGTTAAGGAACAGTGAAGCCATTGAGAATGCTCAGTAGATGTATATGGGACATAGGAAGAGTAGTTAAAACTTTTCACAATGCTTTCATATTTCAACAAGCAGTTTCACTTTTAAAAATAACAGCAAATTTTGGAAAAAGCTACCAGAGACTATTACATACAAAAAACCCCTCCACTAATAAAACAGTAGACGGACCCCTTGAAAATGACACAGTTCAATTTGAGGAAAAAAACACCCAACCCTCGTAATTTAGATTAAATAACAGAAGAGTTGTGGTAGCTTTCCAACTCCAAAAAATACACACTCTCTCTGAAGCAGTAAATACTTTGCCAGCTGTATCCTGCTGCCTTCACTCATATGTAATCACATATTATCTTCACAGGATATTCTAGTGCAGTCAATGGAATTCTGAGGGGTCACAGGACTCAGGATGGGCATGTGTAAATTACCTGATCCTCTGGAGGTGGGAGAAAGGCCCTTGGAGTGTTTACAGCAGTCTTTATAGGAAATTTTATTGTTAATTTCAATAATTAATTGGATTGTTAATTTCAATAAATAATCTGATACAATTTAGCAATACTTTTCCATTGTGTGTATCAAGAAATTACAAATGTTAATCAACACAGACATTCAAAGCCCTTGCTGGACAGACTCATTTCAAAAGACACGGTCCTTGTGCCAGAGACTCAGAGAAATTTATTAAATAAACAACAGAATGTAACAAATTTCAGGAAAGTTTTAAATGAAACAAAGATCCTTCCAAATTCTGATCTCACAACTATGACATTTTCTTAATGGCAATGAGAATTATTTCAAGATCTAAAAAAGTCCAAGAAAATCAAGAAAGTGCTTTAGCAAGCACTTAAAAATTTCATGTTTTCTATTTCTAATCACATTGTCACCTGTTAAATATACTGAAACTCTGTATTTGTATATTCATGTGTATTTTCTCAATACATTATTTCACTGCCTCATTTCATTGCACTGATATTTATGTCCACATATACAAAATGGATATGGATTAAAAAACCCCTACAACCTCACTCCCAGCGTAAATTTTTTTGACTGTATAACTTAGCCTATTATTCCAGTCACTATTTTCAGCATAATAAAAACAAGCCTATTAAAAAAACAACACTGCTGCAGCTCACCCAGCAATGTTATGAAAAAATCCAAACCTTCAGTTACTTCTTATCCACTAACACTGCCATACAATGTGTTTAGGTTTTTTTCCGCCTGCCTTTTCTATCACAAAATTTTCAAAATGAAGGAATAAACACGGATCGAGCCTGCTGCTTGCAATATAAAAGCTGATTACTGGGCAGAACTCAAGAGAAAAGGAATTTATTCGGGTTGGAAGCATTAAAAGCAATTCAGACTTTCTGGATTACATCACTGGAAGCAGTATGTCATTTGTTCCAATTGATGCCATTTGCTCACAGAAAGTCAGTATTTTATAAAGCACCTTAGAATATTTATACTTTCCTTCTTCCTGGCACTGTGATCACTCACTTCCAGCTGACACATGGAACACGTGGGAAAGGCAAAGCAGAAGAATTGTCTGACAAATACATTTTACCCCAACCAAGCTAATCGTAACAGATGCAATGCTGCATCAAACAGAGTTTTAAGCATCCCCTTGTAACTGAAAACGTCAAAAGAATTCCTCCCACTCTGGTCATACAATGACCTTGGATAACTTAGAGCTGTTCTTGTGGGATTTGGAACTCTTTTCCCAAATGGATGTGAGATGAGGTAATGCCATTCAAATGGGGCTGTGCACTGAAACGTTACATGCAGAACTCAAACTTCTTGGCCCCAGTTCCAACCCTGCAATTACACTTAACTGGGTCAATGGAATTTCTCAACTTCCACTTCTGGTTTCTTCGCTTCTAGATTTCAAGAATGCCAGTTCCATATGGACAACAAACTAATAGATGGCATTTCAAATTAACACCACGAAAGCACTGGCCTGCAAGGAGCACAGACTGGTGCTGCTCACCCACACCGTGCACTGCAGGATGAGACTCTGCTGTGTCTGCCGTGTGAGGGCAAGGCCAAGCCCTGCCTGTGTCACCACAGCAAGAACACGGCCACCCAGCTGCAGGGGAGGATTTTAATTGCCAAGGGATACTCCTTTTTAAAAGTGCTTTAACAATAGGCTCTGTCTGTCTGAAGCACAGGATAATCACATTTTTAAATTGACTCAATAAACACATTTTTAAATTGAGGTCAATTAAAATCAAGCAACTTCATTCCATGTCCTTAGAACTGAATAAAGTTGTGAAAAAAAAATGTTCTATATGATTTGACCTGTGAAAAAGAATACCATGCATTTTAAAATCTCTGAAATAACAGTGGCACAAACAATGCAAGTGCTAATTAATACAGGCAGAAGCTGAGTGTGTGTTAAGTGAAACAGAGGGGGTTTGGTACCAGTCTCAATCTATTTACCCCACAAATACATCGTGCTAAGCTTCCATAATCTTCTAACACTGAGCTCTCAGTAAGCAAGAATTCACCAGGGCCTAAACTTGTGCTGCACCAATCAAATATCCATTAAGTACTCACAGAGCTATACAGATATCCATAGCTATATAGATACAATGAGGTTAAGTTTCCTACGGGTTTTTTGTTAGTGCTTTTTTTTTTTTTTTTTTTTTTTTTCCAGAAGCAATACAGAAAAATCACCAGCCAACTAGTAGAAGGCTAGACATGCAGACTGAGGTTTAAACAAATTGCTGAGTCTTTGGTTCACCTCTGACAGAATTTTAATTTTAAATGCATACCACTTGTTTTTAAAATATCCATGTCAAAATATAATAAAAGATGAATTCAAAGAGAAAACAGAATCATAGAAGCAATGATGTTTCCCTTTAACTTCTTCATCTTGATGGGTCACTGGTGATTTTTTGTCTATGCCTCAAATCCTATTCACAATTTTTAAATGGAACTGTGAAATGGCATGTCTGGCGACAGCATAAATCACCAGTGCAGTATAAATAACTGCATATGCACACCCCATGAAAAGGCACACACTCATGGTTTCAATCCTATGTCTTCTCTAATAAGAACAAAAGTTTGAGGCAGAGAACACCCCAAAGTATGCAGAACAACACCATAAAGCATGTAGAACAAGGACAGTGCTGCAGATGCTTCTAAGCTGCAGATGTACTAAAGCAGATTTTAAGATGAAGATGAAAATTAAACCTCCTAAATTCACTGCTCCTTGTTCCTCTTCTGGGAACACACACACACACCTACAGCACACATCACCAAGGAAAGAGCAATACCAAATACATTGACAGCAGGTAAATTATTTGCAATTTCTCGCTCTGGGTGACCAAAAGTTAACAAAGGTCTGTGCAGGGAGAACCAGCTTCAAGGTTTTAATTCTTTTCTGAACTGGACACAAGTTGACAGCCCGAATTACAATTAATACTTCACTTTGCTGTAGTGATTTTTTTTCACAGGACGTAAGAATTCATAATTCTTCATATCATACAACCATCAGAACATCGGAAGTTTTGCAGACAAACACTAGTGTAAATATACTCAGATATAAGCTTTCTGTAAAGCTCCCACAGAACGCGGTGTTTGCAGCAACACAGCGAAGCCTTTTGGAGCTCGAGGCTGTGTCCAGAAGGCAGGACCGACAGGACAGGCAGGCTCTGGACCATCCCTCCACTTAGCTCGCCCCTGTGTCACAAGCTGGCTCAGCCCGCGATCACTCCCTGAATCCCACCCCTCTTACCCCTGTCTCGCACCTGGATCACCGCTAGGTCAGCCCCTGATCCCACAGTTGCCTCAGCCCCGCATCCCCCGGGATCCCCCCGGATCCCGGCGCGCTCCAGCCCGGCCCGCGGGCCTTGTCTTCCCTGTGGCGCCACCTGCCGGCCGCGCGGGGCCCTGCAGCGCCCGCCGCCGCCGGAGCCGCCGGCACCGGGAACAACACGGGCTTGGCCCGGGAAAACTGCGCCTCACAATGCTGTCCATGGCCATGCGGCATTTCAGAGTTCTACCTTTCTTTTTTTACATTACATTTTTTTTCCAGATCCTTGAAACGAAAAAACCCCATTTTCCAGCACCAGCAAAACTTTCTGAATCTCTTCTTCGTTCTTGTCAAACAATGCTGTTTTTTGAAGCTTATAGGCAACCACTTCCGCATGAGGTTTTTCTGCGTTTCCTGATAAAACTCAGAAGCGCAGCAGAATGTTATCCCATGACCTAAGAGCATAATAAATAAAATGCAATATAACTTTGTTCAAAACAAGCTTAGTATGTGGCATTTTTACACCAACTAGTTTTTAATTAACATTTTACTTTAATGCTACATTCTATTTCAAGGGTTTCTCCACCCCAAAAACCTGGTGGGAATGGACAGCACACCTGGGAGTTCATTTGCACCAACACACACAGCATGAGCAACAATCAGGAGGAGCTGGAAGTCATTGTGCAGCAGGAAAACTCTGACAGAGCTACCCTCATGGAGACATGGTGGGATGACTGGCAGGAGGGCTGCAATAGGTGGCTTCAAACTCTTCAGGAGGTTCAGGCAAGGAAGGGAAGGTGGTGGAGTAGCCCTGTGTGATAGGGAGTTTGGATTGTCTGGAGCTTCCTGATGCAATGACAAAGGTGAGTGTTTATGGTTTTATCAGCAAATGCCAACAAGGCAGGTATCCTGGTGGGAGTCTGCTACAGACCACCCAACCAGGACAAACAGCTGGATGAAATATTGTATTATATTATAATATCAGATTTAGAACAGGGAGAAGTCTCATGATCACTACCATTGCTCTTATGGAGATCTTCAACTTAACAGATGCTGGAAATTCAGCACAGAGGGAAACAGTCCAGGAGGTTCCTGGAGTTTTTAATTCTCAGAGAAGGAAGGAAAGAGATTAGCAGAACTGCCCCCTTGGCGTGCTGGAGGGCAGATTTTGGCCAGCTTAGGAGGTGGGCTGACAGACTCCCTGGGTAGGCAGTCCTGAAAGACAAAGGAGTCCAGGAAGGCTGGACACTTCTCATGAAAGAAATCTTAAAGCAGGCTGTCCCCATCTGCCCAAAGAAAAGCCAGCAGTGAAGACCAGCCTAGCTAAAAGGGAGCTTTGTCTGGAACTCAGAGTGCAAGAAGAAAATTTATGGCCTTTGGAAGAAGGGACAGACAGCTCAGGAGAACTGCAAAGATGTCATGAGGTTGTACAGGGAGAAAACTAGAAGGGCCAGACAACAAAAAATTATTTCTATTAAGGCATTAGCAACAAAAGGAGGGCCAAGGAGAATCTTCATCCTTTACTGTCCTATAGTGAAAAAGAATGAGGAAAATGCCTTTTCTGCCTCAGAATGGTAAGATCAGTTGTTCTTTGGGCACCCAGCCACCTGAGCTGGAAGACAGGGACAGGGAGCAGAATGAAGCCCAAATAATCTAGAGGGAAATATTTGGTCAGTGCTGCACAAGTCCATGGGGTCAGAGGGGATCCACCCAGGGGTACTGAGGGAGCTGGTGGCCGTGCTCATGGAGCCACTTCCCATCATTTCCCAGCAGTGCTGGCTCACCAGGGAGGTCCCAGGTGAAGGGAAGTTGGCCAGGGTGACACTCCTGCAGGAAGGGCTGGAAGGAGGATCCAGGGAGCTACGGGCCTGCCAGCCTGACCTCGGTGACAGGAAAGGTCACGGAGCAGATCCTCTCCAGTGCCATCGTGCACCACGTGCAGGACAAGCAGGGCAGCAGCCCAGCCAGCCAGGCTTTATGGGTCCTGCTTGACCCACCTGATCTCCTGGGCAGAGTGACCCCTCAGTGGATGTGTCTGCCTGGACTTTAGGAAAGCCTCTGACACTGTTTCTCCCAGCATTTTCCTCATGGCTTGGACAGGGACACGCACTGTTCACTGGGTAAAAGACTGGCTGGATGTCTGGGTCCAGAAAGTGCTGGGGAGTGGAGCTACACCCAGCTGGGACTGCATTACACTGACAGAGCACTTCAAGGAGCATATATTTATTTAGCTTTAATTCTGCTTTTTTATTGGCAGAGCTGTTCTGTAGCAGTAAGACTGAAACTTTGCAGACATTAACTTACTTTTTTCAAAGCGCAGGTGCAAGTAAATGAACTGCCATGCCTTGTGCTGCGAAAATACTCTTGCAGTGCTGAGGTGTTAAACTAGTCCCCTCACAGTCTCACTGCTCTGGCTAAGCAAATGAGAAACTGAGTTCTCTAATATTCCACAGACCACAGACAGACACCAGAGAATTAATCTGCTGTTTTGTCCTTTTTTGAGTTGTGAGGCTGATAGAGATTTTTCTGACAGGCCATCTTGAAATCACTGACTGCCGTAAAGAAACGGATAATGTGGAAATTAAAACCCACCAGAGAGCCCTGTTAGCCTAATTTCTTTATCAGCAATAATGAATATGTTTTATTCCTACTTTAAAGTTTGTGAAAACTTTGCATGCACAAAACACATATGTCCATGTATCTGTTCATATACCTCTGGCACATTAGAATACTCTCAAGTCATTACAATTTGTGTTGTAGGAGAAAGTGAGTAGGACTAATGATAGAGACAGGCAGTCAGTGGTGGAGGAGCAGAAGGAAAAACAACCATGAAATTAAAACTTCAGAATTGCAATGGAGTTGTGAGGTACACTAACAGTAAGACATAATTTTCAAAAGCACTTTAGCAGGAACAAGATTTGAACAATATTCTCTTTGAAATGCCGGAGCAGAACAGCTGGTTTTGATGCACAGGAGCCAGGACAGAGCCAAGCAAAGGATGCAAAGTCCAGACACAGCAGTTCATGAGGATTCTACATCCCAACTCACAGCAGAATCATGACTGCATCCTCAGGTACGTGATCAGATTTCAGGGAAAAGAATTGAAAGAGGGATCACTGAATGTTTTGTCATGTTCAGTGACTGTGCACTCCTGCAAACTTGTCCTACTGCATTAGTATTTCAGTCCTTCAGCAAATGTTTCTCAGAGCAGGTGCTTCTAAAGAAAGTCAGGTCCATCAAATTCTCAGGGCTCCAGAACAAACACTTTAAAAGTGTTTAATAATAATAATAATAATAATAAAATCAAAAAAGACTTAGGAAACATTATTTTCATTGCATTTACAGTCTCAGAAACTAGTTATTTAATACAGTACTATTTAAATTTGCTTTGATGTTTGCCTATTTTATTTTTCAGAAATGTAATAATCATAAAAATGTAATGTAATGGGACTAAAATAAGAAAAAAAATTTTTTTTTCAAACATAAATCAAACAATAGATGCAGGAGAAGCTTACATGACATGCAGCCAGCTGAACACCATCGCAAGTCACTAATTTGTATGATTATCAAGAGAACAACATCATATTGACTTTATGGGTAATTAAGCTCAAAAGTCCTTGACTCTGACATAGGATTTCTCCATAAAGATTTAACAAAATACAAAATAGTGTATTTGGATCACGTAACTTACCCTGATAGCATTCTGAACCACCTTTCAAGAGAAATTATTCTTGTTTTGAAGGCAAACATGGCAAAATACTGAAGGTGTGGCAGTATGAAACATACCCATGCAATCATGAACAAAGACAAAGGAATGAACAGGGACACACAGCCTTTTTCATACTTCAGGCAGTAAGATTGTTGTGAGCTACTCCAGGAGCAAGAGTTTTGTAGGTGCCAACATGTGATTAACACATATGCATCCCACTGTACTTCAAAATTCCCCATGCCCAGGACTGAGCTTTTTTAACTGGAGCAGAGTTTATGCAGACCAGATGCAACCATAAAAATACAAACCACTTGAACCTTAATAAAATACACAGTAATGGAAATGTTGTAAAACTGATACTAAAACCATAAAATATTAACAAGCTTAATCAAAATGAACCAGGGTCAAAACCACTAAGTCCAACCATCATTTACAGAAGTACAACAAACACCAGATGTATTCTGATTTGGGGCAAGAGGAGGAGAGAAAACCTCCAAACCTATCTTCAGTATTGTAGCAATCTACAAGACAAAATATACAGAGCATTTAATATTTCAGTGACTTGAAAAGTTACAGGTCTGTTTCTAAAACTTAATCAGTCACAACTCATAATCTATTCTGTAAAAGAGACATCTGGTATGTGTTAAGAATATAAAAAATGAGGAAAGTTGGCATTTCTCTCCCCTCAATCCCTTTTTCAATGCTATTTTCTGAAGAAATTTGCAAAACTCTTCTGAACAGGTAACTACACTTTAATGCAAATCTATAAAATCTTAAATATTTTTTAAAGACATAGGTCCTTATAACTTAGTATTTCTTACATGTATATGAGGTTATGGTTTGGTCATATTAAGTAACATCTATGTGAAAAAGTCTGAAAATGAAATAACATATTTGTGTGTGTGTGTGTATATATATAATGTACATAATTATGCAGATGTGACCAACCAAGAAAATGCCTCCAATAGTCCTCTGAAAATGATCTAAACATTTTACCTCAGTATTTTCTTTTTCGCAGGAATGCAGTTCCCTGTTTACCAAACTTTCTAAACCACTTCAGTTCCATCGAGGCAAACACTACATTCCTTACTATGGTTTGATATCTGTATGATGCTGTGATTGCAAATACCTTGGTTGTATAAAATACAGTTTATTAACCATTATTCTACAGGGCAATTGTAGTAATCAACTCTATACTGATTTTGAAAGCAGCAGAAAGATATTTTTGTAGTTATAGATTATCAAGTTTAGGATTCACTTCTCTGAGATGATTGCTGTGCTTGCACAGATCCAGGCAAGTTAGCAAGCCTTCATGCATGTGTGGATCAAAACCTCCAATTCTTTGCAATCCAAGCATTTAAAAAGCCTAAAAATTTATAAAGCAAACTTGAAAACATTGGTTACCAGTTCCTTTGTTTCTGGTTTTTTGTTTTTTTTTTAGTAAGTCTTCGCAAGCATTATCCTGGGTGGGAAACATTTGATTTTGGGTTTTTTTTTTTTCTATTCTGCAATAAAAGTGAAGATCTGTGGCTCAGTAACTGTAGCTTCAGGAAAAGCACCAAGTATCATGAGACAGACATGAAAATCACAAAGAACTGGCAAGAATTTCCTACTGCAGGATTGAAGTGTGAGACTGCCAAACAAACTGAATTACCTAGCAGCCAAGTGGCTCATGCAGTTTTCTAAAAGCAAATAGAATTGCATTCCAGATCATCACGTAAAATGAATGATGTGGGGAGATTTTGGCTACTCGGGCAGGGGGGAGAAAAAATTAAGGATTAATAGCTTTAAGCATTGCCATGGATTTTCCCAGGAGACTGTGGCTTCTCACTCATTAGAAGTTTTTATGAATAGGTAAGACAGGCATCTGTTGGGAATGAAGTAAGTACAGTTTATCCTCTCTCCAGGCAAAAGAGTGGCCAACATAACATCTGGGGGGTTCTTTGAATCCTACTTTCTGTGATGATATACTCTGCAAATGGAGAATGGAAAAACGCTTCCCAAGGAGTATTCAGGTCTTACTGCAGTGCTTTGAAAAGGAGAGCAGGGCACTGAAAGCTTGGAAGGTTCAAGCTGGATGTTCTTTACCCAATACTGCTGTTCTCTAGCTCAGTGAACATTATTTCATGCATTGCTTGAGAAATCTCCAAATACGACCACTGCTGACAGATTTAAAATTTTCCTACTCTGAATTCCCTGGAAGCTACAGTTTTTTCTTTTTTTCTTTTCTCTTTCTTTTTCCCTGGAAAGGAAATTCCTTTATTCTCCTTAAGGATACACAGAGGCAAGCACATATTTCAAAATCGTATATCAACCCTGCCCTGATCTGTCCCCCACCAGATATCAGCCTGTAAATCTCCCCAAACAAACTTGTTACAGTCAGGTAATACTCCTGACAAACACTGATCCTTAATGACTGCTCTAAGTAGTTACATCTTGAACTCAGTGGATATACACTGTCACTTGATATTTAAGGTACCAATCCTAATTTTATTTATGTGAACACACACACGTGTGTATGTGTGTGTGTGTGTGTGTGTGTGTGTGTGTGTGTATGGGAAAATCCTCTCTGGGGAGAAAGAGAGATTATAGCAAATGTGTCTAACGTCATAGCAAAGTGAGAGATCCACCCAGGAGAGGCAATTCCTCACTGGAATTGATGGAGCTGTAGTCATTTACATGAAGGCTGCCCCTGACCTTGATTCTGACCTATCTTTCTGGAAATTGTTACTTTAAGCCTGGTTACCTTCTGTTTAGTGAAAAAAAACCCAAGCTCATGTGCAGACTCAGAGGTGGGGTCAGGCTCAACAGCACAGAGCAGAGAGGAGAGCTGGCTGCCAGGGGTTTCTCTAGGGCCATTGCCAAACTCCAGCAGTTTTTTAGAGGCTTTGAAGTAGCCAAAGCTGAACTCGCTGTGAAACACTGAATGTGAAAACAGAAGAGCCAAACTTCTCCCAGAATGCAGTCCTGGGAAGCAGCTCAGAGCCTGAATGCATGGAGGCATGGCTATCCATCACATCCAAAGGCTCCCATCTAGCCAGGTGCAGCTGCATGGGGAACAGGGGCAGGAGTCCTGCTCTCCCTTCTGCCATGGGCACAGCAGGCTGCTCCAGAGCCACATCATCCTTTGGACTGGTCACAGCCTGGCCTCACAGCCCTCAGTCAGAGATGTTCCCTGCCCGTGGCACCCAGGGGCAGCACCACTGGAGTCACCTCCAGACTGGACACCCAGCACCCTGGAGCAAAAGCAATACCCAAACAAGTTACAGACTATTAGCATGAGACTTCCTCTTTGAGATTTTAAATCTGATTTAAACTTGCAGTAGAGAGCGTTTATACTGCACGTGTCCCAAATGGTTTCCTTCGTTCTCTCAAGTAACCACATAGTCAAGCGTAGGAGACATATCCTGAGCTGCAGAAAACTAAGGAATGGCACTGCACACCACTGGACCACCAGCCATTGGCATTTCCTAAACTTCATTCTCTGTTTCAACAATATTCTCTGCACTCCTGAATTCAAGAACATCTTCAGGTAATCTGCAGACATTGTTTGAAAGGGAAAAATATTTCTTTGTAACATTTCACTGCACTGTGAATGTTGCTAAATTCTTATACTGAAGAAAGGGGGAAAACCCTCCCAGTTCATCTTGTATACACCACTCATGATTTATGTATTTTTTTTTATGTCTGTCCTTCTTTATGTCCTACCTCGTATAACTAATCTCTCTCATTCCTATATGTCTCCATTTAGGAGCTTCTCTGCACTTTCAATGAAATACTATGTTTAAAATGAGAGTGTTCTTTTTCTAGGCAGCTTTTCTGACAAAGTATCTACTATGACAAAATATGTTACATATTATATAACTCAAATAAAGGACAGAAAAACATTTCTTAAAGCCTTATTTAAAAAAAAAAAAAAAAAAAGAAAAAAAAAAAGAAAAAAATACTGGTTAAGTATCACTTTTCTTATTTCCACCTTAGCCCCAACTCTCTATTGCTGTCTTCCATTTCAGTGTTTGGGAATAATATCATCATTTCTCAAGTCCTATTTCACCTGCCTCCCCCCTCTCTCTCAAAGCTCTCCAGTTAGGAACCTACTTGGAGAACTTCTGGATTGCATTTTTTTACATGCACTTTTAAACTTATTTCCCCAGGCTTTGCCAACTAATCAGTTTAACAAAATGATTTGTCATCTCACATTTCAAAGCCTGTCATGCAGGAACCCATCCCACTTTTCACGTCCATCCTCTGCACTAAATACTTGTTGGATTTGCAAACCTTTGGGAAATAGTTTTCTACCTGAGTGTATTAGAAAAAAATAGATATCTTGGTCATCTTTTCACACAGCACTCTTTTTTTATTAAGAATTTCATTTGGACTTTGCAAACTAAAAATCTTTGTATTTGTTTCGACTACAGAGCTGCCGCTGGAAAACTTTTAAAAAATTTACTCCTGCTTTGAAGTTTAAAATCAGCTTTTAAAAATGTTGAATATGATTTTTTATTAATGGTAATAACCAAACTACTCAGGTGCAGAAGTATGTTCTAAAATGCAGATGTGGACATGTAAATCTGTAAGGGAATGTGCACCACCCCTTTATTGCAACTTACAAGCTGCTGTAATTAAAATAATTACTAATTCTTCAATAAAGTTATCTTAACCTGTACTGGCTCCTTCCAACCATAAAAGAAGGCCAGTTACCTAACAACCACCTTCAAATGGTTTGATTAAATGTAGAAAACTTAAACGTAGTATCATCAAAATATCATTAAAAAGAAAAAAGACCCCATGAATAGCAAAGAAAAAGAATTTATTTCCCATAGTTAAAACACAACTGCTTTTCAGCTGGGCTATTAAAAATATTCTGTTTCCAGACATGTATTAATTATGTTAGAATTAATCTGAGGCAAATAAAATCTTCAAAACAGCTTCTAGATCTATAACAGAATAACACTGCTGATTACTTCTAGATCTATAACAGAATAACAAGAAGAATTTAGTTTGATTTCTTCTTAAAATAACCCATTAATTTCTTCCAGTCAGTATAAAAATCTGCAGTATAAATGTATTTCCTTTATGAAGTCAATGCTCCCATATGAGCCATAGACAGGGACCCATTTATAAATCCTTCAGGACCTCTTTTAACAACACTAACTTTTTGTTCATGTAGGTGACATTACCCATTTACCTTCATTTTAAGCACTGTTTCTTTCATACAGGCTCATGAGTTGCTGGACAAAAGATCCTTCTGGTTCTGAAGGAGAGTCAGCTGAAAAGCAGATATTGCTCACAGCTTCCCCCGGCACTAAACACACAGAACCTGTGTCTCTGGACAGTGCAACAGGAATGGGACAGAAAGCACAGTACTGGCCATGGTCAGAGCACAAGGAAATCCCAGCGACCACCCATACAAGCAGCACAAACCCACTTCTCTCCACAGCTGGTTTAAGAGCAACAGACAGATTTCAAATTTTCCCACCTCAACTCATGTAAAAGCGGTGGCTTCTAAGACAGTAAGAAATACTGACCATTTAAAACATGCGATGCCAAATATAGCATGTTCCTTCCATGAGCTTCCCTGAATCTTGGTGCCACCACTTGCTCTGTGGATTATGCTCTGGACAAGCTGAAGGGGTGCCTTGCCAGGAGCAGAGCTGTTAGTGCAGACACCAGAAAGTCAGCACGACAGGCTGCCTTAACCAGGAGCAAAAGAGACTGAGACAGGAAGGACCATCTCATTTCTGGCCCCTTTTATAACGCTGTTGAGACACTTCATGGTCTTGTCTTCCTGGGATAATTGCAAAGTAAGGAATGATTATCATTGCTGTGCTACAAATAAAAGAGTGGCTATGGGGTAATATTTTAAAGGTACTTAGGTGCCTAAGGATGCAGATAGGCACTTACTGGTATTTTAGCTCTCAACCTAATTAGCAGATTTAGTTGCAAATTCTAGCCTTGGGCATCAGTGTTTGAAAGCTGTGCTATCTTTTGAATCACCAGCTGTCCTGAGTTTCATGTTTAGTGCTTATGTGTAACTTTAGTTAAATGGGATAAGAGGAATATTCCAAAACTGAGGGGAATAGATTTCAAGTGATCAGGAATGAACAATTTGCACCAAAACATATAGCAAGCATTGGAGTTATGCCAAGAGAGGATATTAAATACTGTAATTCAGATAGTTTAGTTGCCTGGCCTTATATCTCTTAACCACATACTACTTCCTTTACATTATAATGTCTCATTTCATTCTGAACTTCTAGTTCATAATGCTCCAGCCTAGGACAAGCAAATATCTACATTCATTTCACTCTCAGTTAAGTATTTGTTATTTAATCTTTTTTATATTGTGTCTTTATGTGAAGATAAAAAGAAATGGTTAACTGCATTAGGCTGCTCACCACAAACAGTATGTTTATATAGCTATGCAATTCTCTGTTAACAAATTGGGAGCTATGTAAAATTAAATGGGTTAGAAACATTTGCAAAACAGCTCCCAGAGCCATTGCTGCATGGACAGGTTGTCAACATGGGTAGGAATTCTCAAATAGGTACCTTAAATGAACCTAGAGACATTAATATTTCAAACTTCCCAGATAAAAATTAAATGTTATAAGGCTAACACTTATTCTTCTATTTTTACAGGACAGTGCACATTCACAAATCATATCAGATCTATATTTGTGTCAATTCAAAACTAAAAAATTTGATAGCAAGTGTTTCCCACTTTGGTTTCCTTCACAGCTTCTATAGAATGTTCAGTGTAATCAAACAAGAATCACTTGGACTAAATGACAGTTGAGCCTCCTTTGTGACAGGAGTATGAACTAACTCTCCTTCTGCTAGCCCGGGTGCTGTGACACAAAATCCACTGGCCCCAGTGGGCAGTTCTCCTTGGTGCCACACGCTTGCTAGAGCTGGCACCATTTTCCCTTCTGCTGGGCAAGCTAAGAGCACAGGTCTCTGCACTTCAAATTCATGATCCCTGTGGAGGTAAGAAGGCAGCATGCTGGATTTCATTCATCACAGACCAGCCACTGAAATGCACAAGAAAATGCAACGCTGCCTTTTAGTATTGAATAAAAGCTAACACTGACTTTAATACTGAGTGTAAGGATTTAACAATGCCTATTACTAATGAATAAGGATTTTTCAGTTCAGTTTAAATTTAGATTGATCAGTTGCTGGTCAATCAATCTCAATAGCCATTTAAAATAGGTAGATGTCTGTCTTCTTTTGAACTTCACAATCACAATCTAATCAATTAAAATAATGCTGGTAAGAAAGAAAAGCAGTGCTCTCACAGAGGACAGCCATTGCAAGTTTCTGTTGTCAGACTATAATACTTGGGCTTTATTTGATGTGCATGTTTGGATAAGCAAACAACATCACAGAGAGATACTAAGACTTAGCTTTTTCTTTCTGTGCCTTTTAAGTCTTATGGATATTTAGCTTTTCAAAACAGTTCTGTTATCCAAAAGTTAAGCTCCATGGCTATCCCACCTAAGCCCTGGTAAAAGGCATTCCTCTCTAAGACATAAGGCTACTGTTATCCTGGGGAACTCTTCTTTACTTCTCATGACAAGAACCCTTTTCTCCAGAACTTTGCAGCCTGATAACACTGAAACAACGACTCTGATTTATCCAGCTCTTCCCTCTCCAGCTTACTACTTGTTCAGCCTTACAAACAGATATTGCCCATCCCTGCAGGGCCATCTGGGCCAATTCTTGGACTGGGCCTTGGGACATGTTAAAGGATTAGCCTAATTGCCAAGACCTTTCAGGTGACCTCAGAGCCTGATGCTTTTACCTGGAGTTACCTACATCCATTCTTAGAGTTCTCATCAGACACAACTCTGACCATCATCTCCTTCAAGTCACATCTCAGCAACCCAACACCTGTCTCTCCAAGAGTATCACAGTACAGGCAAGACATCCAGTCCTCTTATTCACTGGACCACTCATGCTACCAGAGGAAAATACCAAGTGTAAGAGAAATGTCTTAAGGTAGTAGAGAAAATACCAAGGCAAATACCCCCAGTAACACTGGGGCAGGCCTCGCTCTTGGTATGAGAAGAGGGCTTATTGAAGTATGTAGTCACTGCATGGGCACTCTATTTTTTTAAATGTACCTATACACACATGATCTCCTTTTCCTTAGGGAAACAACTACTGGGCCTTCTTGCCTCCAAACTGCTGCCTGCATCCAGCACTGCCAGGTGACACAAATCTGCTTTCACTTCACCTGTATCTGAGCCCAGAGCAAGACAAAAAACAGCTTGGGGTGTTGTATGAGCCACCTTTACATGTATTTATCTGATGATATTTTGTTTCTAGCAGCTGTGCTTGTTGCCTGCTTGGCATGTCTCTTTTCCCATCACCTGCAAATCAGCAGGGGTCAGTTGAGTTGGCACCTCTATTTTCTCAAGAGACAACAAAGAGTCCTGACCAAAGTCAGTCTGTACAAAGAGTGCTCCTCCCTTTGACTGGAGTCACTCTAGAAGGAGCAGGATATTCTTTGTAAGATAAGTGAAGTGACAGAGAGAAGTCTTCCTGGCTCTAAGACAGCAGAACACTCAAATACAGAGCATCTTGATTTACCGCTAGATTGGTTTTTGAACTGACAGTGCTGACACAGCAACAGTTTTTTCAAAATTCTCTTGAACAGGAGCAACCAGAATGTGACAGATAATCATGTGTAAAGAATAAAACACAGGCCAGACTAAGTCTATGCAATCTATCATAGAGCTGTCTGATTTTTTCTTTCTGCTTCATGATTTACAACATCACAAACTGTGAAGCAGACATCACAACAACAAAGTTTGATGTTAAATGACTTTTCCAATTCTCCTTATCTCCCCTTGTACTGAAAAGGCCACGTCTATCTGTCACACAGCACTTTTCCCTCCCACAGAGGGAAAAGACCAGAAAACCAGCCTGAACATAAGCTTTAAACAGGAGAGCAGTGGCCAGCAGCAGGTGCCCAGATGTGCTCAAAAGACTCCAGTGAAACAGTTCTGCTACAGCCTGCACAGTTTCTGTGGGCAACCACCTAAAGTTATTTCATGATTGGCCATGGCAGAGACTTCACCCAGAGTCTCAGGCAGGTGTTGAATGGCCACAGAGGCCTTGGAATACTGCATATTAGGAGCAGGCATGGAGGAAAATCTTTTTGCTTATGGAGTTTTTGAGAACAGCAAAGATGTGTTGCACTTAGTACACTTTTGATTTCTGACAGGTATTAAAATATGCTGCATTTGTTAACAGGAGTAACCAACTTACTATGAACTATAACAAACACCTTTGCTCCTAAAATCAGCTGATGATGATACAGGTGTCTGCTTCATTTGTTCACAATACACTATTGATTGTTGAATATCACATTTTTCTGGGGGCTGCAGCTGGCAGGGATAAAAATGCTTCTTGGTTTTGCACCCAAGTACTGCAATTTGGGTCAGACAGATACTCTGGGAAAAGGTGCAAGGTATAGGAATCTCTCCTTTTCTGAGTTGCACAGGCTATTCAATGGATGAAAGGCTGTAGAATGCAGGTGAAACAGGAGGGAGAATGACAAACACAGCATGCAGACAGGCCACAGCATAAAAAGAAACAGGAATACCCAGGCCTCAGGTGTGAGGGAAAGTCGGACTTTTCTCTGAGGACCTACGTGGTCATGTCAAAATCATAACAACCCAGAAAGTCACTGGAATTGGCTGAATGGAGAACAATCTGAGGCAGGAGACTTGTCTTTCACTCTAAATAACATGGAGATGTGTTTCCAAACTATTTCTTTTTATCCAGTCTCAGCTAGGAGACCTCAGCAGTTTCATGGCTTTGTATGAAAACAACTTATAGTTTTAGGTTGTCTCCAAATGATACTGAATTTGGGATGCAGTTTGCATCACTGTGAGCACATTTTAAAAGAAAAATGCAGGAAGATACACTTAACAGCTCTGGCTGGCACAAGTTTTCCTTGACAACTCCTTTAAGAAAAATGACAGCCAGTGCCCGGGTCTCACTGTCAGAGACAGAAATTGACTGCTCTTGGTGTTAGACTAAGCAAAATGTTCATTTAAGATAATTGCAGCTGAAAACAAATGTAATTCTGCCAGCCTGGATTGTCCCACACAGAAGGCAGCAGGGTGGGATGGGAAAAAATATTTAGTCATAGCATTGTGATCTGAGCATTGACAGCAAAGATGGGAAATGAAACACCAAAATGGAGATCTGGTATCCTAATGCCACAATTCCAGAGACAGATGAGAAGATTCAAGGCTGTGAACCAGCTCCATATTGTTCTCATTTCCCATTCTGGCTCTCCAGTGGCTGAATTGAGCATTAAACCAAGCAAATAACCCTGTGAGACTGACTCTCAGATATGGCAGCTGGTGACACACAGCACTGGAGCACAGACAGGATATTGCTACCAGAGGCAGACAGGATGGCAGGCATCATCCCAAACTTCTTTTTCTTTGGGGTGCATGGCAGATGTGGAGTTGCTCAGTAGTTATTCAATAATACCATGCACTAATTTAGTCATCAGAATGTTTTTATTTCTACAGCTGTGATGGTTTCATTCAGTCACAGTCTGTCTGGTCAAGTAGGCAGGAAGGAAAAACTTGGCAAAATAAGTGACACTTCTTCAAGAGTTAAAAGTCTGTGCCGAAAAAAGGTAGTTCTGGTTTATTTTCCAGCAACCTATAACACCAGCTCTGACCTGGACAGACGAAGCACACAAATGCTGCAGGATGTTAAAAATGAAGATGAGCCCTAACAAAAAAGAGCTTCATGCTCTTAAAACTGTACTTTATTAACTAATAGGAGAAAGTAATTATTAAGTAATATTATTTATGCAAATTCTATAAAATTCTCTCCTTCCCCTGCTGCTGTAGAAGATGTTTTGTAACAAACATGCCTTCTTCAAACAAGGTACACCAGAAAGTGCAGATTCCCCAAAAGAAGAACTGTGAGTAACTAATGGCAGCCAAAAAGATCAGATAGCAGATCTGATGAAGAAAACTGAAATTCTGCTTTGAGGTATAAAATAAATCCTTTCCACAGAGACTAAGACTCATGCAATTGGCTTTCAGCCAGGAATTCCCTGCAATTAAATGTAGATAACATGTGACTGCAATGTCATGCATCCTTAGTATTCCCTAAAACCATGGATGGTGAGGAATAGGAGAGAGCCAACAGCTTCTATTGTGGTAGCATCAATCTGGGCCCAGCAGTCAGAGGAATCCTACTGAAAAAACCCAGATCTTTGGTGCAGATTAGCACTGTGGTTCCTTCACATCACTCTTCCAGAATTCACCTTTCTCTCAGTGGGTGGGAGTGTTAATGTAAGATAAAAACTCATCAGAGCATGAAACAGCAGACTTATGAAGGCTAATGCATGCAACGAGTTCTCTCCATTGAAGACAGCACCGTTACAGGTATTCATTATGAGGTACCAGTAATGTAATTTTGTCTTTTGAAAATTCCCACTGCATTTCATTTCTTTGCTCACAGTGAACTTTATCATAATGGACTCACAATAGTCACCCAGTCCACAAGATCTAGGTGCAATTTCTTCTTTTAGAGAAATTACAAGAAAAATGGAAGCAGTCAGTCCTCTCCCTATGACAAGCACTCTTTGACAAGGACTCTTCTCCTCAGACCTCATGAACCTGTAATGCTGTGTGAAGCCCTTAACTTCAGGAGCCCTCAACTCCTCCTTGCTTTCTCAGGCTGATCAAAACACAGCTCTTGGAAGCTTCTTTCTAAAGCCCCAGATAAGAAACTTATTTTAACCAAACTCTCAAAAATGCCAATTTGAAGAACAAAGTTAAAAAGCAGGCAAAAATGGACACAAACTACTAAAGCCTCAGATAAGAAACTGACTTTAACCAAACTCTCAAAAATGCCAATTTGAAGAACAAAGTTAAAAAGCAGGCAAAAATGGACACAAACTATCATTATTGAGCTACAATAAGACACTTCCTCTGCAGAAGTAACTCAGTTAGTACAGAACAAAGTTAAAAAGAAGGCAAAAATGGACACAAATTATCATTATTGAGCTACAATAAGACACTTCCTCTGCAGTGAGGCACTGCTAGGAAGGTACACCATGTCTGGAGGTAAATCTCCCAGATGCAGAGTTGTATCAAAGTTTATAGCCAAATACAGGTGGCAAAAAATGCAGTTATCTGGAACTCCCTAAGCAACAGGGACAATGCTTTCAGAATAGCACAAAATAAGTGACCTAAAAATAAGAACTCTTGGCTAACAAATGTGGTCATTCAAAAACCTGCACTGAAGGGTAAAGGAACCAATGCTGGTGTCTCCTTTCAGCTTAGATAGAGGCAGACCCTTTAGGAAGTTTTGACATTATATGGCAAGAGGAATAATGAACATACCTTTGTTTTTGCCATCTACTATTTTAATCCAGGTATAGTCTTAATGAAAAGAATATGCCTCCTACTATACACAACTTCACTCTGAGTCTGACGTTTCATTCACATTAAGTTTATAAGTCAGATTAAGTTTACAGCAGATTCTAATGGATCTTCTGCCATTACACATAGTCCCTTAGATTTTTATTTTAAATCAGTTCCTGCTTTTCCAGGAGTTAGTCTGGTATAAGGCTTACTTTCTGATATGCTTTTCAAGATAACAGCTGGGAAGATGTTATCACACATATTGCTTTTTTTTTTTTACTGGTTAAGTATCACAGGAGTTTATGTAATACATATTCTGAGAGAGGACTCACAGATCTCTATCATTTAACTAGGAAAATTCTTTTCTCATATTTACTCAGGTGTCTATCAGGACAAAGCAGTTTGGCAATTGCTGAATTCTTTTCCATGTGTTTACCTAGCCTGTGAAGGTAGAGCCCGTGGTAACTTTTTCACAGGTGAGATAATAAAATGTCAAAATATGAAGTCTGCAGCACCTGAGTGAACAAAGAACATAAAGGAGGCCTTTTGCACATTCCTTCTCCTCCAACAAAGAAGCTGCAGCTTTTGGGTTTTGCTAACTCCCTCCAGCAGCCCAAGACTTGCCACCAATGGCTGTGGGTGAGCACACAGCTGTGGGTTTCAGCTGATAGGCACAATGAGTGGCTTGGAGTTCATTTGAAATGGAAAAAAAGTAGGGAGCTAATTTTTATAAGAGAGTGAGTTTAAAGGTCTCGGGAACAGGAAAAGAATGTAAGCAAAGAGACAGGAATGAGACAAGGAAATTATTATGAATGTTCTGAAAAAGAAAATACAAAGCACCTCAGGAAGGGGAGGTTAATCATGAGTGAGGACAGAGGAGGAAGCAAAGGAACACACTGGCAAAAAACACTAGAAAAGACTTCTGAAAAAGCACAGCAAAGGAGAAACAGTGTACATTTACAGCTCTCCTTCTTAGATGAACATTCTATTCCCTCTACTGTTAACATTTTAATATTTTCTCATTGGCTGCAAAAGAATTCTTGAGGTTCATTGAGCCTGCAACTACGACATAGAGAGGAGAGAGAATCTCTCAACAAGTGACAGGATCAACATCACAGCTTATGATCATATTCTATCAACAGCTTGAAAAAGCATTTACCATGTCTTTCTTTTGACTTGCTAAAAACCAAACAAATGAAAACCAGCACCTGTCCTAGAAAAGCAGCACCTACAAACAGCAGCAGCAGCCCATTAAATTGTATGTGGCTGAGAAAATGACCAGAGATTGGTAAAAACCAGGTCATCTTCAACTGACCAGTTCACTGGTCTCTAGGTGTCAACACTCCTTATGTTTATTAACCCAACAGCCAGTCTTGCAATCCATTAGCTACATCTCTTCAAGTTTCTTGTGTTGAAATGTGTAATTAATAGTGTCTGTTGTTACATTATTCGTTCTGCAGTCAAAAGAGCTAATCCATTTCTGTGTTCTAGTTAGCTAACCTGGGAATGTCTGTACATGTTCATCATCTAGTGCTAAGCAATTGAGTTAGTGACATTTAGAAGCATACAAGACTCTTGTAACTCAAAAAATCTGTTCCTGTATGTACTTTAAAGCAGCTGACCTCAATGCAAGCAACTGCATGAGTCCAAAAGAAAACAGAATAAGAGAAGGCTAGCTGGAAATTCTAACCACCTTGTCATCTCACAATTCTTTATGTGACTCTTCCAGAAATATACCATGAAAATCAGGCAAGTGTGAACAGGTGTGTGGTGTATTCTAAACCCTTGTCAATATCCTGGTTACTGAGCAGGAATCCCAAACAACCTGAACCCTGTGACCTCAGAGCTCACAGTGCTCCCTGAATCACTCAATTCAACTGGAACCATTAATACCAACTTCATTATCCCTGGGATCACTTATGCATCAAGACAACACTCATCCTGCTTTTGGGAACAGCTTTAGTCTTCTCCTGGGGTAAGAACAGTTCCAGGAGATCCTACACATCATCCTTGACCATGGAGTGACCATCTGTGACCACCTGACCACTTCCAGAAACCCTTCCTATCAGCCAGTGACTGCCAGTGCAAATGTCACATCACCCTATGGATGTAACTCCAAAATCAGTCATGGATGGCAGTACAGTTTGGAATACAAAAGGGATGTCTACACTTCAAGGCCGAATACATGCCACTGAGCTGGATATACAACCAATATGAATTCCATCACCACGGAAACCAGGCACTCTTGAAGCTTTAAACATGTCCAGGCATTTACTTGATCCTATAAGCATACACATGTAGATTTCAAGTACAAGCAAAATCTGCATTTTGCATTGCTGCTATTATTTCAGCTGGGGAAAATGACTAAGGATAAACCAGGACAATATGAGAATACAGAGGAAAATAGGAGAGAATGTTCTTTTGGATTATATGATGTAAATACAAGCAATTTTACTGAGATTTATATCTTGCTAAAACAACCAAGTGGAAGCATAACTGAGAGCCTGAACTAAAAATTATCAAAGTAGGATTCATTATGTGGATCACCAAAAAGCTGGGCACATAAATTTTCATTTATACTTAGGCATCTATTCCAAGCCAGTCATTCCACCTCTTTCTGTAGCCAGCCATTCCAAAGGCAACCTCATAAGGCCTGAGCAGAGCACTGCTTTAGGATGGCCCAGGGAGGCATCAGAGGGCTAAAACCATGCAGCAGGAACCTGAGGGTTGCTATTGCTATGGCTCCCCTGATTTCCCACATGACTGTAAGGACACAGTGAAAGCCTACAGCCAGTCCTAGGCAGCTGGGCCAGCCAGATTCCAAAATCTGACTTGCCTTTCTCAAAAATCTTATATTAAAAAATACAGAAAAGATATCTTTATTCATATTGCTCTTTACAGAGCCCTAGAACTATGAAGCACTGACCATTTCTTTTAACATGATGAGAGTGATATTTAATTTATGTATGCTTTATTCTGGTTTAACATCAAAAATATTTTATCTTCTTCATCTGGTTTAAAATTGAAGAACAAAAAAGTGTATGAGAGTCTGAAAAATAACCTCTGTACATATTCTAGGATGATAATCAAATTTGTCGGTTTGTTGTTCAGGCACATAATTTTAGAAAGGGATATTCATGGAAAAAAAAATCAACTGGGAGAGAAACATGACTATAAAGGTTCTAAGAAAAATGTAGTTTGTGAAAAAGATGTTTTATGTCTTCTTTACAAGGGAAATTAACCACAAGAAAGACAGAAATTTTATATTACAATAAATTTTTTAATACACTGCATGCGAAATAGTTCTGTTAAATGAGGCATTTAGAAAAAAAAAAGAAAAAAGAGATAATTCTTCACTGCCACTCCATCAAAAGCTGATGCATAATTAGAGAAAAGGCACAAGACATGAATTTCATGGCAAAAGAGGAAAATAATGCAATGAAAAAGTCTGTAGGCATGTGTGTGAATGTTAGCCAATTTGTCTAGCTAGCTCAAATTTGTATCTGCTTGAATTTGCAGAGCCTTTTTTCTCTACAAATAAAACAAGTGTTTGAGGCACCTTTCTCTCCTTTTTATTTCCTGTATCCATTGAATTCAATTGTAATGGATTACTTTCAGAAAAAAATTAGATTCTCAACTAGCTTTCTAAGTAATTAACTCTTTTCAAAGCCAAATAATAATGTTATAGCAAGAATATTCTGCATATAAGCAGGTCTACACATCAGCCCCTGCAAAGGCCATTCAGTCCCAAGTTAGGGACAAGCTCTGGGTGACACTGCTCCAGGACAGCCACATCCAGCAAGGGCTGGACACACCTTCCTGGCAGCAATGGTGTCACACTGCCTCTGCTGTAAGGGGACAAGAGGCTGTGAGACAGGTGTGTGGGATATGGAACGTACCTGCCGTCACAGTGAAATCCAGGCACGGCTTCCTGGCGCTGCTGTGGCACTGACCAGTCCTAATTCAGGGCCTAAGAAACACAAGCAAACAGCAAAAGCAGCCATCAGCATCCACATCTGCAATGCCTGAGCACAGAGGCCTCTTCCCCATCACCCTACAATGACCTGCCCCTAAGGACTCTTTGTCACAGGCTGTTCCACAGCAGGAAAGGCGAGAGCATGCTGAGCTTGCCCAGTGCAACAGTGAGACCTGTGAACAGGAATGAAACTCCGTGTGACTGGAGCATCCTGCCAAACACCATCCATCACCCTGGTACTCTATGTTGCCATGTATTTTTGTATAATACTCCAGAAAGAATTTCTAGCCACTATACCTGGCTGTCATGGAACGGAAAATAATCCCATACAAATAAAACAAGCAAAATATGCTTGCAAAGCAATAATAAATTTGAGGGTCTGTAACTATGACATTTGAAGTTTTATGAATGTTTCAACTAAAAATAACTTCTTGTTATGCATTATCAAGTGAGATTAAATATTAATTGAGCAGTTGTTGCACAAAAGTGAAAATCTCTCAAAAGATTAGAGCAAATTATACAAAGTTTAAGATATTTTAAAATGAAGATATGTTGCAATAGGACATGAAATAAAATGACGCGGACACTGGAACTCCAAGGTAAGAAAAAGAAGGAAGAAGAAGGAAGAAGATGAAGGAAGAAGGAAGGAGGAGGAAGAGGAGGAGGAGGAGGGAAGCTTATTCTCTGGCTCCAATATTTATAGACTTTAAAAAGTGACAGTGGATTGGAGGACGAACAACGACACTGGACAAACCAACAGTCCATCACATTTCCCCTCCTCCAGAAAAGAATGTAAACAATAATTATTATAAAGGCATGTGAGAAACTCCATTACAAGAATGTAGACATCAGAAGGTTTAGAAGAACTTAGAAGAACAGGGCAACAAAGATATGTTGAAAGTAGTTATTTAAAAAGAAAAGCAGTCCTAAATATAAAAACTCAGAACTTGAAACAGCCTGGTATGTATCATAGCATGTATTATAATTTAATCCTGATCGAGGGGATGAAAAGCTAATGCCACAAAATTTATCTGTGGTGACAAACCTTCAGATGTGAAGTCAGAGTTGCTCTCAGACAGTGGAGTGGAACGAAAGGCAATGTCTGGGGCCTGGGCAATCTGCTCATGACAGCCACAGAACCAATCTGCTACAGACACCTTCCTTCCTCTGCTGCTGAACACACTGGTCACTGTTTAACCTGGGCCTCAAACTCTTGGAAATTTAAACAATATCCAACAAATATTTAAATAATTTAAAATAAAAATAATGGAAGACTACTCAAATTTAATTTACAGGGTGAACACTTAAGATTGTTGTATTTGTTTTTTTATTTTACTGAAATAAAATGCTGAAAGTTTTTTTATTTTACTAAACCAAACTGTTTTGATTACAGAAGAGACACTTGAATTGGCAAAAAGCACTTAGATATCACCTGTGAAAAGTACTGTGAGCCCAAATAAAGATGTTACTTTTATCTTTCAAGGGACAATGAACTTGTAGTCAATTTAGAGGTGAAAAATATATACTGAAGGAATATTTTTATATTTGGTAAAGCTATGTATTTTGTAAAATTAAATATCTAAATCCAATTCTTAAATATTGATCTTATATAAGAACTTAACAGTTAATACTAAAATGATACTACATCTGAATGAAACCCTCTGTAAATATTTGTACTATTATAAGTCACAAAAAATACATGCCCTGTATTAACTTTGTACAAACTAGTGAGATATTTGCAGGATAATGAGTTCTTTTCTACCCTCCTGAAATTCTCTAAGAATCTCTCATTGCCACTTGCAGTCATTCTCCAGCACAAAGTTAATTAGAAGTGTAAACCACTAAAATGCAGCAGACTAATTCCTCTCTTTTGGATGCTATACCATACAGAACAGGAGTTATGGAATACATTTTTACCCTCCTGAAATTCTCTAACAATCTCTCATTGCCACTTGCAGTCATTCTCCAGCACAAAGTTAATTAGAAAGGGCTAGCTTACATTTCACTTCATTTAATTAAAGAAAATAAATGTTATTTCCTAGGCAGGTCAACACCCAACACAATAGAAAAGTTAATAACTATTATAGTTTAACCTGTCAAGCAAAAACACTGTGTAATGGCAAACACCCCCATCTGATATCCATGTGATACAAACAAAGACATCTCTGTATCATGAATAAACCATGAGAATGCTGATGGAACTAGGATGGCTCCAGGTTATCACCAGAAATCCAGTCTAGGTTGCTCGTGCTACACAAGCTGTATAAATCTGAATGAAAAACCCGAGTCAGTTGACAGCTCATATTCAGATGGAACATCTCATGTTTCAGTTCATATGCTCACTGCCCCTTGTCCTGTCTGGGTACCACTGAAGAGAATCTGGTACCATCCTCTTGATGCCCACCTTTCAGATACTTTATTGCTTTATTACTTTATTCAGAGACTTTATTCATAAGATCCCCTGTCCTTTGTCTCTTCTCCAGGATAAAAAAAGCCCAGCTCATTTCTCTTATTTGTAGTTTTACTGAAAAATAAACTGCAAAGGAATTGTTGAAACTAATTATAGGAAAAATCCTCAGCTGTGCAAAGGGCCTGTGGAAGATATTCAATACTACCTAAAACCCTTTTGCTAGAATACTCAAAAATCTCCTGAGGGTCTGTGAGAGAAGTGCCTACAGACTGCAAACCATTTGGAAGGAAAAGCCTGGACACTTGTTAAGAATAAACTGCACAAAGGCCCCTAAAGAAAGAGAAGGAAATCCTTTTCATGCATTTAGATTTGCCACTTCTACAATAAAGAGACACTAACTGTAAAAAACCACTACTGGTTCACCTTGCTGCCATGAAAACTGCACTGGCTAGCTCTGATTATAACAGATAAAGGAAAAGTTAAATTCTACTTGTTTTCATCTGATCTAAAGAGAAGTCATGCTCTGGCATTCAAAACAATCCATCACTATACTTCCACAAAAATGAGCTTCAAGAGTCCTCTTTAAAACTTGTCACCATTTCCTCACATTATATTTTCAGTGTGAAAAACACAAAATAAAGGAAGTTACTTCAAACATGACAGAAGGTAAAGAGAAAGGACAACAGAAAAGGAGAGAATCAATATTATCAAAAACACAGTATTGCAAGATAGTGTCTAGCTTAATAAAAGACAATTTATGTGGCCTGTTTAATTACTGAGTTTGAGGCACTGGTACTAGTTTTTTATGCAGTTATATCAGTTAATCAGTTGATTAACACTTAAAGCCATCTGCATATACAAAAGCATGTTCAGCAACACAAAATGAATAGTTAAAACACAGAAACCTGGCTGGCTCTGCCTTTGCTTTACAGTGTCTAACCATGAATGACCCCCCCATATTTGTCCAAAAGCAGCCAGCAAACACCCATGGTGGCTGGGTATTCGTTCCCTGTTGTAGGAATACGCAGGCCAGTGCCCAGTCAGACCATGACCCGTGTACCTGTTTCACCTTTCACATGTGACACGTGACAGAACACAGTTATTCCTACACGATAACTTTAAAAAAACCCCAAAAACGCCCAATCCCAAGCCTCTTTAATCTCTACAAAGTAAAACTGGGAGCCTTCAACAGGATTCACTTTTGTGGTATTAAAAGACAAAACAAAAAAGTACAAACTTGGCTTTGGCATTTTCTTTCATGAGGCTTGGAAGAGCTCAGTATAAATGAAAACTGGTTTTATTTGCAATGGCCACAGAAAGTTCTGCTCTAAAAACTCACGGTTGTGTGTGTGTAGGGGTCTTGCCTCTTTGCCTCTCATATAGTGTATAAATTGCCCAGAATTCAGATTGCTATAGAGAAATGCGGCCTCTGTAATTGCTATCAAGGTCAATGAGAAAAGGGTAAGTGCTTAAGTGATGGATATATCATTTACATTACCCTAGAGCAATGTTAACATGAATTTTCAACCTGTTTAATGTTTATTCAAATGCTGCAGATGTCAAAAAATAAAGTTACCGCCTGAGTCTATTCAACAAAAACTTCTGTCTTCAAATATGTATACTGCTTTTTTCCTAATGATCTACAGCAAGATTTAGAAGAACTGGACTTCAAAAAACCAAAACTAGTCAAATGGCCTCACCTTCCCTTTCAAAATACGAACAACGCCAAGATACTCCAGGTCGAAAACAACAAAAATGTAAAACCACAAATAGTAACTTTATTTTCTCACAATTTGGGGGTATGTTTTTTGTGCAACTAGTTAACTGTTGTTAACATTTATTGAATTAGCTGAAACATCTCAATTCCAATACACAGTCTGCAAAGTTCAGTCTCTGGACTACATCTGTTACCAAAATGCTGCTAAGGGAAAGCAGATTTGTTTAGGTTAGCCAGGAATGTGTTCCCAGTGGATTTCAGTTACAAGGATACATAGGTAGTGAAATGATAGATATCTGTGATGAGGAATTCTGACCCAAATGTACTTTAAATTGCTTTATTTATCATTCCTATTTAACACCTTCTTACAGCCACTTGGCACAGTTCTGAGATCAAAGTGACCTTTTGCTAAAGAGCAAAATTGATGCATAGTTCATTAACCAAACCAGAAAACACTACTCTTGATGATAGGAAAAATGCAAAAATACCAAATTCACCTTCTTTCTTTGTTTTCCTTCACACCTCTAATTAGAAAGCACATAGCAGTGGGCCTATGCTAAGTTTATCATAAGTGTAGGAAAAAAGAGGAAGTTACTGAATATTCCCTTTTACAGCTCACAGCTGACTTGAGAAAACAAATCAACCTGTTATTATGAAGGTATTTATTTTACCCCAAGAAATATAACATATTCTCCACACACCAAAGATGACACTACCTTCCTCAGAAAAAGATGTCTTGTCAAGCTTGCCAAAAATCTATTTCAATTCATGTACCTGACTATCTCTTAAAAACAAAACTGACTCCTCCTAAGTCACTGAAAAACCACAGAATTATGTATTTGGTAAGATCACATTTTATGCAGCTTGTCTGCAATTCCTAAATCAAAATTTGGACTCAGTCAGTGCCTTGGTTAAAAATACTTGGAAAAACAGTGCCAGTACCAAGGGGCACTAGAAGGTGATGTAAAAATTCTGACCAAGAGTGCTGTAATGCCAGTAGATATGGTAGAGGAAGGCAAAGGTAATCTAATTTGCAGAACGCTATTAAGCAGATATCATGTCACACTCTGTCTGTATGTACTGTAAGAGAAGTGCAAAGCAAGGACCAATTCACAAGTGGCTGTTTTGTTTTTCAGGGAATATCACAGAATCTCTGAGTTGGAAGGGGTCTTTTGAGATCCCCTGCTTAACCAGGGTCATCCAAGCCAGGCTACCCACAACCATGTCACGTCTTGTCCTGATTCTCTGCACAACCTCTCTGGGCAACCTGCTTTGGGTTTTGACTACCCTTGCAAGAACAAAGTTCTTTTTCTTGCGCTTAGATGGAAATTCATGCCTTTTTTTGGGGGGGGGTTTTTGTGCTTCTTGGCTGTCACTGGGCTCTACCAAGAAAAAGTACACCAAGAAGAGCCTGGCTTCCTCATCTTCATCTCCTGAATAAACACCTCTGGTACTTATACACATTGATAAGACCAGAGCCCCCTGAATTCCAAACCTTCCTTAGGCTGAAGAGTCCCAACTCTTAATCTCTCTCCAGAGGAAAGATACTCCAGTGCCTTAGTCATTTTCATGGCTCTTCGCTGGATTCATGCCAGTATGTCCAAGCTCCTCTTGTACTTGAAACCCAAGGACAATACCCAGCACCCTAGATATCATCTGACCAGGGCTCAATCTGCTGTCCATGCTCTTCCTAATGCAGATCAAGTTGCTTTGGCCCTCCTACTGCAACTGTGTGTTCCTGACTCACGATCAGCTTGGTGGCCATCAGGATCCCAAGGTCCTTCTCTGCAGAACTGCTTTCAAGCACATACTGGTGTATGGGATTGCTCCTCCCCAAGAGCAGGATTTTTTATTTCCCCTCACAGAGAGACTAGAGGTTCTTCTCTGCCATTTCCCTAGCATGCCCAGTCCCTCTGGGTGGTGGCACAAAACACTGGGCACATCAGCCATTCCTCACAGCTTTGTATCATTTACCAACTTGATGAGGGTGTGCACTGCCCCATCGAGGTCATTAATGAAGATGTTAATTGGTGCTGGCCACAGTACTGACCCTTGAGGCACTGCACTAGCAACTTGTCTCTGGCTGGACTTCTGCCACTCATCACAACTGCTGGGGCCCAGCCATTCTCAATCTCCCTCAGTGTCCATTTATCCGACCCTTACTTCCTTGGCTGGTTGATTACAGGTAGTGTTGAAAGCCTTACTGAAGCCAAACTAAGCAGAATACACTGCTCTCATCCACCAAACTTGTCACCTCATTATAGAAAGCCATCACACTTCGTAAGAATTATTTCCTCTTCATAAAACCAAGATGAAAACTTCTAATAATCTTCCTGTCCTTCGCACTTCTGGAAATAGTTTCTAGGATTAGTTGTTCCAGTAACTCACCTCCTGAGGTGAGGCTGACCAGCCCACAGTTCTCCTTCTTGAAGGCATCTGCTTTATCACAGCCTTCAGAAATGACACCAGCCAGCTCCCACAGAACTCATGGATGCAATCCCTTGGGCCCCATGGATTACAGATGTCCAGTTTGTTCAAGTGTTCCCTCACCTGATCCTCCTCAAGATCCTCCTGATCCTCACAAAGAGTGAGTCTTTGTTGCTTCATACTTCTCTTTGGGTCTCAGGGACCTGAGTTTCCTGAAAACTTGTCTTTTTAGTAGGGAACTTAACATATGAACCAAATCCAAAGCACTTGCACATCAAATTAGGATTTGATTTCCTAGCTCTTCCCCACAAAAGACTGCATGTGAACCGCAGTATTTTCTCCTGGTTCATCTCTACATGTAGTTATTTAAAGTTAGGAACTTCTATTGCAGTTCATGACAATAAGATGATGTATAGTAAAAGAAAAATCAATGGAAAATTTACAGAAGAGCAATTCCATTGACTGAACTATTCAAACAAAACTCATTCCAGCTTAAAGCATGAGGCAGAGAAACATGATGTTTCATGCAGAAAACTTACAATCAGTGTAGAAAACTTACATTGATTTTAGATAAGCCTTAAAGTAGCCAACTATAATAATTACTTCTAACAGTGATGAAAAGAAATACTACCCTTTCACATGAGAAGTTTTCTACTGTTCTGTAGGATTCTTCCTTAATATGGAATGAAGGCACAAACAGATACAGAGTAATTTAAAGACTAAAAATTAAAACATACGAAAAATACCATTGTGGTGAGTCTCATGTGAAGTGCACCAGAAAATGCTTTCTGCCAAACTGGCACAATAAAATCTGCGTCCTTGAGATCAATCCAGTTCAATCAAGCTCATTAATGTAAACATAACAGTTAGTCAAGCCTGTACATAGGTTTATTTCGATGCTGCACTTGTCCCTTCCAAATGTGCTGAAGTTGCACTGTATTTCATTGGTAGAGTCTCTGTGAAGGGGGTTCTGAAATGGAACTGCATTTCTCAAAAATGTGATTAAAAACCTATGTGAGAGATGACCTGGGTTTGAGACTTTATGTGGCACCTTTGGCCACTCACACCCAGAACAAAAAGGAGAAAATGAATGCATTAGTACAGATGTGGACAATACACAGGAACAGAGTGAAAGGCTGAGACTCTATTGATACTGCAAATCAGTCCTTTTCCCAGGGCCAGCTGGCAAACACCATTTCGTGTACCACTGATGGGAAGCATAAACATGCCCTACGGACATCCACACCTACATTCTGTAGTTACTAACACCATTTCTAAGGAAGGCTTGACAAATACCTTCAGGGATATTGCCAGGTAAGATCCTGACAGTGCCTCTGCATGATCATGAAAACACGCCTAATAACCTCTGAGAAACCAGAAATCCTGCCATGCCAGACTTTGATTAAGGACAAACTTTGAAATCAGGAATCTTTGTTGTATATGCAAGAAGGCTGCACCAAATTATATACATGCATCTGAAGTACCAGAAGTGTTCTTTCACACATGGAAAAATATTGTCTATTGAAGGACAAAAGAAAGTACAGATCCAAAATCTGTGTGCCAGACATGCTGGAAAACTGCATAAATATATGGAGAGAGGATGAGGAAAAAAAAAATCAAACTCAACCCAAACCCACACAGTGACCAGCTGCAACAAGGCAACAAATACCTCAATGAGAAGCAACAGCTGGAAATAGTCAATTCCAGGACCTACTGCAGACAGAAGCAGAGATCCTAAAAATGTAACAGGCCTAGATGGAAGTGACAAGAAAATATGTTCTACAAAAATCAGCATATGGAATGGAACTGTTTCTCAGTGTGCAGAGAACCAAACTTCTAAATTATTTTTATTCTTCTTTTTCCATAAGTTTTGAAGTTGTTCTAACCATCTATTCCCCTTCCTTTCCCAGACTCCAACACTGTGATGCTGCAGTTAAGTAAATAAAAGTTTCTTCAATGTCCTTCACTACAAGTCTCGGTACTCAAATTTTGTGACAAGTGTTTGCATCTTATAGAAAAATTTCCAAATGATGTCATTAATCAACATAGTATTTACAGAAAAAAAACCCCAACTTTTTCCATCATAAAATAACTTATCTCACACATTTGCTTTCATTTCATATTAGCTTCTAGGACAAAGAATCAGATACCAGCATTTGCTTGTTTTCTTTACTTTTCATCTCATGTTTTTATGAATCCTAAAGACTGCTAAGAAATACCCACCCTGGTAAAAGGGGATGCTCTAAACAAACCCAAATTACAAACCTAGTTACAGCTGCAATTCCTCGTGACAATTTTCATGGATTCCCACTATTACTCTGGATTTCTCTTGTATCAAAATCGACCTGCAACATACGCACATATTTTTTGTCAATCCTCTTTGGGGAGGGAGAGGAACTCAAAGTTTACTGACATAATGGAAAGATGGTATTGAAGGAAGCCAGAGAGATGTGGGCAGAACAGAATCCCCAAGCAGAGGACAGCAACACTGAAGAAGAAACACAAGGAATGGCAGATGTTGCTGGTGGCATTAAGCAGGAAAGCCCAAAGTAGAAAAGAGCTCAGCTAACCTCTAATTAGCTGTAAAGATGCACATTTGCTCTGCTTGGTCTATGTGCAGCTAGGAAGACCTGTTAACTCCCTGCAGCATGTTTGGACATGTTAATCACTTTGGGATCAAAATAATAAACCTAGCTTTCCTATGCAGTGGTAAAATACAGCATCAATAGGCTTTTCAAATACTATTTACATGGTATGATTCATTAAGTGCTGTTTCAGTGCCATCCTTCCATACACATAAAGGGGGGAACAGTGACTCCATTCCAAATTGAAAGAGTGACAGCTATGTAAAGGGGGGAGGTCACATACAGACACCAATTTAGTGGTGCTGAACCTGTTCACTCTGGACCTGAACCTGACCCAAAATACCAAACTGGAAGAGAAAAAATATGCTCTTTGCAAATATCTCTACTAAAACCAGTGAATGTATTAAAGTCAAAATAAGAATCACTAGTTCTGATAATAACATTAAGTTAGCTTCACACTAACAATGTCTTTTCCAAAAACCCAGTCATGGTACCCCCAAGCCTTGCTCAGACACTGGGAGTGACCACAAGACACTTAAACTCATGCCAGCTAACAAAAGGAAGTGCAGCACTGTTCTATTCACCAGGTGTACCAGTGCAGCTCCAAGAGAGAGAATTCAGTGTCATCATTCAACTTGTGCTCAACGTGACCAACAGCTCCAGCCCCCAGAGCTCTGACACTCGCCCCATCCAGGGCAAACACAACTCTCTGTGGCTCCTACAGCTCCAAAGACTGGGGCACACAAAAGTCCACCTGCAGGCTGTACAGAAGGCTCCTGTCATAGACAGCCCTCAGCTGGGGTGATCTCAACCACAAACATGAAACCTTCTCTCACTGCAGCATGAAAACAACAGACACACTTGTTATCCAAAGGGGAGAAACCTGCACAGTCTGAAGCAAATTTCACATAATTTAATAACACAATAGAGAATCTTAATTTAATAACATAATAGAGAATGTTAATTTTGAGATGCATTTAAGACAGAGAAAATAATCACTGTTATACATGTAGTTTGATGGCAATTACCTCAAAGATGCTTTAAAAAAACAAATGGTTGTTCAATTAAAAAAAAAAACAAACATGCACAGAGTGTACAAGCATACAGAAAGCTTTGCTGGGAGTGCCCACGTATCCACTGCAGAGAGGACACCTGTCAGTGTGATGTGCCATCAGATTAGAAAAAGATTTTAATTTATCTTAATAAGGATTCCTTTCACCATAGAAGTTAAGCTTGTGTTTTCTGATACTGCTCCAATTCAAAAGAGCATAACGGGACATTTTACTGCCTGAAGAGAGACGGCCATTCTGACACCCTCTCCTCTCCAGGAGGTTTTCACAGAGATTCATCTTCTCAGTGAGCCAGAAGTTACAGGGGATCTGAAAGCCATTGGAGCTTTTCTGATTTCAGTACCCATCTACCTCCATTACCTCTCCTTATTGCTTCAATCATGGCAAATTCAGGATGTGATCCACAATTTACCAACTCTTTCAATGAGTCTTAGCAAGTCCACTTCTTAAAAAAAAAATAAATAAATAAAAGGCAGGGGGACAGAAGAGCAAAAATTTTCCTTCTTTAAGTCCTTTGGTTTCTGCACATATTCAGATATGGGTGGACACAAAGCCCTGTGCTTTATAGCTGACTTTATAACTTGGTGCAGCAGTAAGTGATTACAAGCATTCACTTTGCCTGCTATTTCTGTAATTTTCAAACAAAATCTCCTTTGCCTACAAGCACAGAGCCTGCCTTTACATAAAAGTCTCTTAAACGAGGATTCTGTTAACAGAGCCTCTCTGAAATGAGCCTTAAAGACTGCTAAGAAATACCTGCTAAGAGTCTCTCAGAAATGAGTCTCTCTGTACTTCTAGAAGAAGAAAAGAAATTTGCCTTCAAGAAATGCGAAGGGTGGCAAATGGAGTAGATCCCTAGCCAAGAGGTATTATGATTCTGTACCATTACAGTGGGAAAAAATGGCTTCATTTATGCAGTAGATTGCGAAGTAAAGAGAAGAATTACAGTCTGATAGTGAAAGAAAACAACATGCTGGCTATAGTTCCTCTGACTCTTCCAAGAAGGAAAGTCAGAGCACAAGGAACAAGAAATTAAATGGAAAGGCAAAAGAGGAAACACAGGCACCTGGAGAACAATCATGTAAAGAAAAGAGACAGAGGCATCTCAACATACACACAGAGGAAAAAGAAACAGCAAAGGATGCAGAAAAGTTATCCAGGGAATTGCATCTGGTGAACAGAGGTCCTGTGCCAAATTTTCATTCAGGATGACAGATAAGCCTTGGTGCTGCTTGTTGCCTCATATGTGAGCTTTAAAGTTTAAATTTTTTTTAGGGAAACTGAGACAATTCTCACCTGATTTGATTTATTTTTTTTTTAATTTCAGAGTAACATTAATGATCAACTGACTTTGCTTTTATCAGTGTACAACATGCCACAATATAAATAAATGCATCTTGAAAGGACAGCTTTTTAATACCATTAAATAACATATTAGGGCATGAAGGAAGGCAGAACTTACACTGACACGACTGCACCTGAGTAACATGAGAAGCACATAAACCATTTGGTTGCAACTACAAAAAGCAATTTAGCCACTGGAATTCCATGCTGATTTTCTGCTTTCTCAGAGAAGAGGGGCTTGAAAACCTGCTACTGACATAGCAAACACAAAAGATGCACAGAAATATTTGTGTATTTGTATTTGTAAAATACATTAATATCATGACCGATATTAATGTAAATCAGACTGTTATTGAATACTTTGCCCAAATTTGCAAAAGTAAAAATTAACATTTACATTTTTTTTAGGGTTACAAAATATGCAATGAGTTCCAGCAGATTTCAGCACTGTTACTGCATAAAATCAAACAACTTGTAGACTGTACCTGGTTTTAAACTTGAGTACAGCTCACACTCTGAAACAAACACAAACAAGCTGAAAAAGTTAGCTCCTAAGAAACCCACACTCCATGGACTGAGCTTTTCCTGTTTTGCATGACTATTGCACATCAGGAGTTTGTACCTATTATTACTTAGGGAAATTAAATTAAATATACAACCCCAAGAAGCCATTTCATAGTAACTATTGTGTCATTTTTCTCCTAAGAAACATTAGAGTGTAAATACTTAGAATGTGACTCTGAGAGGGGAAGGTTTGCAGAATGTAGGCAGAGACAAGGATCTCTGTTCTTCACAATCCCTAAGCTCAGAAAGGTCAATTAGACACTTGCTAGTAGAAAAGGCATCCTATCATAGTTTGGTGAGAGACTACAGTTAATCTTGTAGGTTTTGGAAAGCAAAATATTGAAAGTATATGTTGGCAATTTTGCTTTATCAAACGAAAATTACCAAAGATCTTGTTTGCTAAAGAGGAAAACTGACAGCTCTTTTCCCTTGTTTCATCTTGGGTTTTTGGGGCTTGAGTTTTGTTAACTCAATTGGTCTTGATTATGCTGTTAAATTATTGGTCTTGATTATGCTGTTATACTGTGATGATCAGTCACCCCCAATACACCATATTCTCTATTTTTTAAATTTTATGTCAAATTTCAATTAAGAAGTGAAGCAATTTAACACAAAAGAAAAGACTTTTTAGTGATCTCAAACTCTTCAGACAAAACCTTCTGCGCAAAATGCAGGCCAACCCAAATACAAGTGAAATTACTCCTTCAGTTCTTCAGTCATTTTATCATGAGTACAGTGATTTTATAGACATATTCAGAAAACTAATATAAATGGGCACAAACATCAAAGAAAACTCTCAGTTCTACTTAGGCAAATGCCAGCTGATTCTTCAAGTCATGGTCACCTAGCTGTAATTAGAAATACCTGTGGCAAAGGCCACACCTAATCCCCCACTGACTGAGCTTTCTCTGCAGGGGAATACACATAATAATAATATATTAGGCATAATCTGGGTATATGGTGATATGGTCTGTTTATAACAAGCAATATAAAAAGGATCAAGTAGGATTTGTGATAAGTATTTATGCGTAATTTCTTCTAGTTTAGCACTTTTTAGACACTATGACATCATTGTTAATTCCACACCTCTTGATGCAGTTAACCTGATTTATAAGAGTACCACATTCCCACTTGGGCACAAGAGAAACAGAATACTGAACATCACCCCTAAGACCCTTCCCAAAGGCACCATCCAGTGTTTCACTGAAGATCTTAAACTATAATAACACAAAATCCCAGCCATTAAAAACCTTCACACATGAACATATCCACTTACTGTTTCAACAAAAATCTTCTAACTCAGACCTGCAGCTCTCCTGAATAAATGGATTCTTTGTTTTACTTTGTCCCGACCTAGGCAATAAGAGATATTAGAACTGAATATAAGGAGCATCATTATTAACAGATTGTATTAATTACCTTATTAATGATGTTTAAAATGATGCAAAACAAAGAATACTCAAGACTTTACAATTGACCCAAAGGTTCATTGTGTCAATGGCAGCCAACACATACACATTGCTGTCATAGTAGGAACCTAAAATGAAATTCCTTCTAAGTAAATTAACAAAATTTCCTTTCCTCAATTTGTTCCTTAGTGGAACAGCTAACATGGCAAACCTGCTGTCTAACCACAATAAAAACTCCAGTGAATCCCTGCATTACTGTTCCAGTAGGTATGCAGCAGAAGAACTGTGTCAGCCAAACTTTAAATTAAATCTGAAATGCAGAACATTATAGAAAAAAAACACTTCTGTTTGTACAAAGCATCCAGCATTGAAAGAATGAAACACAATATGTCTACTCTCAGCTAAAATACAGAAAAAAAATATGCTTACTAAATTCACTGTCTGAATTCTCCATGTCCCCACATGGTTTCACCACTGCTGCACTCCCTTTACAGCCAAGAGATGAAAGCAGGAATAGCTGAGTATTCAGATGGCTGCAATAGTGAGGTCTGGAATTCCAGTCACTCATTTAGATCTGAGCAAAGCCCCATGATCTTGTGCAACAATTGTTTCTTGGATTGCATCACACATTTACTTCATGTAAGATTCTGATTATTTTAAGTACAGAATTAATCTTTTCAGATGCAGGTCTGAGCTGGCAGTACAAACGAGCAGCTGCTCCACTGGGTGGTTCAAGTAATACCTCTTCCATGGAAAGCAGGGAGTTTGCAGTGGTGACACCGACAAGAAATATGATCTCTCTGTTGAAAGGTGTAAGACATAGCTGGAGCCATAAATCATTAGCTGTTTTGAAGGCCAAATTCATGCTTTGCTTTCTCTCAGCTTGCCATCAAACATCCATCCTCAGCAGGGACAAAACAGCTCTTCCAACAGGTACTTCTAAAAGACCTTTTCCACAGGACCTGCTGCAGTGATTTAGGGCAGTCCCTAGATGCTGTAAAAATTTCTCCTTCATCTTCAGATCACTAATTTTTTTTATTTTTTTAAAAAATTCTCTCCAGACTAAACACATCACAACAGCATTGCAATGACATGACCTCTGTCTCTGCAAAACAGGACTCAATCACCTCAGCAGAGGCAAGACCAGGACAATGTAAACCTTCCTAGGGCAGGGCTGTAGTGCCTCTGATGAAGATAAGGCAGTTCTTTCCTTTATTCAGACACTTCCTTTTTGCAAACTTCTCTTCAAAATTTGCTGAGTGTGGACAATCCTCCGACAATTTCATTTTATCGGGATGGACCAAGCTTTCCCTTACCCCATATAATACTCCTCAAATCCTGCCAACAATCCCTATGCTTCCCACCAGCACCCACTAGTTTGTCTGCAGTTCTGCTGCCTCAGGGCTGCACAGGGCTGGGAGAGCCTCTAGAGAAGGCCTTGTATGAAACTGCAGCGTCTAACGGGGCACCCCCTGTCAGGCCTGGCAATAGCCACGTCACAAAAAACAGACAAGGGACAACTGAGTAATTCTCATCTCCTTAGGAAATCCAGTTGGAGCAAAAGTTTGGGATACTATCAAATCTTTTCTCTGCAAAATCTAAGTCTGAAGTTTAACACAACTGCATAGCAATCTTTAATCTGAAAGTCTGAGAGAGAACTACCACAAAGCTTCTGTGGTGCATGGAAGGTGAAACATGTTAAAACTCTGGTTTTATGCATTTATGAAGGCAGACAGGAATCATTGGCCAAAAAGTTTCTGAATATAAAAGACAAGTTTTAGATACTGAAATGGCTAAAATGAACATTATAGGTGAAAACTTTGCTAGACCAACCCTAATGTGGAAAAGTATGCATTTTAGGCAAAATCATAAATAATAACCTGCATGAATGAAATTCAGAACTCTAATTTTTAAAAAAATTCTGAGTTACTAGTGCCATTTTCTTTGCTTCTCGTTGTGTTCCTTGGTTGACTTGCAGTCCCAGATAGGGTCTGATCCAGTAAATGTTTCCAGATGTAAGGCTTGTATTTAATACTCCACCTAGAAGTAAATCTTATTCCCACTAGTTACTGTTTGTATAACCCTTCAGAGTTCAGCCTTAAAGTAAAAAAAAAAGCGGGGGGCGGGGGGGGGGGGGGAATGAAATAAAAAAATAAGTCCATATCTCTTGGAAAGTTAACAACTTCTTCCTCCCTATCGAAGAGATGGGAACACAGACCTAGGCCATCAGTCAAGATCTGCAGATCATCCATTTTAGTAAGGTAAAATTCACACTGACTTCCATGGACCACAGGACCTCCCCCAGTCATTGCCAACCTGACTCAGACCCACCCAGCAAGGAGAGTGTGGGATAGACAGTGACAATCTCCTGACCCTTCCCACTGCTCTGAGAAATAGCACAGCTTCCCCAGGGCATCACCTACCACTCGAGGAACTGTAACAGGACAGAAGGAAGCTGTTACCCAAATGCCCACCGCACAGACAAAGGAGAGCACATCCACTCCCTGCAGTGCTCCTGCACTGCCCAACACACAGGGCCGGCCCTCAGTTGCATAGGACACAGCTGATCCCTTCCCACGCCATCCAGAAATCTTTGGGGCATTGGCTCAGTGACTCCAGGCTTTCCTATCACTTCTTCTTTGAAACTCAGGCCACAAACCCAGCAAGACATGGCAACGCTAAAAGCTACTTTCAGACTTTCAGGTCTACGATGCTGACAGCTCTCCTGTGTCCCACTGCATGCCAACATAAGGAATCAAATGATCCCTTTCAACATTGGCAAGAAGCCGTAATGGGATCGCTAAGACTTAACTTTCTGCAAAACCAGAAATAACTTCTACTTGTATCCAGAAATCCAGCGCCTCTCAGATAATTTACCTTTCCCAGACAAACACAAATAAATATACACACACTACAAACTACCTCTAAGAGTATGTTCAGAGATTCTGGGAGAATCTTTTGTTCTTTCCTGTTCCTTTCAACAGCATACTGACTTTTTTTGAGCTACATAGTTTTGCCTCTTTTGAAGAAATCAAGTCTTTTCTCCTACAAATAACTTTAAGGTTGCTTTATTAATGTAAACTTCAGAAATAAGAAAACAAAAAAGTCAGAGTAATAGAACATTCCAGACAGTTTATTAAATAAAATACAGCAGCACCTCTTGGGTGCTGGAAGCGTTCATGCTTCAGCCTAATGCCTTTACAGCAGCCCCGTCATGTGTTAATGATTACATATATTCATTCACTACCAAAAATAGTTTCCTCTAGAATTATGCACAAAGAACATTTGTCCACAGTGAATTTCAAGCTTGGCTAGTCTGCTTGGGTTACAGTTACTCCTAATTTTACAGTGGCAAAAATCCAGAAGTCTACTTTGTGCTAGCAGTTTATCTTTTATGCCAGAATACGTTCTCCGGTAATTCAAAAATTGGGAAAGTAGCAGTGCCTAAAAACTGAGATCTTTACTGATGGAGTTATCACAACACACAGATTACCATAACAAAATCCCAATTATCTTATCTGAAAAAGCATTTCTGTCTCTCCTTCACTGCTCCCCCACCGCTTCTCTAATTTTGGTCACCTCGGGAAACCACAAGTAGGATCTTCCTGGTCACTTTCACATGCCTTGAGGAATCAGTACATGCTATCAAGACTGAAACATTTGCAAGCTTAGTTTACAAGTTACAAAACTAGTAGAAAAGGAAACATCCAACAAAAAATTATGTGTATTTTTAATATGTCCACTGTCTTACAAAATATGAGTGCTGGTGTGGTGGGGGAAAGCTGCAGCACATTTTTCTAAGTACAGACATATATTAAGGTGTAAAACATTTTACATATATTTTAAAAGTTAGCCACATAGAAGCCTTTCAAAGATTTCTCCTGTGCTGCTTTGAAGCCATCTATTCTACCCCTCTCCCCTCCTTTTTTTTTTGGATTCAGAGAAAAATTGCTCCATTCCTGCTTGGAATCCAAAGGAGAACAGGAAGTAACGTCTGAGCTCCATAGAGATTCAGTTTTATTTGCTTACAGGACGTGGCGGATTCAAAAACTGGCTTCATTTTCCAGTATCCTTAAAGGACCTGACTTTTTATTTTTTTCTTTTTGGCAGGGAGCATGGTTGGAACTTCAAGTTCAGCCAAAATAGACAATAAAACAGTAAGAAGGCATAATGCCAAAAATGCAAAGGCAGCAGCGTCCAGAGCATAATTCCACCCTTTTTTCTCTCCCCCCCCACCAATGATTTACAGAAGGAAACGTAAAAAACAAAAAAACCTTCTTTGTCCTAGAATGAACTCATATTTTAACAGCCTACAAACATCTCAGACCCACTGGAGGCAAGCTAAAGAATGATACTGCTCATTTAAGATGACAGATTTTTTTTTTAATCCATATGTTTTATTGTTATGTTCTTTTGAATATCCTACTTTGTTCTCCTTCTTGGGAGAAAACATTTGTATGAAGTAACAACATGTGGAATCTCTCACACAACACAATATGAAATTTGGTTCAAGAGTAGCCTCTTATTTTTTTCCTCCTAGCTCATGATACACATTTTTAGACATTATTCTCACAAGAAGTATGCCTGTGTTAGCCTCTAAGCCAAAACAGTCCCAATTAATTTTAAAAAATCTCATTTACTGTAGCAAAATATTTTTTTTTTTTTCTTTTCAGGAGGGTCTAAGCTGTAAATAATGCTCTGAAAATGATATGCAATGACCAACAAATAAGTAAAGCTCCTTTGTGAGGATATGTGCAAATGTTTCCTCACGTTTTCAACAGGAAGCTAGGCAGGATGAGTCTGGGGGAAGGTCTGGAAACTGTATAGCAAAATTGGAGGGAAAGACAAAAATAGATTTTAAAGAGGATATTGTCTTCCTTACTGCATTAATCGCTGTTTGGAATTAGAAGCTAACTATTCAGTGTTTCCTTTCCATCGTATAAAATTGAAACTATATAATTTGCAGAAAATATCCAGAAGCCACACAATGCCTTCTATTTATTAACAAGAGTCAAAGAACTACCTCTGTGGAAGCTTGTGTCTAACTTGGAAACCAAAAAATGGCAGAGTACAGGACAGTTACTTTAAATAGGAAGTGCAAAGTGCACCTGAAAAATATTAACTTTTTCCTTTTAAAGAGAGAAAAGAAAAAATAACTATGACATGTGCATTAAAAACAATTAAACTGCTAGTTGAAGACAAAAGGGTAGACTTTCTAGCAGGGTGCAAAGTATTTTTGCAAAGCATTTGTAAGGTCAAATACTAGAAATGTGTGTGACTGTAAAAAAAGGGCAGAAAAGACCACCAAATCACCAAGAATTTAAACAGATTATTTTCTGAGGATCTGTGGCATGAGATCACTTTGAAACAGGTGAGGCAAAATGGCACAGCAAGCTGAGCTAGGGAAAATACAGCCCTTCCAGCAGGATTAGTAGAAGCACAATACAATCAGCAATGGAGGGTAAAAGGGAAAAAACTCCAACTTCTGAGTTAAGTTACATGGCTGTGGTATTTCAGGTTGCCCCATCCAGAGAAGAAAATGCAGCAGGTACAGTAAGTTTAAATATAAAACAGATGGCATCTGCACAAACTTCTGCTGATCCTGGAAACAGAAAAAGGCAAAACAAAGCAAAGGCCCCCAGAAACTTCACACCCCATGCAGACAATCAGGAAAATAAATCCAGAAAGGATGAAACCATTGGCTGCTGCAGATTCTTTACCAAATCCCTGCAATTTTAAAATTATGAATGATAGCTTGCCTATTTGAATGCTTCAACAAGCAAGTATTTGCATGAGAGATGTATCTTGCTTACTGTCACGTCAAAAACCACATGACATTACTAGAGCAAAGACCACACAACACTGTGGACTAATGTGACCTTTGAAAAGAAGAAAAAAAAAAAAAAAAAAGGGAAAAAAACCCATAATGGAAGATAACATTATAGCTGCTAAAAATATACCCATTAGGATGCCTATGTTTCTAGAGGAAAAATTAGGTTTTTTATTATGGATGGCCTGGACAGAAAGCACAACATCATCTGAATCATTATGTCTCTTGTGAAAATTCGATTTCCAGTCCATTTTGTGTCCATCCTACACAGGAAGTCCAGCTTGCTGACTGGCTGAAGGGATCTGTAGGGGTGTGCTAGGAAAATACACTAAGCAGCACATTTCCCAAGTGCTCCAGCCCTCCAGCCTGGCTGGGTGCTGTGACACCTGGATACCCCTCGGGCTCAGTGCTGCACTGACCAGCATGCACTGATTTGATCCAATTCCCAACTGTTTTGCATCCATTTATCTCCAGCCACAAGGCTGACCCTTTGTACAAAAGAGAGCACATAAGATCAGTTGAAATTTTCAAGCACTCTCTGTGTGAAATTTTTTTTTTAATTGTCAACTTAAATCCCAAACTTCACTCAAAACTGAACTCCATTTTACCCCACGGCTAAACGAGAGGTCAGCCTGCAGTTCTAGCCTGAAATCACACACGAGAAATAACAACCATTTGTACAACAAAATTAGTGTCACTCCTCAGGACACTACAAACCCAGCACAGCAGAGGCACTGAGGCATTTTAGAGTGGAATAATATTGTTGCAATATGCCTCAGTGATATCAATATATTTTGGGTCTGTAAATGCAAACCATGATTATAACCAAAGAATCTGGAGATGGGTGCTCAAAGTCAGTGCTGTTGGTAGTTTGGGTTTGGTTTTGATCTCAGATGAGGTGGAGAACAGTGTTTGTTTTAGGTTTTATTTTCAGGCTCTTTTTCTTTGTTTTACTGATTTCTCATGTATGTAAAAAACCGACTGGGAAAGACAGCACACTGGAATCTGTCCACTGCTTTTGCAGTGACGTCAGATGAAAGGGCTCATCTAAATTCCAGGAGCAGCAAAGTACAAAGGGAGCTGATTTTAGAGCTGAATAATTTTCACTCTAAGAGGACTCACTTAGCATTAACAGAGATCCTGTGTGTGTTTATTTACTGGTACCATGTTCTCTGTTAACAACCCAAGAATTAAAAAAGCCCATCCCCACACGCTCTTTATCAGCCTCAGGAGCACACTGCTCAAACGACAGCAGAATGGTTAAGTGGCCTAGTGGGCCTACAAGCAAGAAAGAGAGCTAAGACCAGAGGAACGGGAACCAAGCCAATTGTCTAGACAGCAGGCAAAAAAACATGCCGGCTAAATTTAATCAGCTGCCTCCTTTACTTTGTAAAGTGAATGGGTAGATTAGAGACAGGGTGACACATAATTTGTGATTGAAATTGCTTGTTTAATCATAATTTAAAAAGAGATGAACTTATCCCAGTTCCATATCCATCATTCTTTTATGTACACATAAACCAAGAGCCATCTTCACAATAAACAGCAGCTGATGAAAGCCTCCAGCTTCAGCAGAGGCTCTGCACTCTCTGTATCTTTATAGATTCTTTTGCTCATCCCCTCACTTGCCTTTACAAGAGAAAAAGAAGCCCTTTTTCAAGCTACCATAAGTTTTCTGCTCTTCACAGTGGGTCTTTCAAGATTCAGACTGGCAGCTTCTTTCTTGAGAAGGGGCAAAGTTGGCAAAGGACAAATAACATGATTTATAACATCTACAGACTAGGATCCATTGCCCAGACTGTGGTACAGAACAGCTGGCAGGACAGTGAACAATAGTTCTTATTAGAAGTCTGCTATTTAAACCCAGTAACTATATCCAAAATTTGATCCAAAGCCCTTAGAGGAAACATGGTGAAATTCTAAAACACTAGGGGAGGTGGGGATAGGCACGGGGAGAAATCTTCCTTTGGTGGCATAGAAGTCTGTAAGTCTTAAAACCCATTTTAACCCTGCTCTAAAATTTAAGGTGGAATTTGTGATTACAGACCTTGTGCAGTACATCACCAGTGGGACAGAAAACAGAAAAAAAGGAACCTTAGAAACATTCACAGCTAGAGCAGAAAACTATCAATCCCAAAATGGTGTTACTGTAATTTCTTAAATTGCACCTCTCACCACCATTTCTGTCTTAAATGACTGAGATTTGAGAAAAAGCAAAATGAGTTGGTAAGATTATTTCTAGTCACTTTTAATCTGTAATACAGCCACTGAAAATCCCAGTGGAAATTTTAATGAACATCTGAATATGAACCAATACTGTTGTTTAAAGTTTCAGCTCCTCACATACTTTGGTTACTCTGCTTATGGCAGCAAAAATAACTCTCAAGCAGCTGTATACAGAATTGACAAAGTTTTGCTTAAATCTACTTTAAAAAGTATTCAAATTAAATATTTCATGCTGAAATAGTCAACCTTGTGAATTTAATAACTCTCTTTGATTTGGATCTTGTTTGTTTTTGTTGTTCTTTTCAGAAAACATGAAATTACTTTATATTACTTTCTCAGGTTAAAATAAAATAGTGTATTATGACAGTCTTTTTAAAAACAGAGCATGGTTTCAATGAACACCCAGTGTGAGGATGTAAAAAGTTAAAATCTTTACACTTCTTTTAATCTAAAATAAAATCACTAAAATATATTTAGAATAAATTGAAAATATATTTTGATTAAAAAGAGTACTCCCATGGCTATGCTGGGCAGTGCTTTCTGAGACCCTCCAGTGAGTTACAAGCTCATTCATTCCAACAGCAATAGCTAAAATGCACAGAAAACATATTCAAAGTTCATAATCACAAGCATTGATGTTAAAAATCCTATCTCCTGCACTTAGACTCAGAGAACATATATACACCATAAAATTCACACTGCAGTTCAAATAACCCCTATTTCACATGATGTCAGAAGTGTCAGACCAAGTTATTTATAAGCTTTTGATCATGTCTGTAAAAAACCAAACAAACTCAAAAAAATTGCATCTGATTTACAGATAATCATGATCAAAGAGATTATATTTAAGTGAACAGCTATGATCACAGCAGGTCCCCATAATCACCTCGCAGTATAAAACACTGAAAAATAAACACTTTCCAGCTCACCAAAGGAAAGCATGGATATAATTTATTAAATCAACATATTACCTCTTAAAAATGTCTGCTAACACATAACTACAATATGCTGGTAACAACAAACACATATATTTCTTCTTTATAGATGCACAGAAACACCCACACTTGAATTTTTTTAATAGGTGCAACTATTTAAAGGGGAAAAAAACCCCAAGAAAAATCAGCAATCAGTGAACCTAAATGGAATCAACAGACTACTACTGGGATCACCTAAAAATATGGCACTGCAGATGATTTTCAGTCAATTTCATCTTCCACATCAGGGTTGCTTGGGGTTCCATGCCCCTGCATGAAAGCACACCAGCATAGAAGAGAACAGCACTAGAGGCAAGGCAATGTAAAAAAATTAAAAAAAAAAAAAATCCCTTATTTGCACTAGGCAAGCTCCTGTTCCTCAGTGCCCTGCAGAGCTGCTGTGACTGTGTCACCTCTCAGAAACAGACAATGGTGGGTGGTGGGTAAACCAAACCACAGATAGTAGGGGCTTTATTTTAGTCCATATCCAAAACATATAGGATCTAAAACGCAGCCCTCAAAGAGGACAGATTTCAGCCCTTTTTTATTGCCTTAGATATATAGAGGAACAGGCAGAAGGCACATGCTGTGAGCCCAGAAACTGTGAAACAAAATGAAGATGGAAAACAAAATTCGTATGCCAATGAGAGAGAAAAACCTCTGCAAGCAACTTTCTGATACCCATAAATGCATGCAATGGAACAAAAAATATAAGGAAGAGGATATAAAGCAATACAAGTGACCTGGTATAGCAAACTGGTATGTATTTGATTCCAGGGTTAAAAGTTAAATGAACTGACACATCCTGGCAAAAAGCCAGCTCCTAACAGAAACACAAACCTCGTAAGATTTTAGTTCTGGTTTTGATTTCAAACGCATGAACTTTAAGTGGATTTGAAATCACGCAAAACACGCTCACCCACTGCTATTCATAACGGGAAAGACAGACAAACAAGCTCTTACTGGGGCACAGACCACCCTATGGCTTCCCAACCTGAAGCTGGCAGAGCAGAGCCCGTGCATCCCGCTTGGAGACAGCACAAAGGAGTGACCTGCAGCTGGCACTGCCCCTCCTGGGACTGCCGAGCGACCCAAAAGCTCTCTTTTGTCTGGGCTTTGCTGCTGTTGTTGTTGCTAAGTTTACAAGGAAAGGTTTCTATTCGAGGAAGCAAAGAAGGGGGGACTGGGGAACCTCCTGCAGCATTTCAATGGCCTGGCTGGAGCTGTACCCACGCACAGCAGTGATGTAACAATGCCACGGGCTGAAAAAAGAGGAGAAAACCTTACAGAGAGCAGGAGAAAGTCTTAGAAGCAACCAGGTGTAACTGGGAAAGGGGAATAGCATTTGAGGCACGCTGGCACTTCTTTTTCACACCTGCAGAGAAGCTGCTGTGTCTGCAATCTCATTTGCTGTTTCCAGTCTCAGGCATACAGCATGATTTTATTATTTTTTAAAATTTTATTATATGTAAAATTTCATTTATGTTCAGAAGTCTAGAACAGACTTCAAAACTGAACGGTAAGCACCCCACTAGCTCAGACTCTGACACTTGTGCAACAACTGCACCAGTCTTCCTGGAGATAATCCACCCTCCACCTGAAAGGGTGTATCCTAATTCTGTCCTAAGAGAGTATGTTACCACCATGCTTGACTGGGAATGAACAATGAAAAGGAGACAGGACAAAGATACTGCTGCAGCTAGAACATCCTACAGCCCGTGTTCTGTGTCACCCACACCTGGTCTCTTGGTATTGGTTTCTGGAATACTTGGGAGCTTTAGGTTGGTTATCAGGGAAAGGTTCTTCCCCCAGAGGGTGTGGGGCACTGCCCAGGCTCCCCAGGGAATGGTCACGGCCCCGAGGCTGCCAGAGCTCCGGGAGCGTTTGGACAACGCTCTCAGGGATGCACAGGGTGGGATTGAGGGGTGTCCGTGCAGGGCCAGGGGTTGGACTGGATGATCCTGGTGGTCCCTCAGGATTCCATGAACACTGTACCCCTCTCTGGAACAGCCACTGTTCTGAAGGAGTAAAGCAACGATGCAGACTGGTTACTGCCGTCAGCAGAGAATACCAGAACTGTTAATGACAAAGAGGAGCAAGAAACTCATTCTTCAGCTTTTATCCTTTCCAACAAGTTCAGTCAGAGCAAATTCTTTGGCAAAAAAAAAAAGTAACAAAAAGATCCAAGAAATCAAACATAAATCTGGTAATCTGCCGAGAGGGGAAGAGCAGAGGGAAGAGAACTGGCAGGCTTTATGATTAAGCACACTTTGTGTTATCCAGCAGATCCAAGAGTAACATACAGCAACTGGACTCTGTACAAGAAATCTATTATACTGCCTGCTCTCAAGTTAAGTATATTGGTGATTTCAGAAATATCAGAATGCCTAACTCTGGATGCCTCAGGAATAAACAAGAATAAATTTGTCTTCTACTATGCTTGAGACAGACCTAGTCAAAATTTTTCCATGAAAGCTGTTCCTCAGCAATGAACCAGGTTTTCAATAAAGCCTTTTTTTTTTTCTTTTTGTGAAAAGTATCCGCTTTTGGATGCTTTCCTGAGATGCAATCCAGCTAGGAAACTGGGACCCTGGAGCAAGTAAGCTTATTTTTATAATGAAAACCTGAAGTTTTCAGTTTGTCCTTTTAAAGATACAATTCTCATTGGTGGGAACCTTTTTCTGGTGAGCTCTCTTTTTTTTTTTTTGGGCATTTCCATGAATGGGATCCCTTTAGATTCCACAATACTGGTATATTTTAGGTTTTAGAAGAGTGAAATGTTCTCTTTTGCAGTTTTAGTTTTCCTTTAAGTAGAACTCCAAGGAAAATACTGATCACATGAGATCACAGTCTATTCTGACCTTGATCAGAGCTAGGGATCCTAAGGACTTGTGGACCTGCAGCACTAGGTCCCTGACCTTCCTGTTTAAATAGATTATATTAAAAATAAAGAATAAATGTTAATACAGCTTAATTGCTCCACTTTTAAAGTCAAGAAAATCTTAAATTAAGGCCTTCTAGCCTGAAAGGCTTCTTTGTGTAATTTTTAAAAGCCTACTTTTCACTATTTCATCAGGGAAAAAGCACTCCCAGACAGAAACCACAGTACCAATGTATAATCAGGGCTACATGTTTATGGAAAAAGTGATAAATCCCTGAAAAAAAAAAGTCTCATAACTGAAGCCCTCCACAAACACTTTTGTAGAAAAATTAGTAAAATAACTTAGAACCAAGCAAATTGCTTTAGACTTGATTTTAAAAATCAGTGCCTAGAAGATCTGCACCCAAAAATTTGATTTTCTTTTAAACCTTTTACATAAATACAGCAAGATTCAATGCTAAGTATGAAGCAGGCCATGTTAAATTCAACAACAAAGTTTTTAAAGCAATGGTTAGCTATTTTTCTAGATTTTTAATGAAATAAGCTGTCCTTAAATGCAAGAGAGTCTGGATGATTACAAATATTAAGATTCATATTCTTCTTTAGAGAATACTTTCAAGGCACTGATCAAGAGATTCCTAAGATTAAGTTAAGAACTATATTAAAAATAAGCACTGTCTATCTGTTACACACAATTTCTCTTTATACACAGAGAACATACAGATTTTTCTTTTTCTCCCTTCCTTCCCCAAACTTACAAACCAGTCTGGTCACAGTTACAAGAGCAAAACAGCAACTGAACCTGTGCAAGGTGCCTGATATTTGGATTAGAGCATTAATTCTGCTAGTTAGCTGCAGCAGTGCACTCTTTTTAAAATACTTTTCATATTGAGTCAATGGTTTTGTGCTATTATATATAGTCACAATGCCTTGATAGGATTTCTTTTAAGACTGCAATCTTGTTCTGTGAGACAGCATTGATAAATTTCAAAAGAACTTGTACAATCTGCTTGGCTGTGCTACAGAAATCAGAACCTAGAGTGCCAGTGAGTACTACCTATTCAGGGTAATATGCATTATCTATAATTAAAAATGGATAACTGCACTGGCTCCACAGTCAGGAAACTTTTCCAAATGCCTTTTCTGTCCCATAAACCCATCTGTGGGTTTCCAAATTTGCAGTTGAATACTAACGGGGGTGCACAAGCAACTCGCTTCTAGTGGAGGAAAAAGAATTAAGCATCTTTTTGAGTCCATACCTACTAATGAAGGTGAATGCCATCCAGAACAGCAGAGAATTCCTTAAGGCATCACTTCTGCATCATAAAACATGTATACAATTAAAACTGTGCAGAAACTGGAGAATTAGAAGACACAGCAACTACAGAGAAAATAGAGAAGGTAGAACTACGTTTCATACCTCATAAAAGCATCAAATGTTCTAACAAAACCTACAAAGACCTGATCTCTTCCCTTAGGTAAAACCCAACTTTTTCAGTCTTCTCAACCTCCAACATTTTACATACAGAATTAATCTTAGGGGAACAACAAGAGGAATTTAAATTTGAACAATACAGAAGTCAAATGAGAAAGCGAAACATTCAGTTTTATAACTGATGGTCATTCCAGTTGGACAAATAACCATAATTTTTTCCTCTCATTTATTTTAGGAGAAGTACAATACATTGCAAACATCACTCCTGGAGAAGCAAAAAATTAGGACTGACATACAAATATTTCATGGGGAAAGAGTTGGATGCAGGGGAATGACCAACACACAGCTCAGAAGGCAAAACCATTAAATACAGCTTACAAGAATCATGTGTCTGGAATTAAAAGTATAGCATTTCAGCATGTTTTTTACTAAAGAGAAAAAAAAAATCTCTCAACTCTCCCTCACTTTTCCAGACATCAAAAAAATGTACCATAGAAGATGTTGAGAAACACTGTAATGCACTGTTGGAATTGCAATGTGTGCAGTTTCTGATGAAAGCCTGTGCCATGTTTATTAGAGGCCACTCAAAGTGTCTCACAGTTTCCTGCCTTTGTCCTTCACACTTCACTATCATGGGGAAGTGGACAAACAAGTTTACATGCAGGCATTATTCCATACAGCTACAGTGCATGTTTTGATGCAGCATTTGGTGCCCAGCATGTGCTCCTGAAAGACATTCTTGCCACCTCCAGGAACTTTTGCGTATCTATTTCATTAATTATTCCACCAACCTGTGGGCAGAGACCAGTTAAAGAAAATACAGTTCTAACTTTCCTTAAATGCCAGCACAATAAGTAACAGTGCTATCTGCTACTTCAGCATCTTAAAGTTGTTTTAACACTTCTGAAAGGTTATAGAACCAGAGCAAAACCAGAGAAGCTGTATTTCAGTATTCACAGTGTATTCCTGAGAAGCCAACGCGCCCTCAGCTTCCATATCTATTTCAACACTTCAACACTTCTGTGGTTCTAAAGCAAAAAAGGTGCCTGGGAATGGAGTAGCTGTACCTACTTTATCTCTCTTCATATGCTTCTCCCCAGTATCACCAGAAGGGTACAGATAACTCCATTTCTGTCCAAGCTATGCAAGCAGAGGGCAGCCTTCACTCTTGGCACAGTATTCAAATATGATGTTTTTAACAGCCTCCATGAGCTGTCTCACTTCTCCAAAGTGAAAAATGTTATATAAATAAGACAACTGAGAGCTGGATTACAGCAGAACTTTATCAGTATATACTGTATAGCAATCGTTCATTGTCAGGTATGACATTCCCACTGAAAGGATTTTTTAAATTTAAGGGTACTATAGCAAATGAGAAGAGCCAAAACACTGAAACTGGAGTCAACTTCCACTGAGAGGGATGGGACAAAGACTGATGGAGCCATGATATATAATGAAAACAACTACTTTAAACTCATCAGAGTGACAATTCCAAAAAGTTTAAAAGAATTTTTCATCTCTTAATCCTGAAACATCGGAACATCTTTTTCTAGTGTACTGTGTGGAAACCAAGCAGTATTTGTTGTTTGTATCTGCACATAGAGGGGCTGAGCTAATAATGATGTGTCACCTTGGCCACATATAGGCTCCTGAATCCCAACATGTGCAGCCAAGGCTTGCTTGCTGAACTAGCTCCTGAAAAGTGTCAATACACTCCTATCCACATTTAAATTCCACTTTCAGGAATTTCCACAAGAAAATCAGTGATAAATTAACACATGACAGGATTCAGGCTTAAATGTACATTAAAATACCATTCACTAACAAAGTATTGCAAAATAAGGACACTGTGAGTCTTCATAATAGCAAGACTCAGCAATCTATGTCTGTCTTTTAAAATATCTTACTGAAAACATTTAAGCTCACCAAGACAATTTTGATTCAACCAGGCTGGAGCAGCCACACAGAAGTTGTGTTTGCAGAGTACAAGGGTGGGGGCCTTCAGCAAAGTCATACCCAAACCAAACCAGAACAAAACTGACAGTGAGGTCAGTCGGTAAGCATTGGCACCCCAGAGAGCTGTGGCCAAGAGCATGCTTGACCATACCCTGTGTCACAAAGGTAAGCTCCATTGGGAGAACCTTCCTTCCCTCCACTATGGAAAATGTCTAGTGGAAACCCTGTGGATTTTAAAAGAAACCTTTTACACTTGTCCCAATTCACAAACTGGCATCCAGCTACATCTGAATAAAGGTAATGAGTACCATGCAGCAAAATCAACAGTTGCCTGATTTTCCCTCATGTCTTAGAGGAAACTGTTTCATTCTTAATGCAAAGAGACACTTTCTTTAGAACTAAAGAAAGTGTCTCTTTGCATTATTATCTGACTAATAAACAGACCAGCAAACCAGCAGCTGGATCTTTGATGCACATTCCATTGTCTCAGCCTACCCCAAGCCTGTGTTCGTGTCACAGGCTGCCAGCAGGTACTTGAGGCAGGCTGCTGCTGTATTGGGCTCACAAACACACAGCACTAGGCAACTTCCCTTCAGCTACAAGCCAATATATTCAGTAGTGACAGCTTTTTTCTCCTAAGTTTCTGTGTATTATGTTAAAATACCAGCATATTATACTAAGGAATAAAAGGAGAAACAACTATGTGAGCTGTCTGCATTTAGAAATTTAATTTATAAGTTAGAAGTTTCCCTCTTCCCTTGTCACTTTAAAGTATCTTAGGCCAAGATTTAGGGTTTATTTTACTAGAAGTATTAGCAGACTAGGATTAAGAATTGTTTACAAAAAGAATCTGCCAATCTTGCTCAGCTGCACACATCTCCCTACCCTAGCAGAAATAACTTATGCTAGCATTAATACACTGCATCAAATTTCAGCCAAAAAACTTGTGAATCAGTTGTTTTATGAAAGACAAACTATTATTTGGTAAAATTACAGTAACAAGCCACAATGGAGGTTCTGGTAACGCTGCTATCTGATAACAAGTGACTTTTTCTAAAAAAATAAGGATACAAACCAACCAGTGTTTCTCTTACCTGAGGTGCACCTCCCAATGAACTAACAGGAAGATTCAAAGGGCAGGAGTCATAAACAGGTAGGGGAAAACTTAATTAAAATATTAAGCTATTAAAAAGTAACAAGAAAAACAATAAAACCAAACAGCCCTGATTTACAGCTGGAAGCAGCTCATTTCCTCCAGGGGAGTCAGCACCAGCTGTAATTACCTGCTGCATGGATTTACACCGGCTAGGAGCTACCACTCCTTCAGCTGCTGGCAGCACTCTGCTGCTCCTGGCCAATGCAGCGAGGGCTCACACCTACAGCTGATCACTACAGCTGATTTCTGTGCCCTTCTCCACCCAGCACCCCGAGGAACTTGGCTACTGCCAGCAATTCAAGTAGCAAAGAAGTAATTTTTACTTAGGAAGTGCATAAAAAGAGAAGGATAAGTGCTCACATTTGCAAGAAGTCTGAGAAACACTCATCTACCTTATCCAGTACTTCATCAGCAAAGATCTGTGTTAATTCAGACAATTCGATAGGCCTGACACCAGGGCCATGCTATTTTTCAGTTTATAAAAAACTTTTCTACCTAAACATACCAGAGGAACAAAGTAAGCCAGGGCTGGAAATCACACAGATATTCAAACACTAGTTACAGAAGACTTAAGGTTTCAAACTGCTTTACTTTGTTCTACCCTGATCTAGTGAAAACATCATGTCTCTCTCCTCCAGCCATTGCTGTTTCCAAGCAAACATCCAGATCCCAAAGGTGGTATAACAGAGCCACACAGCAGGTTCATGGGGCACTCCTGCAAGATTTCCCTAAGGCACACAGGTCACAGGATTAAAAAAATCATGAAGCATCTGAAAATGTGCTCTCCATCCCTACTAAAATCTGGCTTAGTTTATTGAAACGGAAAAAAGGTTCTGGCTGGCTGTGCCAAGTTCCCCATGCAGAGTGGTACATTTTCAGATGTCTGGTTATGAAATGGGGAATCCTTCCCACTGGTAAATGATAAAATCCTCACCTTAACAGAGTAAAAGTACATGCAGCAGTAAGCCCCTTCTGGGGGAATTACACTGTAGGTCCTTTTTTTGTGCTATGAATTTATCAAGGTTTCAGTCTATACAGAGGTAGATTCTTCTTCCTCTCTGCCCACCAGAACATTTAGCATGAAGTTACTTGTCTTCCTTAAGACTCTCATTTACTTTGTAAAAAAAATTTAAATGTGCATTTCTGATGCAGAATATGAAGTTAACTATACTCTCTGATTAGTCTATATTTTATTCCACAGCTCTTCTGCAAGCAATTTTCTCCCAATCCCATCCTTATCCTGCATTCTTGAAAAAAAAATTTTTTTTTTTTTCAGAGGATCTCTTAACCATGCAGCAGGAAAAGGCATACAGCACACACTGTGTATTTGGATTTTGGAAACTCAGCATCAGTCTGTTGATTTCCAGTTCTTCTGTGAACTTTACATTACTTATACACTGGAAACTGGAGCATTTAAAAGTAAGCACCAGCCATGATGATGAAAATTCTGAAAGTCTAGTCAAAAGCATAATGACCAGGTGAGTTTATTTTTAAAAAGCATTAGTTATCTTCAGGTCATTTAATTCTACAATGTTACCTACTGCTTTTGGAAAATATATATAATACATTTTGAAATATAGATTTCAAAACAGGCAGCCCTGTTCTCCAAGCTGTCGTGGGAGAGGGAAGCACTGCATGGCTACAGCCCCTCAGCTACTGCAGGTCTCAGTCCCAAGCACCAGTGTCTACCTTCACTGACATGTACTTGACTTTTTTAAGAGTCATTTTGTCATAAAATCCTACATGGAGACAAGGTTTCATTTAACTACCTCCCCACAAGTATAGGGTCAGCATTCAGACTGTCCTGTGCCAGTGTTTTGTTAAAGGAGAGCTGATGTGGGCTTTGCTGAGGCAGCTGTAGCAGGGCCAGTCAACTCAAATTAAAGGCTTTATAGACAGTAACATGCTTATATGTGACCAAGTCAGAGACAATGTACAAAGTAAAATTAACTGAGCTAGCAGTGTTTGACCATGAGATTCAGAAAACATGTGCAAAGCAGCCTCAGCTTACTTCTGAGTCACATTTAAGGCCTGTAAATATTTAGCACTACAGCAAAACCATTTTAAAGCTGTATGTACACGGCATATACATCACTACTGCTACTGTAAATATGAACAGAGGTTCACCAGCACTCTACAAAGGAATCAAACATCCAGAAATTTATGAAGTTTTGCGAACTACTAAGTTGTCCTAATTTCACATCAATTTCTCCATTACACATGAGTAAATAAAGACTGGTCAAACAGAGAGGGATAAAAACCATAAAGGCCCGTTCAGCAACAGGTGTCAGCAGGAGCTAGGGAGAGAGGGAGAGATATCACTACTGAGCCTCAATACTGAGTATTTGTTATTGTTGAACCTGGTCTATGAGAAGGAAGAACAGATCAAAATCAGCCTTCAAAATGCAAGGTGAAATCCCAATAAAGAAATTTAAAAAAAAAAAAAAAAGAAGAATGAATGAGTCAAAAAGTAATCACTCCTACACTGCTGGCAGCTACTTGAGAGAGTTATAAATGTATTCAGATTTATTAATTCAAAAGGCTGCCTGAAGAGGGAGAGATTATGGAAAAAGAGAAGTATCAATGACAATTAATTCATCTCCTTGCTCCCTCTCCTCCCTGCCCAGTTAAAGCTCAGATAGAAGGTCCTACTTCTGATCAAGTGACATAACCTTAACTTATTCACACAGCGGTAACTGGCACATCCACTCATTGTCATTGCCCAGTTAAAGCTCAGATAAAAGGTCCTACTTCTGATCAACTGACATAACCTTAACTTATTCACACAGCAGGTAACTGGCACATCCAGAAGGAAGGAATGACTGCTGCCTATCAACCTTATCACCCCCTAATTTCACAGCAAAGGATGACACACCGCTATCCCATCACCGGCTCAATCACCCCCACACCATCACAGACACATCCGAGCCACGGGCTGGGCAAAACCCACCTGCCGCTTGGCTTGGCCGGGGTCCTGGCTGAGGGGGCATTTTCGTGTTCGGGGTTTGGAGAGGGCTCGCCGAGATCCCTGCAGCCCCGCTCCGCCGACATCCCCCGCCTCAGGCGTCTCCAGCCGGGCACGGCGGCCCCTCCACGCCTCGTCACCCTCTCACGCTCCCGGGGACCCGCCTGGTCCGCCCGCGGCCCCCCAGAGCATAGCGTTCGCTCATGCCCGGCACCGACCCCCGGGACCCCCCTCACCGCCTGCCCAGCTCGGCAGTCCCGGCCGTCCTGGGGAGCGCTGCGGGCTCCGCGCCTCCCGGCCCGCGGCGAACCGGCCCCGCCGGCCGCCCCTGCCCCCCGCGCACCTGCGGAGGGAGGGCGCTTGTGCCCGGGCAGGGCTGAGCCCGGCCCCGGCAGGGCGGCAGCGAGCGGCGCCGGGCACCTGCGGCGGCCGGGGTGAGCCGGGATCCGCCCGAGGGAGGGAACCAGCGCGGGGCAGAGCCGGCCCGAGCGGCGCCCTCCGCCCGCCGAGCCCGCGGGCAGCGCGGCTGCCTCAGGGCCGCGGCTCCCTCAGCGCGGCCTCGGGCAGCGAGAGCGGACGAGCGGAGTCACCGCAACACTTCACTCGTTCTTTTCTTTTCTTTTCTTTTCTTTTCTTTTCTTTTCTTTTCTTTTCTTTTCTTTTCTTTTCTTCAGAGGATAGTTTGGGTATTTTGTTTGGTTTGGGTGTTTTTGTTTTGTTTGCCTTTTTTGTTTTGCTTTGTATTTTGGGCGCTGAAGAGGCTACGGAAACCTCTTTAGTGTATTTCCTATTAAAGCAATGACACTCATCTGAAAAGACAGTGTGTTTATGCAGTGCCTTTATTCCCAGAGCAGCTTACAGTGCGCGGCCCTGACTTCGGGCGCTGTGTCCTGCGGTGCCGTTCCCGCACTCCAGGGATTTCCAGGATCCAGGTGCTCGCACACGGCTCAGCGCGTCTCCTCCTGGGAACAGCCGCTTCGGGATAAGGGGAAGAATCCCGGCAATGACACCCGCTCCTTACCCAGGTGGAGTGCAGTGGTTTGGGCAGGCAGCCCTGGTCCAACTTGGGAAAAAAAAAACCAAACAGGATTAAAGAGAAAAAAAACAAGAAACCGCTTGATACCTCAGTTCTCATCGCATCATATTAAAGGATTAATGAAATTACTTAAAGCTCCGTAAAGATGTTGGGCAATATTATTTTGCTGTGCATTTCAATCACCTTTTGCATCCCAAGGAGGTGAAGTGATGTACCTTGCATCTTCAACCCAACACATCAATAGTTTCCCCTAAAATTGTAAAAACTTGAGTCAGGATCTTTGGATTTGGAATAAAACTCATACAGCAATTCTTAAAAGTAATTTTTTAAAAAGTATTTTTCAAAATATCAATTTGATAATCTAAGAGAAAAAAGTATTAAAACAACAAATTGGGGGGTTTGAAGTGATCTTTCATATACACTAAACTTCTAAAAGAACTTACCTGAAACCAGTTAGTTAAAATAAAGGAAAAACAAACTTTAAAAGACTGTGAAGATTATAGTTCATAAATCGGGGCCCAGTTGCAGTTTGCTGGTATAATATCCTTATAACTCCCTGCAGTATTCCAAGCCATGATGGTCTGGGTGAAATGTAGTTCATGTCTTCAATAATCAAACTTCACTCTCTGTTTTCAGTTAAATTATGTTATTTCCTACTTAATTTATTAAGTAATTAATTCAACTTCTCAGTATCTATATTGGAGTGATCAAATTCTAGGAGTAAAACCCTTGTACAGGGGAAATTTAATTCCCAATTCACAAGGCAAAAGTGTTCAAGTGGATTTAGGTGTCTGCATATGGGCAGAACTGTACAAGCAAAGCTTTCACTTCTGACTGGGAAATACTGAAAAAAAAAAGATTTTTTAAAAGCATAAATATAATATAAATTTTATAGACATCATAAATGCATTGGAAATGCTTTGTGTTAAAGATATTAGGGCTCACTTTCTGCTGATTAGATGCTCATGCACATTAAGTGTATAAATAAAAAATAAGAATTAGTCACCACTTGCACATCAATATGAAAACCTAAGATACTCAATTGTTGTATTTTAGGACTCTCTTATCTTGCCAAAGAAGAAGCTTGAAAGCATTAGTGTCAAAATAGTGTAATTTCCACACTGCCTCTTTTTAACATAGATATCAACTGTGTTTGCTCTGCCATGTGTTGTGGAAAGGCCTGCTATTTTAAAGTCATGCTCCTCATCACTCTTAAAATCTCTTCTTTCATATATTCAAAGTTTGTCTCCACCTCTTTTTGCCTGTTGAAAGTAGCATGCATACGAGCCTCTGAAAGGCTTTTTGTGACTGCAAAAATGAGATATTAGGAATTTGTTAGAATAAATTAATATGGTAAACAAGAAACCTTTGCTAACATCCTTCCAATAGTGAGGTACAATCTATTTTAGCAAGAATTGGCTAGGGCATTCAAACTTGGCTTAGCTGAGTAATTGCTTACTTATACACAAAGTGTGTAGTTGGAATTTCATAGTAAAATATTAAGCTGTGAGCACACATTCTTGCTACTTTTTTTATACTAGTTCTAGATGTTTATCCATGCATTACAACAAATAGAAAACTATATGGTTAAAATGAAATTTCAGTTCTGTTTCTCATTTCATCACGACTTTTTAAGGTGTCTTTAGGCTTGACCTTTTCTGTGTTTATATCCCACATAAAGGATTTATTTGTGATTTTTTTTTCAAATGTAAGAATAAATTCAGTATAGGTTTAGTTGAATCATGCACATTAGTGGTTTGCATTTTTATATCTCAAAATTAGATTCATGAACAGGGCAGGTTTTCAACCTGTAGCAAGAAAGAAAATACCACCTCAAGTTAGCAAAGAATTTTTTGAGTAAAGTATAGCTTCCTAACTGATGCTGGAGTATTAAGTTCCCACCAAAAACTTATGTGACAGCATTGTTTAAAAAAATTATTTGAAAAAGTTCATGACACTGACAGAAGCAAATCTTCCAGTCTGAAATAATGTTTTTTAAAAAATCAAAAAAACCAGCATAGTTTTTCCTTATTTTTAATGAAGTTGCATATATGGCAGATACACTGTGAAAAAAAAACCCAGACTCAGAAAGCTACTGGAATCTTGATTATGGTGCCAGTTAAACTGGCAGGCTTGAAGCAAATCAATATTGTTTCAGTTGTTTCCTAAGGCTGGAAAACCAGACTGTAACTGTTGTAACCAAGCTAGATAAGCACAAGTTATTGGCACAGCCTTCATTGTACTTATAAAATAGAAGCCAAGAGCAAAATTTTTGGAGGATCAGCTGGAAATGATGACCATAGTGGAATTTTACAAGGAGAAACATAAGAATTATGCATTGTGTCATGCCAAAACTGCACTGCCATACTTCAAGAAAGCTTGCTATTGAAAAGCAGTAATTTAGGCAAGGACAATTACATAGGTGAATGTAGCTTATAATAATTTTCCAGGTTTTTTTCCTTCAGATTAAAACAAAAAAAAATCACATCCAAACAACAGATAGAAAGGTAAAATAGATAATAGCAATAAGATCTGGTGCTCCATGTGATACAGGATTAGCTTCTCATCACAGACACATAGTTTTTGTTGGTTAAAAGCAAATGGGTGAAAGCAGACATCAACACTTCCCACTGCAATTGGGAGCTGGCAGCCAGGGAATCATGAATTGCAGTTCTGGTCTATTTGCCACTCATTTGGACCTTTTCTGACACCTTGCTACACAAGAGTCTCTGACTGTAGGTGAGCAACTAAGTTTATACACAACTCAGGACTACTTGGAATGGGACAAGAGAACAGGAACGTGTTTGCCTGGCTGCTGTTAGAAGCACTAACTGGAGAGGTGCACATACCCAGGATTTAGACACCTGACAATTGGCAGCAGGAAAATCACACACACTGGTTTTGAGTCTGGGCAGTGATGTTCTCTTTCAAAGAAAAAAAAAAGTGCTGTGGACTAAGCTCTAAGAGAAACAGGTTTTGCCTTTTTTAACTCCATCCCGAAGCGAAATTATTTTTTCATATATTCATTTAAAATAAAAGCGTCTGCCCTCTGACCACCAACTAGAATACAGAGCTCCCTCTCTGAGCCTTCAACACCATGCTAAGAGGTCATTCTCAGTCTTGGGTTTTCTATCTCTACTCCAGAGAGTCCCTGATTTGTTACATATCTGCCAGCATTTCCAAGGAAACTAAGCAAGCAGAATGCTGCAAATTTCTGAAGCGGAAATCAGGGCAAATTCTGCATTTGTACTGGACTTGACCTGATGTCACCCAACACTGCAAAATGGCCCAGCCAATTCTTTGGATTTTTGCCTCTTTTTTCCTGAGTTGCTGTCAGTTTCTGGAGGAGTAACAGAATCCTCCCCTACGATTTTTGGACAGGATCAGTTCCTAATTCCTGAAATGATCAAGCAGAACAGAATGCAGCCTGTTTATACAATTTCTTAACTTTCCTCAGAGTTCCTCCAGCTATGTGTACACTTTGCTGTTCTCTTAGGGCCTTTGGCAAGCTGAGCCAAGCAGGTGGATTTTCATCCCTCTGAAGAAAACCCATGGAATACCAAGGGGCTCTAGCAGGCTGTGAAGGTCTACATGACCGGGGGTCACAGCTCCAGCCTGACTACCTGGACTTCTCCAGCACTGCTTTCATTCATCCTCACAGGCTTGCATCACTTTGAACTCTAGTAATGCAAAGAACAGCAAATCTCGATCTGAGATCTTAAGAGGTTTAGAATTAACCCCATTTTTTGATACTTGGTCCAAGTTGGTGGTGTGGATGAACCACACAGTAAAATATCCCCGTAGAACCCACAGCATATCAAGATTCTTGGAGACAACATCAGAACTGAATATTAAAAACAACAACAAAAAAACCACCTACCATTGCAAACAAGTAAATAATAACATTAAAAAGTACTTACTATAAACTAGATTTCCACAAAAATCAGAAGCATCAATATTCTGGGGCTGTTGCAGTCATCAGCTTTTACATATCTGGCTTGACTCACAACAGTCAGCACTAAAGCAAGGATAATGGGATACACTTCAACGTTCCATGTGTTATGGGAGGGACCAGAATATTGTGACCTGCTATTTGGGAGTGCTGAGATTAAAAATATGCCAAAAGTATCAGATTTTCTAACTGCTGCATCAGTTAGAAAAATCTGCATGATTCTCATCAGTGCGATATGGAATCAAGGAGAGCCAGATTAAAACCTAGAATGAGTGTGACTAAAATCATACATACAGCCTGTGGGTTTATTTTTAATGCACTATTTTTAATAGTGACTACTGGCCAGTAGCTGTTCATCACACACACATATTGAAATGTCTCAGTTATTAATATTATATCTCACAGGTCCAACTCAAGTACAAGTTTCAGTTCCTAAGGAAATCAGCAATGAACAGGAAAATTATGAAATCACTACTTAGAGAATTGAACATCAAAAATTTCAGCTAGATTAAAAAAATTGGACATTGCTTAAATTTTACATAAAAACCATACACGTATAGGCATTAAAATGCCAGTTTTGCTTCTACACCATGGCTTAAACCAGTCATCACAGGAGTTGTCAGCAGTACTTTTTATTTGCTAGAGCACATTTTGTATCATGTTATGGCAAATAATGTACTTTCAGGTTTTGAGTTCTCTCCACAAACAGGAACAGTCTAAGCACTGCAATATTTATTCAATTATTTAGCACTCTTCTTAGCATTGTGGCATTTTAACGTGCCACAGCGGTGTTACTCACATGCAATAAGCTTTAAAAATCGTGGCATTTTTAACCTGGAAGTATTATTTTAATGGCTGAACAACAAGGATGGGGGCATGGAAAGAAAGGGCTGACAGTACTATAATGCTACAGCATCAATCAACAATACTCACCAAATTGTGCCATCCTTGGCCTGCTGCACAAGGCTGAATCTGCTGCAAACATAATCCAGGCACCTGTGGGAGAGATCTATAAAAAAAAAAGAATGATGGAAACTACCAATTTAATAGGTTTTATGTACTGCTATCATATTCCACTACATTAGAAAACACAAATGCTTTTAACAGGTGAATTTACCAGGTAAGCACATTGTCAAAACTTGTTTCAAGAATATATATTTTTTTAATAATACACTAGTCTGTAATAACCTACAATAGTAACTCAAACTGGTATTATCTAAAAATATAAGATCCAATATAATTCAATTAAATACCAATCTAACAATTTTTATGCAAATTACTCCATCCTGCATATTTCTTTATCTCTGGAGATCATTCTCAATTTCCTTTTCTGTAGCTTTTCTAGCGCTACACTGCATTTTGTTAATATCACCACTGAAGCTAAAGACAATATTTCAACTCTTAAGCCTACCAGAAAATTATAGTTAGATTTATACTGGCTTTAGTCACACAACTTTGCTTTCCAATGATTTTTCAAAGTACTTTACCATAACGACTAGAAAGTTCAGAGAGGACACCAGCATTAGTTTTGGTCTATTCTGAATTTCAGACTTGTTCTTGAGTCTATTAACAACCTTTGAACAAGAATGTTGATTAAGAGGTAGGCTGTTAGTGCATCCTAAATTGTCAAACTCTTCCCATTTTAAGTCCCAGTTGCTTGTAACTTTGCCAAACACTAAATGCTTGGGCTGAAATTTTCCATGCCATGTCAGTGTCTCAATCTGAGATGTGTTGGAAAATTTAATCTAAAATAAATAGAACTATTTCCAAGAATGAATGTTGGGGAAAAACATTCTGTTTTACTGGGAGGGGGGTGGGGGCAGTGAGGGAGAGAAGGAAAGAACGATCAAGAGGTATTTTCACTGAAGAGCCCACTTGGGCTCACTGCAGAGCCCTGAAATTGGCAGGAAGGGATAATTTTGTTTAGAATTACACTTTTTTCACTTTCCCTGTGAAAATAAACTGAGTATGGGCTACTTACAAGCCTTTGAAAAATTGCTGCCTATGTGAATTCACTACAACATGGGATGGGAAAGAGCTTCCTGATGGGCTGAGATCAGTCCCATGCAATTCTGATGTGTACAGCAGATGGCCAGGCCCAAAAGCTCCACAGACAACCCTGGAATGTGCTCCTGCAAGACCTTGGCCCCCAGACACTCTCTTGTCTTGCTCTGTTACACTGAAAACACGAAGCATGAGGTGAAACCCATTACACCAGTTCAGTGCAAGAAGGGAGCAGTAGAAGCTGGAGAAAGAAGTGGGATGGAATTGCTAATAGAGTTATTAAATAGCATTTCAAGGTGACCTAAGGACCAGACAAACTGCAGGGAAAGGTAATGGCCCTTTGCAATTTGATGTGGGGTTAGATTCTTCTTGCCCCAGATGGAGTACAGTTTCAGCAGCCAATAATCATTGGCAATTACATCCACAGTGAGATTTCCATTTCTGGCTTGAGCATTCCTAGGGTGAGTTTGTAAACAGAAGACATGGTATCTGTCTCTCCAGTACTTTAGTGACCTGCTGCCACCAACACACTGGAGGAAGTTGGTTAATTCAGGAGTCAGAAGAACAAGACCTAGCCCTGCAGCAGAAAGGGACAATGGGAAGAGAAACCTGGATGAGGCTGGTAGTGTTTGAGTCTGTAGGGACAAGGGAAGACTGAAATGCTCAACAAACCCCATTAGCACACATATGGCATCTCCAACTTAGACACCCAAATGACTTCAAGAGGCAAGGCTGTCCTGCCATCAGCCTTTCAAGTGCACAGGGATATTCATTTTCAAAAGCCATGAGAGAAAAAATGGGCAGACTTGCCAGATTCATGATGGGCAACAAACCTTTTGTCAGGGTCAGTCATGAAGAATGGACAAAATTCCAGCTTACCTGAACTTGTTTTTTGAATTGTCTAAGTTGCAGTTGCTTCCTATTTTGGTATTTTATCTGGCTTTGCTCCCATATTCCACAAGTCCTGGCATGGCCATTATGGCTTTGTCCTGGGGTGACTTTATGCCAAGAGCTTTTATTGTTTACTATTGTTCTTTTTTTGGTGCTGCTTTGCCTGTTAAATAAACAGGTTTTTTCCACTTGTCTCCAAGGAATTATTTTCTCGAACCATTTGGGGGTAGGGGCTGCTTGAATCTGCTTTCTAGAGGAACCCCTTTAGAGGATTTCTCCCACTTTTGCCCTAAACCAGGACAAGCTTTTTAATCCCTTTTGTGCTTAGCAGCCTCTGATGTCTTCACAGGGGCAACATACAGTCAGAATCAGTCCAACAGGGTCCAGAGCATTACTGTTCTCCTTCCAAGGCCTCTGGTGCAGGTGGAAAGCCTTTGTTGTCTGTGTCATAGATATCTGGCTGGCATCACCAACAATATTCAGAAACTGAAGATGTCTGGGGTGTTGTGGTAAAAGAAAATTGTGAATGGAGAGGGGTAGCTTGTAGGCCTTGAGTTCAGGGCAAAGCCACAGAATTTACTTACTTAGGTGGAGAAGTGATGGAAATTAGAGGATAAAGGACTATATCTGCTTCTGCTGTAGAGGTTCTGTATGGTGGAGGGGAAAAAAATGATCTTTTCCACAGCTAGACACTTAATCATGTGTGCTTCTTTTCTGACTGGACATTCAAGATCATCATCTGAGGGATGGCTGAGCTGTCACAGCTGGAGCTGCCGAAACTGGGAATTGCAGCTTAGGCATATAAAGTGCATTAATAAAGTGATGAGCTCTTGAAGCTCAGGAAGCTTCAATTCAGCCTCTGATATTTGTGAATGTTTCTAGCCTCAGGTAATTCCTATGAAAGACAAGCAAGTTGTTTGGCAGACTAACCAGTTTAAGGAGGACCATGCAAGGGAGACTGTTGTAAAGGAGGGATACCTGTTGTTACCTGTGACTGTCATCCATTGTCTTAGCTGGGTATGAGAATGGGCATTTGTGTTCATATGAAACTGTTAGACTGTGTGAGTGAATGAAAGCACCTTCAGAAAATATCTTCTCAAAGTAACAGCATATTCCACATAAAAAACCCAAAAAATCCCCACCACAAAACCCACACCAGAATAATAAACTGAAGAAAGGAGAAAAACCATTTTACTACATGTTCCATTAAATGCTGCCTCAAAAATAACTTGCCCTCACTTCCTTCAAAAGCTATCCTGCATAAAAAGAGTGGAGTTTTTTATAGTTTGCAGCAATAATAGCATTTCATATCAGAGCATCTTTGAAAGTCATCCCAATTTTATTTTGCATTGTGGATAAATACACCTATCATTTCATCTGGAAGAACTGTCAGTGAATCATACAGGTTACTGCACTTCTCTTATAATCATTAGAGTAGAATTAGAATTTTTTCATCTGAACAAGCACAATTCTCAGTCATGTCAATCTTGATGCTTAAAAGAAGAGTTAAGCATAAACTAGGCAAAATATGTTTAAGTGGTTTTCTTTCCTGCTCAACTAGCTCAAAATTAACAATCTAATTTTATTCTTTTTTCTCCTCACATTAGTGCATGAAAGATCTACACAATTTAAGCATTGCATAGTCTTTGTTTTGCATGTGAACAATTTGAAATAAACATTTCTAATTGACTTAACAAAATACACTGAAGTAGAGGAGAAAGGACTCAGTGCCATTGAGCACTCTGTCCTGACTTAGATCTCTTTCATGCAAGGGCTTTACTGACCTGTGTAAAACTTATTTTTTGCTTAACTCTATAGAATTAATATTTTCATAAGCTAATGAATACTTTAGTAATTTAGGATACATATATGAACACATTAAAAACAAATCCTGGGTTAAAAAATTAGGGGCTCTGTGGTTGTGCACTTCAGGAATTCAGCGTGCTAGTGATTTATCAGTGCAGAAGAATTCTCTCTGGTGGCATAGCCAGAACCACTTGACAAAGGTTTCTGTTCCACAGAGGAAATGCTCAATCAGTCACCATGCCTGAGCTAACCTGGAGGCTAACTTCATTTCTTGAGTGTCTCAGGTAAGAGCTTAATCTCTCAAATTCATATTGCACAATTCTTTACACTGATTTTGCTTGTTTAGAAATTAAGGAAATTTGTAACAGCTACAGTGCATATTAACTTTGATAAATGCTTAAGGAACCTTAACATGGTTAAGTCTTTTTAGTGAGGGAAGAAATCTTAAGTATGCTAAGACACTGTAGATGCTGAAGTCTCCTTAGGAATTTATAGCCCAGCCATGCTAAGGCACTAAGAGCTTAAAGAAACATTAATTGGTTAATAAGCTGTAAATTCTTAACTAATCTTAAAAGAGTTAAGTGCTCTAATCCCAAATGCTTGATTCTTTTATCCAGTCAAAACAATCAGTGAGATCAAAACTGTGAGCCTCTGAAGTTCAGTATAACTTTCCTTTGTATTGCTGGGCTGAAGTCTGCAACCAAAGTCTGAATCCATGCTCAACCAAACCTTCAAGGCCAGGGACTTCAGCCTGCTTGGAATTAATATCTCTCTGCCCTGTGGATGAATTTGTGCTAAGAGTTCAGTTCTAAACACTGGTTACCTGAAATGTTATCCAAAGCTTTTTTCTCTTTTTTTTTTTTCTTTTTCCTGATATTTTATACATATATAAGTAATTAACTGACCCTTCCTGGTTAACTACCATTAGGCCAAAAACTCAGTAGAATATTGTTTTAACAGGGCAGTCACTATAAACAGAAATCTCTGACTGTGGGGTCAGTAAGCCAGAGGGAATGTGAAGATTAGGGCAATGTTCCAAGAAAATTTATAGAATTAAGTTAGCCGGACTAATTTAAAATATTATGTTTCAATTGTGTGCATATATATATATATATATATATATATATGTATGTATGAGAAAATAAACATATTTATTAGAAAGCAGTGACTTCCTTGCAATTTTAGTAATTATTTCAGGGTAAAGAAAGCTTTTAAAACAAGCTAATAAATTTGGGTAGACCAATCCTATGCGCTGCTGCTTTACTGGTAGCCACAGATTCCCCTCATACACATCAGCATTTCATTCAAGGCAGTGCTGTTTGTATGTTTTCTGACTTCTTGTAGAAAATGAGTTTATAACCACTAAGAGATGGTCATTAATAAATAGTAAATTATGGACACTACTCATGGCTTCTTGGTATAGAAGGGTTTTACACACAAGGCCCTACATTTGTCAGACAATCTCTCAGAACTGTGGCTCTATTGCCAGTAAAAGGTTAAACTGCATTTTTACAGTTTTGATGTGAATCAAAGGGCATTACCAAAGAGCAGTTATGCTTCTCATGAACGTCTAAACTAGGTTTGGGGGATTTTCTTTTTGTGTGCTATGGAAGCCCCTTAAGCAGCTGCAGCTCATAGCCAGGTATGGTGTGACATAATGCAGGGGACACAATGAATGAAAACACCCATCACGTTTGGTGCCACTGAAAGAAGATGCAGTAGACAGTTTTAAGGCCTTAAAGAAAAAAAAGATGAAAAAAATAATGTAGCATTAACCCTATTTAATGATTTCTCAGCTAGAGAGTTGTGAGTACATGGACAAGGGAATGAGAGTGTGTCCAGAGAAAGGAATCTGCTCCTGGGGCTACCTCGAGGATTCACAATGAGGGAGAAAGCCAAGGAAGCCAATTACCAAACACTGAACTTTCTGGATGACATATTAGCATAGCATGCATGTTTTTAACATGCTGAAGTGGCTCCACATGGCCTCAGAGCTTTCTGGCATTAGCAGATATAAATACTCCAAAGTGCCAGTCAGTCTTCAAAATAGGATGACTTTAAAATAGTTATATTTGCAAAAATGAACATCTTACATGCTTTTTTGATTATGACCTCTATGTTCAGAAAAAAGTCAAAGTTTGGTTCCACTTTTTTCTCTACAAACAACTAAACTAGTAATCATAATTTAAAAGAGTTTAAATTGTTTAAAGAGGCAGCATTCCCCTCTTCTGTCACTTCAGTGGAAGGGCTGGGACAAACGTGCGGCTCACATGAGCTAATCTGTCTAGCTCTGCCCTGTTCCAGTCAGTTTTACTGGAACAAACTGTAATTATGCCCTTCATTTAATGTTTGCACTTACCTGAGTGTAACTCAGCTTATTAGTGCAATTGCCATGGATTTAACAAACTGCTCCAACAAGACTGGTCTGAGGCCTGCTGGAGGCAAGGCAAGAATCATTACTATGCTTTATTCTACTTAAAATTCATAACTGAAATATTCTTTTCATCCAGCAACTTATAGTTCCTAACACTTTGAAGTCTAAGAAGGCATAGCAAGTTATACAATAAATACCCATTAGAAGTTTCCTGAATTTTGAACAAAAACATTTAGGTATTTAAAAATTGTAAAGCAAATCTCTGTTAAACAGCATAAATACCTTCGAAAAAAGATTGTTTTCCCAAAGGCTTACACTCTCTAAATAGCTTGTAAAAGTACTTATTTTATTTTATCTATCTGTTTGTAGTTTTGAGGGACTATTTATGCTTTTAAGGTATGAGAACAGACTAATTTTTCCAGCCTTCATTATCACTGTAATTAGATTAAACTGTTTCCAAAACTCAAGCTATTGAAGTTATATGTATTATAAACATAAATGTCACACACATACACACAGACATATCTATATACATTTGGAGATCCTCTTGGCTGGTGTGAGGAAAAAGGTAAAAAGATAAAAAGATGAAGGATAAACTGTCAAGAAGATTGTCTCTAGTGAGAGATTGTCTGAGCCATCAGCTGCCCAGCACACCCAGCTCAGCCTCACTCCAGCCTGTTTGGTTTGAGTAGAGCTCAGATTCCTTTTTGCTAATCCTTTCTAGCCAGTTTTGCCATGTTATGGTTTATCTGTCTACTCACTTCCCCAGGCTAAACTGATTCAGGTTGCTCAGGAAATTTTTCTGGTTTGGCTTGGTTTTTTTGGCTCCTTGTGGCATCAATTTGAAGTCACATTTCCTCCAATCTTTACATGATTATTGCCACTACAGAGACTTCTGGACAGTGAAAAACTGCAGCTGTTACAGTGTTTTTCCTGGAGCTTTGGGGAAAAAATTGAAGAGAAACAGATCCTGGTGTACTGGAATCTTTTCCTTTCCTTCTACCTTACTCTAGAGTAGCATCTCCCAGATATACCCAATACCACACTGTGTACCAAACTCTGATGGGTTTGGGTATTTGTAGTTAACAAAAAATGGTTGAGCCCTGATATTTCCTCAGTGTCAAAGCCAAATTAGTTGTTTGACGGTAGGAGCTACTCAACAGGTGCCAAGGCTGAAACTGGTAAGAGTCTGTGAATGCTATTTTGTTAAAATGAATTGGTAACTCTGTGTATTTAACAATTTGCAATTAAGCATCTGAGAGCGGCTGATGCTAGAAACCCACTATGCATTTGTTTTCTGTTTGCACTCAGCAGGTCTCATTTAGGTCATTATTGTTGCCTGTATTCAGCAACAAGAGACAAATAAAGAGCTTCTTTCTTTTCAGAAAGGTCGCTGTTTGTGTTTCTGCTTCTGATACAAAAATTTGTACTGTGAATTCTTGACCCATTTCCTTATTTTGACAGCTTTTATACCTCCCTATGGCTATTTATAAAATAAAGGTGGGGATCTTTTTCATAGCATGGTGACTTTTCCCAGCTATTTTCTAGTTATCTGAGGCCACAAGGAAAATAATAGATAGTGTACAGATCTAATGAATTCCAATGCATACTTACATTCTAATGAAGTCCATAGGACTTAGTGCACAGTTGAGTACTTTGCTGTGTGCAGAAGAAAAAAATCAATTATAAAAAGCATGTAAGCTTAAAACTTAAACAGATTCAAATACATAGTGTCAGATGTAACCTCTGTAAAGATGTACATATTTTACCAGGGATATTGCTTTTACTTAATAGTAGCATTTAATTCCTAATTTACCCTCTTGTGACATACCTTCTTCTTCACATTCTACATATAAGCAGAGATGGGACAGACAAACACACAAAATGAGGTTTACAAGACTTTTCTAGCAGCAGACATGCTTTTTGTCTTCTGTAACATCAAACAGTGCTAGCCTGTTGTAATTTTTCCTAGAAGACCTAGGTGAAAGAAACAAACTTCCATTTGTGCAATTTTCACAAGCAAAAGGCAAATGGAGTTAACTTTAAAATCCCATGCTGATGGTGAAATGAATGAGCAGTGATGCCCTGTTCCAAGGACGCCAGAACAAATAAATGCTGGCACAGAGCAGGACACTGCAGTGTCCAGGGCACACTTTGCTTTCTTCCCCAGACTTTCTCTGGTGAGGATTTTCATTTCTGGGCCATGATGATGCTGAGGCTGTGCTCCATCTCTGAGCCAGTGTAGGCTCTTCACAGCATCTGGAAGACTGGCATCCCCACACACAAGCCTGTGAGCTGCCCATAAAGCCCCCAACCTTCAAACTGGGGAAATGGGTTTAGGTTACCTTGCTTAAATTGTGTCCTTATTTTTCAATACCATTAACATTTAGAAACTCTTAAACAAACCATAATTCAGATGATTATAGACCAGAGTGGCCCATCTTAGCTCCCCAGTAAACTCATCTATTTAACACCAATGTTGAAGGAATTGGAGTAAGAGAAAACTGTGCCTGGAAAGAAAGAAAATACATATATTAAGACTCCAGGTCTATCATATTACATCAGGTTTAACTTAAGGTAGAATTTTATACAATGAAAATCCAAAACCCCAAAATAAAACCCTAGCAGCATGTCTTTTTTAGCTAAATCAACATTTTCACTTCTAGAAGTTCAGAATCATTCAACAGCCTTTCCATATCTGTATATGTGTATGGCCATATGTTCTTCTTTATCTTCTTCCAGTATGAATATGGAGCCAGAGACAAATGGAAGCATCACCTACAGTCAGGGCTGCAATAAACTGTACATAAATAAATAAATAAATAAATAAATAAGACCCACCAAACCAAACCCACCCCACCAAAACACCTTTTCAAAAGTGAGGTTGTCATGAATGTGGCAAGTCAGACCTTTAAAGCCTTTTCAGCTGTGCTGGAGGTGTGGAAAACAATCCGTTTAAGACAATATTCCAGACAAAGACTTTGTGGTGACGCGGGGGTTAATTACAAACAACAGAGGTTCATTATCCATGCCAGAATGTTGTGTTCTCACACAAAAGGCGCTCTCACTTGTTAAATGTCTAGCCTAGACTATCAGAAATTGCATTACACTTGCTGCCCCTCCCCTTATTCTCGGACTTTCTTACTCAGGCCTTTTTTTTCCCCCCTTCCTCCCATCTCTATTGAAAGACAGTAATTAAACACTAAAGCCTCTCAGTTTCTGCAGCACTGCGGGGGAACTCCTCCCTGTAATAAGCACCAATTACTGGCTGCGACTGCAGCTGATGAAGGATTATCCTCTCACTGAGCTACGGCAAGCTCTAGAGTATAATCTTCAATTAGTTCAATTCATGGAGCACACTGGCAGGCAGGCCACTATGTTTCCCACGACTTACACAAACAGCCTTTCTTTGACACCCCCCAACTCTGCACAGATGGTCCCAGCACTGTCTGTTGCAAAGTTCAGTGCATCTGGCCCCTAAACCCACCTAATGCAGGCAGCAAAACAAAGCCTGGGACTCAAGTGCCCTACAGTACCTATTTGTTTCAGTAGCAGCAGGCTGGCCTTTTTTTTTTTTTTTTTTTTTTTTTTTTTTTCTTTTTTTTTTTAATTAAAGAAAGAGAAATTATTCAAGGAGTCAGAAAACAGGTGGATAAACAAAAAACAACCAACAATCTTCTGGACTGACACTATAAATCACTTCTAGTCATTTTAACTCTGCTTGAATTTTTAATAAGCCAGTCTTACAAAAATGTAAATAATAGGGCTGCTACAGCTAAGAGATAGGGAGAGAAATATTAAAAGTCTATGTTTAGCTCTTTTTCTTCATGATTAGCTATTGCAGAGATCCTCAAGAAATAGTTGATTTTGGGTTTTTTACAGTGTGTCTGTTCACTACTTGGAACAAAGGCTTTTGTGAACCCAGATTTACTCTCTGGGCTTTGACTTCTTGCTTCTGTATACAGATATTTTACATGGTCTATGTATCAACTTTCTTTACTTGCTGAACCTAAAAATAAATACAGTGATACTCCAGAGCAGGTAGACTTTAATTAATTGTCAGTCTGCCTTTATCTATGTTTTTGATACTGGAAGACTTAGCTGTATGACTGCTAAACACAATAATTAAATAGACTAAAATAGATTAGTTCCACTGACATCATCATCATCTTGCACACTGACTAATTCTGCTGCCACTGCCTTTGCTTCAGAGGAGCTGCCAGGACCAGAAGGCACAATGTAGCTAAAGGCATAATGCCCAGAGCACCTGCTTTTATGACCTGGTGTGTTCATCCAAGGGATACAATTTCCACTGCTGCCTCCACGTGGCTGCCTCAGAAGAAGAGAACAGGATTTTTTTCCAAAATCAGAGGATGTCCTCACCTGTAGAGAGGTTATACAACCTTGCAGGATGACTTACAGCAGATAATCACCCATCTTGATCTGCTTAGGATATGATATATGGGCTCTTAGAGGTCCTCAGATCTGGAAGAGCACTTGTACATCTGCAAATGTTTTTGGTTGGGTTTTTTCCAACTGTACTGATTGGGATTTAATAAAATATATTATTTTAATGCATAAAGTTTGCCTCAGTAACATCCTTATACTGTCATTTATATAATCTGCTGAAATACCACTATATACACTTCAGTGATGAAAAACCCAAGTCAGACAAAACCGCCACATTTGTTTTAGCTGAGCCATTTATTTCAGTCTGGAAAAAAAGGCCAAAAGTAAAGTTTAAGTCCAGTTTGTGAAATGCCAACTTTCAAATAAATGCTCTCTAGCTGTTCTTCCCTGTTCCACTGCTCAAACTACAGTGCTGTAGGTATTTTCAGAGAGAATTTAAAAAAAAAAATAAATAAAATCAGCCTTTACCCTAAAGAACACAGAAGTTGTATTTGCAGCAATTCAGACTTTTAGACTTCAAATACTCCAGGCTGCTACTGTGTAAACACAACCTCCAGACTGAGGCAGAATACTAATAAAGAGAAAATGAACACTTAGAGAGAATGCCCTTCCTATTTCATATAGACCCAGGAGTAGAAGGAATCAAAGTTGTAGATTTCTAATATTTGGGGAATGATTGAGGCACCCTGCCATTGTGAAATCAAGCACATGGACAAGAAAAATAGTCCATAAAGCTAACTTCCCTTTCTGTTGGGAATCCAGAGGGAAAAAACCCCAAACCCAAAGCGAACAATGGACTGCTCTCACTTGCCATGTGGAAGGTTTTTAAGTGTGAGGCCTTACATGCATGTTTATCTCCCACATCTGGTTGTTGAAATGGGCACTTAGTTTTATTACAGTCATGAGACTGTCTTCAGTGCTGCTGTAAACATCCAACTGTAGGATTTGATCAGATTCAAGTATCAATTTTAAAAGTGTATTCACCATGGCCCCCAATTTAGAAGCATGGAAGGTGGGTTTATTTTATAACTAGATTGTCAGACAGATCACACTAACCTTACAAACCTGGCCTTTAACCAGCTGAATTCTGCACTGACCATCTGAGTAGTTTAAAGGTGAAACTGTCTGATGATGCAAAGATACATCAAAGAGAAGAGCATTCTGCATCTGAACTTCTCTGACTTTGGTCATCCACTTTTGTCTTCTCCTTCCATAATTTCTCTCACATGGAACAACATATTTGGCTCCCTCTGTAGCCAAACAAAATGGGCTCATGCTTGCCTTTGTCCACATAGCAGTTTAATCACAGAGGCAATTACAAATAAGAGAAAAGATTCCCTCAAATAGGTGTGACCTCTGAACTTTGAGGAAACAGAGAACAAACTGAGGAAAATCAGTGGGAAGAATCAAGTGACCACCTAATTGTTGATCCTTGTCACTTTCAGCTGGGATAGGCAGCAGGTCATGATCCTCATATGGTGCAAGTATCATGGGTATTACAGCTCCATTTTCCTTTTGGTGGGGGAAGAAAAAAATAAAAAAGGAAGTTGAAAATTATCAGTCCCATAACAATTTTTTTTTTTAATTGTAAAGCACTGAACAGATAAACAGTCTCTATACAGTTAATACAAAATGCAAAAGGGTGTATCAGAATGGCAAGTTGGAAGAGATCCATAAGGATCATCAAGACCATAAGGATAAGGATCATAAGGATAAGGATGATCCATAAGGATCATCTTGAGAGCATAACTTCTGGCCTGAAAAATTCACAGAGCTGACAATAATGGTACATGTAAAAGATGGAAACTGGAGAATAATCACATGAAAAGAAGATGACACCAGGACTTGCTGGGGACATTTGGGTTAACTTTGGTTAATTTTTATCTAGCTAGAATAAAAGGAAAAGTGCAAATGTAAACAATTGTGGCAGTACCTTCACGGAGGGATTGTATCTTGGATTCATTTTCCTCAGTGATCTAGTTTAATTTAAATTTCTAGTTTGGGCTCTAGAACCTATCAAGTGCCATATTGAGATAGCAGGAACTTTGCATCACCTCATAAATCACCCCACAGATCTTTTTATATGTATAGATCCATTTATTGATACGTATTTAATGTATCTGTGGACCGTCTATGGCTGCTGCCTGTGAGCTGCCACGAGCAGCACTGGGAATGAGCCACAGGAGCTGGAGGTGTGTGTGCCATTGCAGGGTTGTGTTCTCCTTGGGATCACAGAGACATGTTGGGACAGCTCAGACAGGGGTTGAAATGGCTGGATGCAGGCTCTGTGGGAAGGACAGGCTGCGAAGATGAGGAGGGGGAGCTGCTCAGTATGTGAGAGAGCAGCAGGAATGTGAGGAGCTGTGCCAGCCAGTGGGAGCTTTGGGGTCAGGATTACAGGGCAGATGAGCACGGGAGATGCGTTTGTGGTGAGTGTTTGCTGGGCTCTGCCTGGTCAAGGAAAGCCATTTTCAGACTGCTTCACACCCACATGCCCTAGTCCTTGTGAGAAGCTCAAACCTCCCCTGGATGGGATGGAGGGGGACACAGCAGGACACAGGAGCAGTGCTGCTGGGATTGATCCTCACAGCAGGGAGGATCATGTCAGGGACGAGGAGGCTTGGGGCAGCAAACAGTGGAGTGTTTGTTTGTTTAGAGCACAAACCAGCAAAGAACAGCAAGTCTCAGGGATCTGATCACCTACTTAAGGATAGGTGCATGCTTAAAAGCTTTTCTGGATCAGAGCCATCATTGGCCATTAATATATACACTGGGAAAAAATCATGCCAAATAGGTTATAATGCATCCAGAGAGCAAATTGAGTCTTGAGCACTGCACATGCATTATTGTGCTCTGACCTGATGAAGCACACACAATTATACTGTTAGCTTTCAATAATGTGCCATATTTCATGTAAATGCCATAAACAGGAGGCAAGCTGGACAAAGAATTGTGTCATACCTTTTAATTGAGAACAGGAGGGTTTAAGATTAAAAATCTCCTTGGATAACACCAGTCATGCCTCTTTATAAATTGCTGAGTTTGTTAAAAGACAGCTTTCCCCTAGGAAATATAAATAAAGCCTGATGTGTTATTACCAAAAATATTTGTAAGACATTAACAAAGTTTGCAACCAGCATTATTAACTGCACAGTAACAGGGGCTTTATTCATCAGGATGCATATGTAATTTATTCCTTGTAAAATTCGTTATCACAAATATCAAACATGCTGTGGATAATAAATGACCAAGCAGAAATCAAACAAAAAGAGCTTTGTTTCAAGACACAAAAGCAAATTGACCCTTTTGATTTATTTGTTTTTCTAAAGAAAGGAAATGCTCATTTAGCAGATTAAAAATGAAATAGGGAAGTTGAACAACAAAAATCTTGATGAAGACAGTACTTGTTAGAAGTGTATGGAAAGATAACAAGTGATTATAACAGAAAATGTGAACAGCCCAATAAAACACAAATATGATCAAAGCTGTGAAAAAAGCAATTAAGCTGTTTTGACACTTGACTGATGAGTTGAATGTGTGCTCAGATTTGAGGCATTTAAACTATGTTCATGAACAATTCTGTTTACAGGGCACCTACTAGCATAGTTTGCTTTCATCTTGCCATATAAAACAAAAAGAAAAATATTTTGAAAAACTGTGTCACTGGATAAATCAGATTTATTTGCTACACTTTATTAGACCACGGGCACTTGGTATTCCTGTAGGAATAACACCTTTATGTTACTGAATAATTGGAAGATTTGTTGTACACAGGGTGGAAAAGTAGTTCCAGAGCTTATACAATTTCCTTTTGGAGAAATGTCCTCATGTAAATAACTGAGTTGCTCAATATGCAAGCCTATCAAGGGAACTGGAAGCTTTGTTCTTTCCAGGCTACAGGGAAAAAATAGAAATAGGGTTTGTTAGTATCTAAATCCAAGAAAAAACCTGGATCCTGAAGGCTTTTTAAAGCTCAGTATAATTCAATAACATTTTAAATGAGACTAGTATTAGACTGAAATTTGTTAGACAGTAGTTTGAGATGTCCTCTTGAAAAGATGAACTGTAAAGTGGCAGAGGACAGTTGTTCCTAATTGTTACCACCTCTAACTGCAGGAGCCAAAGGCAGTTTTTCCATTTTTACGGGTTTTATACCTATAATTTATTTCTACCCTCAAACACTGGGGGTTTTCTTTGGTTTTTTTTAAATTCTTTTTTGTTTTTTTTTTTTTTTTGGTTTTTTTTTTTTTTGTTTGTTTTTTTGTTTTTTTTTTTTGTTTTGTTTTGTTTTGTTTTAACTTAGTATGTGAGGCACTTGACAGGAAAGAAACATTGTAGCAATATGAGCGAGATATCACTTTTTCAATGTTTTTGCAAATGTAAGGCAGGGCTTCAGCTGTAGACATTTCATGGGAAACTCCGAACAAAACATCATGTTCTCTGCATGGCAGAGGCAGCTCTGCACTGGCTGAGCCCCATTACATTGAGCACAGAACAGAAATACCTCTGTCACCCGACTGACAAGCAAGCAGAGGTGGCACTACGGAGGTCAGCTTTGAGTATAAAACTCCTAAATACACTGTCCTGGAGAGCCAGTGCTTTGAAACACAGGAAGAGGACCAAAGGAAAACCCCACCAAACCATTCAGCAAATACAATCCAGCCCCTATTCTTGTTTGCATGTTTTTCCAAAGGACTGAAATAATGATGAAAAATAGGATTTTCTTTGTGGAAAGCAAATGGGGGAAATCTAGGAAAAGGCTGGTATTCTGCATATACACCAGTGCAGGCTGTCTTCTGCTCTCACTGCTCCTTCACACTCAGCAGTGGTGGAAAAAGGCCAAAAGAGACAAGTATGACTCAGGTCAGTTTGCCCCGATACTGTGCCAAAAAGAGGCTGCAAATTGGAGCAGAGTGGAAATGGACAATCTTGTTCCTAGACACTCTGGTGTTGAGTGAGGGCTGAAGGACAGTGAACCACGACATGACAAGGTAAGCATGTTCATACATCCAGCTGAGTTAAAGCACGTGCTGACAAACCTGAACCAAAACCTGCATGGTTCCTCTTAGAGGCCACATCAGCACAGCTGAAGCCTCAGATCTTGAGAATGACAACCAGAGCACACTAAGACAAAAGAAGAGATACGGGTAGGAAAAAACTAGCAACAAGGCACCACTGAGGCACAAGAACTGCTATTCCATGCGGCTTACAACTCAAATACTCCACTGTAAGCCTTGGAAAAAAAGAGTTGTAGATACAAGTGTAGACTTGACAGTTTGGAAGGAAACCAAAGGCTGAATTACCCTTGGAGGGAACTGTCAGAGCTCTCACAGATTGTGAAGTCTAAAACACTCCAGGGCCTGTTCTGCTGCTATTTGTGCCACTTGGAGCTTGGCTTTGGGTGTCACTTGAGTCACCACAGCACCTTCAGCCTGTTCAGAGCTGGGCAAGTCTCACACTGTTTCTCAGTGAGGCAAGGAGGACGGTGCCTCCCAGAGGGGTCTCTTTCCAGGTGAACCAGTTACAGAGGTTCTTGGTTTGAAAAGCTCCTGCCCTGTGTAAAAAGTTTCACAGTGTGCAGAGTGCTGCAAAGAGGGATTTTACAAGACAAACCCCAAGGTGTTTCTGTGACACATCAATTCACACAGCTGGCTGCCATAACTTGGGTGAATATAACTCTCCTGCACTTCAGCCTTTCAGGGCTGAGGGTTGGGTATTGCTGTTTGCCTTCCCGCTGCCTGGTCAGTCTCCATCAGCAGCTGCCCAGTTCATTTCTCTTATGCTCTTCTCCCCTCAGCCACACATCTCCTGACAGCTCCCCTTCACAATTTCCTCCCCTTCCCATTTTCCTTTTGTGCCTTGTCATGTTCTCTAGTTTGCTTCTTCCTCTTCACCTCCTCCAGCATGTACATGAGTCTCCATCCCTCCTCTCCAAGAGGGCTTCCAAGTTTCTCATAAGATCCTGGCTAACTTCTCAAAACACTACTTCTCCTTACTGCTCCTGCCAGTAAACCAATAATTTCATACCCACACCACCCTGCCTGGCCCCTCTGCCAGGAGAAGAACACTACCTCATTTCTCAACAGCAAGCAGCTCACCTGCATCCTTTCACAAACAACACTTGCCAATCCTAGACATTAAGCAATCCTCATAATAGCTTGGAATACAGAGGTTTTCCAGAAAACAAACAAAAAGCCATTGTGGAACTTCCCCCCCCCCGAGTTTTCTTGAGCCTCATCTTGAATTTTTCACTCTCTCCAAAACATATGCATTAGAATGCTTTTATTTGTTAATTTAAAATGCAATTAATTTTCTCCATACAGCGCTTATTGGCACTGCCAACACTAATATGAAAAATAACTCAAAATATTATAGTTCAGAAGTAGAAATGGCTTTTTTGTTCTGTTGGGATAGAACCTGAGCTCTGCCGACAGAATAAGTACAAATGCTGATAACCACAATACTGTCCCCTGCCTTTGACATCTTGCACCATCCTTTAAACTGGGGTTAAACAGTGTCCCAGTGTTGGATTCACATTCTCTGAACCTGAGAGAAACAGTGAGAGAAGCAGAGAAAATAATGATCAAAACAATTCTTATCTCATTTGCTGCTCCTGTGTTGTACCAAAGTAGAATGCAATGTGGAGATTGTTTACCCAAAGTGATGGGATTTTGTTTCCTTGGCCTGTCAGGGCCAAGAGCATGTCCAGACTGTCAGTCAGCAGACAGTCACGAGATTCTGGGAGTTGAGTTGAGTTGGCTGCTTGTGCAGATTCCGTTTATATGTAGTGTAATATAGCAGAGAAAAATATAGCATAATAAAATAATTAATTAGCCCTCTGATATCATGGAGTCAGATGCATCATTTCTCCCGGACGTCGGGCAAAAATATCACCGACACCCCAGAGTTTAGAGGAACAATTCTGTGAGTATGAGATCCACCATTTTCATTATAAAAAAGGGTAGTGAAAACTTTGGATTCTGTTGCTTCAAAAGACTCAAGTCCCAAGTTAGTCTCAAGGACTTATTAGTGGCAAGAACTGAATGGAACAGCTTTGGTGGGAGTGCATAGTACTTTTGGTCTTCTTTATTGCATCACTACTGATATAATTATTCTGGTACAAATCATGTACAATCAAAAGTTATCCTACTGGGATATGGACAAATAATTCCTTCAAAGCATGGTTACACTGCTTCCACATCCATTGCAAAGCAAATAAGTCCTAAAGCTAAAACATTTGAAACACCAGCTACTAAGAATTTAGCTGAGCCTCTATACCTTGATATATCATTTTTTATGTCAGATAATTTGAGACCTTTGAAATTTGTAGCCATCACAGTGGAGGATACTCAACACAGGGATCAAACCTATCATGTTTCACTTGCAAATAATGGCAACATGCTGAGAAATAGGTAATTGCATTTACTGTGTGGTAATCCCTTTAGATGCTCTGTCTAGGATGCTATCCCTTTTAATAAAGTGTGGCAAGGGAAGAAGACTATTCTGTGGATGAGAAGCAACAGGAAGAGGATGAAATCTCACCCTCATGTCCTTATCATGCAGCTCTTGAAGCACTAATCAGACCTGGGGCTGAAGGGATTGTGTTGGGTCAGAGCTCACCTGGGTCCTGCTTCCATCTTTTTAATGTCAACAATAAAACTTCCCTTTGTGCCACTGAGAGCAGATCCAGGCCTAAGTTTACAGAAATTAAGTGAAGAGGTGTTAGACAGCACCAGTCACTGCTCGTGTGTTGGGTTTGGAGCAAGTTTAAAAGCAAACCAGTTGAGGTTCAGACTGAAAAGTTTCACTGAAGCAGCAGGATGGATCTCTCCGTTCTTGCCAGGAGCACCCAGAGACAGAAACACAAAGATGAATGACAGCAGTCATACATAGTACTGTTATTATAGAGTTAGGTTGTATTAATAATTGGGTCATTCCAGCTCTTTCTGCAGCAGATAAAAACAGGAGGAAAGCACCAGCACTGTAGATATTTCAGTTAGCACAAGAGTGTTTGCCATGAAATCACTGGAACTTCAGAGCTGGCTTTGGTAAGTAGTGTAACAAGTGTAACAGAAAGGCAATTGCAGAAAGACTTAATTTAATGTTACAACAGTGTGACACAGCAGCACGTTTGGGAGGGGAGAAATCAAAGGTGTGTGCAGTGAAAATACAGTGAAATGTAGAGTGTTATCATCTACAGAGTGTAGGGATAAGTATTTTGGATTCAAACTAGGGGTTCTTAAGGTAGAAGTGAGGAGGACAGAGTCATCTGGTTTCTTTAATTGACCACAAGTTGACTATGAATTGCTGATATGATGCAGCTATGGAAAGATGTATTGAAATTCATTAATGTTTCCCTGAAAAAGAATTATGAAATTTATTACAAGAGTACTCATGAGACTTTGTGCATGAGAATATCTGTGTGCTGTTCTGGTCGTAGAAAGATGAAAACCAGAAAACATGTTACCAGAGGAATAGAAAGACTGGAAAACAGCTTGATTTACTTTGCTTAGGATTAAATAAGACTCAACAGGGAGTCTAAAATACTACAATTGCCCAAAATCAATAATAGGAAAGGAGAAGGATTATTTAAGTGGAAAAACAATATCAGCCCAGTACAGAGTGATGTAAAATAGGAATTAAAGTAGACTCACAATCAGAAATATTCTGGATCAGCCAACTTCTTGAGACACGAGAAGTGTTTCTGCTTTGAAGGTGGTGAGTTGAGCTTATAGCAGACTGGCCTTAGGCTGACATAACTTTGCTAGTTATATGTTTCCAAAAGGGGTAGATTTAAAGAGATCAGAGTTAATGAGTAATAAAAAACTGCCTGGAAAACAGAATTTTAAGAAAGCTACATGATTGCAGTGAGACAATGCAAAGCACTTGTCCTGGACTTTAGCATGTCTTAATTTTAGAACTTCCTAACCATAAAACTCTGAAGTTTGGTTTCAAAGTTGAGCGTACAGTTGAGTTTGTACAGTTTTGATGAAAGAAAGCAATAAACTAACTAAAATAATATGAAAAACACATGGGTGATGTTTTATCTGATGGAATGAATGCATAAGGTAAATTCAGACAGCGAAACACATTTATACTGGAGTTTAATAGTGTTGTTTTAGAGTAGGACTGAAAATTTGTAGTTTTAGTTTCATAACACTGCCCAGCTGGAATTTCCATTTCCAGTTATTATAATACAGAGCTTTACAGAGGTATTTTAACCGTTCATTTCAGATGGTTTTCACACGGAGAAGTTTACTTGAATACCAGATATACTGTAAACATACTGAACATCTGGTAATTAAGTATAGTGCACAGTAATCTCCATAAAGCCCATATCTGTGGTGAAATCTTTTTAATAAATAGTTGATAATGGAATGAAGCTATTAAAAGAATTACAGCACACATGGTCAAGTACAGACATTATTAATCCCATAGCATGAATAAAAGCTTTTAACTGTCCATTTTACCAAGAATCCTTAAGATGGGCCTGGGCTGGAATGACTGTCAGCATAGAAATATCCCATTTGCAATAGAAAAAAAAAAAAAAAAAGACTCCACCATTCCAGTAAATAATTCTCATAACTATTCAACTAGCCAGTGAGTTTTGTACTCTTCTCAAACTGCTCATACCCCAATTCATGACAGCACAACCTCCACAGTCTTCCCTAAGGCAGCCAGGACAGCAGTGGGAATGGAGGGTCACTTCTGTGTCACCCTCCTTTTGAGAAATACTTCACTTTGCAGCAGTCTGTGTGCACCATTGTGGGTGTCTGCAGAGAAGTTTTCTTGAGCAGGGGGAGAACACATCTGAACTAATGGAAGCAATTACCTCTCCTGGTTTAAGATTTGTTATTAAGATGGCATTGGGTTAATGAGGATTCATTTATTCATTTTGAACAAACTGGAAATTCCAATATTTAAGCTGAATTCACTGACACTTCACAATTTCCAAAAGCAAGTCATGATGCCACCATCCCTTAAGATGCATTACCTGATTGCCACCTACATTTTATTTCAAGAAATACCCATCAGAACAAAACAGCTTTGTTCATCCCCTTCTACCAAAGTCTGCTTAAAATAAAAATCCTGACATCTTTTTAATGGCAGTATTTTTTTCCCCTGCATTTGATCAGCAATTCTTATTCCTAAATTGAGGCTAAATTAAGCATCCACCTTGAGCTACCAAGTTTGAAAGGTGGCATGTCTTCAGATTCATAGAAGCAATATGTTTATATTACTGGGTATTTTCCAACCTCAGCTTTTCCAATGACTATTTAAGGCCTTCTGTTCTTTTCCCAGAAGTACTGGTACATTGTTTAAATCACTGCTATGACTCATTAGCTTATTCTGTATTTTAGCCAGTTAAGTTCCTCTACCTTACACTCCTCTATACCCTTTTTTTTTCCCCAAGAAAACAATGTCAAGACACCTTGTGCAGTTGGTTGATAGTTGTCAAGACAAATGTGAATTCACACTGGCAAATGTCAGTGCCATACACCCCAAAACACCCACATCCCATCACAGGGACTGCTGCTGGGGCACCATCTCCCTGGGTACATCCATATTCCAGATGCAAACCATTCCACTTCCATTTTGTTTCATCTGGCACTGGACAGGAGACTGAATAAAATCAGTGACTGCAATATGCTGTTAATGATGTGTATGGGACACCCCCTCACAGATATTCACCCCTGATATATGTGGGATCAAACAGGTGACTTAATTCCTGCCCCCTCTTTGCAAGGTGTCCATAATCCAGCTTGGCACTGCATTCCATGCTCCACACTTCACATGTGCACAAAAGCAGGAGCACAGCCTGGTTTCCAGGGAGCCTCAGAGCTCCTTTCAGCAGCCTGAGCCTGTTTTTAACGCTGACACCTTCCAGGGAAGGGCAGCAATACAGGCCCAGCTTTTCATAGCAAATACACCATCAACATCAAAGCATAGGCATATTTTTCAAATATACTAAATAATGACAACTTTTGATAAACTCAGCAGGTATTCACCAAATCTGATCAAAACCAATGTGGGAGCCCAGCTTTATATATCTATGTCCACAAGAACTGCTCTTAGTTAACTTTGAACTTCCTTGGTCCTTCCTCCTCCTGTCTTTGACGTGGTGATCTGTCCAGCTGCACAAACACAGCACAAGTTGCCACAAACCTGGAATTGTTTGACAAGCAATTTATACAGGGAGAATGACAGAAAAGGTATTTCATGAAGGCTTCGAACTCCAGTCAGTTCAGTCCATCCTTGCTTCTGCCTGAGCAGACGTGTCTGGCAAACCATCTTGGAAGCTCATGGAAGGTGGAGCAGGTGCTAAGCTCTTAAAATGAACAAGAATTTTAGTAGCTGCATGAGAATAGTGCAGCATAAACTGTTATTTCACCACAAATTCCAGAGCTGTAATGGGCTTTTTGGCACAAAAAATCACAGAGGTTCTGCTCAGAGTGGTTTTTACTATTTGGCATGCTCCTTCTTTAACTTTTAGGGGCTTCTCTCCAACAATAAGGGAAAAAAAAAAAGGACAAAACTTGAAATAAAACCTAAATGCAGTATTATTAGAATATAAATGTATTCAGGGAGAGATCCCAAAATATTATGAACTCTTGGTGCCAACTTCTATCTTTGATTTCTAAAACTCAGTCCTTACTCTTCTAAATAAATGTTCTTTCACTTTTTGTTTTGGAATATTTTGATAAGAAGAGATCTCATAAAAATGCATATACAAAGGATTCAGATTAAGAAGGTTTCTTACTAGAAAAAGTGGATGCTCATTTTCTGAAAATCTGAAAACAAAAATCTAAATCTCTGTGGCCACTAACACCAATTTAAGTTTCAAGCACCATTTGAAAAAAAAAAAAATAGAAAAAACTACCACAAGGCAAACCTGGATTTGGATACTTGTCAGAATCATTGAGTATACCTGAAAATATATATCTGGTTCTGAGTCCATGAAAATCTGAATCATATCCATAAAAAAGCCTTCCTATTCTCTTATGTGGGCTGCACATGCAGGACTAGAAATCCAGGAGGCAGGAAGGGAGAATTTTTACTAAATCTTGGTTTTCTATTAAAACACTTCCCTGTTTTGCTGTTTGGGTCTTTAGTCCACAGTTACATAAATATATTGGATAGTCATACTATGTTTGGAACTATGGGAACAAACATATGGTAGCACAGCACAGCATGAATCCTGATTTGTAAACTTACTAGCTCATACTTTATTGATTGGAAACTTTCCTCCTGGAAGCAGTGGGAAAAAAATTAGAGTGTGATAAGTCTAACATAATAATATTATACAAATTCCCATAGCTTCTGGCCAAATGTTGAGAGTGAATTATTCACTGATCTAGTCAATGAGCATCTTCCCTAGAAAAGCTCAGACAAATCTAGAGAAAAAAAATTTGCATTAAAAATTCCTTGTGAGAAGACCTCCTTTGAAAATTAAAGTCTGTTTTCCACTTCTGTTCTTGCCAAAAGGATCTACCAGAAAAGACAGAATTATGTATTTGTGCACAGTGTGGGATACTTGGATCTCGCTCCCTACTCCAGGATAAAGCTCTGTTGTGAACCACCCAGACTCAGCTCTGGTGGAACTTGTCCTTCCTTAAACAGAAGTAAATGGCTCAAGAACAAGTTACAATTCTGACTTTCTACACAAGGAATCTCTGCTGGTGCCTGAGCACTGGTGACCAGGAGAGGCCTAGTAAAGGAGGATTCACAGGAATTTTCCAGGTGGTAGCTATGGGAGATCAAGGCTCAGTTTACCTATCTACTCACTGCCCCAGGACCAGGACCTGACAATAAAGCAATTCTGGTTTTGGGCTCCTTTTGTCAAACAAAAAGGTGCCACAGCCTACACAACATAATGAATTTTTCTGCTATAAAGGTCTTTGCAGCTCAAATTTGTTCCCAAAATGTTGGCATATCAACTCAGCCTTGGCTGCCAGAGAAGTTACCTGCTCAGAGCACTCCTGCTCTTACACAGGGTCTGGTACCTGCTGTCCTGCAGCCAGCATGGAGCTGCTCAAAAGAAGAGGTGGCACAGCCTCCACATTCTGCTGTCTGCCTAATTCCATAGAAAAGTGATAAAGTGCTCACATCTGAGTCAGATTCACTTTCACTCTGGCCCACTGTCAGGTCAGGCTGATGAACCCAGAGTGACAGGGGATACAGGTGGTTAAGGGACCCTGGCAGTCAGATCACCCCAAACTGCTCATGCCTGGAACTCAGAAACTCTCAGCTGAACCAGAACACACCCAGCAAGGTTATTTATTCCATGAGACTTTGCAGTTTGATGCCATGCTACCAAATGAACTTTTGTGCAAAACAACCAAGACTGCCCTTAGCTTTCCTCACATGCACAGTAAAGTTGCCACCTGACATGTCCAGCGCTGCACTTTGGGGTAATTAAGACAGGGAGGGGAAAAGTATTAAGAAAGTGGTTTGCTTTGATCCATACTAATTAAGTGTGTCTGTGACTGAGGAGTTTAGATGTGCTTGCCATCTAATACTGCTTAGACAGGAAATCCTGTGTAGTTACACTAATGCTAAACCAATCCAACTGCACTTGCTACCCACAGAAATTGAAGAGGTGAGTCTTCCCAGCATTATTCCTTTACTTCAGAAGTAACATCCACGTTCTAGCTGCTGCACTGTTCCTTGAGGTGTGAATAAAGTCTGTACACTGAACTACTAGCCTAGATCTGAAAAAGAAAAAAAACCCACTCATTATTTACAGCATTCTTCTACCATGACACTTCCATTCTGCAAGGATTCTTGAAGGCAACTTATTGCACAATTAAAGTTTGCTGAGAAATGGAGACCTTTGTTTCCTTCTACACTACCAGTTCTGTTTTTACATTGTATTGACCTTCAGGTTGGTCAGAGCCTCACACGTTCTGAAAGAATTTAATTTCTCTGTGGATGATGTCAATAAAAAAAAATCCATCACCACTAAGATATATCTTGAAAGGACCTAAAGGCTGCTGCCTTCCTACCCAAGTTCTGAAAGAATTTAATTTCTCTGAGGATGATGTCAATAAAAAAAATCCACCACCATTAAGATATATCTTGAAAGGACCTAAAGGCTGCTGCCTTCCTACAGCAAGCACATCTCCCTCTGCTTGTTTGACAGCAAACTGAGTGAGCTACAAGCACAGAGAACTCGAGCAGTTGAGTGGGAATCACTTTGCAGGAGGCTTTTCATGTGAAATACACTCTGCTGTAACAAGGTGCTTCACAGCTTCCTCACAAAGACAGCTGTCATACATTACACTCCAGTATGGCACTTTATTCATATATTAAAGTTTCAGCAAAGCTGCAGGATGAATGTGGATACAGGATGGTCAGCAGCTATCTGTGAGCTAAGGGGAACGAGAGAAAAACCAGGCACTAGGTATACAGCCTTAAATGAAAGGCTACTTCAAATAACTCTCCTAAAGAGGAGGGCATGGAGTTTATTATATAAGAAATTCAGTGGCATGGTCTCCAAGCCAATTTTTTTATGAACAGCTCAAGACAGCAAGCCAGATTTCCTTTTACTGTCAACAGTTGCTTGGATGACTTCTAATCACATTTTTAACTAATCCAGGCTCTAATCTGGGAGGGATTTTCCTTTCTAGGAGTGGTGAGACTGCATGGACAAGAACTGCACAGGTAAATGCACTTCCTTACCTAAGCAACACAGTGTAGTAAAATGTTTTATGTTAAAAAAAGTGTGTAAAATATATTTTATGGAGAAATATTTGAACACTACAATAAGCAAGGGAAAAGTAAAATATATGCACCCAGAAATATGACCCCAATAGAAAGGATTTTCCACAGTTTAAATGAAAATGCTGCCTTTTCACATAAAGATCTACAGGCATTTTTCCTGCTGCAATTTAGCCATGCCTCTGCATGGACACCTCTGCTTTTAGACCATGGGATTTGAACTAAACAGGCCACATGTCTCAAAGTACTATAAATACAATTTTCTTCCTTTTACCCCCTTCCCTTTCTGAGGAATCTAGGCATTTATATTGAAATAAAACAGCAACAATATCCTAAATCAGGGCGTTACTCTGTAGCATCTTATGCAAAACCAGAAAAAAAGAACCTCTCTTTTAAAAGGCTTTTTTTAAAGTATGCAATTTAAGAAGATTAGTCCATTGAAACCAAAGCTTCAGATTTATTCAGCCCACAACAAAGAGGAAGACATGAGGGTCAAACATGGAGAGGCTGGAGCTCCATCAGGAAGAGGGAGCTGTGGTTACTGCACAGATCCCACCTCCACCTGTGAAGTGGAAAAGAAGAAAGGAAAAGATTTCCTAGGAGGAAAATCTGTGCAATGTTCCATGCCCCAGGAAGGAGCTCGAGAGGTTGTAACACAGCAATAGGCTATTCCCCTCCTTTGCCAGGGGGGAAGGGACACGTGGCATTGTTTACTTGGTCAGGTAAGTGAGGTCTCAGACATAAATATGCCTCAAGAACTGCTTTGATTAATAAAATTAAAAAAGAGTAGTTGCCTTAGGCAAGTTTGATATCTCAGGGACAGACAAGCCTCAAGGACAGAGCTGTAGGCTACGAGTCTGTCCTTACCATAAATAAAGTATTAATAAGGCCTTCTCTAGGCCAGAGCAACAATCTCTTGTCAATTAAGTATTATGTTTTCAAGATCATAGGGAGTTAAGAAAGCTAGCTGTATTGCACTCTTACCAGATTCCAGGCTGGTTAATTTGTCATGCTCACATTGCTCAAGTTGAGAAGAATGAAAGTCTGAAAGAAGTCTTTTCCCTTCAGGGAACAATGTAAAGAATATATAAAAAAATAATCTATGCTGCTTGTTCCCCTTCCAAATACACCAGCTCACTTTCAAAATGAATGCAAACAAACCATACAAGTGCATGACTTAAAAGTATCTTAAAAACACTGTCACATCATTTATGTTAAGTCTTTAGGGCTTTTGAACACATGTTTCTTAAAACTGGTGCACAATCTTTCCTATGTCTTGCAATTCAAAACATCCAAAACATCAAAAGAAGTCATTCCATACTGGCTTTTTAGTGGTCTGTGTATGTCAAACCCAACACTTCTCCCATCCCCCAGTGCTACAATACTTTAACTCCTCAATAAGAATTACTTAAATACCAGCACAATGACACTAACAGAAACCCTTTGTACCTGGGTATTAAGAACCCACTTTTTCAAAGCATTGAATATGTGACTCTGCCCACCTCAGCCCCAAATCACAATATGCAGGTTTGGTAAAGTCCATCAGAAACACGGGTTAAAAAAGGTCTGCAATCACCACAATGAAAAACAGCAAAACATATCTGCTAATTTTTCTCTTCACCACTAGTAACAGAGTAATAACAAAGTAAAAAGAAACTGTTCTCTTGCAGTGAAACCCCTGGTAGTAGCCAAAGTAGCATTTCACAACTGATTTTATCTTGCTCCTCTGGCACCAAATTCATGAGCTCAGTGAAATGGAGATATCACTGTCTTTAACCTGCCAGCAGAGGCACAGAAAACTCCAGCTGCAATAACTCCAGAGGCTCACCAAAATCACTGTCCATTTCTAAGGATTAATTACAATGCCCTGGCAGCCTCCCTGGCCCAATTCATTATAGAACTTGTCACTTGCACTTCCCTTTGTGTCAAAAGCTTCAGGGCACTGCAATAATAGCCAAGCTTTTTTTTCTAAAAGTCAAGTTGGCTTTTTGGTACTTTTCATATCTGGCTTCAGAATTCTATTAGATTGTTTCACTTGTGAAACAGCCTCTCCATCACATCCCCTGGCACCCCCTGAGCTGCTGCTGTTCAGACTTAATCACATCAACAGAGGCAACCTACATGGACATGTCACCAAAATATGTGTCTCTGATCCTTTATAGGTGCCTTCACACAGCCACAACCATCTTCCTGCAGCTCATCTTTGAGACAGGGACAGTCCTGATGGGGCAAGACACGGCACAGGGCACTTCTGACAAGAAGGCATAAGTTACACCTGGGTTGAACTGATCTGACGGGGCAAGAGGCCATAGCCTCAAGCTGTGCTAGGGGAGGTTCAGTTGGACAGCAGGAAGAATTTCTTCACTGAAAGGGTGGTCAGGCTTTAGAAGGGGCTGTCCAGGGAGGTGGTGAAGTCCCCATTCCTGGAGGTGTCCAAGCACTCAGTGCTCTGGTCTGGTTGACAAGGTGGGAATCACTCTCAGGGTAGACTCGATGATCTTGGAGGTCTTTACTAACCTAAATGATTCTGTGATTCCATATCTGGTCATTCTCTCTTCACCCATTGAGGAGATCAAGGGAGTAATTGCTGGTGGCCCTCTCACCTAATTGTAATTAGGAAATCAGTTGATGATAATTAAACCCAGTCATTTTCCCCCTTTTCTCAAACATCTGTGACAGCAAGTAATTGACTGAGGGCTCTACAGCTACAGTTTCACTGGGTTTGTGCAGGGAAAGGCAAAAGAAACCAACCCTGGCTTGGCTGGAGCTGATGCTGTGCACAGTCCTTACAGGCTTTGGGCTGCCCCTTGTCACCGACGGGACATGAGCTGCTCAGCACACCCAGAGCACTGCTGGGCCCTCCAAAGCCATGCCTGAACTCGGGCTGGGCTCCCCCTGTCCTGGTCACCTTCCTGCTAACAATTCAAAGTGACTTGTGACAGGGCTGTGTTGAAGCAGGACATGCAGCCCAGCACTACGAGCTCACAGGTGGTTTAAGGCGGGCTTTGGCCGGGTTTTGGGGTGTTCCAGCTGGCAACCTTAGCAAGCTCAGCTCTGAAGGGATTAGCTCTTTTAGTGATTATCAGCTCATTGAGAGATTTCAGCTCTTTAGCTCGCTAGGTGCCCTCAGCAGACACAGGGAGGGAGAGGAGAAGAGCTGTGTGAGGTTCCACAGAGGTGTGTGATCCTTTATTGATCCTCTGCTAAGGTCTCAGGGACAGCATCTTCTGTGAAGGTTCTCAGGGACAGCTCCTCCGACAAACTGGGCAAAAGTAGCTCTTTATGTAGGGTACAGGGGTTTTAGAAATTGTCCAGTAGTAAGGGTCAAAGGGAAGGTGACCTATAGTCTTACAGAGAGATAAACAAGGGTCCGAAAGGCAGGAAAGGGGCTTCTGAGGCCCAGTCACCATGACCAGGCATTTCCAGGCTGCTGACTGCCAGGGAGGCCTTGCAGGCCCTGTGCCTGCTACAGTGGTTCCATGGCTGCCACGTGCCTCAGGTGGCAGAAAGAGGCCAAAGCACTGGCAACTTCAGCCAGCCAGCAGGAACCATGATCCCCCTGCCACGCACGGCTCGGGTCTGCATCCTGATGGGAACATCAAGGAAGTAAATCAGCCATCTGTACTTAAAGGGTTTTATAGGAACAAATGCTATTGTTAAATAGTTCATTCAGAAACAGTCCATAAATCATAGAAGGTGCTGAATGATGTCCTTTTCTTCTGTTGTGCCTCTCTACAAACTGTGATTGTCTATTGACACGATTAACAAGAAACACTCTTCTCCCTTCCCTGCAAGAAACAAAAGGGTGTCACGTGTCTCATTCCACCCCAAAAAATCCCAAACACAGAACACCTCCACACTGTCCTGCTGTCCTTAGAAACATGAGTCACAGAAGCCCGTGTTCTGGTCACAGCAGGACTCCTGGGGGAGCAAGTCACCTGCTGAGGGTGACCCCAGCACTGCCATCCTTGGGCAGGGAGCAGCGTTGGGCACTGCCCATTGCCACCCAGAATCCCAGGCCAGGAGAGATGATGAGCTGGCCAGGGCTCCAGAGAGCACCATCAGCAACTGCAGGAAACAAAGCTACCTATAACAACTTCTCCAGGCAGGAAAAATGATCAGAGACAGGCCTGGGCACAGAGGTACCTGAAGCACAGCTTTAGGGTCCACACAGGAAAGTCACTCAGGAAACTGGGGCAGCAGGAGCCAGAGCAGAAAAAAGCCAGCACAGTGGGTTTGAGAGCAATATTATGAGAGAAATAAAGGCCTCAAGCTGAGCCTAAACAGAGCTCCTGGAGCAGAGGGTGGGGTTTGCACAGCTGGAGGCCCCAGTGTGCCTGTTCAGGGCACCCAGGGCCCTTGGCTCCCGGCATGGCTGAGGCAGCTGCTCTGATGTGGCAGGACGAGTGGAGGTGGAGGCAAAAACCTCGTGTGCCTCATGGGTATTCAGCTGTGAAGAAGAGCCAAGTCCCAGCCCTCTGCTCGAGCCTCTTAGAGGTGGAAGTAACTATAGAAACAGTCCCAAAAGGGCTTCTAAATAAGCTGGAGTAACAAAGTTGGGTTTGCGTCAAAAAAGATACACGTAATAGGTGCCTCAGAGCAGTGTTAAAGGCAGCTTCACGCCCATCCAAAGACAGCTATCCCTCTTCTGTGCTTCAGAGAGCACTCCAGGATCTGGGCTTGGGGTTCTTTCCGTGGTGTGATTAGAAAATGTCTGTGAGGTGCTGTAAGTGCTGAGGAAGCTACTGAAGTATTTAAATAAACAGTAAAAATAGCATGCACTCTGAGGAGTTGTTATTAAAAGCGTTGATGCCTCATTTCTAGATGTAGTAGATTGTGTGTGAGAGTTACCAAATTACTCATAGAAGTATGTGAAGCCATGGTTAGCAGAGGAGGGTTAGGAGACCCCTCCTAAAAGAATTCCTTTGGAACAGGGTGAAATGGGACAACCCACTAGAACAGCCCCCTACACACTGCCACAGTCCCTCAAAAGATTCCCCTGCTGCATGCACTTTTGGAAACAGCTGCAACAATTTCCTTACTGGAAATGAATTTAGATCTTTAAACCTTTTAGATTCTGTTCTGTGCTAAGATTTCTTCAATTCCAAGTTGAGCTAGGCTGGATGTCCTGTGTCTGTAAAAGCCAGCTCAAAGCTGCTGCCCCTTATTATCTGCCTCACATGTAGGTATGGGAACTGAGCACTCAAAAGCCTTGTTCCTACATAACCATCTTGTATACAGCCAAATCCCCACCCTGACACCCCGGAGGAAACAAGAGCAGTGTCATCGCTGCTGCTTAGTCAGGCAAAGCAGCGTGTTGCAAACAGCTGACAGATGCTGCAAGAAACTCAATTAATTACCCACCAGGAAGGTTGTCCTGCTGAAGAGATGGTGTTAACAGTGTTCAAAGTGTGGCCTCAGTGACCCCCCTGCTGCAGAATACCTGTGTCCTGGGAGCAGAGTCCAGGCAGTATCTGCGTGGGCACCCTGCCATCGCAGCAGATGGGGACGGATGGACGTGGGCAGCCAGGAGCCCTCCATATTTGTGTTCAGTGCAGAACTTGGAGCAACATCAATAATGGGAATTGTCCAAATGTCCCTTCACTCCAAGTGCCTAAATCAAGCTTTGTGTGGGAGTGCATTTAGGGATAATCACAGATATAAAACCTGATTTCTCTGTCTCTTTCATACCTACCAATACACCTTTGGCAATGAGAAATACTAAAAAAAAAAAATAAAAATAAAAACAACTCCTTCAGGAAGTAGGATTGGTTTATTTTCAATTTCTAATCTTGGCTTTATTTGTAATGAGGCAGGTGCTGGTCAATGCCCATGAAATCCAGAGTTCAGGAAAGAGTGAAGAGTTTGCCCTTCCCATATAATCCAGGAAAACAGGAGTTTTGGGGAATGCCAAGGGTGCTCTTGGTGTCCTGAGCCGTCCAAGGGCACTGTGCTAAACTCTGAAAAGCATTTTTCTATTCCAGGAAGAAATGGAAAATCGCTCATTACTGTGAGAAGAACAGGGCTTTCTCTTCAAGGGAGTCACTGAAGTCCTCCAGGACTTTCCCCTGCAGCCCTGCTAATTGTCTCAATTAGATTTCTGATCATTCAAGCCATGTTTTAAGTTCATCTCCCAACAGGGACGTTAAAGGAATAGCTTTGATACCACAGATGGGTGCCCAGGGAGGTGTGGAGAAGGCAGCAAGGCCTGTTAGCAGATAGGGGCTGCAGGGGGCTATGCTGCTGTTCTCCACCATGAGATTTCTTGGTAGGATCATGCAGTGGCTGGGCCTCCATGAAGCACAAGGCTGTTCCTCCTTTGCTCCTGCAAACATATTCCTAGAGGTTCTTCCTCCCCCATATTCATGACCACGTGAACCCTGGATCTACACTTTGGCTAAGCAAACACATACACATTCAGAAAATTAGCTTCTACCTGCATTGGGCCCCGTGGAATTTTCCAGGAAACCTGGCCAGAGTTTTGTGTTTCTAATAAAACCAAAACGGCTTTTAAATCCAGCTTCAAGCTTCATGGCAAATATTTCTGCCAGCCCTCTGTAGCAGGAATAATTACTGTCCTTATTTATCGGGTAGATTATACAAATCCCCTAGTAAGTAAATTGTAGGATTAAGGTTAATGTGCTAGATTAAGCTGACAGATTTATTTACTTCCTCCGAGAAGGAAAGACGAAAGGATGATGACCTATCATGTATATTAATTCAGCATTTAACCCTGCCACAGCTCCAGTGATTATCTCTGCAAGTGCCAAGTCTCACTTTAGCAGATTAGAGTTGCCATACTGCACACCCAGGGTTCTGTTGTCTCCAGGATTTTATCTGTTCAGCTCCTGGTTTTTCACATGGTAATGTGCTGTACTTTTGCCGTGCCTTCCCTCTGGAGTTTCAGAGGGCTCACAAGGAACTACACATGCACTCACCCTGCAGAAAGCATTACTTATCCTCATGTTACAAGTATTCGTGCTGATGCAGATTTTTTTTTTCTATCACTTGTCTGGATGAAGTAGACAATTCATGCATGATGCAGAGTCACTGGGAGTTTTGGGAGTCCCTTGGAGTGATTTTTCCTGTTGTAACAACTACATTCCAGATTATAGAAATGTTCATACTTCAGAGCAGGGTGGCCAGCTGGGTTTTGTACTACTTTCTGATACTGACACTGGTATTGTGCTCGAGTTATCTGAGGACTGATGCTGCAGTTGAGGACAAGAATGAAAAGACAAACATGGATCTTTCCTTCTGTTAGGTCTGTTCCATCAGTGCATGTAGCCTGAGTAGGGGCCAGGCTGCTTTGCTGTTCAAGTGAATGTGTTTCTCATCTGCTCTCTCCATAAATAAAGCTGGTTGCATCCAACAGCACTGCCTGAGCATGTGATCCATCCTGAGTAGCACATGCTGCCCAGAGCTGCCCCAGCAGATAATTTCCTGCAAATTAGTGTAGGATATTTTATGGGATTACAGAGGTGGAGACTTGCTGCAGCATTTTGTGTGTCCCCCCCTGCTCCACCTAACTGGGCAGTGAACAGAGGAGAGGGAGATACCAGAGGGAGAAGCAACTTTCCTACTACCACAAACAAGGCATGTGGCAGCAGCAGGACTCTGGTCTTCAGAAAACAAACTCCCAGTGCCTAGATTCCCTCTTAGTGTTGTGAGCTCCTCAACAGTGAGGAGTGGTAATGAACCAAAATAGACAACACTGACACAGACATATCTTCCCTAAGTGCCACACTGGTGTCATACGCTCCCCACTATGGTAACCCTCCCAGAGGAACTGGGAGAAGCTATCAAGGTGCAAATGCCACCTATGCTTGCACAGCAGACTGGCAGCAGGGCTGGGATTTACCCCAGACCCAGAACATTGCCATCTGTGTGTTCTTCCCCCTTCAAATAAAAGTTTTTTTCCCCCATGTGCTGGCCCCAGCAGGTTTCTATATTTATCTGTCCTTATTTTAGGAGGTCTGCAGAATAAAGGTATAGGTTACAGATGTGGTGCTTCTCTATTAGCTGAGGTTTTCAGTAGGGATAGTTGTTCTGGGACAGAATCCCAGCCGAGAGTCATTTGCTGCCTGCCTGCCAAGTGGACTACGAGCATTGCCAATGCTCTGCTTGACTTAGCTTGAACAGTTCACAGCCTCTGAGGAAGGGGAGGAAAATTCCATCATGAAATAGCTGATTTAAAGTGCTGTGTCCCACAGTGACAGGAGAGTGCTCACTAATGCTAACGCACTTTTCAGAGAGAGACTCTCAGTTCGACTTTCAGAATGTGTTCCTGCTTGGGAGAGGGCCAGGATTAAACCCCTCCCTCTGTCCAAAACTTCAGTGAATCTTTGAAAGAAAACCTATTCTGCTTTCACAGCTGACACCAGTTCTGAAAAATGTGTCTCGTTATGAGGAGGAAGAGGAGGAGGGGGAGGAAGAGATTCTAGTGACATATCCACCTCCTCTTCCCTATATCCTGTCTCTCAGTCAGCAGTAGGATTTTGCTTGTGTCATAAACACATAGATAAAAGGAATGTAGGAAGTGACCCTGCAAAACGTAAAACTTACTCAGAAATTTACTTCTAAAGAAAATTTGCATTGTAAAATATGTAGTACATGTTCAAAACTCCCATTTACATGTGATTTTGGCATATAATATCATATTTAGAAGTGCTCCAGGAAAAAAAAAAAAAAGAAAAAGAAAAAAAGCAAAAGCAGACAGCTGGACTGATGGTGTCTCTTAGAGAACCTGATAAAGACTATTTTCAAAGGCCAGTATAGACTTCTTTCCACCAAAAGATGCTAAAGGGGAAATAATTCTATCCAGAGAGTTGAATTCTACAGAATTGTCTTAGTTTGCAAGGGTTAAATAGTCAAAGCATTTTCATATGTTTACATCTGATAGCTCCCAATAGAGATAAACATATTTAGTGCTTGAAATGTAAGTTAACACTGGACATACTAAACATATGACAGGAGATTTATTAGAAAGAACATTAAAGATTATTAGCCCCAGCTGCAAATATCTATCAGGAAGGAATGGCTCTGTGAGTCAGTTGTCTTCAGAATGGTGGATCTCACTAGAAACCCTTCTCAGTGGCTGCCTTTCCACCTATTTCAGCAGCATTTGGGTCAAGCCTTCTTTTACTAGAAAGATATTTAATTTAATACTGAGAGGAAGGACTGAAAACCAGACACCCACATTTCCTTTGCCTCTTCATCTGGCAAGGCTACTCTGTGTAATCAGCAATAAAGATTTAGAACATCACAACCAGTTTAAACTGAATATCAGCTGCAGGGAAATGTCTGTGGTGAAAGCTCAAACTGAGTGTGTCAGGGGGAGAATAGGGGCTTATTCCAGCATTTTCTAAAACCAGATGAAAAAATTCTATGTACTTTTAAGTAGCACTGGGTCCTTCTCTATTACAGACAGCAGAGATTTTGCTCCTGACTTCAGTGAGGGAAGAAGTAAATCTGTGTGCCTTGGTGTAATTATACAGGAGGTGTTCTAAAAGGACACAAGGATCACGTGCTTACATGAGTTGTACCTGTGTGCAACCCTGTGTGGAAAAGGATTTATTATTACAGGGGTTTTGATACAGAAATCCCAAGTGTATGCCTAATTTAGCACTCTAGTTTTCCCATGATTAAATTAGATTAATGTCAATGAAGACAAATCTCCTTTTTCCTACTGAAAAGCTAGTAGATACAAGAAATATGATGTATGATGGAAACAATGTAGAAGAGAAACAAAAGATATACTGAATTATGATACTTCTTTTTTCCTCTTTTCTAATAAATAGATGGGGCCAGTCAGCTTTCATTGTCAGCTTACCTCTATTTGCATCCTTCCATACTGTGATTTAAGTAAGTAGATTTAAATTTCCTAATACAGGAAAAGGGGAAAAGTAGGAAAATCAGGTCCAGGTAGCCTATCAATTTGTACTCAAGCACATGGCTGCACCAAAACCAGAGAATCACAATAGCAAGAGTCATGTGCAACCTGTCACAGATGAATTTTGCACGAGAGCAAATCCGTGATAAAAGTCTGCAGAATTCATCCCACTCAACCCTGACACCTCCAGGGCCCTGGCACAGCTGGGTCACACCACATCTCTTCAGGAAACTGTGGGGACAGAAGCTGGGAAAAGGAGGCAAACTGTCCATATTGAATGGACCCCCCCCCCTCCCCCCCCAAAAATGGCCTGTCCAAAACAGTGTTTAAATAGGTAGGAAAGGAAAGACAGACAGATGGTCTGTGAAATGGAAGGTATTTTAACTTTCGGCTCATCTTTCATATTTAGCCCAGGCTGCTGGTGATTAAAACTTGTTGCCAGGGTTTATCTTTTACATTTAGGCTACTTCTTAATAACTACATAGCCTCTCCAGAGGAGCATTGCTGCCTTTCATCAGTACTACAGTCTCAAAATATGGGAATAGTGGCAACCATTTTCAGAAGACACCAGGCTAATTAGAATAGAGTAGTAGTCCAGAAGCTCCTACTAAATCCATAAATAATGACTCGTGCTGGGTAAGGGACAGAATTTGGCCCTTGCTGCTGTTGATAAACAGTCTGGGTAACTCACAGTTTTGGTCTCTTATTCACAACAGGTTCAGATGGTGAATGTTGGAGGGGAGGATGAAGAGGCTGCCTTTCATTGCCTGCCAATGGACAATGAAATGGACACATCTAAATTGGCCTGTTATCACTCCACAGTGCTTTCTAGATCTGGTGTCACATCTCATGACAGTTTTTGGCTGATGCTTCATGTTCTTGTAAAATGTCAAGCTACATTAGATCATTAATCCTGTGTAATATAGTATCAGACAATGCCACTGAATGAATAGAGAGTAGAAGTATTTTCAGTTGTTATTTTTGCCAGGGAACTCCACCTGGCTCTTGGCTTTCTAAGAAATACACTATGTTGAGACATTGTAAGGTAAAAAGGAGAGTAAGAACTACAGTTATGTAAAAAGATTCAGAAACATCAATGACTTGCAAAAATATGTACTTAAGGATTTGCAGCCTACCCAGGAAATTCGGCATGTTGAAACACCACACTACTCAGGACATCTACTTTAATTGCTGGGTGAAGGTCATTGGTACAAGCCAAACTGCTGAAAGAGCAGCTGCAATAGTGTTACCACAGTGATATGCAAGCCACAAATCTTGTTGTTGAAAAAGGTTATTCGTAAACTGCTTCTATGATAATCTCTGTCTATGAAGTTAACTTGGCTTTGGGGAAAAAAAAAAAGAACATCTGATATTCATTTTTACCTTCTCAGCATTAACTCACTGACATAAAATGAGATATTTATTATACTTTTTCAATTTAAAATCTGTTTTTTATGTGTGTGGGTTTTTTTCCCCATTTAAAATCTGCCCATATTTCCTATCAATTCATAGCCATTCTTTATGGATGGTGCTGTAAAACAGCCATCACCTCACTGACACTGCCTCGGCCTGAGCATGCATTTGTCTTTTGGTGGGGGTAGCTCAGTGAATCACAGAGGATCAACCCTGTTCCAGAGAATAATTCAGGTTGGAAGGAGCCCAAGTCCAGCCTCCTGCTCCATGTGGGGACAGCTGTGTGGTCAGACCAGCTCGCTCAGGACTTCACCCAGCTGGGTCTTGATGGAGGCTGCACAGCCTCTCGGTCCAGCCCCATCCATGCTCTTCTGGTAAAGAAGGGGGGGTTTATCTCTCCAGAGAGGCCACCAGCTGTGCAGCAGTGGCTGAGGGCCATAAGACCATGGCTTTGGCATGTTTAAGAACCAAGGGGCCATGGAAATTTGTACCTTCACACAGGTGAATAAATTCAGTGCCTGAACTGCTTGCGTGCCCTGGGACAGGACTGAATGTGCCATGACCATGTTCACTGGCTCTGCTTAGCCTGGGCCAACTAAAACTCTTCCAGATATATCCTGAACACAGTCTGGCAGCTCAAACACCTGACAATTTTCATGCAAACACCCTGGTTTACAGAGCTGGAATTTACTAATGTAGATGTTGGCTGGTCCCAGGGTCTTGAGCCCAGGAGGCTCCCAAGCACCTTTGATCAGCTGATTTTTTTTTTTTTTTTTAATCCCGCAATTCAGCTGGTTCACATGTGACTTTGTCCTGATCAATTTGTGCCTTCTCCACCTATGAAGATTTAAAAACTAGTAATTAGTTGCATGACACAGCACTTTTTTTTTTTTTGAGGGCTTGCACTAATCTAACCAATCTCCTGTGTGCATTTATGAAGATGAAAGCTACTCTGTAGATCATTTTCCAGGGAAGCTTGTACAACAGCTGGTATGATACAGTTTTGTCACAAGCACAACCATATAGCATTTCTTTCCTTATCTGAATAGTATCATTAAACTGATGACATCCAGGGCCATTCAGAGTTAGATTCCTCCCTCATGTATGAACATGATGTACTCACAGAGCTAGAAAGTGTGAAAAAATGTGATGAAAGAACTGGCCTCTAAGATAGAGAAAAGTTTCTCCAGTCAGACTTTTCAGAGGTAAAGGAGACACCCACCTCCCATTAAGGATCAATGCCAATCAGCCAGCCATCCTCATACTGTGCCCTGCAAGCTCTGCAAAGGGGATTCTACATTCCTGTGAAGATAAAGCTCCATGAGGATGTGTCAATTGCAAGGCTCAACAGGTTTCCCACCTCGTGTTTGCAGACTTGCTGGTTTCTGGAGCTGACCAGGACACAGCCAGGCACCTAAATGTCATTGTCACAATGAAGACATCCCAAATGTCTTCATCAGGTTAGTCCTCCCTCCATGAGGTAGCAGAGCAAGGAACAGCCTGGAGCTGAAACCTACCTTTAGGAATACTGAAGCATAATATCCAGAGATATTATGAGAGAAAGCCACAGTGAGATCAGAGCTTTGTATTGCATTAGTTTTGTTGATACCTAAACAATTCCACAGATGTGCTCAACCATGAAACACATAAGTATGGAAATACTTTGTCAGTAAATTTTATGTAAATGTAGCACAGATATGAGCACATCAGTAATGGGATAAAGGTTTTTTGTGGATAAAACAGCCAGTTTACTGTAATGCAAGACTTGTATTAAATTAGTAGTTTTTAATTATGCCAATGGATTTTCTTTCTTCGAGAGGACTGGTGAAATCTTTTTCAGGAAGATTTCATGAGGAAGAGGAGAGAATTCCTAGCTTTCAGCCAGAACTGGTGTGCCACCAGGAGATGTGCAGTGAAATTGTGGGATGCAGAGGTCCTCCCATCACCCTTGCCCAGGGGAGGAGCACCATGGGCAGCAGCAGAACCCAGCTGCACCCACAGAGACGCAGCATCCTGCAGGAACAGGCAGGTTGGTTCTGCTTGTTCTGGCCCAGCTGGGCCCTGAGCCCAGGAGGCTCCTAAGCTATTCCCCTTCTCTGTGAGCTCACTCTACCAAAGCAATCAAGGTCACAATAAGAAAAGCCTTCATGGCACTTCAGTGCTGGGTAGATATGCCACAGGCCTACAAATTGGCCTAGGCTGTTATCAGACAAACACAGATCTCCTAAGTACATAACACTTCCTTCTGTCTGCCTTCAAGGGCTCTCCCAAATCTCTGCTTGCCTTGCCAGCTTACAGTGGCAACTGACTGATTGCATTAATGAAACGTGAGAGGGCTCCAAGGGCTTAGGAACAACTAGGGAACAGCAACTGTCTATAAAGACATTTTCTGGTTTTTGGTTTTGTTTTTTTTTTTTTTTTTTTGATTTCCCTGCAACAGATCAGTCAGGAATGCATTATAGTGCCTGTTTCCATGGCAGAAAGCTCAGACTGGGAAATGTCTGTCTTCCAGGTTTTTAATCATTCTCCTTGTGATCCCAGACAGGGATCCCTGTGTGCCAGGACAGATGTTTTTGCAACCTTCACGATGGACAAAATCACATGTGTTGAAGGAGGGCTGAGACTTCAGTTAAGCCTTGTCAGAGAAGTTTCTAGGGCTGAACGAGATACTGATTTTATATTGAGATAAATGTTTTGTACAAACACAGCAGCAGTTTCATCTCTTCTCAGTAAACCAAGCAGTCCTTGGGGTCTGTGACTCTCAAGCTGCAGCTCTCCCTCAGAGGGAGACTGCAGGATGAGGCACAGGGGGAAAGTCGATCAACTGGACACAGGACAAAAAAGACAGCCTTGCTGCATTAACAACAGTGCAGCTTTTGAGTCAGTGATGCAAAAGACCAGAAGAGAAGCAGAACACCGAACAATGCATTAATGTGGCCAAAACAAAGTTTCAGCTATATTAACTGTAGATATTCCTACATCCTTAATATAACAGCTGGTTGTAAACAGAATATCCACTCACACAAAGCCCAGAGAGGTGCCACCTACCCTGAATTTTATTTGTATCTGCTGTACATATTTTTTGCTGGAGTTTCAAAAGATTTATTCTTCTGGCTGCACAAAACCCACTGACTTCACTTTGCGCTGGCAAAACAAAAGAGAAGAAAAACAAGGCCAGGAAAGAGCACCTAATTCTATTCTTCAAGATTTGTCATGACACCATTTAAAATAACCTTTACATTTGTATATATGCATACCCATTTGTTTACTTGCAAATGCATACAGAAAAAACATGAGACAGAAGTGTCTTTGTCCTTCCATCAACTACAAAGGGAGTTTAGATGGTGAGATCATCTGTCAACATCTCTCCCATAAATGTTTAAATATGGACAGACGAGAGTGTCATTGATTATCTGGTTCCTTTATTCTGTAGATTGGGGAGTAGATGAATAGTGGTTTACCAGGAGCAGCAGGAGCCAGGCAGGGAGCTCTCAGTCGCACCCAGGCAGTGCAGGGCTCCAAAACTGTCCTCAAGCTTACTCAGCAAGTAGCAGGGAAGACAGAAGTTGGTTTTGCTGGACACAGTATCCTTCCTTTTCCATCCTGAACTGCAGGATTTGTGTCTGTTGAGTCCCCTGAATTTTTGACTCTTGTTATATAAGTGGCAATTAATTAAAACAAAAGGAGCATAAAAGAAGAACGTGCTCTAAAACTCGTAGAGGTCAGTGTGCAGATCTCAGTATCTTCAGAGAGCTCTGGAGCACGGTCCTATGCCTTCAATGCTGTTTGAAGTGAGAACATAAATGTGAAGTGTTAAAACAAAAAAAAAAAAAAAAAAAAAAAAAAAAAAAAAAAAAAAAAAAAAACAGAGAAAAAAGCTTCCTGTGCCAGTGAAAAAATACTTCCAACATGTGCCAGCTCAGGAAGTTCAGCTCTTTAGAGAGGGAAAGAGCAACTTCTGTCCCTGAGATAAAACTGAACAGAAACTTCTCATGGAAGACTTTCCAACTATTTATTAAAAGCATACAGAACTGATATAATATTATTCAGCTCCAAATCATTGTTTCACCAGACTTCCACACTTTTTGGTTCTGTTTTGTTTCCAGGACTGGGCTTTTCCTTGCTTTTTTTCTTACAGTGGTATCTTTTGGAGGCCGGTTTCCTTCTTGCTGTAGCACTACACAGCTGCCCTCTGGAACATCAGATCTCACAAATGCCATTTTAATCTCCACTGGAGAATGACACCAGTCTTCATGGAGTTGACATTCTTTGGAAACATCCAGAGTGATGCTGAACAAGTCTACTATGGAAACTGAGACTAGGGATGAGGTTCATATCTTCCTCGTATGAGATCAGTATTCACAGTTTTCAGAGGATTTCTCTGGATCAGGACTACAAATAGGTTGGCAGAAAATCTGGGCTGTCTTGGACTTTTATAGCAGCATTATCCCCCTATAAACCCACAGACCAGAATGTGCAAGTTAGAGTATTCAGGCTGCTTCTATAAAGGCTTCAACTTAAACCTTGTTCATTCTCAGTTTGCCCATCTGGAACAAAATGTCTGAGAACAAAGAAATTGGAAATTTAATCTGTAGGGATATTTAGGTACAGAACCCCTAACTATGAAACAATCCAGTTTTTCTTTTACAATATGTGCTTTCACATACCCTCCACCTTCTTGAACTCCATCTATATAACAGATTTTACCACATCAGAAAATACTTTTTAAATGCTGATTAAAAAAAAAAAAAAAAAAAAAAAAAAAAAAAAAAAAAAAAAAGCAGTTTTGTCTAATACAGTTGTTCTAGCCACCACAGAAAGAGCAATTTTTCTGTTAGTACTTCCACTGCATTCCCCCCTCCGCCCCCAAAACCCACAGTGGGATCAATGCATTCTTAAATATGGTGTAGCTTATAAAGCAGAGACACAGAACAAGCAACAGCAAAGAAAAAAGGGAGTGAGGATCTGTTTGAGGAGAGGGAAATCATAAAATCACTGGCTCTGCAGCTCAGAGACACAGCAACAGGTTTTGCTGCAGCAACCCAAAGCTCCCAGCAGACCTGGAGTACCTGAAGGTCTGTGTGGAAGGATGCTGATTACTGCTAATTTTTGTGTCCCTGAAAAGGATACAGCACAGAACTATGCGTTGCTGCTGAGCTGATTGAGGTATTGTTACTTCATATAAATATGCTATATAAGAATTTATTAAATAAGTAGTTAATATTATTAAAAATAAGTATTTCATTATTCTAATCCTAAGAATTTACAAAAATCACAGGATTTTCTGGAAGGAAAAATAATATTTGAAACTTTGAGGGTTTTTTTTTTTGTTTAAGTGTTGGGATCTTTTTATGCTGTCTTTTTTCAGATGTTAGACTTCATATTTCCAGCTTCTCTCTATTATCAGGAATGGTTAAGTGATAAAAGCTGCAATTCTGCTTTCAGAACAAGGTTTCTTTCACAGGCCCCAACTTTAAGTGTTGGGATCTTTTTATGCTGTCTTTTTTCAGATGTTAGACTTCATATTTCCAGCTTCTCTCTATTATCAGGAATGGTTAAGTGATAAAAGCTGCAATTCTGCTTTCAGAACAAGGTTTCTTTCACAGGATATGCAGAAGACCATCACATGTAAGAACATAAGGACCAAAAACACTGAATATTTTTGGCTGCTTTTTTCAAGTGTTCACTGTAGGGTTTTCAATTTTTATTGTATTTTCTTTTAGCCAACCTCTAAAATGTTCCTGAATTGCATGCCATTGTTTCCTCCTGTCTGTATTTTTAACCAGAAAGCTGATTTCTCTTTGGGTTTTACTGAGGAAGGGCAGGTGCCTCTAGGAAACAGTTGACTTGTGGACAGTTGCATGGGAATTGTATAATTATGTACAAGTGATGGGAAGAAAGCGCACAAATCTGCTTCTCTGCAGTCACAGTTTTGTCAAAAGTCAACCAAGGGAACAATTTCAAATTGCCATCTGTCTTTGTCACTACCTCTGCCTCAGAAGCAGATCAAAGACTGCCTGCTGGGGAGAATATACAGCAAAAGGGTTAACCCTACTAATATGATTACTAATAATAAATAATTCATTGCTACTGTAATGCAAAGTGAAAGAGGCTAAAACCAGAGCAGCACATGGCAATCCCACTGCTTGAAATTTGGCTTGCCCAGGAAGTCACGAGGGCTAAAACCCAGAGCAGAAGGCTGAGCTATCACGTGCCAATGGACCCCAGCCACCAAAGCTACTGCTGAGCATCTTCTTCATTAGCACATTCCCAAAAGGTGAGATAATTCTACCTGCTCAGAATTAACAATCTTTTGCTGTGCATGAGGTCACACACCCATTGGCAGAAGCTTGCAATAAATCTTAGGTAGTTAACTAAATGACAATTGCTATGTATAAAGGATTTTTAAAAATAAAATCCACATTTAGAAAAGTAAATATAATAGGAGATGCTTAAAGTCAAGCACCCTTTAAGAAGGAAATAATCATGGCTCCAGTCTTCCTGCCCATAGAATGGGGGTAACATTACATAGCCATTTTCTAAATTACTACAGGATGTTAAGATGGGAGTTTCTACATTAGGGCATGATAGTGTTATTTTCAATCTCTTTCCACACAATATTAAGTGCAATACTTCTAAAAACCTGCCCCATCTATACTGCTGCAGAGTCAGGTCTGTTTAAAAAAAAAATAGAGAGTGAACGATCAAGCACATATTACAGCTGCACCACTGGGTCAGTAAGTGAGAAGTTAAAATAAGAAGTTCATTCAATAAAATATTGATTCTGGAAACAGATTACAGGAAATCATACCATACCACTAACTTAATTTATGAGTATTTATATTGCAGGAATTATACCAATATATCAAACACAATGCCTTCAACCTTAGTTCAAAAGAGAATTTTATCTCTAAGCTTTAACAACAGGGCTGAAAATAATTCAGATTATATGGGCAGCATTTTAGCAGCCCATTTTCATCTTCTTTAAAAGCAACATTCTAATGCATGATGGTTAAGGATCAAGTTGGGATTATGAGGAGAATGTTAAACATATACCAAGTAATACATCTGTTTTGAATAAAAGATGTTGTATAGAGTTCCAGTTCATTTTTTTTCAACTCTTTGCTGTACGTGTTGTAGCTGCTAAGTGAAACCATGCATCAGATAAATACATCACTTCAGCAACAGATTGCTAATCAATTGTCTGACATGTTCTGAAATATGTGGATTAAAAATACTTGGGGCAAAGGCTTTTCTAGTTTGGAAAACTGTTTCATGTTCTGTTGTGGTTCAGTCTTCCACCTGTGAGATCCTAGGTTGTGCTATTGTCTATAGACTGGTGCTAGACCATTCCCTCCAGGATAGGAAAGGCATGGTGTAAGGCAGAATAACAGGTTGCTCCCAATAAGAGAATCACTAAAATATTATGTTTGATTGCTGTATGTTATGATTTGGATACTGTTTTGAAGCAGCTGATTTTTCAGAAGGTTAATTTAGAAGTTCTGATACAGGGGCTGTTTTAATATTTTTTTTTCTTCAATTGGAATAGGAAACTGGGAGCTTGCTGTAGCACACAGTTTATCAAAATTACTCTGACTCACTAACACTTTAATTTCAATCATGTCAGAACTTCACAATTCTATGGATTTTAAATAGCCACCTTATCAAGTCTGTTTGATAGCAATAACTAGCATGACTATTTCCTAATATTCAACCAAAAATATGTTTAATATTTCAATACAAGGGAAAATGGGTGCATGTAGACTCCATATGTGCTAGGCTGCAGCTACAGCTCCTCCAGAATTCTGGAAGCAGTCATCCCCTTTTCCCATTCTTGGTATTCGCCCTGTCTGCAGCCTCACCTCCTTCTCTTCAGAGCAGCTCTTTGTCAGCTTTCCTCATGGGGCAGAGAAGGAGGGCACACAGGTATTTATTTCCCGATGAGCGGAAAATAACAGTGGGAACAGCTGCCATACAAAGGCCAAGTGTTTAAGATCAGGGCTCTGGTACTTGTCTCATCCAGCCTCCAAACACCTCTACTCAGGAACCAGAGATATTTTCCAAGTATTGAGTAATTTAAACTCTATTTGATGTCCTCTGCTTCTCATACTGCAGAAAAAAAGTGAACAATCACTACCTCTTCAGCTTCTTCACTAACTCCTATTGTGTCATTGTCCCATTTAAACTCTATTTGATGTCCTCTACTTCTCATACTGCAGAAAAAAAAGTGATCACTACCTCTTCAGCTTCTTCACTAACTCCTATTGTGTCATTGTCCAGTGATGTTTTTTCCACGGTAAAGGGCTTTGGACAATTAATTTTGGTCAAAGACCATTACAGTCACGTTTCTTTTTCTGCCACTGCTGCAGCCCGTCCAAGCTTTCTCACATTCATCTGGGGAAGAAAGAGTAATCAAACAAGTCCACATACACTAAAGAGTCCTGAAGCTGCTGGCCCTCATGAACTCAACCATTCCTACATCAACAGAGAGGTATCAGAGACAGAAAACTTAGTAAAAACACAATCACCTGTCACTCAGACTGTTCCTGGGATGACCTTTGAATATTTCCTCACTGCTGTAATTCTCTGTGGTTTTCTGATAACTGAAGGCACATCCATGTGATGACAGAAGAAACACTTTGAACCTGATGCAGTGCTGGGTTGTGGTTTTGTGCAGTCCTCTTGGTGTGACTGTGAAGCAGGCAGAGTTCTTACTGTAGTATCTGCTAAGAACCGGAGGCATTTACAGTCCCACTAGGATCTGGCTGAAGACCCAACTCCTTTCTGCTCCACAGAGCAATCCTCCTGGGTCAGATTCTTTAGCACTTAGCTGCCAGTGCAAGGGAAATGAATACTCAGTGTTTTTGAGGCAAAGACAATCTAGTCACATCAGCAGATGTTCCTGCACCCAGTGGCAGGAACTGGCACACATAGGAAACGTATCTCCCAGGGGGAAAATATGGATTTATGGAGGGGGAAGTTTTCAAAGGGGCTCCCACAGTCCAAAGGGACACCTACCAGCAGACCTGGCAATGACTCTTGGTGTCTTTGTCTCCCCTTTGCTCCCACACCAGGGCTGTGTCTGCAGGTACAGTCCCTGTGAGCATTACAGAACCACAACAGCAGAGCTCTGCAACAGAGGTCCAGTGTTTGCCAGCTGAAAGAGATTTTATGCCATTGCAGTTACACCAGGCTCTAAACCCAACAGGTTAAACTGGCAGCAGCCTTTTCCTGGCAGCACAGCTGTGTCCACACCAGGAACTTTGCTGGCTGAGCTCCACTGGGCAGGTGGGATTTATTTTATTTTTAGATTCAGGCTAACATCAGCATGTGAGCAGAAGTTTCTAATGTAGGCCTGTAAGAAACATCTCTGATCTAAAAGCTCCATTACCTCTGCACGTAGCAATGAGCTGTCTTGTCCCTCAACTCCAACTACACAAAAACTTAATTTGTGTCCTCCAAAAAAGGAGGTGGGGAAGCTGGTGATGCTGATGGATCACAGGAATGTCAGAAATGCTTATGAGTTTTCCTGTGACAGAAGCATTAGATTTCTGCACTAACAAGGCAATTGATGAATCTTCTTGTTACTGCTGGTATGTGAGAGACATGGCATTGGGATACACATTACAGCAGAATCAGCCTCAGCTTTGGAAAACAGAATAGGACCACTGCCATGCAAAGTTGTTTTATTTTATTTTTTTTAAATAAACGTTTAATTATGGGGCTTACAGATTTCACACTTTAACTTGCAGTACAGGTACAGGAAAGTAACACAAAATTATTATGGATTTAGAAAGAAATCAAGACATCAAGCATTTATGCCAGATTAGCCGTTTAGTTGTTAATATTGTCTATCTTTAGCCCTTATTGTGTATCTTTAGCCTTGCTAAACAAAAAAAAAACCTCTTTGTATGAAGATCCAATGTAAACTGGAGATCTTACTCTATATGAACTGTTGTCACCAAGTGCATCTTCCACTATCCTTAAGGACCTTTCAGCCTTTTACAGGTATTTTTTTCTGATTAACTTTGAAATACAAAGCATCTTTACTGAGAGAAATTCTGTCCCTCATATTACAGATACCTTGAATCAATATCAGTCCAACATCCTCAGTCTTGTGTCAAACATAAAAAATCCCTATACAATATTAACAATATGCCAGTGCAATATTAACACTGGGTATTTTATAAATGTGGAGAATGAAAAGCTCTTAAAACATAAAATGAGACTCTTTGTATTCAGATGGTATAAGAGACATCTTTGATTACTAGATACTTGCATTGATCTGATTTGTATTTTAAATGAAATATAATGAACTGTACAGGATATGTAGAGCATAAAGTCACATGCCTGTAAAAAGCCTGTTGCATTTCCCGACTTAAAAAAACCCCAACGTCTGAAAACTTGATTACTTCATAAAAGCTGCAATATGATACAATAATAATAACTCAGTGTTATGTAAAGCTAAAATCTGCTGCCAAACCATGAAGGCTGCCAAGTTAACATTGACTTGCAGATAACCATTATCACGATGGAGAGCTTTTCCTGAACAAGAATGTATTCACCAAAAATGCAGTTTTCACAAATCAAAGCAGCCCTTAATTCACGTAAAATCTGGCAAACACATCTGAACATTTTTTTTCAGTGATGAAAATCCTTTGGCTTTATTAATCAAGTAGATGAAAAGCATTCAAGAGCATGACCCCACAGGGCAAAGGTTAAGTCATAAGTTGGGATATCTATTTTGCACTTTCTGTTCAAAATTCTCTTAAGAGGAGTTTTTGTCTTTTAGTTCTCCCTTACTAGGATGCTAGTAAAAGCAGGGAAAAGGAAGAATGATGAAAATTACCATCTGCTCCTATTTATCCAGATATATCAGTGTCTTTTTACTTTCATGAAAAGTAGCCAGAAATATTTTGCCAAAGACAGTTATGTTATGTGCCATTATTAAAATGTTTGAGTCTGATTCTACCTGAACCAATATAATACCTTATCTTGGCTGCCAAAACCAAAACACCATTTATTCACCTGTTTTTTTAGATTAGTACCTTTAGCAATGTATTTTCCAGGACTCTCTTCCTTTAGAAGAACCTGTGTTGCAGAACCCTGCTAGATCCAGAAAAATAGAAAGGGATTAAATACAGCAGGATGTAAAAATATCACTGCTGTGCAAGGACAGGAAGAAGAAACTATATTAATGATCAATAATTAAGAGAAATATCATAGAGCCTGGCTTTTACCAGAAATAACAGGCTGAAGGTGCTGAAGCCAACATATTCATTGCATAGAAGTGCAGATTTTTATCCCTTAGAAGCTTCACTTCCATATGTAATACCAAAAAACCACAGTCAGCATCTGAACTGCCTGGACCAGGTGATTGAATGGACCTTGACCAGCCACTTTGCTACAATCAGCATCCCTCAGTGCTCCTTCCTCAACTGCACTTAGCATTAATCCCACCTGATGCAGATTAGAGGGAGTTGAAACCCAGATTTAATACCACTCCCACCTAAAATATAAACCAAAGCAAATGATATTGATGTATTTCAGAGGCTTATAGAACACTCCAGATTCACTTAAGTAAATGTTCACTGAGAAATTACAGCAAGTAACAAAGGAGGGACCTAGATGGAAACCTGTTTTTCCAGAGTTATAGATACCTTATTCATTTCACTATTTTCTTTTCTTTCACAAGTTTCCTGTTTCAGACCTCTTAAGAAAAAGCTGTATTTGAGATGTCAAAAAATCTTCTTAAGAACCAGCAGTACTCTCTCTAGGGGTTGTTTTAGGCAATTATAGTTTTACAGTTTCCTCTTCACATTGGATAAGGATCTTGGATAGTGTCAGATATTTGGTATGTGGACACGATCTTGGCCCCCGGATATGAAGTTGCCATAGCTACTCGGGATGGTTTCTAAACATGACCAAATCCTCCACAGGATCCTTCCCAAGTTTCATGGTCTGCAAAGAGCTTCCCTTTAAAAAACAACAGTTTGCAAGACTGTGTGCGTAATACAGTTTTTCAGGTAGAGTTTGGCATTTTCTTTTGAAAATAAACATTTTTATAAATTATAAAATAGGGAAATGGTGAGAAAGAGATACCATAGACCAACTAAGAGAAAGCTTATCATCTAAGATTACAGGAAGAAGGTCCAATTATTTCATGCAAACTATACAACAAATTCTGGTTTGGTCACAGCAGTGTAGAACTGGAATAAATTATCAACATTGGAGAAGCTGAACTCAAATTAGAACAGTTGAGAGTAAAACCAGGCCTTTAGGTTTCATATTTTGTTCAGCTCTCCTATAATTTAAGAAGAATCATAAATCAGCAGCTCATAATCTCTGAAAATATATAGGAAACAAATTAATTTTTTTGTGGGCCTAAAAATATAACAATGGTTTAATTACCTTTAGATTCATCAAGGCAATAATCTTGAAGTATGGTCATACTTCAGAATACGGTTTTGTAATCTTTTTTAACACAGGAGAAGGAACATTTTCCAAACTATATTTCACCCTAGATACTCAGATTAGTCTCTGTTCTTTTCCAGTGCAAGAGGCAAGAGAAGAATAAGTCATGAACAGGGATTGTTGATTCCAAAGGTAACTACAGGGTATGTTCATAGCAGAGAAGACAAAAAAGGAAATTTAGTAAATGCTAAGTGGCTTAGAACAAGCTCTTCAGCAAGAACAACTGCCACAAAATACCACCACTGAAGTTATTACAACCCCCCACCAAAAAAAAACCCAAACCAAAACCACAAAAAAAAAAAAAAAAAAAAAAAAAAAAAAAAAAAGAAAGAAAGAAAACCAACTCATCTTAATAGGTTAGGTCTACTTTGAGTAAGAGGTTGGACCAGATGACCTCCAAAGTCCCTTGCAAGCTAAATCATTGCATGATTCTAAACAAACTGCACTTTTCTTGTAAACATATTTGTTCAAGAGACTAAAAGAGATTTAAAAATCAAGATTGATTGGATAGGTACTTATTATTACAGCAAAAATTACAAACAGTCACAAGTAGCAAAAATATTACTTCCTCAGAAACACAAAAAATAATTAACCTATCATTTGAGCATTCAAGTAAAGTCTGGTCAGAAAAAAATATAATGTATAACATTTTTGTCATTTTCCCTAAGCTTTCCCACTGATGGAACACAACCTTTTGGTCGCGTGTATCACTGCTTCTCTCTCAACCACAGCCCTCTTGTTGGATTCTAAAAGACCCAAGGAAATGATGCTGTTGAATACAAAATTTTATGAATGTACTAATGGAAAATGTTTCGCTGTATAACTTCTAGGAAATTTAGCCTTACTATGGGATCACTTATAAACTGGGCACTTAATTTTTATTGCCTTGTTGGTTAAGTTAATTACATTATGACTGCTAGCAATTTTTCATCAAAACAAGAGGTTGTTTTACCATATCTTTTACGTTTTCCTTCTCTAGAGTGCACTGGAAAGTATCACAAATGTAGACAGAGGACCATTGTTAAGCGGTGGCATTTGTGCTTGTAAGTTTAACCCAAAATAAATTTGCCATAAACCAACAATAAAACGGAATATAAGACTGACATTAAATAAGTGGATTTTGCCACGGTGAACTAGTGAAAAGAAGAATCTTAGAGGTTTATTGGGTGAAAAACAGGTAATATGTAAAGTTTATTGTATTGAGTCTCCTATTGCACATGTTACTTGACAGTGCTTTGGGGTTCCTGCAAACACAAACATGGTCAGACAGGCAACTAAACAAAAGTAACAACAAAATAGGCACAGAGACTCTGCTGATGCCAGTGTGTGTGTACAGACCCTGCTACCCGACCCAAAAATCCCACTGAGGTCTCTATCTTCATCCTATTCACTCTAACGACAAAGAGAATCCCTTGTTATTTCAAGGAAGATATTAGAGTCAAAATGGGCCATATTGCACTAATTTAAAGAATAACTACAAGAATTCTTCCTAGTGCAGTTAGAATATGCCCAAGGAGCTCTGCTGGTTTATGTGTCGGCACTTTCATGCTTGCATTTCTGTGCAGAGCTGTAACCCTGGCAGCTATTTTGGTATTCACCATGTCCATCTCTGTTTTCCCAGTGTTTTGATGTCAAGCTGTTTTTAGATCTGCTTGCAAGTCTCTGAATCAGCAGCACAAGAGAGTGAACTGCTTTCAGTGATTAAAGGCAAATATCACTAAACACTTTCAGGACATAATTACAGAGCATTTTCACTCCTCTGCTACTATTGGCTTAAAGGAGTTTGAGTTTCTGGTGATGGCTATCCTCTAACAGCTGGGGCCACTTTTGACCCAAACATATGGATCTGATCTATGTGGTACCACCATGGTCCTCAGTGATATTTGGTTAAGATGTTCTTCAAGATCAGGCCCAAAACATGAAGGAAAGGTTACTCAACTGTTATGAAATGTACAAGTGCCATTGTAGAACTATTTTCTGTTTTCTCTACTTTTATCATGACTTCATTGGTAGTGTTTCTATTTTTTTCCTCCTCTGAAAAGACCACAGTTTAAAGATCTCCCCCAAAGATATATTTCCTTCCAACGGGTTTATAGCTTGACATTTTTGGCTTTTATTCCCCTTGAAGTACACCTTTAAACATGAAAATATTTTTATGCTGTGTGCATCTTACAAGGAGCCACAGGTATTTCCTGAGACAAGGAAAGTGCAGAAACAACAAAAGTCTCTCTTCTCACCACAGTGTATATGCACCCTCACCCTTCTTTTTTTCTCTCTTTGTTAATCATCATCTACTTCAAAACATGGATTTAAAAGATCAGTCTGTCTTCAGATAAGGGCATCGTATCACTCAGTAATTGTAAGCCTGGGCCACGACACAAGATACTATAAAGACATCAGCTATAAAGACAGTTCTTCCCTCAAAAAGCTTACTGTAAGACATCACAGTTCGACACAACAGACCCAGAAAAAGAAAGAAAACTGAGACTTGTAGTGGTATTTGGCAAAAAAATCAGGTAAATTTTGTCTTGGACAATACCACCCTGTTAGGAGATCATGTAGTGTATGACTGTGTGAATGCTGCTCAGTTGTACTTGTTTATGCTGAGGGAAAACAAACAACTAACCCATGGAAGGTGTATTCCTGAATGAGAAGACGTGGTGCTGGGCAGGATATCACAGCAGCTCAGGATTCAGACTTGAACCCTGGAGCCCCCTAGATCTGGAGAAGGCAGCCTCTCTGATCTTCCAAAAGTGTAGTATTTTGAGGGCTTTTTCTGTATCTGTTCTCTCACTTAATCCTTTTTAAAGCCACTGCAAGATGGAACAAGTTCCAAAGAGGAGAACTTAACAGTTCTCCAAGATCCCACAGGTGTGGACTTGGCACATTTGGAGAAGAAGACTGTTTCTTCCTTCTGTGTCCCTCTTCCCACCCTTGCCTTGCCACACAGTCCCTCCATACTTTTGTAAAAATTAGATTTGAGCTTAGCTGTAACCAAACCCTACACTCCAGTAAGGCTCAGCTAAGAGACCTGATGAGGAAATGCTGCTGCTGAGAAACATCTGGGCTTTGTTTTATGCACCCAAAGAGTTAAAATTATTGTCAGAAATACCATAATGTATAAAAGCTGCAAACACCCAACTATAGTGTCAGACTGCCAAATTGTATAAATGTATTTGTCTCTTATTTGTAAACGTTATTTGAACAGAAATGGCACATTGTAACAACCTAACAAGAAGCAGTCTTTCTGATGACGTTTGAGACTTCTTTGCTCCACTGTATGGAAATATTTAAGACTTAAAAGATTTATATTACAAAATAGCATTTTAAATGACTCAGTCCTGTTCCCAGTAAAGTCAAAGAGGGACTTTTGATGAAAGCGGCATAAAGGCCAAGATGAATTTAACATGATTTTTTTTCTGTTTTGTTCCAAGAGTCAAGAAGTCTCTCCAAGAAGTCTACTCCTTAAAAAAAAAAAAAAAAAGAGAAGAAAAAAAAATCAAGCAAGTTATCAAGCATCCATCACTGCCATGGCCAGACATGAACATCCATCAAGACCTCTGAATGTCAGAGTTCCACCATGCTCAGTATGCTGGGCACAGAGAAACACTGTGTATTTCCAGGTTTAGGATTGGAAAGCATCCGTTGCCTTTTAAAATATTTCCTCACAATATCCAACACACCGTCCCATTTGGTCTGAGACAAAGATTCTCACCTTATGCACACACTTCAAAGATAAAAATCAACACTAGCAAGTAAGTAATACAGTGATTCTTTAAAGGGATTAGAGTTTGAGTAAAGTCAGAAACCTTTGTTTTCTTTTTTTATGATTGACAGATGCTAAATTAAATTATATAAATGAAAAAACAGGCCCATAAATTTTTATATCCATATTTCAATTTAAATAGCACAAGGACAAACATTTATCTTCAGCTGAGTTTTCCCACCAGCCTCCAGAATGAAAATGTCTTTCTTTGTTGGTTTTTATGTTTTATGCTCAGATTTTTTTAATAATTATTTGGATCATGCATTTTCCATTTCTGTTGATCCTCAGATGTGAATAGCAAAATCTCATCTAGGTTCTTGATAAAGGTTTATAGGAAATGTGGAAATGACATATCCTAATATTTAGATTATTCTTTCTTCTTCTCTTTCTTATTATTTCTCCTCATTTTTAGTAATTTATTTAGAATTATAAGCTCTCTTGGAGACCTTACACTGTGCATATGTGGGTTGGGACACCCTTCACTAGTCCAGGTTGCTCTAAGTCCTGTCCCACCTGGCTTTGAACACTTCCAGGGATGGAGCAGCCACAACTTCTCTGGGCAGCCTGTGCCAGGGCCTCACCACAGTTTCCCCTCTGGTGCCATGCTTTGCTGTTCTGCTTGAAGAGCCCTAAGCGACCCTTTAAGCTTAAACATAGCCAGACAAGTTTCATCCCAGAGGTTTATGAGGGACAGCACTGTAATGTCATGCAAACATCATCCAGTGACTTCATGAGGATCAAGTTAGCAGAGACAGAGGAATGCTGTACATCACCTGAGTGCAGTAGGGTGAAGGCCTGCAAGAGCGGGGAAAGGATACTACAAGGACAGGAAAAAAAACCTTAAAAACCCAAACCAGAACAAACCAACACGCATTTTATAAGGAAAAAAAAAAAAAAAAGTTGGAATCCAGCTGTATATTTTAAAAGGGAAAGGTTAGAAAAACATTCAGGGAGAGTGCCCAAAAAGTTAATTTCCAGCAGCACTTGAGGCAGCAAAGCCTGGGAAGGCTCCTGGCGCCCTCTGGTGTGAGGCGGCAGCAGGAGTGGAAATTTCCTCTGGAAAACACCTTTGTTCTAAAGTTCAGGCAGATAAAATGACTCTTAAGCGTCCCGAAGGGAAGAGGGGTAATTTGATCCCCCAAGCGAAGCGTGGCTTGGGGCGCAGCTTAGTTTTGGGGTGACGGGGAGGAAAGGAGAGAGGTTGCTTTCTATTTTTATTATTATTTTTACTTGGTTTTCATTTCTCCTCCGGAGTCTCAAGTTGGGCCGACTGCAATATGAAGAAAGGAGCCCTGAAAGCCGGTGAATGAAAACCTCGCAGGATCCTCGGAATAATGGTTGCAGCATGACAAACTTTTTTTAAAAAACAGCAAAACCTCCCAAACCATGCATGCCTGTTTCCCTCCCGTCTGGAGTTTCCAAGGGAGGGATAGCCTAAACGAGCACGGAGGAGAAATGTCTTCTTCAACACGACTTAAATACTAAAAGGGGAAAGCCTTCGAGGAAAAATAAAAATAATTTAAAAAAACCAAAAAAACCAACAAAAAAAAAACCCAAAACAAAACAAAACAAACAACAACAACAACAAAAAACCAAACAAAAAACCCCCCCAAACAACAAAACAGAAAAGGCATTCTTGACTTCAAGCATCTCTCCCTTAAAATTGAAGGATGCTCCCTAACCCAAATCGACACCCTTAATTTAATTGCCAAGAGAATTCACATTTTTTAACATATTTTTTTACATTTTTACAATCATTAACAGTGATAATAGCGTCTTGTGATAAACAAATGCACTAAAGCCCACTTCTAAATGCAAATGGAGCGACAGAGCAAACCGGTAGAGCAAACATCAGGGTTCTTCCTTTAGGTACCTGCTGAGGAAATATACTCTGCTTTTAACCCCTAAAATTAAAAGGGGGGTGGGGCGCGATGTTTATGCTGATTGGACACAAATACACAGAGCTTTCCAGCTCATCTTTACCAGCTGTTTTTCCTTCATTCCTAACATCTTCCAGCAAATGTATCTTCCAACCTCTCCCAGGAGACATGATTTTGGCAGGAGCCGCTTTTTGACAGGGGGTGGTGGCGCAGTCCGGCCGCGGTGGGGCCCCCGCTGCAGGTCCGGCCCCGAGGGGTGTCCAGGTGGGAGAAGGTCCCTGTCGCAGGGATGGTGACAGGGGTTTCAGCTGGCCTTGCACTGCAGCTCTTCCTCTCGGCACCCTTTCCATGCGGGCAGCAGGCGTTGGGCGTCTGCCTCAGCCAAGGACAAATTTACCTTAAAAACAAATCATAGGTTTGGTTTATGGATTTTTTTTCTTAATTTCTTTAAAAAAATTTTTTTTGTTCGTTTGTTTTTGTGTGTTTATTTGGTGGGGATTTTTTTCTCTTTTAGAAAGGAAGTTTTTTATGCAAGTGCTTTCACGTCCTGATCTGACAACGCTTGACAAAGTTCGGGGATATTAGCGGCAAGTCCCTGACTGCCGCTCTGCTTTTTGCATACCAACGAAACACACTTCCTTGGGATAAAAAACCGCTAAACTAAACATAATTTATTTAGTAAAACCCAGCAGATTTCTGTCAAGATGCAGGCAAGGCTCGGCACTATCTTGGTTTGTAGGTATACACGCGTGGTGCTCTTCCACCCCAAGCTTCCCATCGAAGTGCTACGAAAGAGAAAAGATACTAGTATTTTAAATTTTTTTTTTAATTAAAATTTAATTTTACAGGCAGCGATAAGTCAAAGCAAACTGTAGAAGAATTCTTGTAGGAAGGGTCATGCGCGGGCGGATTTGTCCTATTAATAGGACACAGGAAGAGCCGGGAGAGCAAACGCCTGCCCTGAGCACAGCGTGGGATGTTATTTGAGGTAATAGATTGAGAGCAGACACGAAATCACTACTTTGTGGAGGTTCAAACGAGTCGTTATTTCGTGTTAAATAACATCTTAGAAGACGCTCCCCCGGTTTTTCTGCTGGAAGGATGCGGGATCATTTGGAAGCATTTAAAATGGGAGCAAAAAAACCTGTATCCAGACGACAGCTCCCCGTGGGAAGCTAATCAACATCACAGACAGTAAACATTCTACTATTAAGGGCTACTTTACCGCAATTGGTTTTAAATCATAAACATATAAATACAGGAAATAATTCTGAGACCACATCGGAGTTTACCTGGAAATGACAGAGTATTCCCGAAACTGTCAGTACCTTTCAGGGAAGCCTATTGATGCTGAAGGACTGATAGTGGGCAGAAAAAAAAAGGAAAAAAAAAACCCCACCCCAAACAAAAACCCGAAACAAACTAATAAAAAAACACACACACAAAACAAACAAACAAACAAACAAAACCCAGGACACCCCCCGAGCCCCAATGTCGCCGCGCTTAGGAGGAAATGTACAATACATTCCTAAAAATCCCGCTCGCTTAATTGTTACTATTGTAGTTAAAATATTGGCTGACACGGCATTAAAGATCTCAGTAAGTTACAGGCGATCTCAGAGGTTACAACGTACGGAACATTTAAAACGTGACCCTGCCAGTTTAAGAATTAAGCATTTTAGGTAAAAAAGACTCTGATAGCTATTAATTTTCCCTAATTAGGAATTAAAGGGGTTTTAAAAGAATTTTTTTACAACAGAGACTTCACAAAACAAGATTTCAGTGTTTTTGCTTGTATTGACCTTCCTCTTCACAAGCAGTAAAAAATGTAGAGTTCAGGAGGTGCTGGATTTTTTTGGCTGGTTGTATTGTATTTTATTATTTTATTTTATGTTGAGCTTTTATTGTTGTTTGTTTGTTTTTCAGTATCCACTTCGTATCCATGTTTATTACATCAGTCCATTACTAAAAATTTCCAGAAGAAAAAAAAAAAAAGAAAACAAAAACAAGCCCAAAACTACGGAGGCGACGTGTAGGGCCTTGCTGTACCTTTTTAATTAACGGAAAGACAAAATTTCTCTTGACTTAGGGTGGAAAGGAACGAGGCCCTATGAGAATCACTACAGGAGTCAGGTGTATCTTCCTTTGTATCCTCAGTCTTGAGAGACGAGCGGGACAATGCCGCACACCCGCCCCGGCGGCTGCAGCATCCCGGGGCAGGGCTGCTCCGGCCCCCGCGGCACGGAGCCGCTCCCAAAACCCTTCGGGATCCCTGCCCACGTCCCCAGCCATCCCTGCCTTTGCAGAGGGAGGGCACACGAGTGGCAGGCGGCAGCTGCCCTGCTCGAGCGGCACCGCAGGATCGGCGCGGCAGCTCCCGGGAGCCAGAACCAAGCCAGGGGCTTTGCAAATATTCCCTTCCAAAGCGCCGAGAAAAGCGATTACACTGAACTATCAAGTCTGATTCCATTCACTCTTCAAAAAAATTACTTTTCTAATAATCCATTAAGTACGCAGAGAAAAGGGATTACACTAAATTATCAAGTACCCCGCAATATTCTGATTCCATTCACTCTTCAAAAAAATTACTTTTCTAATAATCCATTAAGTGCTTTAATGATCAGTGTTACTTATTCACCAGTGCTCCGTGAAATTTATTATTTATTTGAAAATTCTTTGCGATTTCCAGTTGCTCTCCACATAACATGCACTACTCGAAAAAAAGCAAGAGGGCTCTCAAACAGGAAAATGCAGAGTTAGCCCCTCATTTTGCAAGACGGAGACGCCACTGGGCTCCTAGTTTCATTTTTAATACAAAAAAAAAATTATTTTCCTCCTTGCTAAGCGCTTACTATTCCCGTGGATCTCCCTGCCAGGTGCTGGTGCCGAAGCCTTAGGAGAAAACGGGCTACCTTTTGACACAGGCCTTACTATGGATTCAAACAGCCTCACTTGAAGCGCCCACATTAACAAGAAATAAACCCTACGAATGTCGTTTCAATCCCAAATTCACTGTAACACACTCAAAGGATGCCGTAAACAATGTGAGCACTACAGAAACATTGTGCGAAACGGGACAAACCCCCCCCCCCCAAAAAAAAACAAATATTTTAAAACGGGGTCTCATAACCGAATAATACTTTTAGGGTATGTGACAGCCTCTCTCTGGAGCAGGACCTGCGGGCTCGTCCGCTCCCTGAGGAAGCAGAGGCAGCGCGCTCCGCGCCGCGGACAGCGCAGCGTTACTCGGGCAGTAAATGCCGCCGCCCCGGCACCCACCCGCGGGGAATGCTCAGCACAAGAGCCGCCGGCTGAGAACCAGAACCGCCGGGAGGGAGAGCCGAGGGTGGCCCCGACTCCCACCAGCTATTTTTATCCGCGTCCGGCCTTTCCGTCCCATCAGATATTCGCTGCGAGGCGGGGCGATAGAAAAGCACCCTCAGAAGTCAGGCGGGCTCGCAGGGACACACGGAGCCCGCCGCCGGGAGCGAGGAGCCCGCGGCAGGGCTGTGACACCGGGCCGCACGCTGCCTTCCCTGACCGGTAAATTAGCAACAGAAAGGGTTAACTACCTAAACCCAAATTATTGCAGAGATCTCCGTAAAGCAAAGAAAGAAAATTTAAAAGTAACAAAAATACACCCCCAAATACCAGCTTAGGACAGGCGGGCAGCAGCACAGCACTGCTGGCTCCCGGAGACTTCGAGCTGCTGCTTGGATTACCCTCCGCGATGCTCCAACCACGGAGGGAAGGAACCTTCCTTTCTTTTTCCTTGTTGGTTTGGTTCTTTTGTTGGTTTAGTTTTTTAGTTTGTTTTTTTGTTCATTTGATTGTTTTCCCCCTTCAATGTCTCTTTTCTGTATGAAGCAGCATCCCCGTCCCTGTGCACTAGGCCTTGTAGAACCTCACAAAACAGTTTAATAAACGGTAAACCCGGGATTGAGATATTCTGATTGGCATTTAGTTTTTACACATACAAAATATATAAAGTACATATTATGTATTTATATGCACATAAATAAATACCTATCTAAGCTTCCCCCGGCCTTTTTCAATATATGGGGAAAAACTCAGACTCGAGGTAATGCAAAGTCAGTAACACGAGCAGCTTTTCTCCGGCTCTGTCTCACAGGCTTTGTCTCTATGTCTGCGTCAGACAGCGCTCAGTCTAAACCAACCGGATTAATCAGGACGATCCCCGGGTGATCCTGAGCAGCGTGACAAACCGCAGTGCTAAAATATGCCCGTGCCACTCTCTGCAGACACCCGGGATTGTTTTACAGTGGCACATCCCCGGTTACCCCTCTGCTCCTGACTGCCGGCCGCGGCGCTGGCTGCGGGAATTAAAATCCACCATCGCACCCGGGGAAAGTTTTAAATCCCAGGATTCACTGTCCTCTTCACCAACAGTAAAAAATGTTAAAATCGTGACACGGGGCAACGCTTTTTTTTAAAGTTATTTTTAAATAATGATTTTTTAAATTAAAAAACGTAGTGTTCAAGAGTAGCGATAAACTCATGTGTAATCGTGACACGGGCGCAATGCAACTATTTTTAAACAATCGGTATGGGCTTCTTAAAAGGCTTTGTATGATTTCAGCAACCTTGTCTTTGGAATACACTTCGGGGCCCGGAATTTTACGTGCTCGGTTACTCGGGACGGAAAGGACAGACCGGGACGCTGTGGATGTTGTATTTAGGGGAATTTTTGTTAGACCCAAGGACAGGAGCCTCGGGGGGAGCAGGCGGTCCCTGCACACAGCACCACGCAGACCGTCTCGCCATTTTACACAGCCACCGCTCCTGCGCATTAAACGGGACAGCGGAGGACGGGGTGGGATCACATCCAGGAGTGGCACAAGCGTTAATCCGGGGCCGCGGAGGAGCCAAGAAACCCGCGGAGGGACATGCGAGCAGACGGAGCTGTGCGCCCACCGCGCCCCTTCAGCGCTGCTTCCAAAGAGCCCAAGAGTTTAAAAAAAAACACCCTGGTGATAACGGGAGAGGAGAGCCGCGAACTCTTCCAGTTTGTGTTTCCACGCACGGCCCTCCAAGCGAACACGCCTGTATCGCCGGCGAAGGGGCGACCGAAATGAAGATGTCTGAGGGCCGCCGGGTCCTGCCCCTCACGCCGGCGAGGGCTCTGCGCCTCGCCAGCCGAGGCCCCGCAGCCGGGCACCCGTCCCGCGCCCTCCCAGCCGTGCTGGCCCGCAGGGAAGGGCGGGCTGAGGGCGGCGGAGGCGGTGGCTGAGGACGGCTGTCTCCGGGGGGAGCCCAGAGAAAATGGAGGCAGGGGGGGATCGCGGCGCTGAGTGGTTGCATGGCAGCAGCGGGGCGGTCCGAGCTTCATGCTGAGGCGGGAGCGAATGAGCTTCCCCCGCCCTTCTGGGTTTAACCGGGACACGGCAGCGATACGCAGCCCGATTCTCCCTGGGCTCCGGACACGCCATGGCCCCTGACGGCTCGGCCCCTCAAGGCGGCCCTGGGGCTGTTCCAGAACGTTCCGAGTGCGCGGGCTCTGCCAGCCCGGCATGGCGGGCGGAGGCCGCCCCCTGCTGCCCTCACGCAGCGGTCACGGCCCTCAGGGACGCCGGGACAGTTAAAACACGTAAAAATTAGTAATTCTGTGGGGAAAACGTAATCTTTTAACGGTGGCTTGGCATCCTGCAGCATTTCCTACATCTCCTCCCCCCCCGCCTTCCTGCTGAGTGTATAATTTGTGTCAGGATTTTGTCAATTTTTCAATTTAGTAGTGTAAATTGAAAGTGCAGAGTGGCCAAGTAAAATGAATGCTGAGTTAAACTCAGCTGACCAGTGCAATCCAGTTTTTTTTCCCATTTTTTTTTTTCCTTTAAAAGCACGTGCTCATTTTATCACCACTTTATGGTGGTTTATGGTTCCTTTAAATGGCCCTGAATATCAGACCGCAAATACTGACAATGTAAATCCGGTTTGTCTAATCTGGAGTTTAAAATATTCTTGTGATGTCAGAAAATGATGGCTTATAAAATATTTTCATTTAATTAGGAAGTGCTAAGAGGATTTCTGCAAGGAAAAAAAATAAAGGCAAGGAAGCTCAGTTTGAATTATTTATGTGCTATGAACTATTATGATTGCTGCTGCAGCTTTTCAAGTACAAAAATGCAGGATTTGCTCGCTTTTCATTTTTAGAACATAATTCTTTAATTATTCAGCCATGCAAATTACTGTGAACAGGGATTAATTATGCAGGTAATCAAGGTTTTGTTCTACGTTTACCTTTGAAAGGCAGATTGGCTGATACTAGGTACAGTGTTGCTGATAGTGGACTTGTGCACGGAAATACTCCTGTAAGGAATGGTAGCAGTTTGGTATTTCATGGAAGCAACAGGGGTAAGGATGAATTTGTGCCTTGCATAAGCTAAGGAACACAATACATGCTGTATGTCTTGTTATCCTGTGAGAGAGAATGATCTCCTTCCTCAGGACCAAGTGTTCATCATCCCCTTCTCACAGAATCACAGAATATCCTGAGTTAGAAGGGACCCACAAGGATCATCCAGTCCAACCCCTGGCCCTGCACGGACACCCCGACAGTCCCACCCTGTGCATCCCTGAGAGCGTTGTCCAAACGCTCCCGGAGCTCTGGCAGCCTTGGGGCCGTGACCATTCCCTGGGGAGCCTGGGCAGTGCCCGACACCCTCTGGGGGAAGAACCTTTCCTGATATCCAGTGTGACCCTCCCCTGAGCCAGCCCCAGCCGTTCCCTGGGTCCTGTCCCTGGGCACAGAGAGCAGAGATTGGAGCTGTTCCTCTATGGCCCCTTGGGAGGAAGCTGCAGACCGCAGTGAGGTCTGGCCTCAGTCTCCTCCAGCTAAAGAACAACTCTTCCCCTCAGTGTTGTGTACAAAAAGACATTCTGCAGAGTGTGCCGTGAAGCAGGGAGGTCACAGGATGTTTCAGATTGGAAAGAAGTGTAAGTACAAGGAAAAGGGAAGGCCATTAATCACACCATTTTGTCAAGCTGACTGGCCTCTGTCAGGGGCCGGATTTGGTGCCCTCAGGGGTCTGTCTCCTCCAAGAAGGTGCTGCATCCACAGCACCATGGCAATTTAGTGCTCAGACTCTGTCTTGGCATTGGCTGTCTTGGTTTGGCTGCCAAAGCACAGAAATCCAACAGTTGCAGACTGTAAGATGGAGAAGCTCAACTTCTGTGCGTAAACACTGCTCTGCATCATTTAATAAATGATGCTGTCAAGAGTACCACGGAAGGGCACCATCAGTGAGGACTGGTTACATTTCTAAACGTTTTTGCAGCTGTAATCACACTTAGATGCTTCAATTAGCAATTCCTTATTTAAAGATGGTGGGTATGCTTGTATACTTTCCAGATATACAAGTGGCATTGTATCTTCAGTATGACTGATTTCAGTGGGATTATGATGTGTTGTGAAAGACCTTCTCCCAGCCCTTCAGACTCATATATTCCATTGTGCAGCTGAGCATTAGTCCCTGAAGATAGTGAGGCTTAGGGCAGGGAGTGGTGAGAGGGGGCCAGTACCTGCTTCAAGGGTCTCTTAAAAGCTGTTGGTCACTTCAGTACTTCTGGCTTTAAGGCATGTCAAGTTAGAAAGCCAAGATTTGTAGATTGGCTTGCTTTGGATGCTGCTTAATTACAAGTCCCTTTTGATCAGGTATGGAAATAAAGCCATACCCTACAAAGGGCTTTTTTGGTGTTGGAGAACGGGGAATGTTGTATACCTCTGTCAAAACAGCTGGGTCTCTAGAAGTAAGGAGTAATATTATCTTATTCATTGCCCAAGGAGAATTTTCTTATTTGCTGTCCATGGAGAAGAAAATTAGAGGTTTTTTTATATATATGTCAGAGTTAAAAGTTAAAGGCCTGTGGAATGGGGGAGCCTGAGTCTTTTGAAGGCCTCATGACTCATTTAATCTTCCTCCCTCCCCAGAGCTCCCATTCCATTGCAGTTGTTTGAGGCACCTTCTGGGCAGCAGGGAGGAGTCCACACCATTAAAAAGGCTATTTTATTTCAGACTGACAAAAATTTGCTACAGTGTCCACCTCATGCACACACAGAGCCCTAACAAAACCTTTTAGCTTCTCCCTGCCAAAGTAGTTTCCTCAAGCATCTTTCAATAGCCACTCCTTAAAGCAGGAGGAAAAAAACCCCTCAAACACTAATCCCCACCAACTACACTGCTGGCAGATAGCCAGAAGGAGAAATGGACCTCTTACTTTCTTTGAAGTTTTACTTTTTTGACTCGCTGATGAGAGTGGTAGTTAAGCAGCAGCAGTAGTGGCTGTGACAATGTCAGAAGGAAAAGATGGGGTGGGGGATGCTGATACAGCAGGGGAAAAGTCTGCGTGCTCGATAACCAGTTACATTCGGTTAGATGAATATCACAATGCAATTGATTACATGGAAAATGCTACAGAAGATATTCATAGCAAATATAAATTTACTCCTTGCAAATATGAATAACCTCAAATAATGGAAATAGTAGTGCTCATACTAATCAGTATTGGCATTAGCTTTGGGATAGTGGGGTTTAGCCAGCTTGAAGGAAGACATCCTGTTATGGACAAAACATACAGTTTCAAGCTCCTTCTTTGTTTTGAAAATAAGTTCTGCAATGTAAGAAAAAAAAATGCTGAGAAAAGGAACATGAATAAAAGAAGTCATGACTATAGAATGTGCAAACTTGCATGTTCTGGTGACATGTACTTAAGGAAGAAAAAGGTGGGCAGAGAGAAAGATAAATTAAACTCACAAAAAAAATCTGATTCATCCTCTTATTTTGTCCCATGATGAAATGTGAACATGGGGAAAAAGCCCATGCACACAAAGGACACAAGCATCAGTGCTTAGTAATGGGTTTATGGCACTCGATTTGCTTCCCTGTAACAGTAAGGTATCATATAATGTCCAGCTTTCAGGGCAGTTTGCAGGTGGTTTGCAGAGCGCTCACCCTCAGGACATGCCAGCCACGGGGTTGGATGCTTCACTGTGCTGACACTGATGTAGCCATCATGGTGCAAACCCTCTGTAGTACCGTAGTGTTGGGACTGCTGCAGAAACTTCCTGCCTAGGGACAGGAGCAGGTGGGGGATCAGACATCTCGTGGTTGCCCTTAGTTCAGTTTCTCAAAGCACTGTTTGCCACTTCCAGCTTTGGGTGGATGGAAGAAGAAAAGGCAAGGAGCTGATCCTCGGTTGTACAGAGTGAGCAGCAGCAGATGGAAAAGTAGGAGGCAAATTAATTTTCCCTTCCCTTTCTGGATATCTCTCTGTATTTAATTATCCTGGGATTTTATAGCCGTCAACTGATGGATGCACAGCCTACCAGTGCCTGCTGGCTAATCCACTTTGGGGCTATATTAGATTGGTTGAAAATGACTGGATTAGAATAATATTCTGCTGTAACATTAAACAATAATGGGATAATGAGGAAGTTTACGGAAAAAAAGTATTATTGGTGTCAATAGAAGAAACTGAGTGTGAATTTCTAAAAGGTAGATCTGAGTTTCAGTAACATTAGCCCAGCAACAGAGAGAGCTGGGCTTGTTCATATGAGACTGAGAATTACATAAAAGAAAAAAAAAACAAAAACAGAAAAATGAGAAAATAAATAGGATATATGGTCTGGTGGTTTGGTAGGAAACCAAAGACAGGATATTAAATTATGTGTGGTCAGTAGCATCTTGTAGGCCCAGATGCAGGACATAAAGAGTGGTAAAACAATAAGAATTGGAAGAAAAACAGAAAGTTGTAGACCTGTCAAAAGAAATACAAGGGAGCTCCTTTAAATGAGTCCTTGAGGTTTACATAGGTGAAGATATGTCTTAAGCTATGAGAATTATTTCTATGTGTGGAGTTGTTATTTAATGATTCATGCTCAAATCCACCACCAAAACCCAGAATGATCCATAAACCTGAGTGTGTTTTGACACTGTGTGTCCAGTTCCTTGCTCTTACTTATGAATAAAGGTTTACTCTCAGAGCACTGATTTGGAATTGAGTAAAATGAGAGATGCTCTGTGTATTTTAAGGTCTAAGGAAGCTTGTTTTTATATTTATGGTTTTTTTACTTTTTTGTGCTTAGTGCAACAAACACACAGTGGGTCTTTTGGCAGAAGTGTGAAAATTATTTCTGCACCAGCACTATGCTTTTATCATCCTGAATTCTTTCCTTCAATATATGTCTACATGCCAGTATCTCCATTATCTTGTTTGAATTAAGCATGATTCATTTTCTCTTAAGTAATTGGGAAAGAAAAGTACTTTTTTCATCCAAACTGTTTGCAAACTGAGAATAGAATAGAATAGAATAGAATAGAATAGAATAGAATAGAATATTTTCAGTTGGAAGGGAGCATAACAATCATCTGATCTAACTACCTGACCACTTCAGGGCTGGCCAAAAGTTAAAACATGTTATCATTGTCCAAAGGTCTTAAAGTCTGACTTTGATAATTGATCATCTCTCTAGGAAAGGTTTTTGAGTGTCTTTGGAAACTTCAATGCTTTTAGGAACAATAGGTAAATAATATTTTTGGTATCTTAAGGGAGTAGAAGTAGCCACAGAAATCAGAGTCCTTGTACTTCCAAAAAGCTCCCTGAACAAACCAAGAGTGATTCAGGGAGTATCAGATCTCATAAAATACATGTGGTGTCTTCAATAAGGTAAGCCTGATCTCCTGACTAGTTTCTCTCTGTGGGAGGAAGTGGTAATTTTCCCTTGTTTCATACATATTAGTAATTAAAGATAATTTATGGAAGACCTCTTAGGTGAGAATATCAACATCTTAATTGCCTTTAATGAGCAACACCTGATGCAGTCGCTGGCATTCACAGATGCTTTCGGTAGAAGTGCCTTCATTACAAATTGTGCTAAAGTGACCAATACCCTGCCCTTTATGTAGAAAAGTGTTAACAATTTTTTCAGTAATAACATCAAAACATTGATGTTGCTTTTTGCAAGCCATGAATGCAGAGGCCTAGGTCACTGGTTTGGTGTTTGGCAAAACTAGCTCACACATCCAAAGACTGTGGAATATTTACATCCTTTGGCTTTATTATCACTTCTTTCATATCAGCCAAACCTACTGCCACGTGTTTAGCTTTCCCCCACTATTGATACCCCTGCTGTCTTTTCTAGCTCTGGTTCTGGGTAGATAGTAAAGCCTGTAGAGAGGGAACTGGCAGGAAAGTCCCCGTCTCCTTGCTGAGGCAGGAGCACTGTGCTGGAAGTGACTCGCAGTCATTTAGCAAGGCAGTGATTCAGTGCAGACTAGCACTGAGGCGTGTCAAATTCAGCATCCTCAGGCTTCCTGAAGTCATGACAAACCACAGGAACAATGATGAGCTGAAGTAATCTGTGACAAAGAATCAAAAGGTAGAAGGCACCCACTTGCCTGTTGTTTGATTTCTATGGTTGTATTATTTTACTGCATTATCAGCAGTATGACTTGGCAGACTAACAATGTAATACACTTAAAATGGCTGAGCTGAAGCTGACGTGCTTTGGTCTGTCAGCATCTAAAAGGAAGACCAGAAAAGCCAGTTAAAGGAGGGGTAGCATTCTAATTTCAAAAAGAGAGCTCTAGCCATGGAAACTGTAAAGAAAACAGCATCTTGTGGATTCTAGAAATACTACATTTTCTGTCAGATTACACTCTTGAACGCAGATTTCATTTTTCTTTTCAAAATATAGTTGTTGATTTACAACAAATTCTTAGAAATACCAAAGAAATGCCCTATTTCCTGTATATTTTTAATACAATGATTTGTTTTATCAAAGTGCTTGATTTTTTTTAGTTCCAGAATCTTTCTTTGCTTTACTCCTATTTCAGTTAACTCCCATTTCCTTCAGTCCTCTTTCCTCTATTTGCCGATTCTCTTCTGCATATCATTTTTCTCTTATATCACTGTTCTTCAATTCTACCTTCCATTTTCTGTTCTCTTGCAGACTCTGTTTTTTGGTCAATATGTAAGCAAAAATAATAGCCACCCTTAAAGCTCTCTAAATATTTATTGTCCTAAATTGGATTCTTCCAAAACATGTAATTGTGCTACATATAGAAAATAGATTGCTCTGTGTTATGACAGGAATAAAAGTAAGATTTTTTTTAACAGGGCAAGCTTTGCAAGACTTGGCACAGTGCAGTTGTAAAAAAGACAAGTTTTGATTTTCACATTGCAAAGGAAAAGTACCCATACAGCAATATGGTAATTGGAAGGAAACTTCTAGGAAATTGCTTTTCTTTCTTCTTAATTGCCTAAAGTAAGGGGATGCCTACAGCTATCAGCCAAAAGAGGGGTTTTTATCCCTGTTTATGCCTCATGATTGTGGAAGATGCTGCCCATGGGCCATTGCCTTTACAATCAATCCAAGTTAAGACTTTTTCAAAGAAGAAGAAATGTAGTGAAAAGATACAATAAAAAGACAGTTAGCTAAGAGACTGTATTTAATCAAGGCAATAAATATGTTCTCACTCTATGGCTCATGGAGGCTCAGTAGACAATTCATAACAATCAACTGGAGTTTAAAAGGTCCCGAATAGCAAAGGGCAAAAAACTGTATTAGCTGTGGCATGCACACCAACAAGTCCAGAATGACTCAGTGAATAAAGCCTTTTGTCACTTTAGAGGGAATAATTAACTCAGTATAAAATAATTTGTTCAGTATAAAATTCCCCCAGGTGCAGAGACCCCACGGACAATGTGAAGTAGAAAAGAACATTCCCAAGAGCAATACTGGGTTGGAGCTGTGCTCTGGATTTGGGAGGATGTTGGGGATTAATCATTTACATTCACTAATCAGAAATTTTGTGTTCAGTTCTGTGAAGGTCACAAAGCTAGGCTCCAATTTGCTAACCCTCATACGAACTTGTAGCAAAAAGTAATTTTCTGCACCCAAACAATGAAAGAATTTAATTAATACCCTGGGGTGAAACACGTTCATCCTACAGGAACTGTTTGTACTTCCTCTAAGATTCTTCAATTCTTCCCTTTTCTGAAAGCACAGGTAGGGGTGTTCAGTGGCACAGTGGCACCTATTCTCAGTTCCCCCCTTCTTTTAAAAAAGCAGAAAGATAAATTGATTCTAGAAACCACAGAGAACTGAAGACTTGCTGTGGCAAGGCCATGGCTGAAGACACTAAATAACTGGTCTCGGCTCTGTGCTTGACTAGTTTTGCTCTCAGGAGTGCTGGGCATGGCAGGAGCCAGCACCTGCCAGCCCAGTCTCTTACAGGATTGGTTTGGGGTGCTTCCTTAGGTGACTGTCCACACCCTGGCAGCTTCCAGCGAGATAATCGGTGGGAGGAGAGGCAGGCACTAGGGTGGCCACACGATGATTTCAGATAAACAGGATCGTAGAATAGTTTGGATTAGAAGGGACCTTTAAAGGTGACCTTGCCCAACCTCAGAGCAGGAGTGCAGGTTTCATGCCAGAAATGCTTAATGGGGAATTTCCTCTTTTGGGCCCTTGCTCAGGGAGCCTGTGTGTGGAATCCCACCTGCTTGCTTTGGAAAGAATTTTTTAATGATTTTTATAATGCACATGAGGCATGTTAGGGCTGCATCCAAACAATCTGCAGAGAACCTTCAGCTCCACAGGAGGTGATGAAAGAGTAGAAGCTGTCAACACCATTTGAGATTTAAACCCTGGTCTCTACAAATATCTTGTGCTGAGTTTAAGGAGACACTGGAGTCAAGCAAAGAGTTAAATCTGTAAAGTGAAGTATGCACTTTTAAACATTTCATAAATTGCTTGTAACTGCACAAAATACCGCAGGGTGCATGTGAGCACCCCCACATGAAGCTGAATTGCAGCCAGATAAAATATCCTGCAGCTTTTGCTGATAATCCTGATGAAAGAGAGGCTTATTGTAATAGAAAGAAAATGTAGGAAAGATTTGTAGATAAGTGACCATTCTAAGTCAGTGACCTGGGGGAGGACATGCAAACAACATTATTTGATGAGTCATTGAAAGCTGTAAAGGGAAGAGTGGCAAACCTTTTTAGATAATTTCCAAAGTCTGGCCATTACATACATATATATATATATATATATATATATATATATATATATATTTAATATATCCGATTCTGCTTTGACATAGAACTGCAGCATTACAACACAGCTAGGTGAGCCAAACCCTGATACAGAGAGGCAGTGATTAAAATATCCATGTAAAAGAGACAAATATTCTAGAAAACAGATAAAGGAGGAATGAAAAGTAAACTTTTTTGGGCACATCCTTATAAAACTACTCACTAGAGGTCATCTTTATCTGAAAGCTTCTTTAATGGGGCATTTATTTTTGATTTAAGACACTAGAAATATTTCTAACTCCTAAGAAGTAGCCTATGAATGGACATTTATTTCCATTTACTTTACCATAGCTGTAAATAAATTGCAGACTCTACTCAGCAAGAGCAGTAGATGTTTTTAAATAATGGCTGGTGGAAAAGACAGCAAGCTAAACAAACCAATGCTCTCATGTTTAGGTTGGCAGCATTAATATCATCAATCCTGTGCTTTCAAAAATAATGTCTGGACTCTCCCTCCCCCCAGTTCCATTATTAGATTTACTTTAAAAATCAGGATAATTTTAAATATTGCAATTCTAGGTATGCTTGTTTTTCTTAGAAGGCCATAGTGTCTGTAAACAGGGGGAAAAAAAAAATCACATTTAGGAGTTTTTCTTGGCATCTCACATGTATGGAATAAAATAATCCAGAGGTTTTCATTTATCATTTTAAAACATCAAGCACTGGAAGGCATATGATTAGCTTTTGAAATCTAGAAATAATGTACTGTCAAATGTAGATAAATACAGATCATCAGAGTAATTTTTAAAAACAACCACGCTTAAAATTGAGAGATGATATTTTTATTCCAAACAGGAGGGTTTATATTCACACAGATTTATCTCAAAATAGTAAGCAGTATACAATAAAACTAATTAATAATTTCAATATGAATAAAGCCTGTAAAGTCTTGTATTTTTGTGAAGAGATGGTTATCAAGTCTGTTGATGATTTATTCTTAGGAGAAAAATGAATGTTTAAAGGCTCAATTAAAAGATAACGAATATGACCTAAAATAGGTCTGCAATTACGGAGTTGCTTACTGGTTGCTGAAATAAATTGAATATCTTCTTGATATGAGAGGGAAAAAAATACACTCTTACATCTGCACTATTTGCCTTTCAGGATGTTTCCCTGGCAGGAGACTCACCAGGTAGCAAGACACAAATAGGCACTTTGACTCTAGACCTGAGATTTCTGGAAAGTGTAGTTTAGAAATCAGAAAGAAAAAAAAAATGCCCACAGGGTTTTTCTCTTGTATAGATGGTTATTTGCAATTATTGAAATGACAAGGTTTTTGGTTTTGCAGTTAATGAAGCTACAAGATTTTGTATTTGCAGTTACTGAAAATGCAAGATTTTTGTGTGGTTACATGCAGTGATGCTGTTCTGGTCTGGGGGCAATCACATTTCTTCTGATGACAGAAATACATTTAAGCATTTATCTGAGAGATTATAAGCAATACCTTTGAAGGCAGTAAGATGAATTGCTAAAGGAGATTAACATGATTAAACTGTATCACCAGTGATGTACTGACAAATGAAAAAAGAGGTAAACTCATCCACATTGTGGTCAAGCCAGTGGGAAGTGAGGGATTTCCACACTGCTCAAATTAGGAACAAGTACATTTTCTCTCAGTGTGTGGCAATGGAGCCAGAACATGGATGGATGGAGATGAGGCAGTGTCAGTGGAAACCTCATGATGCCTTAGAGCTAAAAATGTTGACGTCTGGCTCGACTGGAAGAGAGAACCATTGTCACATTTTATTTGTCAATTAATAATGCTCTTCCCCCTTATATTTCTCTTACTAAGGCACCCTGTCTTCTTACAATGAAAAGTAAATCTCTGGAAGGTTACCTGAGGAAGGACTGCAAAGGACCCTGCAACTCCAGACTCACAATCTCTCTACATACAATAGGGATAAAACCAATGTCTGGTAAGAGGACAGCTGCAGTGGTGAAAAACCTACAGCAGGATCTGGTAGACTTTTCTCTTTTGCAATTAAAGGGTAGGAAGGTTTCTGTTATAATTCTGCTAAGAAGCAATCTTCCCTTGATAGAAGCATGATAGAAGAGTGCCATGCTCCCTATCTGCAAGCTCATCTCCAAATTTGGCACTGTGGCCACTTTGGCCTCACACTGGGATGCTGCCCTGGTGACAAACACTCCGTGGGTCTCACTGTGTGTGAGCCAAGGGGAATAGGTTGCTTGCCTCAGTGAGATTTCAAGATTTCTCCTTGATGCAAACTGTAGTTCTTAGTTGTGTTTGAAATCTACAGTGATGCAACACAGGACAGAACATCAGGCCAGACACACAGAAGAGGTAGAGCTTTAATCTTCTCAGGCAGAGTATCAGTTCTTATTGGTTTGCAACTCAGAAGTTAAAAGCATTTTGCACTAGATGGAGTGAGGCTACAATAGAGAAGATCAGTTAGGAAGAAAAAACTGCTTAACAATGAAGCTTCCTTTGTAAAGGTTAAGTGTAATCTAATCCCACCATGGTATCTTTTGTAGTCATCTTTCAAAACCATAGATAACTAAAAACGTGTTTGCCCATCTAGACATGTCTGTGAATATATTAAGAAAATAGGAATGAGCATGTAAATCCCAACAAAAATCACTTCTGAGTCCTGATTTTTCCTTTTGTTTCATTGTATGTAGTTGTAGGACTTAGGTACTTGCTGATTATAGATTAAATTGCTAGTCTAAAATTATTTTATCTTGACTCCAGTAGAAATCTTGCTAAACTCAGTATTTAGTTTGCATTCATTTGGTATAAGGCTTCTTTAGTAAGGCAAATCATGGACTTGGGTTCAATGGTGGTGTCTCACTGTATTATCTGAAGCATGGAATAAAAGTTGTTCATGGAACTTCAGAATCTACAGCCTCAAACCTTAAGTCTCTGAATTGCTGCACTGATTAGAAATGTGCAAAGTCTCCTTTCATTAGACATTTGCTTCATGAGGACTGGGGAGAACGTTTGTTTCTGCAAGACAGGATGACAGGACTTGCTTCATGAAATACAGCCTAGAGATGTCTGCTCTGGGTGTTCCTTTAAACTCCTGGATGCAAAGTCCATCTCCTCTGGTCAAGCTAGATGCTTTCTGAAACACTTTCAGAAGAAGTCAGGAAGCATTTCACCTGTGAAAGGAAGCTTGTGAAGGTGAAAGGAATTTTGACAGCACAGTGGTTGAAAGCAGAGTCACAGAATCATAGGCCTCATGTCTAAAAGGAACCTGGATGTTTGTGGCCTGTGGTAAGATCCTATACTACTGAATTTCTGTTGATGATTATTTAACCTGATCTTAAATCTTGGCAATATTTACCATTAAACTAATTTTATCTAAATGCTGCTCAAGTCCATTTATCACAAGTACAATTCCTTACCTTGCTGTCCTTGCAACATGTTTTTGCATATTTGAAGACTCTTACACTCTCCCTGCTCAGTTTGTGTTTCTGTAAAATAAAGCAACACAACCTTTCCTCATGGATCATATATTTCATTGTTGTAGTGGATCATCTTCCTGTTGTTCACCTCTGGGCCATCTCTAGCTGATCTATGTACTTAGTGAAGTTCACTGCCCAGAAAACAATTTCATACATGGGTCTGGACTTCCCACTGCTGCAGAGTAACAGAACATGTTATGTTCATTCCCATACAACATGCCTGTTATGTTCATTCCCATACAACATGCCTGTTTATTCATAGTATTTCTCTTTTTTTGCAACCATATGTTATTGTTGACTCACATTCCCTTTTAACTGCCCAACCTTCTTCTGCAGAGAATTTTTCAAAGTAATAGAGTCAGCAAAGTAAGAAATCAGTTAATGAAGAACGGAAGAAAGAATCTAAAATTATATTAAGTCCAGTGCAACAAAGCCAGGAAAGCTTCAGTTATCAAGGGAGGAGTTTGTGAGAAAGTCTGTAAATTCCATTTCATCCTGCTATAAAGATGTGTACTGTACCTCTGCTTGAACACTGACTCTCAGCTTGGATGAGACAAGTAAACAGAATTTTCAAACCAGCATTTACCTGTAAATATGAAACACCTGAAACAACTGAGCACAGACAACTGTGTTACTTATTAATTTAATTAGCTGTCTGCTAAACTGATGGAGGCTTAAAAGGTTTGGGAATTACAGAAAGACTGATAGCTTGAGAAAGTGGAACATATTCCACATAATGAGATGTGGAAAAAAGAGAGGAAAGAAAAAGAGGGAGATAAACTGAGAAAGGAAGGATCTGAGACGGAAGGAACTGAGATGAAAGCCAGTGGTGATCAAAGACATGGCCAGATGCTGTTTTGCATAATACCAAGTGAGAGAAAAACTAAGAGAGCAGTGGACAGGTCAGTTACTATGTAAGACCAGATTCAAACCTTGACTATGGTGCAGGTTTTATTGCCATTAAGTCGTTACCATGCTAGATGCACATGCCAAAACCATAATCTTTTAGCAGTTTGGTACCCTTCTGCTGAATCAAAGCTGAAAGAGCAGATGATTGGTAACACATCTCAGCACCAGAACCTCACTGAAGGACATCCCAAGCCTGAAAAAAACTGGCATCAGAGAGTGGGTTTGGTAGTCTCAGAAGGAAGAGACATCTTAGACATAGGAAGCAGGTGGGTAAATGCAGTAGTGTGGTTTAAGAAAAGACTTCAGTACAAAAGCATGGTGGCACATGTACAAAATACTAAAGACTACTAGTATGTGCATGTGCTTAATGTGTACGTTTGTTAAGAACGTGCATAAATTGTGTGTAAGGTCCTGATCAGATGCAAGATACCTATTTTTGTGTGCTTCTTTTTTTTTCATTTTTCTTCTTTTAGTTCTTTTCCTCTCTTTTTTAGCCCCGTATGCTCTGGGGGTTTCCCTTCAGGAATGTTTTTGTGCGATTGTTTTGTTAGTGATAGATGGGGGCCTTCATCTACAACTGCGTGGAGCAACAGTGCCAGAGAGTGGCCGGCTGGGATAAATGCAGCTGGATTTGCCTTGTAGTTAAGCCTTTGGGATTTATAACAAGCACACACATAGAATCATAGAATATGCTGAGCTGGAAGGGAACCACAAGGACCATCAAAGTCCAGCTTCTGGTCCAGTGGCTGATCTGAGCAGTACAGAAAGAAGAGAGAGGCATGTAAAGTGGCCTGTCACAGAGTAATTATCTCTGTTGTCTGCATTCCCTAGAAATTTCATGTGATTTACTCTGATTTTGAACAGTATTCTTGGAAAAATGCTAGGGAAGATGATGTGAGCTCTGACCAACAGTTCCTTTCCCCTTTGGTCCAGCTTGTTCATACTTCCATTTACAGAGCTGTACAGGCTGCAGGCTCTTCCCATACTGTGGAGATTGCTCCTCCTGCTTGGGCAGAGTTTCCTGTTTGTGAAACCCTATAAGCCCCAGGTCACACAAACAGCACTGTGTCCCATCCTGGAACATCCTGGAACAGATGGGACCCATGCCTGAGCCAGTGACTGATTCCCATCATTTTCATTTTTTAAAGAGATGCACACCTAAGTTGCTCTTGAGTACCTGCACCCAATAGTTACCTCCTATTGACTAAGATTTCACAGCCTGACAGGTGGCTTCTGAAGGTCACTTGGATTCTCCTCCCTAGGTGAAGGAAAAGGCTCTTCAGTTGGAGTGGGGGTAAATGCATTTGTGATGTGTTGGGAAAGCTGAAGCTCAATAGGGCTTTGAAATATTTTGCCGCAGGAACCACTTTATCAAAAGGCTGTGGGGAGGTGTGGGAGAGGTGTCGGGACCAGCAGCAGTGTGTGTAGGTGACCTTTCCTTTGGCAGGTTTTGGAGGTGGGAATGTTGAGGTTTGTCAGCAGAAAGTCAGTGCAAGAGAAAATGAATTACTAAATTTTTAATTGACTATATCCCCTGCTATGTTTTGTTATCCAATTGTTTTGGATGAGTAATAAATAAGAATTGTGTACTAGAAGACCATTTAGCAAATGATTTCAGCCCACATCTACCAATGCTTTTCTATTTAGGAATATTACCTTGGGTCCAGAAAGTTTTTTAGCATTATTAAGGTGGTATTTGTTTAAAGTAATTAAATGAGCTTCATATATTTTGCACATAAAGTAATAAGGTGAATCTCTGAATCCTAATGTGAGAATTAAGCATTTTAATATTCTACCTAGTTTTTTTTTTCTTAAATCACAGAATTATTAAGCTTCACTAAATCTTCTTATCCTCAGCCTAAGTTTTCAGGAATAGTCAAACTGATTTCCTTAAATCACAGAATTATTAAGCTTCATTACATCTTCTTATCCTCAGCCTAAGTTTTCAGGAATAGTCAAACTGATATTTGAATGTAAGAAAATACATCATTTCCCCCCAGAGTTCAGGATCTTCAGATCATTTAGCTGAAGATAACAGCAGAGTAAGGGTCAAAAATACAGAAAATTTTTGCCCTCTAAACGATGCTACAACCTAGTCTAGTTTCCGAACGTAAGAAAATACATCATTTCCCCCCATTTCAGGATCTTCCGATCAATTAGCTGAAGATAACAGCAGAGTAAGGGTCAAAAATACAGAAAATTTTTGCCCTCTAAACGATGCTACAACCTAGTCTAGTTTCTGTGGTTGAAACTTCTTGGGTTTGCATGAGGAGTACTCAGTAGTTCGCAGAAGCAAGTGGGATGTACTAGCCTGACAGTCACTGAGGAGACGGAGACAATGTGAGTTGTGTTCCCATATCCGTGGGGTTTGTGGCAAAACAAGCTCGAGGGGTCTGTAGGGGAGACTTGTGACAACAAAAAGTTGTGATGCGGAGCCCCTCGCTCCTCCTTATGTCCCTGGCCGGTGAATGCCCAGCTCCTGCTCATGGCCTCACGCGGGGGAGGCAGCCTGCCCCTCCACGCCGGTTCCGCACCCACGCCCGGGTTTGTGCTCGGCTGCGGGGGCAAAGGGAGGTAGCGCACGGGCAGCTCCCAGGCGCGGCGCTCCTACAGCCAGCGGCTGCGGGGGGACCCGTCTGTACGTCCCGGCAGCGCCGGGGCTTCTGAGGGCATCCCAGCCCCACGGGAGCGCATCCCAGCCCCACGGGAGCGCATCCCAGCCCCGCACCCTCCGCTCTCCGGGCCCCGCCAGCGCCCCGGGCCCGCCGCACCGCCGCAGGGTGGCGCTGTGACCCCGCGGGACCGGCCGGGGCCGCCCGGTGCCGGGGCCGGGGCAGCGCTGCGCACAGACCGCCGGGCACATCCCGGGCAGCGCTCGGGACAGATAGCCAGGGCACATCCCGGGCAGCGCTCGGGACAGATAGCCAGGGCACATCCCGGGGCAGCGCTGCGCACAGACCGCCGGGCACATCCCGAGGCAGCGCTCGGGACAGATAGACAGGGCAATCCCGGGGCAGCGCTGCGCACAGACCGCCGGGCACATCCCGGGGCAGCGCTCGGGACAGATCACCGGGGCACATCCCTGGTCACCGGGGCACATCCCCGGGGCGCATCCCCGCGGCACCCGCCCGCTGCCGCGGTTCGGGTCCGCCGCCGCCCTCGGCATCGCCCGGCCCTGCCGCCCTCGTCGTCCCGCCCCGCAGGGAAGATCTTTGTGTACCCCGCTCCTCCCGCCACCACATCCCCGCGACTCTCATGAGGGACACATGACACTTCATTTCCAAAAAGTTTCAAAAACCGGAAAAAAGATTCACAGGTGGCGGGTGGTGGTGGGGCTATATCGTGAATGACTTTTTGGTTTTGGTCGAAGAGTTTGGGAGGCAGCTGTGGGTAAAGTTACGAGGCTGCTGGAGACATAGTTCTGCAAAAGCAAAACATAGAAACAAAGTGTCACGGAATATTCTGAGTTGGAAGGGCCCCGCAAGGATTCTCAAAGTCCAACCCACGGATCTGCACAGGACAGTCCCAAGAATCGCACCATGTGCCTGGGATTCCTGTGATTCTGTGAAACACAGCCTCATCTTACAAAAAATTGCTTAAAAAATAATGGGGATGAAGAACAAAATAATCCTTATGTTGAGTCAGGAAAAAAAAAAAGAATAATAAATGACATTTAAATACAAGGAAATGAGTGTGAAGGGAAGACTCGGCATTTTTAAGGACAAATTGTCTGTAGCTGAGTATTGATGACAGTGTAGCCGAGTGGACTGGAGGAGAGCTGGCTGCCTCCGAGAGCCGGAGTGCTGATTATTAAAGAATGAAACTGAGGAATGCGGGGGAAAAGAGCCAAACCGATCCGCAGCAGAGGAATCGGAGCTGGCGGTGGAGTGGGAAGTCTCGGCCGCCTTCGTCGCTACTGGGGGACTTGCTCTGAGCCCCCCTTCCCCAGCACGGCCCTTCTCTGTCCCGCTTCGCTCCCCCTTCCCCTCACAGGGACTGGCTTGGGGTCTCTGCAGGACGCCTGGAGAGGACCCTGTTCTTGTGGGCTGAGTGGGTGATGACAAGGTGCGGGCAGCCTTTACTGTGGGAGTCTGAACATGACCTGCGATTTCACACTGCACCTCTTCAACCACGGCAGCCTGGCTGGCCTTTAAACAATCCTTTGTTTTCTCCGTCAGGATAGATACTTTACGATGAAGTTCTATGTTCAGCCTCTTTTGCTTGCTTGTCACTGCCTGCTTTCCTTTCAGGCTTTCCTGGTGTGTGTTTAGCCGAATCTCTTTGAGAGATGCCTAGAGCCATCTGTGCTGACTGTTGCTACACGTATATGAATGTATGTGTAGGAGAGGGCAGAGGTGCACGAGTTTTTCCGTATCTGTGTAACTCCCTGCAGCCCACAGACTTGTATCGGAGTGCTATTTAAGCGTGCATATGCATGCAGATCTGTGCCTCCGGACAGGCACACATTGTGTAGTAGACTGGAACAGATAATTCCACAGAATGCAGGAATAAATGGAGCAGCTCAGAAATCAGTGAGGAAGAAAAATAGAGGGAAAAAAAAAAAAAAAAAAAAAAAAAACCACACCAAAAAACCAAACACAGAGAGAAAGTAATGAAAGAGAAAAAAACCCCAAAAACAGAAAGAAAAGGAAGCCCTGCTTCATTGTTAGTGTCTGAACACAAAGTGAGGTTTTGTCCCACCGATTAATCTCTGTAGGAGCAGCAAACTGACTATCCTAAGCTAGTGTTACAAGCTAAGTGTATCTGTTGCTCAAAGGAGGAAGCACATTCTCTTATTGTGGAAAATGATATCAAATTTGGTGGCAGGCAGTGGTGTCCAGCAGGGTCAAATGGCCGAAGAAGTAGTTTGGACGCCTGTTGCTTTTTAGGATACAGCTGCCAGCAAGTGAGAATTAGCGCCTGCCTCTGTTTGTTTAGAATGAAAGAAAGAAAAGGGGAAAAAAAAAAAAAAAAAAGCAGAAGAAGAAAAGAAGAAGAAAAAAAAATAGAAAAGTTTAACAGTTTCTTTTGTGAGGTCCGTACATTGCGAATCCAGCCGCGTTACCATACTAAAGGAAATGAAAAAATGCTTCGGTTTGAGAGGACGAGTCCTTTATTTCCCTTATTGGATACGTTTCATGTGTTTTCCCCAACACTCCGGCTTAAGGACATGCCTTTTGAAACACAAACACACGCACAGCTCGCACACGCACACACAGATAAGATATGTATTAGATCCTGACACATGCGGGGTGGAGGGAAGAGCGAGAGAGAGAGAGAGAGAGAGAGAGAAAGAGAAAGAGAGATCCTCCTACCTGGAGCCATAGATTGCAAGATACGTAGTGTTACCTGAGGAAGTCAGAACAAGTAAAAACAGATTGAACTTCAGGGCTCTATGAGGCAGTTGATCAAGATCAGTGCTTGCTCATTCTCTCCCTCAGACTGTCTGTCTTGGGGTTTTGTTTTACTGTTTTGAGCAGCCCTTTCCGTTTTTTCTTCCTCTTTAGCTTTAATATCGGAGCCGATTTCGGTCACCATGGCTCTGGGAAGAGCTGCCTATCTGCGTGGAGTTGACTTTTTACAGCTCGGCCGGCTTTGCTCCTGGGTAGCTTCAGCAATGCTCTTGACTGGGATTTAATCGACAAGATCAGTTCGGCTTTTTGTGCAATTTTTATGGCTCAGTCCATTTTCTAGATCATGCACAGAAACTTTCGGAAGTGGATTTTCTACGTGTTTCTATGCTTTGGAGTCATCTATGTCAAATTAGGGTAAGTCCTTCTGCACGACAAATCTCCTTGGCTTTTGGGTCACGTTAGTGCGGAGTTGGGAGCAAAATACTGCAGAGGAGGAAAGAAAAAAAAAAAAAAAACACCAAAAAAAAAAAAAAGGAAAAGAAAATATGTGATTATTTCTCTCTCCGCCTCCGGGTGTCCAAGCGCCGGCAGCCCCCCGAAGCACGGCCGTCTCCCCGGTCCCGGGCCATGCCCGGCGGCGGAGCGCTCCGCCCGCCCCGAGCCTGCAGGGAGCCGGTCGCGGGTGATGACGGATCCTTTTATTTTGTACTGCTTAAGCGAACTTAAATATTATCTCTGGCTTACAGTACCCTCAGAGGAAAAAAAAAAAAAAAAAAAAAAAAGAAACAGAAATAGCAGCCTGACAGAGTTAACTCAGGCGCTGCTGCTGGGACAATAGAGCAGAGCTGAGGTATTAGGCGAAAGGGGCGGGAGGAGGGGAATCCCTGCTCTGAACCTGCGCTCAGGGATTTGGTTTATACAGGCCTAGACACAATTTGCGTTTCTATCCATCACACGGACGTGTTGAAATTAACTTGACAACTGGTCCGGCTACCTCTGCGCTGGTGCTCCCGGGAAGCCAAGCGGGCTCAGGCGAAGGGACCGGCCCGGGGCCCTGGAGGGTGCGGCGGGGGCTCCCGGGGAGCCCGCTGTTTGCTCCTCGGTGTTTGATCACCGCAATCGAGTGCACGAGGTTATTTTGGTTGCCAAGTTTCGCCCTCTTTCCCTCTGTCTCTCCCCCCAGTGCCTGTATGCCTTTATTAATATTGCTCGTCGCAGTAGGCTGACTTGAGTTGAATTTCCACATTCCTGAGCCCCAGCCGAGTCCTTACCTGTCGAACTACAAACTCTTTAAAGATCCTGTCTTTGCGGGATTTTTTATGCTTTTTTTTTTTTTTTTTAATGATCAAGAATACATAAGGTGAGTTGCAATCCAAAGACGCTCACTTCCCACCTTGAAATCAATACGTAGAAGAGGACGGGGGAAGCCAAAGGGCAGCTCCCAAAGGCAGGAGAACGGGCGGGAGTTCCCCAGAGTGACGGGCAGGCTGGAGCCCGGCCGGGGCAGCGGAGCGGGAGGGCGGCGGGGAGCGAGGAGCGGCCCGGCCCGCCGGGAGCCGCCGCCGCGGGCGCTGCTCCGTGCAGGATGCGCGGATGGAACAGCCACGTCCCCGCTGTCAGCAGCCCAGGGAGGAGGGGGCGAGGAGAGGGAGGGAATCGGCAAGAGGGAGCGCGCCAGAGCCGAGGATTAAGGTTGAACAGCGGGGGGAAGGAATTAAACTGGGCTCCTCGGGGATGAGAAAGGCTCCGTACAGCCCACCAGGAGCTCCCGCAGCTGCGGGCAGCAAGGGCAGAGCTGTCCCATTTTCAGGGTGCCGGCGAGACCCTGAAAAGAAACCGGCTGCTTCCCTTAGCGTTCCCAGCGGGTTGCTCGGCGGGCACCAGCCGGATCGCATCCCTTTGTGCTTGCTTATTTAGGTATTATTGGCACGGCTTTCGGCCCGCCCCTGCAGCCGCAGGTGCCGCCGCGGTGGCCGGCGGAGCAGGACGCTGCCCCGCAGGCGAGACCCGCGGAGGATGCGCGGATGCGGAAGGGGCACGGCCTACGCGCTGCCCCCTGCCCTGTGCCGCTGGGGAGCCTCGTCCGCCCCTGCCCCGGCTGAGCCACATGCCCGGGGGTAGCTCCAAACCCTGCCTGCTGGAGACAGGTCCTTTCGGTGCTCTGACCTTTGCGGGGCCGACAACCTGCGCCGCCCTTTGTCGCAGCGATGGGCTCTGTCCCCCTCTAGGCTCGGATTGCCGGGAGTTTACATGTGTGGTGAATTTGTTGAGGCTGTGTATCCATAAATGAAGTGATGACAGGGTACCCAGTCTGCTTCAATAGTGTAAGGACTTCGTACAGCACACCCCTCACAGAGGGCAGGCGAGCTCAAGGAAAACGCTTTGCAAAATGAGGGCAATGGTTCAGCAATTGCCTTCGCTGCGGCAGAAGGGAACAGAGGACTGGGCACATGTTGCAGTCTGGAAGGCAAATCTCTCTTCGAAATTGGTTTTGGCTGTTTTAGAAGGGGATTCAGAGCAAAAAATCACAAGAATGCTGTCGGACTGAGCCTGGAAGTGAAACTGAGCGGACAACAGGAGCAGTAAAAGCCTTTGCGGAAACCCTATCAGATCCATCACCATGCCTGTAAGGCGATGAGGATACTTCACTTTCTCTGAACAATAGGAGAGAAATTCGCTCTGAAATCCAGGGCTACTTCTAGGCTAGGCATGTGGGATGCAATTATTTCCTCTTTCATCAGCCACTGGAACTACCATTTTGTTGAAACCATATCCTTTGGGTGTAATGATGCCTTTTCTGGTGAGCTCTTTGCTTTGAAAAGGGGGAGGTGAAGGTGGATAAAATGTCTTCCAGGGCATTCGGTTGATTTTCAGCGGGAAGGAGAGAGCCGTCGTGTCAACCACGGCAAGGAGGGGAGCCTTGGCAGGTTTTTTTCTTTTTGGTTTTTTTTTTTTTTTTTTTTTTTTTTTTTTTTTTTTTTTTTTGCTGCTGAGCACGTCTTCATGTCTTAATAAAACGTGCTAAAAGCTCCACTTGCGGTGGCAAACATGACGCCGTGGGGAGAGAAAGTAACGCAATACATGAGCTGTTGGACGGGCCGGGGTGTTGCATGGGGTGAGATGGCAGGATCCCATAAAGAAGCCACTATCTCCTCCAGTAAGGAGAAGAGAGCAGGTCCCACACAAGCAGTCCTTCCTCTAGGGGATCTTCCGTCGTTCCCGTTTCTATTTCCGGTCCCCCAGAATTGCTGGAGAAGCAGGGGTGAGGTGAAGCATCCCTTAATATTTCTGTCGATGACGTTTCCAGGTACCGAAGCATTAAGTATCTGCAGCCTTGCTGACTTCATGTAACCCCCCGCGATAGCAGGTCACATCAAATATTGACCTCAGGCAGGACTGAAGCAGAAATATTTCCTGTCAAGACCACAGAGCATTCGGATACCGTTTAATTCTCATACCGTTTTAATTATTAAATACGTCAGAAATTAACAATTACAGCAGTACTACACATGCAAATGACAGCGAGAGCTCTGGGTATGAGTGATGTGTCTTTTGGAAAGATGAAGTCGTGGACAATACCCACGGGGCAAACCCCACCCTTTTCCTCTTCATTCTGGAGGAAAAGAAAGGTAACAGCGAGGCATCTCCAAAGGGAGCGGGGAAGGTCCCCCTTTTCCCGCGGAGAGAGGGTCGCTATGACGTTAGCGGGATGCAGGCGGCGGGAGCTGGCGCTGCCCAAGGGAACAACGAAAGGTGTCGGCACCCCTTTGAGGGGCTGCAGGGACGCTTCTTTCGTGCCCATCCGAGCTGAGGGCACATAGGGCTACGGACGTCGGGGACCCCGGCCCGTTCTGGGAAGGCCGGAGCATTCCGCTTTCCCGGGGCTCCCAGGGATGCTGCGGCGAGGAACGCGAGAGCCGGTCCCACTCGCGAAGTTCGCCTTGGCTTTGCTGTAAAGGCCAACGAAATCCTGCTGCCCTCGCCATCCCCGGGGCTGTCCGGCCGCGGGGAGCCCGCCCGTGCCGGCCCTGTGCCCCCGGCCCTCGGCAGGCAGCGGCCGGAGCTCAGCCTCGACGGCGGGCAGCACGTGGAGCGCCGGGAGCGGCGGCGAGGCCCCGACAGGAGACCCGAGCGATTTACGCCCGCAGCGCCGGGATGAGCGGCCGCGGCCCGGGACTGCCCGGCGCCGTCCCGCCGGGACCATTGCTGCCCGCCCCTCCACGGGCACCTGCCGCTGTGCTGCCGCCACCCCTTCCCTGCTCTCCCATCGGCCACACACCGCTCATTCTGAGACTCATTGTTGCCTTCTTTCCGCCGGCGCTGGACTCGCAGCTCGATGGGATACAACAAAAGCCCGGTTCCGCCCAGAAAGGACCCGGTGTGCTGCCCGCCTGGCGCATCTTCCCGGCTTCCGACGTGCCCGTCTGCCGGACTCTCCCTCCTCAGGCTTGGGGTAAAAAAGGATCCACGGCTGGGAATAGATAGATAATGGAGGAGGAAAAAAAAATGCAAATAGTTTATTAGTGTCTGCCCGACTATAGTGTCGGCAACTATTTCAGTGTAATTCTGCCCCATTTTGTCCAAAACACTGTTCTGTGGAAAAAGGAGCCAGCGACAGATGCTGAAGTGCCCATATAAGACGTTGCCGACAATACCTCTTTTCCAGTGTGACATTTTATTGAAGGGAATGTTTCCATCTTCAATCAACAGAATGAATGTGGTTCTCGCTGCCCCGGCTGATATATGTATAGAAACCATTTGGATGGAATTTGCAAGGTTGTTCTCATCATCATCGTTATAATCTTCATCCTCCTCCTCATCATCATCATTCATCATCAATAATTTTTCGCCATAATAACCGGCCCGTGGTTTTAGAATAAAAATTAACTCCCCGAAAAGAAACTGCACGGTTTGATTTCTTTATACGACTTTTCTTCCCCTACACAACACATTTGTGGATAAAGTCAGTTTCGACCTGAAAATTATGGAAATTGGCAAACCGTCTTCGTTTCAGGTGAAGTGGGTCAAACTTTGCCAGCACAAGTCAGAAGTTTTCCAGTGCCAACTTTTATTTGCATTTTTACAGTTCGCTGTCCCCCTCCTTCTCCCCCCCCCCATGCACGTCTTTAAAAGCAGACGCACATTTAAAACACCTATCCGAAGAGGAACAAATGCTAGAAATAAAACATTCAAAGTGGCTACTCGTTCTCCTGGTCTCACGTTCAGCAGAGTTGCCCCAGCCACATGTCTAGCAGGGAAAAGGGCACTGAGGAGATAAGCATCTCTAACTCTTTCGCTATATATAGACTTGCATGCACACTTACAGAAGTATAAATACGTCCATTTTAGAATCTTAAATAATTATAAATAAGACGGTTCTGGGATGTAAATAGTCGTTGAAAGGCTTAAGCTTCCGTCTCTTGTTAATCGACATCAGCGTTTCTCGAAAGGACACTGACTGCCCCAACGTCCGTGCTGAACTTGCAGACGAAAGTGGTTAAAGCAACCAAACCCCGAGAAGATTTTTATCGCATATTGAGCGGCATACAACGTTTTTGCACCAGTTCTGGAATTCCCAGTCCATCTGAGGGCGTATTTCGTTGTGTCGCTGGGACAGCTGCACCCCTGTTCTGGGACTGGTTAACTGGAGGAGGTGTTACCAGGCAGAGCTCTTAGCCAAGACATCTTCTTCGGTCAATTGGCAATTAACCTGAGACGAACATTTACAGACCGAGCACACTTCGGAGCCTGGTTCTTGTTCGTTTCAGCTGCATTTCCGTTTAAGTGTCTTCGGTGGCCGTTTATTTTTCGGGGTTCCTTTTCAACCCCCAGCCCTGGTATCTGCAGCGCACGTATTTCACCATCGCTCTCAGCACTTCCGAAATAAAGGACAGACACCTAACAATGCAGAGGAAGAGCGACTGTCTCCTGCAAGCCTGGGGCTGCTCAGGGCTCAGCGCTCAGGCCCGCCGGAGCGGGAAGGGTCGGGCATCTCTTTGCCGCGGGGCGCGGCGGTGCCAAGGGGCAGGAGTCTCCCGGCTCAGGGGGAAGGCGGGGGAGAGGCAACAAACCTGCCGGGAAACGCCTCTTCGGACTCGCATCTTCTCGGAAACGAGAGAAGAAGAGGAAAGAGCGGAGACGAAAGCTCTTTCTGCGGGGGTGGCGAGAGGTGTGGGGAGCCGGGAGTCGCCGGCAGCCGCCCCCCGCTCGCTCCCTACAGCGGCTGTTCCACGCTAGTCCTTTCCCTTCGCTGCTCTCTAGCGAAACCCAATCTCGCCAGGAAGCTACGAGTGTGCATGTCTTTATTTCTCACTCAGTAAGGCTATGACTACATACATGTTCCTTTTTTCTTGACCTTGCTCCTGAAATCGAAGCCTAGTTTTTAATATCGGGGGGACAACAACAGCCAAACCCCCGCCGAGGCTGGAGGGAAGGCGGAACGCTTCGGTGGAACCGGGACACCGGCCACAATAAAGCAATTAGCCGAGAGTGGGGTTGGAAGCTGCCAGCTCGTTGAGCTTCTCCTGGGGCGAGCTAAGGGTGCCACGGCAGAACAGGGAACTCTCAGCCCACCGAGCGCTGGTGGGGGGGAGTTAAAAATGCCCCACGGACCGAGAAATGAGCTCTTGCCGGGCGAGGTGTACGGAGCGGGATCAGTCAGGGAGCACGGATTCATTGCAGTCCGGGCTAGATCAGTGTCTTTCCATTGTCATCCTCCCCCTAAAAAAAAAAAAAAAAAAGGAGAGGGAGAGAAAAAAGTAGGCGGATTGCAGTGCCTGACTGCCCAATGGCAGCCCCGGGCCTCAGGAGAGTTACAGAGAGAGAGGGAGAGAGAGAGAGAGGCACTTTCTGCCATCCAAATCCCTTAAACCATCCTCATTCCGACACGAGAACCCACTGTAACAACTTCCAACCACTGAGACATGACAGGCAGGAGCCCAGAGGCAGCAGCAGCAGCGAGAGCAGCAACAGCAGCAGCACACACTCTGCACAGGGAGCAGCATTAGCACCAGGGGAATACTACACACAACAATACAAACAAACAAACAAACAAACAGACAAAGCCCCCCCAAGCCCAAGGGACTGGATTCCAACTCAGATTCAAGCCACAGCTGACACCAAAAAGGGTGGGGAATTACGACCAGGGGGGGCCAGAAAGGAATAACCAAGGAAGAGAACTCAAGAGTGTAAACGGGATTCAGCCATGATCCTTTTTTCATCTCGCAGTGTGTTACTCTCAGTGTATTACCCTCAGATTTTCCTCATCCTTACCAGTGGGAGTTACCTGTAAGTGATCCAGATTTTTTTTTTTTTTTCCAAATACTGTTTGCAATGCCCCCGCTAGCAGCTACCTAGGGGCAATGCGCAGAGCGAGCAGAGGGAGCCGGGAGAAGCCAGCACGGGCGGCAGCTCCGTGCGGTGCGTGGTGGTGAGGATGGTGGTGGTGGTGGCGGCGGAGGAGGAGGAGATGCTGTGCTGGTGGCGGTGCTGGCGCTGCTGGTCGGACCCCGCCGGGGGAAGGGACGCACCGCCAGGTAACTCCCGGGGCTGCCCCGCCGGCGAGGCCGGGGCCCGGCGTGCCCGCAGCGGGGGCGGCGCACCTGGGAGGGCGGCGGGGCAACGGGACGCGGAGCGGCCGGCGTCTCCCCTGGGGACTCCGACCCCGACTCCTCCTCCTGCCAAACCGGAGATGGGCATCGCTTCGCGCCCGTCGGGGGAAGGCTGTTTGCGTGCGGAGGTCCCGGGGAGAGCGGGGCTGCCGCAGCCGGCGGCGAGCGCCCAGCCCGGGCCGCCCGCGGAGAGTCCCCGCCGCCGAGGCGCTCGCCGGCCGGCTGCTTTCGCTCCGGAGGGATCTCCAGTCCCGCAGTTAGAGCTGGCTCCAGGACTTTTTCCTTGTGAGGAAGGGGGTGGAGGTAGGGGTGGGGGAAATGAGAGTCGGTGGGTGGGACTGCGAGGAATTTCGGTCTCTTTTTTTAATATCTATATCTGTATCTATCGTTGCGGTGGATAAGAAGCGGCTGGGCTAGTCCGTGAGGGCTGCGGAGAGAGTGTCCGCCGTCGTTCTCCTGCAGGTCCCCCGGCGGGTCTCTGTGCCCGCCGGCCGCGCGTTAGGGTGGCGGGGGCGGTGGGCCGGGGTCCCCGCGCAGGCCGTGGGGGAGCCGGGCCCGTCCGGGACCGCAGCCGGGGTCCGGAGGGGCTGCCGGGGTCCTGTCAAGGGCTGCTGTTCTCCTGCACTCCGGAGGAGACCTGCCCGCGCCGCGGGGCAGCCGTGCGGAGAGGAGGGCGCTGCGGCGGCAGGTACCCGGCGGAGGGAGCCGCTTTAAAACCGGGGAGCCTTCCCCTCCCTTGAGCATCCCTCCAGCCCCGGGGCAAGAGTCTCCGTGCCGGAACGCGGGGGTCGGGCCCGGGGGAGCTCTGGGGCGGTTCGGAGCCTGCCCAGGCTGCCGGGGCTGCGGCAGAGGGGTTCACCCCTCTCCGTGATGGGGAGCCCCGTCTCGGCATCCCCGGCCCCTCGTTTATCTCGGCTGCCGGGACCGGACGGATTTCCCTACCCTCCTACCCTCAAGCCGACCTCAGGTTTTTGTGCCCCGACGGATGCGAATTTGTGGTCCTATCACTGAACTGTACGTGGATTTATATGTATTTGGTTTTTTTTTTTTTTTCCCTCTGTATGCGCGCACAGGAGCACATGCACATGAACAAGCACGTGTGCGTGTGTTCCTCCGTGTGTGTGTCCGTCTGTTTGCTGTGGGCTATGGAAAAAACATATCCCACTGCTATGGGAGAAAAGTAGGAATAAACACGCCCATAAAAAGAAACGAAAAGCCTATTTCTGCATTCTTAATTCTTAATGAAATGCACATGTCTTGGCCACCGATTTTTAAAAGCGCTTAGATTTATGGAAGCACGTTAGATTAATTCAACCAGAGCTGCCTGTTTCTGTTCACGGGAGGGATATGTCTGCTGCGTAGGTGACCGATAGCTTGTAAAAAAGCTTGCCGTGCTATCTTTGGTTGGTTGGGGTTTTTTTGTGGTTATTTTTTTTTTTATACAGGAGGAAGGAGTCGTAATAAATAAATAAATACACCCTTTTAATATAAGCGTAGCCATATTTTTCTCAAAACCGTAGGAAATTACTATCCTACAAAGTTTTCCTTCTATAAATAGTTCAAATCTTAAAACAAAAGTTTGCAACCGCACACCAGATGCTGGGATGCTGGCGGTTTCCCTTGCTGTGTGACATAATTATAAGGTCCGAAAGCAAAAGCTATAGAAGTATAATAATAATACTAAGGCGACTGCTGAGGGGAAATACAAGGGAAGCAATGCCTGCTTTATTTAAAGCCAACTGCTTGCGGATCTTTTGAGCACTGCCCCGCGACAATGAGAAGTTGTGGTGGATAAATAATGCTCTCTCGCCTTTCCCTGGGCCGTCCCCAGTTCATCCCCTCCGCGGCAGGTCACTCGGAGCTGGACCCGCGGAGCTGGAGCCGAGCTGGCTATTGCAGCCCAGCAGAGCAGAAGCGAAAGGGATCAGGAGGTGAAACCCAACAAAGCGGAGCCCCAAAGCGACGCCCACCTCCCTCCATCCATCACTCCGCAGGGACGGAGCCGGCGGCTTTCCCGGGGAGAAAGCAGCGCGCACGGGGCCGCTGGGGACAGGGTGTTCGCGACCCGAACTCCCCCCCGCTTCTCCTCCGTGCCACCCCCGGCACCAGCCCCCCGCCACACTTGCTCCTTTTCCACTGTGTCCCCCCCATCCCTCCCAGAGAGCGGGGGCAGCGGCGGGAGAGCCGGGCGGGCTGCGCCTCGCTCTCCGTAGGAAGTGAAAAGAAAGATGAGTTATTTCAGTGCTTAATGGAGAGTAGCCTACTGAACTTGTGGTGTTTGTCTGGTGGGTAAATATACTTCTCTGGCTTACTAATGGTAGCTTTTGAAGATTAAAGCATAGTAGAGTTTGTTGGAGCATTATCTGCTGGTGTCTGTTTCTGCTACCCTCGCTCTCCGGAGGGGAGGATGCTTCCCAAGCTGCTATTTAGTGAGCTCTCAGGGACTGTCAATGGTTATGTTAATTTCCCCCGAGGTCTCTATCATCTTTTGGCTATGGGAACGACTCCTTAGCTTCTGCATTGCTGCTCCTTCGGGGACAGAGGGGGTGAATTTCAGCGGGCAAGCAAATGGAGTGCAGGGTGTCGGTGCTCAGCCTCTCTTGGTGCAGGGAATGCAGGCCGGGGGAGATGGGATGCTGTCCTGTTATTCTGTGAGAAAACCTGTCAAGCAAAAATCCCATCAGATTTTTCTGAATGGAAAAGGCAATGGTGAAATGAAATGAAATGAAATGGGCACCACACCTCAGTGTTTTTTGTGCAATAGCTGGGCACAAAGTTAAATTATGGTCAACTACATCCAAAATTAATTTAAAACCCGATTCCTTTATAATATTGATTTCTATATTGTAGAGTGTGCTATCTGATAAAGTCATCTTCTTCAGTGTGCTTGCCTGGTAACCTTTGGCCTGCTGAGGCACTGTGAACATTTTTACAACCAGAAGAAATTAGTGTCTGCCTCTCTGAAAAAAACAACTGACTGTGGCTCTAATAGCTGATGCATTTTAATTTTAATATTTTGTTAATCCAATGAAATATTTAAAGTATAAATCTGCCATTAAATAATATCAGTGTAATTAGCATAAATGTCTAAATGCCAGGATTATGAAGAACACTGGCACTGCTTCTTGCAGTGCATGTGAGAGCGTGCATGTGTCTGTACACATACACATATTCAGCTGCTTCTAAAGAAGATGGTGCTCGTTGGTTTTCCATTGGTGCACCCCTTTCACTGTTCATCTTATTTAGCACAGGATGCATTCACCAGCAACAGGAGAGTCGGTTCTGAAGAAGCTTATTTGGGGATTATCTGCTGGCACATAGATACAGTTAATTCAGTTATTTGCTGTAAAGTGATTTGGAATTACTCTTAAGAGAGTGTGTGCATGTATAGTAATAGCAGCACAAGTGTTCAAAGCAGATACATTTTCTAATATCATAGCACAGCAAATAATTTATACTGGTGAGTAGATATCACTGCTTGGTTAGGAAATGTAGAGGAAGAAAAATCCTCTGCTTGTTTTGCATTTGTTCTGCTGGTGCTTCCACATCCTTACAATTCCGTAACCTTAACACAGGGCTTCTCAACATTTGTGGGAAGCAGATTAGAAGGAATGTAGATTGTTCATATGCCTACAGGAAAGTGGTCATGCCTAATCCATAAAGACTGGGACTCCTGAAGAGAGTCTCTGGAGTTTGCTTCTTAATCCATCAGTGCTGGAGGGAGCTGCAGAGGCAGAGAACAACCTGGCTGCTCTGTGAGGCAGAGCCTTCAAGGGGATAGTGGGTGGGCACAGCTTCACCAGCAATGCCAGCCAGCCTGACTGATGCTCCCACTTTAGTTGGTGCAGTCAGAGCCACACAGGCTGGCCCACTCTTCCTGTCCTGGTTAGATCAGGGCAGGATCAACCTCTGTGTTTAAGCTGGCTCTTATGGGGGTGGGATTATCTCTGGCTCAGTCACTGAGCTGCAGTGTAAATCCATCATTTCCCCACTTTTGCACCTTGTTAATTTTAAAACTGAGACTTTAGGGGAAGCTTGCTCTCTCAGCCTTTAGTTATGCAGTGTACAATGCCCAAGGAGAGCTCTGCTGTTATATTCTCCTTTTATGTGGTACTGTAATAATGATTCTCTATAAGAGGATTTAAGATATGTTGTCTTATAGACAGAACAGGTCAATCTTTGAGGAGTATCAAGTATTTTCAGGCTCATCTAAAGCTAATGCTTTTGCTCAGCAGAAAAGAGAAAGATAAAGGATATTTTTTATGCTGGACTGCCATTAGCTTGGCTTACTGGCTTGACACAGGAAATTTCCATGTATTGAAGCAGCTACACAAAGATGGGAGAATGATTGTGATATGTTTTCTTGGTAGCTCTAGGAGGTAAAGTCCAGCATTTCGCTGTGAGACCCAGAATAAAATTCCCTGTCTAAAATCACAGAGATCTGGTAAATCTGGGACTGAGCACTCCCCTCCCACCAAGGTCTAGATCAAGCCCTGAAGTCCTGAATGTCCTTGAATCCAAATGCATTTGGATGAAGGCAACTGTCTCAATACTTTTCAACAGTCAGGTTCCAGGAATTAGATGTTGAGTACACCTTGACATTAAAAAAAACCAAAAAAACAAAAAAACAAAAAAAACCCATTAGAAATTATAAGGAAAGGTGGCCAGAAATGTGTAGGATGACAGCACAGAATTACTACATATGTTATATTACTAACATAAAATAAAAAGTGGGTAAAAAGCAATATGAATAGGTAAGGATGAGGACAGATGTGTTTGCATATTAAACACCCAACAAGGCTAATCCCTCAGAAGAGAGTCTTTCAAAGAAGATGCTAAAGTGCTAAACAAAATGACCAGCAATTATGCAGGTAGACTGACAAACACCTTTTTTGCAATGGGAAAAGAGCCATGTGCACCTGGCAATGTGGCATGCTGAGGGTAAAGTGGTAGCATATGCTTTGTCAGTGCACAGGACTGTGTAATTGGGGCTGAAATGCAGTGAGAGAGCCTCCTGACCCCAAAATGTAGTTTAACCTTCTAGTCCTCCCAAGTTACCCCAAGCAACAAAAACCTAGGACAAGCTGTAGATCAAAGGAGTTCTACAGATGTGCTGACACTGTGAGTTACAGAATTGGTTAATGTTGCAAGCCCAGTTTCTTCAGCCCACAACTTTTGCATGTTGTTCTACCCTCAGTGGACTCTCACCAGTGCCTTTCATGGCTGCTGGCAAAGCATGTCTACCCGTTAATTACCTGACAGATGAATTTTTGCAATCAAGGTTCACCTGTTGGTTTGGCTCTTCTCACAATTTTTGCCCTTTCCCCCTTGATGCTCCACTGCCCTTTTGTAGAGCATCTCTCCAACCTACCCCAGGTATGTAACTTTCACAGTATTACAGTAAAACTCTACATGGCAGTGTTCTGTGAGAACCAGACAGGCCTCTCTCTGTGAGAACCATGACAGAAAAGCAAAATCTCCATGACATTTTTGTTCTGGAATTGTGCCATGCACATGGGAACACCCCATCAATGAGCTGAAGAAACTTGTCACCAAAAGCTTCAGGTTTACAAGCCCAGAATTATGTAAGAGGATAAGAAAGTCCAGGAGTGTAGGCACAGGAGTACTCTGGAAGAAAAGCCAAGGCAGACATGTTTCTGGAGAATGTCTTTCAGTGTTTTAAGGGTTGTTAGAACCCTCTCCTCCTTTGCTGTCCCTTCAATCCTCCCCCAAATGTAGAAAGATCAATTTTCTCTCCCTTGTGGATAGCTGCACAGGACTTGCTGTTAACTTCTTCCTAAGACAATTCCTATGTATTTGCATTTGCTACAACACATACCTAAGGAACACTGAAAATTCTGCATTAGCAAAAATGGAAAGAAATTCTAGATACAGAGACTTAAATATTTGACCAGTAGGTTTTTCTGTCTGTATGCATTTCTATGACTTCTCCCTTCTGTTACTGCCAAGATGTTTTTAGGACAAACCTTTAGATAACATGCTGAGTTGTTTTTTCTATGCTTTCCTCTTGGGCTTTCTTTCTAGAAAGCAGTTTTCTGGATGGAGCTGAAAGTTTGCTGCCTTATTCAGTTCTAGTAGAGTATGGACAGTTTTACTGAAGTTAAGATAGTTAAGGCCAAATAGTTGCTCTCATCATAAAAACATCTTTCTTCCACTAGGATCTGATAATAAGATGATTATCACCTACTAATTATTTTTCAGCAAATCATACCTTCTCTAGGAAGTCTCAAGACAGGGTAAATCAGAGAGTGATTGTATTTTTCTTTTCTGGAAATAATTTTAATAGCGCATACAGTTTGTACCCATATCACTGTTACAGTTTGAACATTTATTTTTGTTTCAGCCTATGCTTGTGGATCAAATTTCCCATAAAAAAAGGAAAGGATAAACTTCATGCTTATGCAAAAATCCCACTTAATCATCATGGTGACAGTCTTTGTTCCAGCTCTTTGTCCAAGGTCAGATTTCACCCTGAGTTCCTAATAAGGAGAAAAAAGACATCCAGTGGTATAGCAAGTGTGCAAGTGAGGGAAGAAGTGAGGGTTAGGAGTTTGATAGGTGGCAGAAGAATTTCCCCTGTGTAGTGGCACCAAGTCCACTGGTTCCTGCGTGTCCCACATGTTTTATCTGAAGCAGAGCCACACTGTTACTAGGCAGTGACTACTTTCAAAGCTGATGGAACTCTGTGGACTTTACTGGCAGATTTGTGATGCAAAAAGTGATGCTGGTGAGTTGGGTCTCCACCAGCACATACTTGGAATGCACAACAAAGGCATTCAAAATAATTTCCTTCTGGATGGCCATTGCTGTGTAGAATTTTGGGAAGCTCTTACCTTTGTCTTTTAATATTAGTAGGAGGCCATGCAGACAAACCCCAAAATCAGTTCCATGGGCTACTGAAAGAATTATGGCCTTTGGAATCAGCAAGACCAGATATAAATCCAAAACCTTATTTAATTTTTTTGAGGGTAGAAATAAGTCAAAAATCTTGAAGCATTTACTATTGCATGTGAAGTATTGCAGAGAAGCCCAAAGCTAGAAGTAAGCATAAGCCAGAAAGATATAAACCACTGTCTGCATGCAAGGAGGACCTGGGAAATGTTTTGACTTGTATCCAATTAAAAATTTTAAAGTGCTGGAATACTGGGACTGAATATAATATACACCTTACTAGTCTGGTTGAAGTGAGACATAATTATCAAATGTGACTACTATTTAATAATAATTTCTTTCATCAGGGATTGTAAGTGAATTAATCCTAGCAGTATTCAAGTGTATTGGGCAAGGATCATTTCCCTCACTGCTGGGGTGGAATGAGCAGCTGCTGTGCAGCACCCAGCAGGGCTGTATGGATGTGCAGGACCAGCACCAGTCCTGACATTCCTGGCAGCAAGGCAGGAAAGCATCGGAAAAAGCCCAAGCACATCTCAGATTGATCTGGACCCTGGCCAGGGCCAGTCCCTCTAAATACTGCACTTTTTGGTGGGTTTCACTCTGTGGTGAAGATAGGAACGGTCTGAGAGTGGGCTGATGTCTGAGGTGCTGAATAGCAGCATTGTGACTTCTGCCTGCCTCAGTTTCCCACAGCTTTAATAGGGCAATAACAGCACTGGCAAGGCTTGAAAGTAGGGGAGGGGCAGGAGAGCAAGAGCTGCCACAGCACTTTGGAAAGAGAAAACGCAGTGTAAGTGCTGCATCATTACTTTCAGTGACTCTCCTTCTGACCACAAGCACAAAGACGATGCGATTGCACTCATCATTGCTTCAGCACGGCGTCACCATTGCCCTCTTCACCACCGTGCCCAGCGTGGCCTTGGGGAGAGCTCAGGGGAAAGGGCTGCTCACCAAAGTCATGAGCATCACTTCTGACAGTGGCTTCTCCTTCCGTGGCCAGACAGCCACTTTGGGCAGCGTGGAGCAAGTCCTGGCCTCGGAGAGCTGCTGGCCTCGGGACACGAGGCGGCTGCTGGAGCGTTGGGCAGCAGGCAGGACATGGTTAAGGGAGTGCTCAGGGGAATGGCTGCATCTCTCATGACTCCTTTGGCTGCTCGCCAGGGAGCCATGTGACTCCTTGGTCAAAAGAGTCCTCTCAACCATGAGACACTTTTTTCCCCCCTCTGGTTGTACCTTTTCTTTTCTGAAGTTAAAAGAAAACAAAACGTACCCACAAAACTTTCCACATTAAAGTTATATTGTAGTACGATGACTCAGGGTGAGAAATTCAAGGGGAATGAAGAGGAAGGGAAACATTCCTGAATCAGGTCTGTTGTGCTGGGCCTTAAAGAAGAAGATGATTTTGCTGGATGGAGAACAGCTTTGCTGCAGCACAGTGAGCAAGAAGTAAAGGATGGGACTTAAATCCCTTCCCTACTGCTGTGGACTACTGCTAAATCTCTCAGGGTAACTTCAAACCCAGTGGACTTTGATGCTATCAAGAGGGCTGAAGTTGGAAGCACAAATAAATATGGCTTCTGATTCACAGTGAATTCCTTTTTCTCCACTCCCATGGCCTAAAGGGTATATCAACTAGCTTTACAGTTTTTGGTTAGCTTTTTTCCATTGGCACTGCCCACAATAATTAGATTGGCACATCTCAAGTAGACTCCCTGGAGTCTTTTGTTCCTCTGCCTACTCTGTCTCTGGGGAGCTCTGCCCGGGGTAGGTGCTTCTGAGGGGAGGGATGGGGTCAGGTTATTGTTGTCAATGTCACTCTGGTTATGTTGTAAAAGATGTATCAAAGAGGAAGTTCTTGCACTATGACCTAAAGGTCATCAGACTCTGGATTAGGCTAATCTCTAAAAATTTGTCCCCTAGACAGATCCTTTCGACCGAGAGTAACTTACCTCTAGGCACAGAGCTTTGTTATGTGCTTTGTGATCTCCATTGTTCCAGAGAAGCTCTGCAGCTGGGGCAGAGGTTTGTTCTGTCTTCTCTTGCTGGGCCATGATCCTCTAATTGTTGTGTTGAGGTTAGGCTTCACACCTTGAGCTAAGGATGAAAGAGAGCAGGGGAGATGAGAAGGCCTGGCATGCAGAGGTGACGCGTGTGGCATAGCCTCACCTGGACACTGACTTTGAAGTCAGAGTGCTGTATCCATGGCCAGAGCACTTTGGAAGTCATAAAGTCTGCATCCCACTGTGGCTTTGTGCTCTCTTTGGAGAAAAAGGGCAAAACTGCACTGAGTGGTTAGAAAAGCTGTGGATGGAGAGTTGCAATTTCAGGGATGTCCATTAACCAGTAACACAGAATGCAAGCTGTGCCAAGGGTGTGGAGGTGCAGGACAGGATTCAGAAACAGCAGCTTGCTCCTTTGTTTGTAACCCCCAAATGCAGACATGCTTCTGAGCAGAGGCAAGGTGTAAATACTCACTTCTTGGTGTAAATACTCACTTTTAAGGAATGCACTTAAAACAAGCATGTGTGCCTGGCCCTGTATGCTCCTCTCTTTTCCCCACCCCAGTTATGCAGTGTGCCAAAGCCAGTTCCTCAGCAACAAGACTTGGCAGGTGGCACCAGATGAGATAATTGTGCCCCTGGGACATTAGGAGTCATGAGGTGCAGCCAGGTGCTCCTGATCCTTCTATGGGTGTGATTTTCTGTTGTAACCACACCCTCAAGTGTTGTCCTACTGCAATTTGGAAATTTGTTCAGTTTGGGCCAAGTACTTCTGTTAGGGTGCTCTTCACACCTAACATCTGTTGGCAGGGAGAAACGTGGGGATGCCCAGGGCCAGGAGATGCACTAGGCTGAGGGGTGTTCCTCCAGTGAACAGGGAAGAGATCCCACTTGTCACCACTTTGATATCTTCTTATGTCCAAATCTGGACCTTCCCTTCCTGAAGAGGCAGTAGTCTGAGCATTGATTCAGGTGCAAATAATGACATTGCTCCCTTGGACAAGATGTTGTTCCATTTTGTGTGCAACAGATGAGGAACCTTTTAAGAGTTTGCCACTTTTGCTTCCTGGGATTTCCATTTTGCAAGAAGATCTTTTAAATCTTAGACATATGACTGCCACACAGCAGGACAGATCAAATGACAGTTCCTTTTTGTAATTTGAAAATGCCTTGCTGTCCCAGGCTGGCTTGCCTTGCTGCCCTACTCCTGGTGTGGAAGCCAGAGGTTGAATCAGTCACAGCTTCTTATCAAAGACTTGGTGTAGCAAAGTCCAACAGAAAATGAAGTGCTCTGGCTATCATGGAGGTGAACAGGAAAGGGGGGGCCTCCAGTGAGTTGCATGTTCATTCTCTGTGTCTTTCCTCAGGCAGAGCCGTCATTGCTTGCCATGTTTGCTGCAGTGCTGTAGGAGGCAAGAAATGAGACAGCCAAGAAGTGGCTTGAAGAGCTGCCAAGTCTTGCTCCAACTTTGGGGAAGCCTTTCCTGACAGTGCACAGAAAAGTTCTTCCAGCATGGCCTGCTTGACCTGCAGGCAGGGGAGGGTGGCTCTGTGCCTTCATGCAGGGAAGCACGTGCAAGGCTTGTGCTATTTGCCCTTCTCACAGCCATCTGGGTACTACCTGGAGTTGAAGTTTAGACTTTGGTTCCACACAAACATCGCCTGAATAACTTCAGGATTTAGGTCACCGTATTTTGTTAGGAGAGCGCTGTTTTTTGGAAAGAGAGACTCGTGCCTTTTACCTCTTTAAAACTGAAAACCTCTTTCAGCACTTATCAAAGTCCCGCTTTTCTTTGTTATGCCCAGATAGAATTTTTTGAGGTGTATCAGATCTTTCTTTACATGATAGTTGCCATTGTGTTCCTAATTAGAAATCATCTTTAGCTTTCTGACAATAGCTGGCACAGATTATGTACACTCTAAGACATCTTGTGAGATAATTAAAGCGTTGACTGAAAACATAGCACAGCAGAATGAATGTTTCTTGAAGCAGAGCCACTTTACAGGTTGGTTGTGTGCGTTTTGTTAAATGCAGCCCAGACACAACTACCCTGACTTGAATGAATTCCCCAGAAATTGGCACCTTATTTTTTGAGAAAAAAAGTCTTGAAATTCTCTCAGTTTCTGGCTCCTTTTAAAATTAAACAGATGTATATGAATATACTGCTTGTGAAGGGTGCCTGAATCACAGCCCTGGAAAATGAATTCCTCTTCTTACCCACAAAACCAGGACAGCACAAGCAGAGGGTGTGTGAGCTTCCCCACTCCACCCCATCCTCATGTCTCATCCATGACCTAGAGGGGCAACCTCTAGCTAGGCATGAGCGGGTGGCTCAGTCTCTGTACTTATTTAATCCTTGGCCAACCTGCCAAGGCTGCCAAAGAGGGTGCCAATTGTGGTGGTGGTTTCTGTGATGTGGAGAGTCATCCACTGGGAGCTGGATTAAGACCATCAACTAGTTTCAAATACTCTAGGCCACAAAGCTTCTGCCAACCAATAACCATTTTTTTGGTCACTACCGACTTGGGTCATGTTTGGATCAGCGATGAAAGGCTCCATATCCCAATACCAAGCCCCTGAGCCATACGGTTTCCCGAAATAATTTTTTTAAAGAAGGAAAACATTATTTTTTGTCCTAGATTCTACTTTGATCTGCTGATTTTTAGTGTGCGTATTGGCACTTTAAGATACATAATTTTCATTACTTGATTGTAGGGGGCTCAGATGATGGGAAGTATTTTGGAAGATGACAGGTGGCAGACCCATGTGGTGTGATCTGAAATAAGCTCTCAGAGTTAGTGATTACACACTGGCACCCCGGCTTACATTATATTTTGACCTAAGATTGATTTCACACCTTGGAATTTATCTCATAATCCCTTAGGAGAAAAACTGCCATTAAAATTGAAGATCAGATTCTCTGTTGCTCTTATTCTTTCAGAGATACCTAGTTGTGTGTCAGATCTGGTAGCATTTCCAGCAGCTGTTTATATTGTCAGTGGCCCCTGCTGGTCTCTGTGCATGCCCTCTAGCACTCTGAGTTGTTGGGAGGTGATTTATTTCTTAGAGATAAAGACTAAATCTTTTTGCTCAAATTGCATGGCCCAGCAGGGCACAGAAATGGAGAGGAGTTCCAGCTTAACCCCCAAACCCCCAAACCATAAGTTCTTTTCAGCACACCTGAGAGAGGAATTAGGGCCAGCTGAAATAGTTTTGTTGGCAATAAATGATATTACTTCCTGGGGCTATAGCTCTTGCCCAGAAGAGACCCAGCCCCAGGGAACTCTAAAGGTGAGCAGCAGGTTTTCAGCATGCCAAATGAAATATTCTGGCCTTTCTCAGGTAATATATAACCATGCAGTGTTGCCACCACCTCTCCCTTGAGCTGAAGCAGTTCCTGAAGGGTAACTGGTTTTGTTTTTCTGGGGGTAATTTACATGAGGGCACTACTTTCATTGCTTTAGTTCCTTGGAACAGTGAGTCACCTGTCTTTTCCCTATTACACATGGAAGTGACGCATGCTGGGATAACAAAGGAGTGACTGTTAAGATGATAGAGAATTCTGAGCAAAATCCATTTGCAGCTGTGGATGTTCAGAAGCAACAAACAGAGGAAAAAATGGTATTTATTGATGGTATTGTGAGGTTATGGTAGAACCTCCTTTCTTGCACACAGGTGAAGTGTCAGAGGCATCTTACCTGTGCTTTGTTAGCCTTGGACTGTGAAGCATGTTGGATTTCCTTTTATTTTGTTAAAAATAAAGTGAAAATATTTTATGTATCCATCTGTTGTGAAAAGTTATCCCTGTTAAGAGAAATAGAGGAAGATAAAAGAGTATTTAAGAAATTGTGCTTGAAAGATTATATGTAGCCACATAGATACACAGAGTAATAATAATTCTTTAATTTTTTTTTAATAAGTGTGTCTCTTCTCTTTTAGAAATTTCTCTGCTTATTTGGAGCCCTTTATTTTTAATTTGTCTTTCCAGAGTAGAAGCTTCCCTTTTAGTGACAACTGAGGCTTAAGTTCATGGAGAGCTGGAAGAATACAGGCTTTGGAGAGTTTGTAGTTACATCACATATTTAAACAGACCATGTCACACATGTAGAAAACAGGATATACAGAGTGCCCAGCACCCTTGTATGTTCCCTGAGTACAAAGGGATTCTAAAACATGCTTAACTCTTTCCTGAAACAAGCTCTAAATTTGAGTGGCGTCTCAATTTTACTTTTCCCCTTCCAAACCCATGGAAAGAGAACTGAAAGTGTACTTTGTCAGAGAAGTCTCAGTTTGGGACACACAAGTTTATTTAAGTAAGTCAGATTTTTCCTTTCAGCTTGTTGGCTGTGAGTGAGGACCAAGCGTACCATCCTAGGAGTTTTGAGATGAGAGATGATGGGGAGTGATGGTGGCATGGGAGGGACAGCCAGGAAAGGGCTTGTTCCTCAGGAAGAAGATAATGGAGAGAAGGGTGGGGTGGAAAAACCCATCTGGAAGGAGACTAGCAACTGAAAGGAAGAAAGTAACAAGTCCATGAAGCCTGGAAAAGGTGGATCTGGAGGATGAAAGAGGCTTTAGGATAGCTGCCAGAGAGGGAGCCAGTTCTTGGGAGGTTCAGCATTTAGCTAAACCATTGCTCAACCTGTCCTGTTGGTCCAAGTCATGACCCCATCAGCTGGTCTGAAATTTAATCACCTGACAGCAGCTTTTTTGCCCCTCAGCATGGGGCTCATATCCTGGAAGCAGAATGCAAGCGGGGCATTAGGAAGCATGCTCAGGAGCTGTGAGCAGAGCGGCTCAGGAAACCAAGCTCAGCCCAGAGACACTGGATGTGCTGCTGCGGCTTGTTTGTCCCCAGGCAGGATGTGCCTGACCAGTTCTGGCCAGGGAGAGGGCACAGAGTGCAGGTCACAGCTGGCTAGTTTTAGCTAGCAGAGCAGGATCCCCTTTTTGAGGGGAGAGTACAGGAGAGGGAATGTAAAAGAGGTAAGAGACAAAGTACAGTTTACATCAATAATTTGGTATTTGAAGAAGATTTTCTGCACGGCTGCTCCACATAAATTGTGCTCAGTTCTACAGCTGCAGGATTTTGGAGTCTCTGATGAGGCTGTTGAATTGTCCTAAGGACAGTTTTGCAATTTAACATTCGAGAAACATAAGGCCTTTACATGGGTGCACTTCTAAACTTAGAGATTCAGAAATGCTCTAATACTGATGGTCAAAAGAGATGTGGAATAAGGGCTGTCTTTACAGGTTTTAATGTGTGGGCATGGGGTAAAAATACTGTTTGGCCTGAGAGTCTGCAACTGCAGTGTGTGCTGGGAACACACGGTATTGCAAATCTTTGGTGTGACACTGGTGTGTGAAGTGGAACTCACACAGTCACTGCCGAGTGGGTGCTCAGCTCTGCCTTCCTCTAGAGCATGAATTAATTTCAAAAGCCAGCTTTCAGGGAGTATAGCATTGCTTGTGTGCAGCCAAACCATAAGGGATTTTTTTCCCCCCCAAATTAAATTCAGTTCTTTCCTTGCCATCTTTAGAACTATTTTCAATATTTCAGCTGACTGGGATCCAGTTTTTAAAATATATATATAGGAGCCTTTGCTTGGCACAGAATAGAGACTTTGGATTTTATAGCATTCATGCACTACAAGGGTCAAGTTTATTACTTTGTGAAGTGTTTTTGGGATATATATTTTTTATATAAAACTAAATTCAGAACAATTAATATTTCACATCTCTCTTCTCTGTTGTTTTCTTCATGGATACAAATATTTATAAAATATTTATAAGGTATAGGAAGACTCCAGAGAAGGTCTGACTGAGTGGTTTTGAGATATTCTTTTTAGTTTTTCTTGGAGTCCTTTTTTCAAAGTTACACACTATTTTAATTGAAATTGGTGCCTCATCCATACATATATGATTTTGGTGTGTGTCCAAGCCTGATCCTCAGGGTTTCACTCAGCAGTTTTCACCAAGGGCATGTATGTGTATACCTGAGACCAGGCAAATGCTAACAAAGGTGGCTGTTGTATCTCACCCTTCTCAGTAACTCAAACTCCTTGAGATGAAGATTGGTATCTGAAGTAGGCTATCTTACCAAGGCTTGTCTCAGTGTAGCTATGCCATTTCAGTCTTGCCATACAGCTGGAGAGCTATATTTTCTTTCTCTCCCTCTCCTCTCTTCCCTCTGTTGTTGTTTCTAAAATAAAATGCTTAAGGAAGGAGATGACTGATAGAGAAACACATGAAACTCAAAGGAGGCTCAGAAACCACCTATGATTCCCTTTGGTGTATCCTTCTATTTGGAATAAACCTCAAGCCACTCACTTTCCCGAAGACGTGAACCCCAAAATACACTTCCCAGGGACCAGGAAGCACCTGGCAAATACCTGGAGAGAGACTTACTCCCATGTTCAGCAACACAGGCAGGCACACACGTGCAGTTGCCCAGGCAGAGGAGTAAATGCTGGCTCCAGTGTTTCCAAGTTGAGAACACATATCTGGGCAAGCATAGGTTATTATAACTCTGGACAGCAAACCACAAAGGCATTCAAAGAATCACCACCACAACATTTTGCAGAATATTATTACAACTGTCACTAGGAGTTCTCTCAGAAATCTGGAAATTGCAAAGGACAAAAATTTAACCACTGAGGAGCAGGGAATTCTCAAAAATTGTCTAGCAGTATGCTGGCATGTTTGATCAGACAGAAAGGTGCTCGACTTTGCTGCTAATGATCCTGGAAGAGTAAAGAGGGAAAGTAATGTCAGAATGATACTCATGTGCCCCTCTTCCTTCAAGATCCTAATGCATTATCCTTAGCGTTTTCATGTCTACTTGCTCTCCTCTATATTGCACCACCTCTGAAGCTGGACTAGCTCCAAGGACTAACTTAAATACGCTTCAAAATCTCACATCTCATTAGAGCTTTGGAAACAAGTTTGAGTTTTAAGAGATAGAAAGTAAACAGAGCTGTTCTCATACAACTTGCGCCAGCAAAATACGTCACATCAAGATTGCATTTAAATTATATCTGGGTGGGCATGACCTCTTGTCTGTTAAAAGCCTTGTTTTGTGCTTTTGTATATTCTGATAAGATGCATGGCATTTTGTGTTGCTCCAAATTTTAATTTTACGATATGAATCCTTTCCCCTTGTTTCCTTGATGCAAGAGGCTATCAGAAGAGAAGTGGGGATTTGGACACAAAGATCTGAAAGCTGGCACTTTTGAAACTTGGGAAGTTTGCACAGGAAGGGGTTTTGGTAGTTTGAGTCCTTGGGATATCTTTTAGACAGGAGGTGGAGCAGGGCTGTATGCAAAGATGCAGAGCTTGAATTCATTCATTCCCACATCAGCAATGACTGAAGAATCTTCTTCATGCTGCATCCTTTTTAGATGCTACTTCAACCCAAAGTGATCCATGAGCATGTTGCCTAAAAGCTTTTGGTTGCATTACTAGGAGTGAAATTATTAAGCACACGAATCACCATTTCTGCCAGATTTCAGGAAAAGCAGATTTGTGGCATGAACAAGCCAGCTGATGTTTCTCTTGGACTTAAGATTTCAGGCTTCTTGTGGAGGCTGAAACCTTAAGTCCAAGAGAAATGGGGCTGCAGCTCCAGCAGTGAGTGAGGACCTGTTCATGTGGCTGGCCCTGGTTCCTGTCTGTGGGAGAACCTGCCAGCATGTGTGCAAAATGCTGCTGGGGGTGTGCAGCTGCTGGCAGCAAAGCCTTGTTCCCTCTGTCATCGTGTGTTCCAGGGATGGCTTTCAAGGAGCCCCACACATGGCACAAGGAGACCCTGTGGGTGCTCCTGTTTGCTGGGATGGGATTGCTGCACCCGGGGCAATTCTCTTCCTGCCTTCTGTGTTCTTCTGTGATGCTCTGTGCAGAAAAAGGGTTTATCCTGGAAATACCTGAGAGAGCTGTGAAACCTTATTTTTACTGCTGGTCATGCTCCCTTCCTCCAAAGCCAGGTGTCTCTAATGCTGGCTCTCAGGTTCTTGTCTGTAACACAGTGCTGGCACTGTGGAGGTGTGAAAGTGCCCAATGCCAGGTGTCTCTGATGCTGGCAGTTCAGGTTCTTGTCTGTAACACAGTGCTGGCACTGTGGAGGTGTGAAAGTGCCCAATTGTGCAAAATCCTTTTGGCTGGCACTGCTCTGATGACTTGGCATTTGGTGAAGATCTGGAAATTGAAGTTCAGCTTCAGTTTGACAGGACAAGAGGACATCAGCTTAAGCTGTGCCAGGGGAGGTTCAGGTCAGAAGTCAGGAAGAACTTCTTCATGCAAAGGGTTGTAGACATTTACTGCCTAGAGAGGTGGTGGAGTCCCCATCCCTGGAGGTGTCCAAGGAACACTTTGGTTGATATGGTAGGAATTAGTAACAGGTTGGACTTGATGATCTGGGAGGTTTTTTACAACCTTAATTGTTCAATGATCATATCCTCTCGCTTCATCCCATAGAGCTCTGGGACCATTTTGTTGTCTAGCATAGTAATTTGCAACCAGGAGAAAACACAATTGTATTCTTGAAAGTATAAAAAAAATCTCATAAGATGTAGACCACAGAGTGAATGAGAATGTGTTGGACCAGGGGTGCTTTTTAGGCAACCTGAGTACATAAGCTATGTAAAATTGTGGATTGCTTTAGAGTCATATGATCCTGTAAGGCCTATGAATGGACAGAAGACAATTTCTATCTCCTCAGGGGTGCAGCATGCTCATTTCCAGCCAGAATGACTTATGAGATATTATACATGAAGCCTGTTGGTCACCCAAGGCTGACTATTGTGCCTGACATAGGAAATACTGATTCTGGGGGGAAATATGTTTATGTATCTGCTGGTGGTTTTATAACTGCTGCTTAGGTTTGGGGCTTCTGAAGTGGCTCCAGGGAGCCTGGATTAATGGGTACAAGAGGTGTAGGGAGAGTACTGTAGGAGGATTTCCACAGCTTAGCAGCTGATATCACCACAATGTAAGTGATATCAGTGTCTTGCTGAACAAAGCAATCTGCTGTACTAGGTTCCCGTCTAGGGTCAGTTCTGGTGTTTTGTGGCCTAATTTCACTGAAACACTGAAGTCTGGGAGTATCCCACTGGCTCAGTGGGAACATATATGTGTTTAAATCTTTCCACACACACTTTAGAGTGTGTCAAAAGCCCATGCCTGGTGTGCTCCATGGGGCCAGCACCAAGAGGCTGAGTGTCATCAGCAGCCACCAGTGACGTGTGTGCTTCAGTCACAGCCTGGTCCCCCGGGTGGGTGGTTGCTTTACCAGACTGTTTTCAGTTGCATTTTTTTTCCTGACCAGGAATGTTTTGTTTGTCCCTTTCCTCTTTGCTTTCACAGTTGTGTTGCTCTTTTTAATAGCTGCCTTTAGCACAGGAGCTCAGTCCTCTGGGGAATCTGCCTGCAATCAGCAAAATCGGAAGTGACAAATCTGCATACGGAACGTGCTGAACGTGTAACGTCATGTACTGTCCAAAGGAGACATGAGCTCTTCAGGAAATCAGGGTGCTCCTGTGCTGGATATATGGCTTTCAGCTCTTTGGAAAATTTGGCTGCTAGGCAGATTGCCTTTTAATTATCGTTCTCTGAAGCCATTCCTAGCACTGCTAAAAGCTTTGTGAAGGTAGTCACCTTCTCTGAAGGCCTGAAGAACATTCATTCCCTTGCATGCCTGTGCTATTGCCAGCACACTCAGTCAAAGATGCACACATTCCCTGGCTCTGGCTATAGCCTGGATCCCATCCCAGTGTCTCTTTTCATAGAAGTGCTCCCAGGCTCACCACCCCATCCATACACAAAGATGTGATGTGACCCTTTATTCCTGGTCTTCTCCATCTCTGCTGTAGGGGTAGTCACCCCAGCATTGTCCTTTCCCATTCACTGCCATTCTAACATTTGCTATTTATTTATTTTAAGCTGGGCTCTACAGCTGCCGAACCTCCTATCTTCAGCAGGTTCAATCATCAGCACCCGTGGGGTCATCATCCATCCCACATTCCCTGGTCTGGTAGGGAAGGAAAGGGAAAACATGCACTGGCAAGGTCTTGCACTGGCAAGACAGGAACACTAAGGCAACAATCATGAGCATGGATACTAATCCTGGCTTCCTAGTATACTCCTTGCCAGTGAGAACAGTAATTTCTTTGAAGTCCCCAGGGGCTTGTAGACTTAAATGGACTTTGGCTCAGGTTGCCTTTTTTTGATACAATAATTTACTTTAATGATGTGAGTGAAATTAGTCCAGTTCCCTTCCAGTTTGAGATGCAGCTGATTGAAGGGGAGGGTGTGGAGTTGCAGTAAGAGGGAGGAAGGGGGAATAGTCTCCTTTGAAAGCAGATAAATGTTACCACTTCTTCTAATTGCATGAGAATGAAAAACTAAGCCGTAAACTGGAGTGCAAGTCTGAGATTATTTGACACCCTGTTATTCAAATGCAGAATGCTGGATGGAGCAGATAGAGAGGAGCTTAGTGCTGGAAAAGGCACTTATCTTCACTTGTAAAACCCCTGTGTGTATGAGAAGTCATCCCCAGCCTGGCAAAGGAAGATTAGTGCACACCCATCAGGATTAAAAGGCATGGACACAGGAGACTGTGACACCAGACCCACAAGGCCCCTGATCTGTGGGAACTGACAGCTCAATCTGGCCAGAGCCTGGGCCCCTGTACCACGAAACCCACCCGTCTGTCATGTACTGATGAACATGTAAAGGAATCATTTTGCTATAAGAACTGACTTCCCAGTCCAATTAACCCAGTGAAAAGACTCCTGCTGTTTTCAAAGAGCTTTAGATCAAGCCCAGGAGTGGCTGATAACACACACTGTGTGTTCCACTGTGGCCCAGAAGGACAGCAGATATTGCTGCTAATGTTTGGCAGCTCCTGTTAAAGCCAAAGCATACCAGAGTGGCTCCTCAGAGATGACTTGAGTGACAGAAAATTGGCCTCAGTGTTAAAATCCAGACTTGTTTTCAAAGTCAACTGGAATACATATTTGTGTGCCGGATTTTTGCTTTGAAAAATTCAATATGCGGAAACCACAATTGCTCTATGATAAGAGATGGGTAAACAAAGAGAAGAACAAAAGGAGCTGTGAAAGGCAGTGGTGTGTTGCAATGTATTTGAATGTTTATCTGCAGCAACATGCAGAGGTGGATTCATACAACCAAATTTAGGCAATGAAGAGAAGTTCTCAAGTTTGGAGTCCAGTCTCCCTGGGTGTCTTCTGTAGTTAATGAAGAGACAGGCAGGTCCATGGGGTAATTCAATCCACCTCTGCTCTGAATCATCCTGGGAGGTGTCTGGCTCTTTCCTTGATGGTAGAGGGAACCTGGTGCACCTGGTTGCATCCCTCAGGTGTATCTAGTGGCACTGTGAATGGACAGAAGACAGGACCCGGTGAAGAACTCTACCAAAACTCAGGATGTTCTACGACTCTGTAAAAAAATCTGGTTTTAATTCCCTTTAAAATTAATTAGACCTAACCTGGTTGCCTGAATACTGAACTGAAAGAGAATTAGAAGGGAGTGAATGGGATGCTAAAGAGGCAGAGGACCAAAATCTGCTCTGTGCCTGTGATCCACCACATCCAAGGAACCCAAGCAGTGTTGGAGGAAATACAGCTACGGCAGTCTTTGTGCTGCCTGGATTTTCAGGTGGCTAAACTGGAGCTGTAACAGCCCCTTGTAAATTGAAATAGTGCTGAGGTGCTGCACCACTGGCATCCTTCTTTAGGCTGCTGGACTGAGGAGGGTGACAACACTGGCAGGCAGCTACAGTTCTTTGAAAGTGGGATAGAGTATCATCCTGAGTTGGAAGGAACAGACAGACAAGGATCATCGAGTCCAACCCCTGGCCCTGCACGGACACCCCGACAGTCCCACCCTGTGCATCCCTGAGCGCGTTGTCCAAATGGTCCCGGAGCTCTGGCAGCCTTGGGGCCGTGACCATTCCCTGGGGAGCCTGGGCAGTGCCTGACACCCTCTGGGGGAAGAACCTTTCCCTGATATCCAGCTTAAACCTCCCCTGACACAGCTTCCACTTATACCAACCCACTCCTGTTCCTGAGGCAAAACAGCTTCTCCAGCTTTGTTTTGGTTTATCAATGTACGAGTGAGAAGGAAGCAGAGCAAAGGTTTCTCAAACAGGTTGGGGGCTCAGCATCACTTTGGGCAGAGGGAACATAATCTCTAGAGCTGCCAGCATGTGCTTGGGACTTCCTGGCAGTGAGGGTGAGTCACAGGGAGGGACAGAGAGAGAGAGAAAGAGAAGGGAGCTCAGATCTGGGAAGGTAGAGAGTGTGGGTGGAAGCAATTACCATGAAAGAGCAAAGGGCTGCTGTGTGAGTCAATTGAACCCTATAGATACTAATAGTTATCATAAACACCAAAGAGGTTTTAGCAAGCACAATTTTCAGAAAGTAATAAAAGAAAACTGTTTCCTGTGGTTAGAAGGACCAGAGGAGACGACGTGAGTGGAGGAAGAGGAGATGTCAGGACTGTGAATGCAAGGAAGGAGCATTGCGGAGGATGACATAATGGAGCACGGATTAGCAGCAATTATGTGGCATGGCACGAGATTGGATGATTAGCTTTTCCAGAAAGATGTTGTGCTGTTTTTCCCAGTAATCTCTTATTAAATGGGTGCTAGAATGCATGAACAATACAAGAAAACCCCTTCTTATTCTAGTGGTTTTCTTTCCATAACTAAGTAAGTTTTGCCCATAAGCATTGCAGGACATTATTTTTTTTCCTAGTGCTGCTTCATTTCAGTGCTATGTGTCTTGCTTTGGTTTTCAGGTGGCACTAAATACGAGGCAGTCTGCAGAAACATTTTTAACTGTTGAAGTTTCTTTCTGGGAGTTCTGTCAATGCAGAGGTCACTCTTCACTGCTTGCAACATTATCCCTTACAAAGGCCTGCACTGTGGGGTGCAATGACCTATCAGTGATTCATTTATCTTCTTTCTTCAGAAAATGCATTGAGAGGTGAATAAGCATTATAACAATTTTTTACTCAGGTTTTAGATTTTAATAACAAAACAGACATAGTGAAATAAAAATATAGAAGTACATCTTTGAAGCTAAGACAGCAAAACAATGTCTAGGACAATGCAATTTTATAAAGCCTAAATTTTGGGCATTCCCAAAATTCAGAAGTGTTTTTTTCCCCCATTTTCTGAGGAACAGAATGCAGTGATTTTCAAATGAAGTTGTCAATAATGCAGCTATTGACAATGATTCAATTTGCAGGTGAAGTATACCACTACTCACAATGGATATAGGCATGGGAAACTCAGCCACAGGTGTAAGTGAGGGCTATCATGCAAACCAGAGCAGGGGGAGAGACTTTCTAGCTGAAATTATAGGAGGGATTGTTATGCACTTGATACAGTGTCAAGACTTTTCCTGTTCTGTGATGTGAAATTTCTGCCTCAGTGATTTCAGATGGGACAGTGCAGAAGATGCTTAGAAAAGAGGCTACAGAAGCTGAGGCTACCCTGACCTTCATGTTTCTGTCATAATGTGCTTTTGACCAGAGAGTTGCAGTTTGTAGCCAAGTTGTGTCCAGGTTTGGTATTTGAAAGTTCCCATTTGGGTTAAAATTTCAGTCTATCAGTTATTTCTTTTTTTTCTGGCAACTGCCAATGGACCTGAATGTGGTTCCCACCTAAATGTGTCTGATCTCTAGCTCAGTCACAGTATTTCTACAGTATTTCTGCCTCAGGGCATTTACTTCAAGTGGCTTTGGGCTGTAGGCTTTCCTCCAGGGACTCTGTCTGGGCACGGGCTGTGAAGGGGAGCAGAAGGACCCTCTGAGTCAAATATTTGAGTGTTGCTATATGAAAGTTTTTTGTTTTTAAAGTGAGAAGTAGCTGTTTGGTTGGTTGGTTCCCAGAATGAGACTTGATGAAACAGGGAATGATCCCAGCTGCAGAAGTAGTCGGAAGGATCAGACAACAAAAAATGTTTTGAAGGCTGAAGTCCTAAGAGTTGTCAAACTCAACTCTTTGGACCAGTGAATACTTCATGGCTAAATCTTGCTGAATTTCTAAGGTGGGAGGATTCATGTCTCCTGTCCTCAAAGGGGTATTATGGGATAATTTTTCTGTCATTCTCACACATTGTATTGATCATCACCATACAACAGGTAAGGTCAAGCTCAGAATCTTTCAATAAAATGGAGTTTGAAATGCTTGTAAAGCCTGGGTGTGCACAGTGAACAGGGAGGAAGGAAGACAATGCAATTCCTCATCAAGAGAGTGCATCCACCTGTGCACCAAGTGGATGAGAGGGTCCTGTGGAAGAAAAAAGTTGTGTTGCTGTAGAACTGCAGGCTGCATTCCTGTGCATGCACAGGAGACAGGTGAATTCAAGTTTCACTGTCAATCCTTGTCCTGGCATTTTCTGACTTGCAAGTGCTTGACCTCATGACCTGAAAATGTTAGTGTAGAGTTGCTTTCTATCACTTAGTATTATGTATGCTTAGAGAGGTTTGAATGGAAAGACTGGCAGAATGAACAAGGACATAAAACCCTGATGTGATTTTTTTTTTTTTTTTTAATTTTAAGTAACAGTTCTTTTCATACTTAATTTTCTGAGGCTTTATCTATATCGTAATATATTGGCTCAGTAGTTTTTAAATTACCAAGTTAATTGAAGCCTGTTAAATCCTAGAGTTTAACAGTTTGGCATTGTAGAGGCATTGCTCAAATTCATCCATCATATTGCTCTAATGACATTGGTATTTGGCTTATTGCACCCCTTTCATTTTGGAAGGCTAATCCTGCTAGTCCTGCTCACAGTGAAGGGATACATCGACTTGGCCTATTACACTGGACTCCTTTGTGTCAACAACTCAGTAAACAAAGAGACATATCTGGATGCTTTCACAGGGAACAAAAGAAAAAAACAAAAAAAAAGAACTATTTTGTGTATTGCCAAAGAAACAGAAGCATTCACATGGCAAATGAAAACTTCGCTACATGGGTGATGGAAAACCGCTAAGTGATAATTTCAGTAAGTTTGCTAAAGGTTGCACCCTGCTTACAAACTCTTGATTAAATCCATGCTAGCTCCTAAACTCTTGATCTAATTAAAACAAGATGTATTTTTAGATAAAGATGTTAGAACACTCTGTAATTTCTATGGCTGATTGCACTCTGCAAGAGCAGGGGAGGAAGGTGAATGGCGGGGTGTGTATGAGCACAGGTACGTGTGTACGTGTGTGCCAGTGTCTGAAACAAGGTGGAGTTGAGTCTTAATTGAAAGAAGAAATTCAACCTCAGCATTTTCTGGATTTGCTTTGGATTTTTTTAAAGAAAAAAACCCTTGTAAATGGTACAGCCTGCAAAGCAGCTTGGCTGTGGTTCCTAGGATAAGTGAAGAAAGGTGCTAGGTAGTAGAAACAGGATGTTGAGGCACATATCTGGATAGAAGAGTGGTTGACCAAAGTCCATTGAACAGAGAACTCCCAGCTTCACAATGAGCTGCCCAAATTCTGTCTCGAGAAGTATTAGCTGGGAGACATCACCACACCACAGCTGCTGGGTGGCTGAGGAGAAAATAGATGTTGTGGCTTCACAGCAGCTCCCCCATGGGACCCACCAGGCCACTTCTGTAACCAGTAGTAATTAACACCCCTATTTCCAGTGTTAGCTCCATGGCCATGAGGCAGGCCTGGAAAGGTGAGAGCTGTCCCTCTGAGAGGCCCCTGGGCTGTGGCTAAACTTGCAGGGTGAGCACTGTAGTATCATTTGAACACACAAAGTGGGCAGCTGGGAAGAACCTAAGATAGGGAAAGAGATGGGTTAAGCCTGCTCTCTTGCTATCTAACTAACCCAGGGAAAAGCAGTGAGATTGGTTAGTGAAGAATGAGAAAGCATCTATATCTTAGAATGCCATTGTCAGTCATACAGCAGAACTGAATTTCATATTGCAGATGTTTCAGTTTTGGTTTTGGCTGTTATTTTCTATTCTGTGACAAATATGTGTGTCTGAATCACTGGAGGCAGAAAACAGAAAAATCCATATTTTTATGTTTCAATTGGAATTGCTAGAGCAAACTGCTATGGGAAATGATGAGCTGTTCATCTTGTAAAGTGCTCATGAAAAATCAAAATCCATTCCAGCATGTGCTTTAAAGCTTGGTTTCTCAGATGAGTGGTTTGTGACCTCTTTAGGGGTCAAAAAGAGGATTTGGGTGATACTACAAAGTGTTATATGGCATTGTGCAGCCCCTTGGCTCCTGAGGCAGAGGCAATGCAGATATGGATGTCCTGTAGTTGCACCAGCCAAGGCACAGCACCATGGCTTCAGTGTTCTGTAGGAACTCAGCTCCTTCAGACCTGTGGAATGTGCAGGAGGCAAGGACAGTGGAGCAGAGGAGGTGTGTTATTGCCAAGTGTGGAGTCAGCACCTAAAAAGTCACAAAACTTGTGCTGGGTTTATATTTGGTTCATCTACATTAAGAATTTGAGATTTAATATAGTCAGGATGTCCTCATCCTTAGTGGGAGATACTTGATCCACAAATTAATATTAGTATCCTATTAGTATCCTAGCCTGTTTAACATGGCTGAATTTGAAAATTGTCCTTTAGATGGTACTCCTGATCAGCCTGAAGGAGATATTTAAGATTTGCTGTGCCTACACTCAGGTACCTTCTCTGGAGCTGGAAAGCACTGACATGTGTTTGGCAGGAGTGAGGAGGATGGTTTGTTTTAGAATTACTACTTTGGCAACAACACCAGCTCAGCTAGGCAAAATCTATGGGCAGCTGGAGAGGTAAGACTAGATTCCAACCCAACATCTTTCTTCTGTGCAAATGAATAACAGCAGCTACAGCAAAATTGATCATTTAGAATTTGAAAAGGATAGTTTGGATGGCAGAAGGAAGCCTGAAACTGACAGTACTCTAATTTTTTAATGCCTCTCCTTTTTGCTGTCAGCCTGTCAGATTGTTACTGGTGGTACCTATGTGAGAGTCAGTTGATATGTATATATTCTAATTAATTTTTTTCAAATAAATTAATGCCTAGCACTCAGTCTGTAGCATGGAAGAGATTGCAAATATGGGTGGGTTGCTGGCCTGGCTCACACTCTGTCTAGGAAGGTAAGACTGCAAAGAAGCAGGAAAGCAGCACAGTACAAGGAGGTGGCTTCCTCAAACCAGCACAGCACATCAGAGTCAAGAGGAGGATCAGATCTTGTTACTTTGATCCACAGTTGGAGCCACTGGAGAAGTGGCTCTCCACTTCTCGTGTGTGGACCTTCTGGAAGAATAGGTGAACAAGGAGAGCAAGTTTAGGCTGCTCTTCAGGACCAGAAGGCTCTCAATATCTGGCACCTGCTGGATTCATCCTTCCCACAACCTGCCTTAGCTTGCAAACATGGGAAGTGAGCTGATGCTCTAGGTATGAACAGAGCAGTGTAAGACCTGAGTCAGGTTGCCTGATTTTCCATGAGTCTGTGACTCCAGAGGACAATCCCAGATCTGCATTTCAAATTCTAACCTATGGGATGAACTGGCCTATCATTCCCATGATTTGACATCATAGTCAATCTTTCATTTAGAAAGACAACAGGAATGTAAATGTTGTGAAATACTGCCCTCAGTGTGTGCCATGGAGACTTCCCATGCCATTTAGAAGTAGCAAACCTCTGAAATGTGGGAAATACTGGTGCAGACGGCTAGAACCAGCAATCCCATGTCCAGCAACTGCTTGGGTTTCATCCTGTAAAGATGTACATCTGCTGGAAACTCTAACTAACAATTTTCTACAAACTCCTGTGTGGGTTTTCAATACCTTCCTTTTATATTGTGCTATAATAGTTGGAATTGGCTCCAAAAAGGAATGGGTGATTCATTAAGTTTCGGTAATCACCAAGGAGCTGAGCAAGAGGTTGGTTGTCAAAGATATTGCACGTGGAATATGTCATTAAGTTAAGATGGTAGGGAGCCAATTAAGATTGGCTTTTTGCCAGCATTTTCATTAAAATTCATTAAAACCTTTGCAAACCAGAAGATGTTTTGGATTAACTGCCACATTCAAATTCCAAAAACCAGCTTTTTGCATAGTTCTGTGCTTCAGTATTCACGTCTTAAAGTGCCACTTGTCATCTATTACTGTTGCTGGGAATTTCAATCTCTGATTCTTTAAGACTCTGGGCTTTTCTTTATTTCACCCAGGATAGGTTTGAAGATTATTTTGTTTGCCTATACAGTGTCTCACCATGCTCAAAGGAAGGTTTGGAATGTTTTAGATCCCACCATCAGCTAATGGTACTTAAGAAGAAATGGTGGAAACTAACACATTGTAGCCAGGATAGGAGTAGAGTTCCTGCAGCACCACTTAATTTCTTGATAAAGTTGCTGTACAAAAATTTCTGCAGTCCAGCTTTGATTCCTGGCTTCAGTAACCCAGGACCTATTTGTTAATGTTTTCTTTTTAGTCAGTGTCAGGTTACAATTTGGCAGCTTTCTACACAGCTTTCCTTATAACTATATCCAGGCCAGGACAGCTGTAATCTTGCAAGTCAACAGCTTGCAATCAAACCCAAGGATCTCAGACACTAGGAACACAGTCTGTCAATAAGACAAAAATAAAAGCTGCCCACCAGTTTACCATGCTTCAGTGTCAGGGATATTTAATTCCACCCCCTCTAGCTTGGAGTAACAGCAGTTTGAAAGTATTAGCTTACTTTTGTTTGAGTTCACCAAATTTAGTGAAGCGTGTGGAATGTGGGTGGAATTTTGGTATTTTGTGCAGAATTTGAAACTCTTGAAGATGCAAAGAATTGGTGGCCAGTGAGATAAGTTATTATAGGCAAATATCATACAGCTTTTTATTTTCAAAATTTTGATTCAGATCATGATGAAACTAGTCGTTTGGAATGATGTGAGTTTGGCCAGCCTTGGGATAGTTTCCAGAACCCAGAACACCACAGCTGTTATCTGTCATTGCCTCATTGATAGTCTCTATATAGAATTCAGGGATTTACTTGTAGAACAGGAACTCTCTCTTCATCCTCAGAGAAGATTTTTCCAGTTCAGCAGTGAATGCAGCAATCATTGCATGTGGGTACGGAAATAAGGAAGGCAGAATATCAGTTTCTAGAAACTTACCAGAAGAAGCGTGCCAGAGATTTTTTTCTCTCCTTTCGTTCTATAAAAAAGAATACACCAGCTATATCTTGTAAAAGCTGAACAAGAAGCTTTTTATAACTGGAAAAAAAGCCATCAGGCAAACACTGAATTATCACTTTTTTTTTTTTAATGTTGGCTATGCAGAGTTTTATTTTTCTCTGCAAGCCCTGTATTTGTCACACTGAGTCATCTGAGGTCAAGCAGCTCAATCCTCTCTGCCATAGTGCCCATCTCTTCTGGGATCAGTCTTGGCACGCTGGCACAGTGCAGCTGTTGGCATTCCCAGTCCCAGCTTGGCTTGGCTGCCCCTGGCAGTGCAGCCAGTGGTGACTGGCATGGACCAGCAGCTCCTTCAGGCCACGCCGCGTCGCCTTCCCCCTTCTTGTGCAGAGCTTCTCCTGGTGCTGTCACAGCTGGGACCACATCATGGCAAAGTGACACTGACACTGGGGAGCAGAAGGTTCACTCTATGAGACTCCTTTCTCCCAGTATTTCCAGTTCTCTCTGGTCTGTTCTGTTTTGTTCCTGGAATTTATTACCATTTCAGCCTTGCTGCAGACTTCAGTCAGTAAAAGTGACTTTAGTTGGCTACAGTCTGTTAGGATCTTATACTGCAAGCTACTTGATCTGTCTTTTGGGTTTACATTTTCCTTCTGAGTGAGTGATTTTTTGGCATGGGAAACATTTTTATTAATTATGAGCTTTTCTCCGTGTTAGTTTCATGCAGTGATATTGTTTGGACTTACATTATGATACACTGCTGAATATTTGGCAGAGCTGAGATCCCTTCACCTAGAAATGTCAATGTTTGTCTTTCACTGAAATAGCACAATGGTGGTTTTGAGCAAAATAACCAAACTGGATGGGGAACTTAACATGACAGTTATGATTCAAAAATAGCTCACAGTATAAAAATCATTAGAAGGTCAAGTTTCCCATTTGAAGTCTCTAGATCTGTGAATCACACTTGCCTCTATTAGTAAAACAAGGAGGACAATCTGTTCTGTGCAGTGTGGTAATTCATTCATTACCACTTCTAGAAAGCCCTGAGTGAGCCTATTTCATAAGTCTGGCTCTTTTGCTACCCAAAATTCTTCTTTGGTAGGTTATGACCAAAATCTATCCTGGCATCACTTGACTTCTCCAGCCAGAGAGAACCCTAAGAAACACAAATAATGTTATACCTTTTCTTTTTGAGTTAAACCTACATTCACCTATACTTTGTATGCATTTCATACAGATAAGTCATAACTATACAATATTTATGTTCCCAAATGAGTCCCAAAACAGTTGCAGGCCTCTGACACATGTATTCAATTTTACATTAATGGTATTGTCCTCTTGGGCCGTAGAGTTAAATATCATCTCTGAACTTCTAGGTTGAATCATTTGAATCTGAACTGGAAAATATCAGTCCTTTACTTAAGCCTTTTTACTTAAGTAATCGGCAGATTTCTTGCCCTCCAGAATAAAAAAAGCTAGGATGTTTTCTATACAGAAAAAATGCAGAAAAACTGTTCAAACAGAAAGAGCAGAAGAATAGAACACATAGTTAATACTTACAGGGATTCTAAGCAGGCAATTTTAATTAACTGATTTTCTATCAGTTCTTTGATTCCAAAAAATGCCAGAGGATTTTTAACACCACAAAAGATCAAGCCCTCTGTTTCATCTGTGGGAGGCAACAACAAACTGTAGGACATGCATCATCATCTGTGACCATCTATTTTCCTTGTGAATTAGGCATTTGGTATCTCCAGAGGAACTGGATTTTGGGTTAGCATGACATCTCATTGTTTTGTTCTACAACAAAGACGCTGATTCTTGTTAACTTTTGGGAGTTGGTTTGTGATGTTTGGATTGTATTATCAGGATCATGCACCATATGGGTTAGTTATCAGATCCTTCATGAAGTCACAGTTTTCCCTACACCAACTAAAAATTCCCAAAGGGGCGATTTTCTTACTCTCATCTTTCTGTAAGACAGGAGGAATGCTGTTGATTTTTTTTTTCCTTTCTGGTGACAGAAAGTTTTGAAGCATAACAAACAAGATGCTTAGGAGGGTTCTAAAGCATACTTTAAGACATGGCATTAAGGTATTATTTATAATTCTTTTTTTTCCTGAAAGCATGCAAAACATTCTCTTCATTAAAGTAACTGAACAAATACATATGTTGCTCCATTGCTGCAACTAGTTTTCCTTTAAAATAAAGATTTTTAGCATTCTGTAAGTATTTTTTAGAACACACTGGAAGACAGAATAAAAGCTCTCAGCTTGGAAAACACTGGTCATCCCAGGAAGAGCCTTAGGGAAGATGGATTTTGAACAGCATGAACTGTGACTTTTTTTTCCCCTGTCTGTGGGGTGGGCTTCCCCACACAGAAAGGTATATTGTGTCTCATGGTCAAATTTTCAAAATAAGTGAGAATTCTGTTTACCCTCCAAATGGGTGGCCAACTCATCACAAAGAATTGTCCGTCAACTGAGTAGATTTGTGAGAGGGGTGAGTGGACCTACTTACAGACTGAACCCATGACCTCCTAATCCTATCTCATGTGTAGTGCCTGCCAGAGTGTTCAATGGTCGTTAGACCTGGGTGAACAATTTGGACAAAAAAAATGGAGCCATTCTGGGGATTAAAGATTCAAAGAAACCAGAACCGAGCTCTCTAAGTTACTCTGGGCTTTCAGCCTCCACTCAGTTTTATTTTATAGTAATGTCTTTCCCATGCTGCATGTTTGCTCTGCCATGGCAGTAAACTTTCATCCTGGATCATGTAGGCTGTGCTAGGAAAACTTGAGGATATGGCACAAATGCTTTATGTGTGAGGTAGAGAAACCAGAGTTCAATGATTCACAGTAATGGCATAATGCAATGGTAATCCAATAAAATCAGTCTCTTTGATTTTTACTAGGGATGAAATGCTCAGAAGTTGGATGAAAACACTGGCTTAATTCTAGAAGTGTTACTGGATAGAAACTTTTATATCATCCATACTCTATAGAAAATCCATTAATTACAGAAAATTCAGAAGGACTGAATGATTTGAACCGCAAATCTGAACTCCTAGGGTCCCTTGAATGTACAGGCTGGCCTAGAAATTAAACAAAGGGTGGCAGTATTTAAGCCTACAACTGAAAGATACTTTTTCACCAACACGTGTAGCTCCTTACAAGAAAAACTTCTCTGGCTTTGCTTGGAGACACAGGAGAATGACTTGGTAAGGCTGGAGGTGATGCCACCTCATCTTCTCAGTTCACAGATCTCCAGCTGGAGCAATTCTCATTCTCCTGAGCAGTTGCTCCAGCTCTCAGAAGTGCAATGAAACCAAAACACATCAAGCCTACTTTGGCTACTGTTTGTTGGGAAAATTGATTCTTATGCTGTAATTCCACTCAATACCCCTCCAAAACTTGGTGTAGATTTATTCAGGCTGTGTATTAGTGGGAGGCAATATATGCAATATTTTTAAGACTCCTAAAATAGGTGCTTTTAAAACACAAGCTTTGTGTATTTTAGGTACTTAGTGAAGACACTTTTACTTGACCTGTCTCAGACAGTAAAACCTCTAATGTAAATATTAAGCACAATCTAAGCAAATTGTTTTTTGGTACTTTTAACCATACTTCCCCTCCATCTGCCCCGTGTTCTCAAAGTCAGATGCTTCAAATCAAAGGAGTGCTCCTAACCGGACACTAATTGCTGAACTGCTACTGTTCCACTAATGAGGGGGTGAGGCACAAGGAGTCAAAATACTTTTGGGTCTGTTTTACACAGCTGCAATGCAGTCCATGCAGGAACTGAAGAAGTCAGAAGCAATGGTAATTCACTGTACAATGAGGACTGAAGAGGCACTTTAAGTCTCAACTCTCTTTTACAAAGTGGAGCTAAAGATGCGGAATGGCAAAAGCAGTTATCTTGTTTTTGTATCCCTGAGAAGAGAAGAGGGGAGTGTAATTCCAGTCATGATGTGTAGTTTATCTTCTTGTGCAGAAAGCTTGGACCAGTGGGAGAGAACATTGAAAAGGAGGGTAGAAATAATCAGAGGTCTCATGCATGTGAGGAAAATTTGAATGAGGGCTGTTTTGTTCTGCAGAAGGTTTATGAACAACTTAAAGGGCAATGCAAAGCCTCTGGGGACAAAATATTCTGTTCCCATTGGGTATCAGAGAAGAAGCACTGAGCTTTAGTTGCAGAAATTTCATAGAATAGAAATATTGGAATATTCTGAGTTGGAAAGGAGCCACAGGGATCATCAAGTCCAACTTCTGGCCCTGCACAGGAGAACCTCAAGAATCTTACCCTGTGCCTGAGTGTTGCTCAAATGCTCATTGAGTTCTGTCAGCCTTGGAGACATGGCCATTCCCCAGGGAGCCTGTTTGGTGCCCAACCACCCTTTTAGGGAAAATTTAGGTAGGATGATTTATGAATGGTTTGAACTGCCTGTCAGCAGTGGGAAAGGTGCAGCTGATCCTGCCCAGGGAAGGTGGATGCACTACTGTCTCCTCAAGGTCACCTACTGTCCTTGAGGAGTTTGCTCCCTTCTGTGGAACCTGTGCCTTCCACTCACCACTCAGACAGATGTGTTCACCACCTTGCTCTCTCACCAAGCTCTCTTGGGGGAATGCAGCTCATTCATTCATGGTCTCATATTCTCCCAAAACAAACTCATCTTCTGAGTATGCCATAGTGCTTAAAAGCTATTAAAGTCAGAGAGTTTTAGGAAACTTTAATAATTTCTGAGCTTCCTAGTAGTCTGTGATGCTGCTGTTAGCTTAAGTTTTTCTTCTGTGGAACAGAAAAATGTAATTCAGACAGAAAGCTGTCTCCTCTTTCAATTTCTGTTTTTTTCTAGGGGTAAAAAGTTAAAAAGATCAGTATCAAAAGAATGGTAGCATCAGGGAGAAAAATGGGAGTAAGTATTTGTTAGCAGTGAAAGGAGATTTCTGTGAGAGTGGGGGGCTGACTGATGGTGAAGGCTGGACTGTGGCTCAGATGTGAATGTTAAGCCAGGTTTAACCTGCTCTGGGTGTTCACTGGCTGATGCTGTGTGTGCCATCAGCTGCCTATAGCCCTTATAGGTTGCATACAACTCACTTTGATAGAACTGTTTTAGTACCACCTCTGCAGGCTCGGCTGTGAATCCCAGACAGTCCTTACCATTCACCTCTTTAAACCTCCTCATTCTTTGGATTACATGGCCATAAAGGGATTTTTTTGCATTATCAAATTCAGAAAGAGAACTGGAGGAAAAAAGAAATCAAGATGCCCATAGTCATCAGCATCTTCAGTTTGAAGGCAAGAAGCAGCTAAATTGGGGTCAATATGCCACCTTACAAAAAGGCAGGTAAATGCCTGTGTGTGTGGGATCTTTTGAGAGAGGATTTTAGGAGGAGAAATATTCCATCCAGCTGCCTTCACAAGCTTACAGCGATTTGCAAAACACCAAGGACACACCCAGCACGGGCCACTGGGATAATAACACAGATGCAAGATTTTTATGGCTGCACACCAAATTTAGAAACTCCCTCTAGAAAAACAACTCAAAATGACTTTTGCTAATCCTTCTGAACACCTGGAATAGACTCAACGAGCCAGGGAACTAGAAAAGTTACTCTGTGGTTTACCAGGCCTCTTATATCACTCAGAATTAAAATTTTGAAATAAGTAGCTGAAAGATACCTTAGACATTCATAGATAGCCCTGTTTGGTGTCACATTATTTTGTGCCAGTGTTGACAGTTCAGATTATAAAACAGAGAGTTGTTGTTCACAGAAAGCCCGTGTGGAGCATACAATAATATTTAAAATGCTTGAAAATCTGCATAGGAAATAAACTTTTATATTCTGCAGTTTCTGAGGGGTTCCCCCCTTTTTCTCCACACTTGAGACTTTCCCAGACTGGAGCTATTTTATAGTGATATCCAACTTTTAGGTACTGATTTGAAGGTCTGATCAGACTAGTGATTAAACCCTATTTCCATATCTAACCAACGTGTATAATCTCAAATAGACTAACTATTTCCTAACTTCATTAGGGTAATTCCTGTAAGGAATTAAATTATAAATTATCTAGCTGATGGATCAGAATTTCTTTTTGAATAATCACCAATATCCAGTGGGGAGTTTTTCTGGGTTCAGGGAATGCAGGCCTGCTCCATGGAAGTGCCAAGCAGTTTTGCTTACAGCTGGTGTGATGGTACAAGAAAGGCTGCAAATAATTTTCTCATCAGGGAACAGACTCAGAAAATGAGAGACAAAATTAGTTAACACACTAAGAGACTATTAAAAAATTATTTCCATGTGCCATTTGCTATTTACTTAAAATATGTTGCATTTTTAAATTTTTCTTTTCAATAACTATTAAGTATAGAAAACCTACCAAGTGTAGCATTTCTGCACTCTGCATTTCTTAGGCAACTTCCTTAGTATAACACCTGTACCTTCTTAATGTATTTTGGGCTCTGGTGTTTAGCATGAGGTCTTTGTAGAGGGACATATTCTGGTACATTGACTTGGGCTGACTTGCAGTTAACAACAAATTTTCCATGGAAGCAAATAGAACCACGTGACAGGAAAACACAAAGGCTGTCAGCCATACATCTAGCACCTTGAAATCTGTGATAGATCTCTTGTATTTAGTAAGATGGTCCTAAAAACAATCTCCTTCCTAAATCAAGGCTTTGCAAGATCTTAGCTGAGCTATGCAGGCTGAAAGGGACTTTCAGGGCACTTTCGTTTGAGGTTACAGCCAGCCCAGGGAGGTCATTTAAAGTTGGCTGTCCAGCCCTAGCACAACCTCCTGGCTGCCAAACCTGTCCTGGGAGCAGAATGCATACCCAGGCAATCAGCCTGTGCCAATCTGAGCAGCCTGCTCCAGTGGAAAGGGAGACCCTGGCACCGGGTGCCCAGAGAAGCTGTGGCTGCCCCATCCCTGGAAGTGCCCAAGGCCAGGCTGGAAGGGCTTGGAGCAACCTGGGATAGTGGAAGGTGTCCCTGCCCATGGCAGGGGGTGGCACTGGATGGGCTTTAAGGTCCCTTCCAACCCAAACTCTTCCATGATTCTGAGGAGCAAGATCTGTTTCTTTCCAAGGTGATGTGGAAGGTGCACCCTCCCTCCTGTCCTTGGTGCTGGAGGTGGAGAGCAGCTGTACATTCAACCCATGTCCCTGACAGAGGTAGCTCTGCACCAGCACCCAGCCTCATGCAGACACACCACCCATGTCTGCTGGGATATTGCAGGTCTCCTGTGAAGGAATAAACTCTGACATGAAATAAAAACAAAAACAAAAAAATTAAAACCCCACAGTTTTCCTCATTCTTACCCATTCATGCTAAACCAGGAAAGGTTCACAGTTTCTGCTTCTGGGACTTGATGTTTCTTTTCCAGTTTTTCCCACATCTTGAGAACAACACAAATGTGTTCACTGTGAATGAGTGTCCCCCAGCTACTGTAGTTGGAGGGAAAGATGAAGGTGGGTAAATGAGGAGGAAAAATAACAGGGGCTCAAGGTTTCACAACCAAACTGGGACTACTCTCAAGGCACCAGTGATCTGCCTGGTCCCACTTGGGTGGTGCCAAGGATGTGCCCAGTCCTCACACTCTCTTCCTCGCCCTTTGCACACTGGAGCAGGAGGAGCTGCCCTTCTGTCTGTCATCCCAAAGCTTCAACTGTTGTAGAGGAACATCAGAAGAACTCATCCTGCTCCTTGTACGCCCTGCAGTGAGGCACTTGGAGCAGATGAGAACGCGCTGCTGCTGCTTTGAGCAATGCTCCCATTCCAGATGTAGGAGCCAGTAAGTAAACCTGACAGCACCAAATCTGTGGGTTTTTCACTTTAATTTTGTTTGTGGATGTTACTTAATTCCATATCCTGACTTTTTATGGACTTAGGAAAGCTTTACCACCATGAAAACAGTGGTGAGGGAAGGAATAAAAGAAATAAATCATGGCTCTTCATATTCAGTGGATAAAAATTCAGTGTCACTGACAAAGAGAATTTAATTTTTTTCCTTCTGCTGCTAATTGAAGACCAGTAAGTCTTGTTTTGTGGTCATATATCCATGTGCAAAAAGCAGCCCTCAGTGATCATTTAGTCTGAAGTGCATTATGGCAAGGGTCAATGTGGCCTCTCCACCTTTGTAATAAAAGAATGTCTGAGACAACTTTGTATGGCTTTTCAGGTGTACCTCAGAGCTGCATTTTAATCCTCATGATTAACAGACACTGCAATGGAGTCTCAACATTTCAACACAATATGCTGAATTCTTCAACACAGTGGCTCAGTAGACTTTCAGAATTTATTCTCATCAGTTGCTCAGATCCTGATGAGCTCCTAGCTGAACCACGACAGCAGTAAAGCCAGCTGACTTCATTTTGAGAAGGAAGAATCTTCCTCTCCTGTAGACCCGCTATTGCATGCTTTCCTCTTTCAATTTTTGTATCATATCCATGAAAGCCCTATGCAAACAAAGCAAAAAATTTAAGATCTTTCAAAAATGTTTAATGAAAAATATCACTAAGCATATATTTTTAGATAGATGCCAGTAACAGTCCACCTTAAAGATTTTAAAGCCACAAGGCATACCTGGCATTTTAGAATGAGCTAACCAACAGATAGCTGCTTCTGTGCAGGACATCTGTGCTAGGACTGTGGCAGGCTTTCATCAGATCTCACAAATTAAGCAGGGTATGGTCTTAATAAATCTTGGACTTTGCCTGAGGACTACCTGTTTCTTTCTTCCTCTTAATCCATTCCCCAAACAGAACAGACTGCTAGACTTTGGTCAGAGACAAAATATGCACTTCACTTAAGTTTAATTAAGGCTTGGAATTTATAAAGCTTGGAAAATGCCCATATCTATATATACGTTGTGTGTGATTGAAGAAAGGTTATTTGTTCTTATTTACTATAAGAAAAACATGACAGAACCGTGGATTTCACATATTGAAGTGTGAAATTTTCACTTTTCTATGATACTGAACTGTTTCTGCATAGACACAGAAAATCTGGGAGTTATCTTTTCCAGCTGCTTTGGTATCTCAAAGCTGCATTGCATGCCAAGAGAACTGCAATATCCCACCCCAGTTATTCTGCAGGGTAACTTTGCTTTTCACAGTGGTGGGCTGCTGCTCAGCAAACAGCTCTGTGCCTCCCTGTCAGATATTAGTGTGGCTCTTTCTAGTACTAAAGGGAGCCAGAAATGGGGTGGAAGGCAAATTATAGTGCTAGACATCAACACCAGCTGTGAGTGCTTAAAGGGGCATCATGGCACTGAGGAATGGACTTTGTTGTTACTGAGGGTGGAAGCTGCTTGGTACTCTGCAAGGTAAGGCATGTGCATGTTTGCAGAACTGGACTGGAAGGTCCTGCTAACGCTGTTTATAGAGAGAAAAGGAAAAAAACTGTGTGAAACAGAAGTGTTTCAGTTTGATTTCTAAATCTGATAAAGCTCTGTTTGTAAAATGAATCAAATAATTTTATATCAACACCATTTTTCATTAAGCCTGTTCAGATAAGTTCAGTTGCACCATGTATGTCACCACCTTCATCACTGACAAGACCAAAGCAGGAATATTCCAGCCTTCCATGAATTGCCCAGGAGAATGCTAGAGTTGCTACCTTCCTACAGCTTTCAAACACTGGCCTATCAGTTTTCTCTGGTTTAGCAAACCAAACACTTATTGAAACACAAATTCCTTTGGAATCATTATTTGCCACACTTCAAATATTTTAACACCCAATTATATTTTTATAAATTTTTATATCCACAGGATGTGTTTTCCACCATATAACAAGATGTCCCCAGAGTAAAGTGATTTGAGACTGAGTGATTTTGAGAGGAAAGAAAATCTCATTATACAGTAGTTTGCCATAAAAATTCTGGAGGACAGTGAATATCCAATGAAAATGGAATGTAAATTTGCTAGTGTGGCCTTTACAATAAGACACATGAGGCCTGTGAGGCATTTCTGTTCTCCATGAGCCTTTTGTTGGTGTAAAAAGTTGAATACAGGTAAACGACAGATGTAACAGTCTTCAAGATATCCTGCTGTTACATAGCAAGTGTTGCCTCACTGAAAGATTATTAAAAATTATTGCAGTGGACCAGTCATACAGCAAATAAGATGGGTGTCAAAATCAGATTTCTCTTGCTCAGTGGACAGCAGGAATTTGCAGGAGGTTGGTGCTGGTGCTGATCTGTGAATGGCATCCTAGGCAATGTCTCCCCTCCTTTTGCTGAAGCCTAACGATTCACTGCTGGCTTCACAGCCAGGCGGGTGGGGGAGGGTGTGATCCCAGGGTTTGCTGGTGTTCCCTGATCCCTATGGCACAGAGGGATGGGGGGCATGCCCCCACTCCTCTCTCAAGCAGGCATTCACCCCAAGGCAGTCTCTACCCTTGTGTGTCTCATCCCTCAACTCACCCATCCCACCGCGCTCATTCCTGGCCGTGCCAGCAAGCACGCTGCATGGGATACAGGCCCTTTTTTGGGTGAGCCCCTGGAAGAAATCTCTGCCTTTCATTTGGTGAGAGTGAACAGGCGTGTGTGCAGCCCCAGCAGAGGGGAGAGCAGCACAGGGCTGAACCACGCAGCCTTTCCGCTCCCATCGCACACGTGCCCAACATCGATTGCCCAAAGCCAGGGTGCAAAACAAAACTGAAAGCCTAAACACATGCATGTGGCACTCAGAGCCCAGGACACTCCTGCCAATTTCTGCAACTGATACGCGCTCAAAATATTTACTTAGGAATTCTTAATTAAGTCAACCATTTGGTAGTGGTGTACGGTTTCAGATGTGTCGCAATGTCACCACAAAGTACCTCGGTGGCTCCTGCTAACAAAGAACCCACTATGTGGATTTTTTTTTTTTTTTGTCAGAGATGGTGGGGTAAGTTTTCGGTACAGTGTGCCAAAAAGCTGCACAACTCCTCTGCTGTTAATGGGGTTCATGTGGCTAAATCCCTTCATTCCTTGCTGAAAACAAAGCCCCTGCCCAGCAGCAGTTTCAGGTGAATATCAAAAAGCAGAGCTGGGGTGGGATCACAGTGACCCTACAGTTGCCTATCCAGGGGCTTGCAGCAGGGCTGGGTCGGTGGGAAGTGCATGCTGTGCTTTTATGCAGCCAGGAATGCAAGTGAGGGAGGGTGCTGGAGGAGAAGAAGTTCTTGACACCAGTCCTGGGCTCCAATAAAATGTAATTTGCCCAGGGAGCACAGATTGGCAGAGAATTTTTAAAGCAACTTTTTAGGTTTTTTGACCAAAAGGTTAAAATCAACTTTATTGTTTCATCTGTATGCAATGTGTTGTTGGCTTAATCTCTTATTTTACATCTTTTGTCATGTATTTGTCAGACTGGTATATTAAGCTCCTAGGAGAAATCTCATCTATGCCTGTGAAGGAGTTTGGGGACAAGTCCAAAGATTGGTCAGTTACTGCTCTTCATCTATAAGTAGACAGTTCTGTTTCATAACTTTATCAAAATTCAGATTCTTTTCACAAGAATAAAATTTAAATTTAATTTTTTTTCTACTTATGTACATTATAAGGATTTACTTAATATATTTTCCACTTGTGCAAAGACTGTAAACTGCAGTTCACATGATGACCTTCTTATATGTAAAATTAATCAGAAGTTGCAAGGACATGATAACATTTGAAATCAATGAAATGACTCATGCTCATGTTAAATGAATGCTTGCTTTTGAAAATATAAATGGAGACTCAAGCAAGCCAACCAGGAATGAGGAGTACATTTCTCTTCCAACAAGCAGTTCTTAAAAGTCAGGTGGCCTTAGTGCTTAATTTCTGAGGCATTTCAAAGACCTTTACTTTTATGACTTGCTTAGAATATCTAATAATTTTCATTTCACTTTGTGAAAAGGGAATCTGGAGCTGCTTAGATCCTACAGAGGAGATACAACTGTTACAGGAAATACATTTGGAAGGAGAAATTTCTCTTTTTGTGAGAAATTCGTCTGTCTTTGCATGAGTAAGCAAGCATTATTTCAGAAAATGAGCTGAAACTTGTCTCCCCTCGCCATGTTTTTCTGCTTGCTGTGACGCAGTCCTAGTTATTTTTTCAAGTGATAAAAAACCTGATGTTTCAGAATTCTTATTTCCAAGCCTTCAAAAATCTTGTTCATCAGGTTTAATTTGATGGGAATTTGAACTGCAAGATCCTATCCAAGCCCAGATCTGATGGGGTTTTTTTGTTTTGTGTGTGGGCAATTGTTTGTTTGTTTGTTGTTGTTGGGTTGTTTGGGTTTTTTCTGTGGGTTTGGGGATTTTTTTGGTGGTGGTGGTGGGTTTGTTTGTTGTTGTTTTTTGAATTTGGGCATAACACTATCTATAGATATTGCTCAATTTCAGTGCTGGTGCTTCTTTCCCTTGGATTAATGGTATAGGCATGAAGAAATGTCAAAACTCTCCATATGCCAGACACTAGTGCCAATTGCTTAGGAAATGTGCCATTATTCCACTCTCTCTGTTTATCTGGATAAGCCATGTGGATGGTGTTTAATTGAATAGCCCATGTGGATGACCCAGCAGAGCACTCTGAGCCATGTGGAGACTGTTGTGGTGCAGGATGGTTGCAATTACTGTAAACTGCATCAGAAATCTTAACAAAATGCCACACTCAGGAGTTTCTGGTGATAAGAATCAAGGCAATTTGCACCACAAAGAAAGATTAGATGAAAGAAGATGCCAAAATGTGGCATGGAGGATCTGCCTTTTGACAGCTATAAATTGAAACAATCTCCATCTTTGAGAAAAAATAATGTAGCCTTCAACCTGCCAAGGGGCAGGAGCACATCACAACCCTCCCAAATGTGTGATGGATGCACAAACTGAGGGACACCACAAGAAATAGAGGAGAGGAAGCTTGAAATGCTGTTGGGTGCATTTCTTTAATAAAAATAAAGCTCTCCAAAACCTCAGTTTCATGATTCAGCATTTCTTTTGGCAGTGTAACAATTGAAAAGTAGGCTAAACTAGTCTGAGGGAATATGCTGGTAAATTCAGGCCAGACAGGGGGAAGTTTCTGGAAGTAATAGAAAAACCAAGACCCCTTCCACCCCCAATGACTGCAGTTTAATTGTTGTGATACATTTCACAAACACACAATAATTATAATTTTAATGACACAACACCCTCACAATACCTCCTGAAGCAGGTATGATTGTGCTTATTTTCTGGATGAATAAACCGACCCACTGTATTAAAATACTTTTACCAAGGCCTGCTCCAAAAAACAATGGGAGACCAAAGAATACACTCTTTAACCTAATTATGAGACAGCAGGGACATGTATGAAGGAAGCAACTTAACTGAAAATTATACGTTTAGAGGCTGTGGCCAATTCTTGCTTTCCTTTGTTTTGAAAGTCGTAAGGTTTTTGCTGCTCAACTTGAGAATAGTTAGTAGAAACTGTAGAAGCCCAGCAGTTTAGAAAAAAATGTCAGGACGTTATTGCACAGTTTTTATCAATTTTTTATTTTTTAAAAAAGTATTTATATAGCATACAAATAATTTTTATGTGTAAGTTTTGCTAGTAAGTTGGTAGCATAGCCTCAGTAACTTGGTGAGCATCAGGCAGCTACAAGACCAGAACTGTGTGTCTTGTGCATGTGCCAAGCATCAAATGGAATTTTGAATGCCTTGGGCATGTCTCTTTCTTAGGAGTCCACCACAGATGTGCTCAGGGCTAGATTTTCCTGGAGAGGTCAGTGTCTGAAGCAGCAGTGGAAATGGGTTACCAGGTGGGAAGGTCTTGCCTGGGCACCTGGTCTGTCTCAGGGGGCTGGGCAAAGCCAGGTGGAGGAGATGGGGCAAGAATGGGGCACAGCATTTTAGCGTCATCAAAGAGTCTGTGTTTCTGACTTTGACACATCATCTATGAAGGGAAAATGCTTTCCTTTGCATTTTACTACAATATTTTCAGAATGTCCATCCTACTTTGTGTGGAAAGTGGATGAAGTCAGAGAGAGAAAAGCTCCATGACCTTTCAAAGAAAATAACACTTTTACTTTTCAGTATTGAAAACTGTGTGATTAAAAAAAAAAAAAAAAAAAAAAAAAAAAATTACTGATACTTTCCTCTGTGATTTTCATTAGTTTTTGAAGCCATAACATAAAGGTCATAAGCCACTGTAAAGAGAATCTTGTCCCTATACCAAACATAATACTTTTTTAAGATTATCACATCTTTTGGAAAGTCCTAATTTAAAGACATCATAATTTAAATTTTATATATTTTTTAAATTTTAAATAGTAGAAATATTTTTTGCCAGAAAAAAAAAAAAACCTTATCTCAAAACCTGCATGAATCTCAGAGACTCTCTGGTTCCAGCTGATGCTCCAGCTTTGTTGCTCAGCATCCAGAGGAACACAAATTAAAACTGCAGGTCTGAGCACTCTTACTCCAACACTGGGAGTGGTCAAACTGCAATTACCTTTTGTTCTTTCTTCTGCTTAATAGGCAGAGCAACAGGGCATGCACGTGCTGGGTGATGCCTCATTTCTGTATCCATAACCCCCCTCCACCTCCATAAATCAAAACCCACAAGTGGTGAATTTCTCATGGATTGTTAACTTTGGAAAAGATGCAAAAATATCTACTAAAGGCAGAGTGGATCATCATGGAATTTCCATTCCACAGAAATAGCAGTATTTCATTTTGGCCGGGGAAGAGCTCTCAGTTTCACCCTCCTTGCCCTGGCTTTACTGTATCTTATTGAAATGGTAAAATTCATTCTCTGATTTCATTGAAACACAGCATTTATGCAATCTTGCGGTTACCTTGTGATGGAGTTGACAAATTCTTATATAATTCTTTAATTTTGTTTAGTCAGCATTTCCCCAAGGGAGCATTTCCAGTGGGAAATTTTTAACAGTAAGATGAAAGGCCTAGGCTGGTGTTCAAGGTGGGAAGGAGGATCATGGGGCAGTCAGTCTGCTTGTCCAGAGCCGGCTGAAGCATCTCCATGGGCCTGGCAGGTAGATGTGACCAGAGGCATCACTGAATGTGTACCCATGTTGTCCTATATTTTTCAAAATATTACCATTGAAAATGTAAGCTGTAAAGATGTTGAAAAATGAGCCTGTGAAGATGTTGAAAAGTGAGCTGAAAAATGAAAAATAAATGTGCTCAAGTGAAAACATATGGCAGGTGCAAGTCATATGCAAACTTCATAATGAATTCTGAAAATTTACTTGAAGAATGAGAACTGCAAATGTTTCTAGCCTGGATGGCACATATTAAGGATAACTCCTATGTGTTCCATGATGTTTGGCAGATCTAAAAGCACAGTTATGCTGGTGAGCTTCATTAATCATTCAATACCCTAAGCATAATAATGGGCAAGAGTGTTGGTAGTGTCAAGTCATTTTCTAAATTGTGCTTAACAGTTTCAAATGAGGGGTGAATGAACTGGCTGCAGTAACTAAAACACTAATTCTGAACCTGCATTCAAAGTAGTTTCAGAGATTTGTGGATGATCGCTTATCACTATATTTCGATTTTAAATAAGTCTTTCTTTCCACATCTCACAAGCTGATGTCTCTGTGTGGGACTGGAAACAAAAGTGCCAAAATTAAATTTCTTTTTTCCTTCTGGCACAAGCCAGACCAGGAATTACTGCAAGATTTCCAGGCTGCTATACCAGACCAGAGGCATTGTGCCAAGTTGGCATAATTACAGGAATCCAACCTCCGACCCTTCCCCTTTTGCACAGCACCCCGCCAGCCACACAGCAGCACCTGGCCACCTCAATTTGGTTATAACGTCTCTTTCTGCTTTTTTCTTCAGAGCTTTGTCATCTGTGGTGGCTTTAGGCGCTAATATAATCTGCAACAAAATCCCAGGCCTGGCACCTCGGCAGCGCGCGATCTGCCAGAGCCGCCCCGATGCCATCATCGTGATCGGGGAAGGGGCACAGATGGGAATCAATGAGTGCCAGTACCAGTTTCGGTACGGGAGGTGGAACTGCTCTGCGCTGGGAGAGAAAACAGTCTTTGGACAAGAGCTTCGAGTAGGTAAGGGTGTCTCTGCCATGGTGCTGTACGGATCTGTTTGGGATGGCTTTCTCTTAAGCTTTCTTGCTACGGTCCTGCAAAGTTTTATAACCCTCAGAGCTCAACAGTGGTGCTTCCAGGACAATAGTGTTTCCACTTGGTGAAAAGTAACTGGCAAGAGACCAGTGGAATGACCAAATGGAATCTCCAGTGATCTGTAGATGAAATCACTCATATCTGTGCAACTTCAGGCCCAGCAATGGCCTCAGTGCCGGCACAGCCATCCAAGGTCACAGCCCATGAAAAGCGTGTTTCCAACTGTTGTCTTGTTACACGTTGTCATGTGGTGAATATTATGGCCGATCAAAAATTAACTAAAAGCAGCTCAGAAAAATCCCTCTTCAGACTTCCCAGAAGCTTAAGTAATGGGAGACTCCCAAATAATAGATGGAAGTACTGTGCATGCAACACTGGCCTTCCAGTATGTGGCAATGATATATTTTAGTGTTGCTATCATGCTGCAAAGAAAATACTGCGAGTGATTTGAGGCAGGAAACATATTCAAAGAAAATAATACATGGTCTTGGCCTGACAAGCTGCTAGCTGGCAGAAGTTAAATCAATACCTTTTCATTTACCCTATGTCTGGTATTATTTCACAGGGGAGATTATGTAAATTTTTTTCCAACACTGAGGTCACTATTTTCCTCATCACCCAGCTGGGTATCCTTAATGTATTCCTGACCTTTTCTCTCTCCCCCAAGGGCTGCCCACTCTCCTGTCTGCTGCTCTGGGTTGGGATAACATGTTGTACTTGGTGGCTCTCTCAAGGGCATTCAAAGTGATACCATCCAGCTTCTCAGTGGGGTTGTAGCCTGTTCTTCTCGTATCCCATTTTTATTTGGGTGATACCTCTTAACATTCAATGGTTTGGGTGAGTCTTGTGCTTCCAAAAGAGCTGAGTGTGGTCAGACATAAGATCTCATTAAAACTGTATGAAAAAAGGCATAACATTTAATTTCATCTGTGCAGAGAGGTGTTGACTCATGTGGTGCTTTGGTTGTTGGTGGTGGTCAAAGTGTCAGGGTTTTTTTTGGTATGAAATGCCAAAAACTGAAGTATGTTTGGGTCAACAAGGGAACTGAATATTTTTTGAAAAAACATCCAAATCTGAGAGTCTGGCTGAGGCCTGGGTGCTTTAAGGACACAGTGGTTCAGCTGTAAAGTGTTGGAATAAATCCATTGGCATTGGACAATTGACTTAGATTTGCAGAGGATCTGTCATATTCTGTGAGCTTTGCATTACATTCTCAAGGCATCATATTCAGGAATTAACCTAACTTTTGACTTCTACCTTCAAATTTAAATGAGCCAGAAAAAAATCTAGTCACTTGTCTTGACTGTTAGAAGCATGGTCTGGTTCTCCTTGGTTGGTATTACATTTGTTTGCTTTTGGTTGGTAAACCAGAATTACGTTGCTGTCAGAAAATATACATCTGCCAAGCGTTCTGTACTTCTTCATGCTCTGTTTTCATCTGCCAAAATTTGCAGGCATGCCTTGACCTTAGATAAGTGAGTTGTCTTACCTTCTGTGAGATCCCTTATGGCCTGAGAAGGGCCACGCTGGAGGGTTGTACCTGAGTGAGTGTCATCATGAAGCTTTCCAGCGGAAAAGCTTTCACACTTCTGCTCTCCTCTTCAACTGAGGATCTTGTGCTGACTCACCACCTTCACCACTGTGCTAGTGGGTAGCAATCCTCTTCACCAGAGAGACTCCTTTCATCCTCCAAAACTTGCAAGTGAGGGCAGTTCAAATGCTTAAAAAGGACAAGTTGTAGTTGTGCTTTCAGTCTCAATGTTGCTATGCAACGTAAGAGCTACAAGGAACAGAAATTATTTGTCATTAGGATGGACCAGTTATCAGGCTGGTCAGACTATACAAAGTTGGAAAAAACCAGGGTTTTCTTGAGCCACTTTTCAAGCCATATTTGCCAAAATGTTTACCAGATTCTTGACCTCTTCACTGAAGCTGGGTGGTTTCTTGCAAGTCTGAAATGACTGATGTGGAATTTGGTGGGTTCTTTTATGGGTTAACCCAAACACAGATGAAACTTGGCTGTTGCAGCCGAGTTCTGCTTTGACATTTGTTGGGTGTGAAACCACACAGACTCTAACAGTTGCAGAAGGTTTACATGACCCCTTCCAGCCGAGCCAGATCAGTTCCATGCAGGTCTATAAAGGATCCCATAATCCACAAGTCCTTATTTTTTTTATTACTGGAGTAGCACCCAGAGATGATGAGGTCAGTACCTAGGAAAAGGGTAGGGTTTAGGAAGTAGTGTTATTCCACTAGCAAGGGGGAAAAAGGTAAAAAATGGACAAAGATTTAAAAACCCAACTACTTCAAAGCACAAGATACTTCTAAGTGCAATATTCACATGTGTAACAAAACACACCCATGTCTGACACAGAAACACTAAACCAGCTATTTGGTTCTTCCTGAACACACTGGAGAAAGGACTAAAACTAAAATAAGACAGGCATGTTTTTCACTTCACCCAAAGGAAAACTTTGTCCCAGAACCGCTGGGGAGATGAGCACTGAAGGTGAGTTATTCAGGTCTCAGGGTAGGGAGGGAAAGTAAGCAGTGATAACATATTAATAATTCTCTTGCTGCATGGTGAGGAGAGGACCTACTCTTTAGCTACTGACCAAGCCTCTACCACCACACTGACAAGTATAGATTTATGGTTATTCTAATTTGTATTTTGATGCAACACTCCCCCTTCAAAACTCAAAGCAAACACTCAGACTCACCCAACATGAGGTTTCTCCAACAGATGTACATCTGTTTCACCATCACCTCTTGGGTGCCTTTATGTTCTAACCATGAATGTTTTCCAGGCCAGACAACATGACACAGGGACACATGTACCCCCTGGTGATTTCTAGGGACCCTACTCTGCCAGGTGAAGTCCTCAGTTTATTGGCTAAGCTCTAAGATGGATCAGTGAGGAATTATTTATTCCAAGAGGTACTTAAGTGAATGAAGGCTGCATCACTAATACAGTACATGGAATCTATATTAAAAACAATTTAAATAGTCCAGAAGATGGAATAACAGTTGTAGAAATCATGGGGCATTCATGTTGGTGTGAAAGATTTATAGCAGCCAGATATAAAAGTGACAGAGAAATCTAAATTACTAGCATGAACAAAGGCTGTAGCATGGGATGAATTTGCCAAGCATTGTGTATGGATAGCTTATTTTGATATATTTATAGCTGGGAACTCTTCCATAGTCATGCCATCCCCAAAGAAAGTCAGCCCTGCACTTACTTTACTCATGCTGTCCTCCTACATTTTTGTCTTTGTCACCTTCCTGTGTTCATCCCTAGTTTTCAGGCCAGCTTCTCACATACTCTTCTGTACTCTCCACTCATTCTTCTTGCTTTAAGTCACTTTAAAGATTGCCTCTTAAACAAATGAATTCAAAAATTAAAAATTAGATCTTTTTAACTAATTAAAAAACAATTATACACCAAATGTTATTACTGGTAATCATTGTTGAAAGATAATTGCCCTTCTAACATTTTGAAAGCAAGGACCCTGATCTGGAAGAGGAAAGCCTCTGGTCCTATCGGGTTATTGGCACAAAAGAGCTCCAGCACTACCTCTCTATTCCCCCAAATGATGGGCAGAGTAATTTGTCACTTACACGCCTCTGAAAGCTGCAGATCATTAATACCATTGAAAGCAAAGGACTCCCCCCAGAAAAGTAAGCAGTACAGGCTCTGTAGTATGAAGTCTGAATCAATAACAGAAATGAAACCTACTGTTGTTCTTTGACAGTGGATTATTCTGGCTAATTATTTGTGCATTGACCCTTTCCACTGGAGTCATTTAAACTGAAGTGCTTATGAACAGGCAGCTCTTAGCAGTGCTAAATCCAGGGCAACACTGAGCTGTTCTGGTGTTTTGAAAAATATATCTGTCAAGATATCCAAACTGATCTGCACCTGTCTCCTTTCTCAGACTCATGATGTGGAAAATGAGCATGGTTTAGCAATATTTGGCTGTGTCACTGATGCAGTGATTTGGAAAATCATTAAATTGGACACCTGACAGGGAAATATTAACAAGTAGGCCAAACCCAAGGGAGTAAGAGAGTTCTGAAGTTGGGGTTTTGTTTTGTTTTGTTTTGTTTTATTTTATTTGTTTGTTGGGTTTTGTTTTTTGGTTTTTTGGTTTTTGTTTTTTTTTTTAATGTCTTACCCTTTGTTTTCATCTTTAATTTTCTGTTGTGTTGAAAGGATGCATCTGAAGGGAAGTTACAGCTCTGCTTGCTAGGGGAGGTTTAGGAGACGAAAATCTTAAGAAGTTTCCTGTCTCTTCCTATTCATTTAACTTTTGATCCACTCTCCAGGCAGAAATGGGGAGGGATAGGAGAAAAACCCTACAGTTCAAAAAACAGACAAAATAAATGCATGGATTTTATTAACTCCCAGGTGAAGAAGGCTTTTGGCAAACATGATCAGAACATAAACTTCAATGTCACAGTTCTCTACAAGCATGCACTTGTACACATGCACACATAAACCGGGAAGAGGATGGATAATTCCAAACAGAAGACTGGGAAAGGGAGGGGGACAACTTCTGAAGGAGAAATACTCATAAACAACAGTGATTCTTGCTCTCTTTGTACTGGAAACAGGTAACATTGTCAGTCTCCTCTTGATCCCCTGTTTCAGCTTCAGGCCTGAAAAAAACATGGGAATTGGGCATAAAAAATATCTAAGTGATGGAGTAATGGAGGAGCAGTTGGCATCTTATCTTACATGCTGAGGGGGTGTCAGCCAGTAAATTATTCTTTGTTCAGGCCATATATAGGCTAAATTAAATTTGGATTCCACATATGAATCCAGTCATTTTTATTCTGGGCTATGATGATGGTTTAACCGAGATGCCAAATGTTCATAAAAACTTCCTACCAAAAATGGGAGGAGTAGAGAGGCTCATTATTCTCCAAAAATGGATATTTGGGTCCAAGCAGATGGATTAATCTAGCACAGTAGTGTCTAGTGTGGTATGAGTTGGCCAGCTTGGAAAGCTTGGCTTTCAGTGTGAGCAGAAAACTTGCGATACATGAAGACAGGCGGCATTCTTAGGAATGCTTTACAACCATAGCTGTGCTTTAATGCTATCAGCAAGTCAATAAAGGGAACCATAAATGAATCCAGACAGTTTGCTAAAGTAAGTACATTTCTAGCTCACTTTTTGCCTTTATTTTCTCCTGCCATTTCTTTCTCTGCTACTTTATGTTCTCGTTTTCAATTTTTTAAAATCGATTTATGTTGTTTGTTATATGTTTGTTAAGGCTTAGTAATATTCATATATCAGGTTGACTGCATGTTTATTATTCTAACATCTGTGTATTTATTATGGGAAAATCTATCTTTACGAACTTGCACTATATCCAATAAAAACAATATGGGGGAAAAAGAGGAATTGTACAGCTGGAAACAATTTGGAGGGGGAAAATGAGTTGGAATTAGATTATTTTAAATATGATACAGAGCAGGGTACACACTTCACCGACGGAAAGGCAGTAATTATCTTTGTCATAGCAGTAGGTGCTATGATTGGTTTAGGCATTTGTCAGCTATGGGAACCTCAATTGCACAGTGGCTTTTGGACCTAATGTGGAAAAATTTGGGGTTTTTTGTTGTTGTCGTATAGCATGGGCCCAGACAACAATGTTCTTTGAGCATTCAAGCAACAGAGCAGAAATAAATCTGTTTTCAGTAATTTGAACTGGATTTCTCTGTTGGTGCTAGGATATAGTAAAAGCCTTCCAGTGTGAGGGGTGGCTTCTCAGGGCATGGCATCAGCTTTCAGCTCCTAGTACAGTGGGCTGTCTGGGATTCCAGGAGAGAGGTGCACAGGATGCATTCAATTGGCTGCAATCTGTGCTGAGGACGTGTGCAGCTCCAGAAGGTGATGTAGGACCAATCCAAACTGTGTCTTTATTGCTCATGTAGCCAACTTGGAGTGACTGCTGGTGTCCATTTCCCAAGATGCCATATGGAGTCATTGCATTTGCCCATTTGATTTAGTTAAACTATGAATACCATGACAAATTTAATGATCTGTGGCTTAAGCAAGCATAACTCTTAAGAGAAGCATAGTGGTGCATAATAAGTTGTATATTTCTTCATTATTTGGAGAGGGAGAGTCTTCTCATTATTAGCCTGAATGAAAAAAAAAAAAAAAAAGACGTGCATGATGAACCTCCACCTCTAGCAAAAAGGTAAGTGGTTGGCAGGTAGAGGCAGGCAGTAAAGAGATAAAGCCCCCAAAATCTGGGAAATTCCTTTGCATTTTCATTTTACAGGAAAGATTTACCACCCTACAAACAGTCATTGCAAAGCCTCCTCTTAAAATGTCTCAAACAGCACCTTTATTTTCACAACTGGCATGTTGTTGCTGGAAGAAGAAACCAAAATATCTTTAACCTTAAGCATGTCCAACCTATTTATTCTCACTTATTGGCTATCTATTACTGCAGAAGGACTCTGGTGTGTCAGTGACTGTCCCACAAGTTGCCTTACAGAGGTAGGAAGGCCATTCTGAAGCAAAGCTGAGCTGCTCCACCCAAAGCTGGTCTGAGTTAGGCTACAGGCAGTGAGAAAAGTCCTCAGAGGCAGCTGCCTTAGCAGAACAGTCTGCTCAGAGCATTTCATCTCAGCTGAAAGCTGAGCACTGGGGAAAAGGTGTGATAACGTAGCAATAACAAGGCCAAGTATGTGAGAGGACATTTCACTTTGCATTATCATCTTTGGGGGAAATTGAGGAGTTGGTTCAACTGTTCATACTTTCTTACTGTAGAAGGTTGGGTAAGGTTTTCACTATCACAAGTAACAAGGTAAGACAGTAACCCAAACCAGAATAAGAAAATAAACCCTCCCAGCTGGTGGTAACTGAGGTTGTGAAGCAGTAGTAAAAAAGTTATGAAACCCTTAAGGTGCTAAGAATTTGTACTTTTTAAACTGAGGAGACAGGTTACTGTGGGAGTGGTAGGTTCAGACTCGTAATGTCTGTAACTTGGATTTTTTAGAAAAAGAATACCTTTTTATTCTAAGAAAGTATTGTTGTTTTTTAAAAAAAAATCCTATTTTGACAGGATGGAGGATTTCCAGCTTGGTGAATCAATTTGAACATTTGTGGGTGATAATTTCTCTGTGCTTTAAAAATTTCTTAGATGTCAGAACCTCAAAATGATTCAGGGAGGCCTTAGTAATGTTTTCAAAATACATTGTAAATCATAGAGGAAAAGACAAACATAAATGGACAGTACCATTTGTAAATGATGAGTTGACTGAAATAAATTTTGTTTAACTTTACTAGGAAAACTGTCAGTTTGCTACATTAATTTTATAATCTTTATTTCTTTGTCTCCCTATAAAAGAAATAAAAGCATATATAGTCTGCATATAATAATTTCCAACTATGAACAGACAGATGTTTATATATCTCAATTTATCTTCTCCACTTCCTTGTCTTCTTGTAAGGTTTTACTGCTTAGTTCAAGTATAGCTCAATTGTATTTTCTCTTCCCTCAAGGGTCATGAGTGTGAAGAACAGTATAAGTTCTCTTAAATTAAAATGTTCTTGTTGCCATTTAAATATTTACCTATTTGGCAGCAGACTTTCTTTAAAAGGCAGATATCCTTATTCCAAACACAGCACTAGTGTGGTAATACAATTACTTGGTGAACTGTGTGTGGCTTGCAGCTGGATGAGGAATGGTGGTTACTGATCTCAATGAAATCTGGAATTTCCATTCTAAGAAAAGGGCTTTTATTTCATTCTGTTTCATATAAAAGTGAAGATTTTCTTGGAACAGGTGCTTTTCTGTAGACATTTTCAAATTTAAACACACTGACATACCTGACTATAAGCAATTCCATTTTTGTTTTCAGAACACTTAATTTTAAATTTGTTCCATGCATTGATGTAAATTAATGCCAAGAACTGTAACTTGGGAGACTCTAGTCTCTGGATCTCCTGAACTCTGCTCTCACATGCCTCCATGGGTATTCTGGGATGTAAAGACCTACAACACTGCACAGCTTGGTACTAAACATCATATAGCACAACACCCTGTCTTCCTGTGACCCTAAACCTCAGATCTCCTGAAAAACCGAGGCACTGGAATGGGGATGGGGTTTAACACATCGTTTCCATGGTTCAAACTAAATGGACCTTTTCATTGCGTGGAACTGCTCCATCTAAGTGTCAGTATGGAAAATAAACTTTTCTGGGGGGAGATGGGTGAGTACTCATGAGTTTTGGCATTTGATTATCCTACTTGTGTACTTAGGTGTAGTGGAAAGGGGACAGGAACATGTGATGGGGCCTTGGGTCTGTGATGATCATTTCCTGCTCAGCACTGGCCAGAACAAAAATCCTCTTCTCTTTTAGCTTTGTCTGTAGCTATTCAGGGTAACATTTTCCATATTGCTTTTCTGGTTTCCCTTGGGATGAGTCAGTCAGAGGTCCTGTGGAAAAGATAGTGTACAAATTCTAGGCTATGGTTTAGTTGAATTCTGCCCCAAAGTTTGGGCACAGGGCTAACTTTGCGTAACAACTTTAAGCTTGGCATTTCCTTACTTCCAAGTGCCTCCAAGGAACATTAATGCTCATTTAGTGTCATTTTTTTATATCAGTTTTTAGTAAAATTGCTGAGTACAAATGCTCCATAGCATGCTGACTCATTAGTTACTTCAGCATCTCAGTCCTATTGGTCAATGGCTTAGAACGTAATGCATGCTTAAACCAAGAAAGCAAATGACATTAAAAGTCAAATAAAGTGGGGCTGGGCTTCATCCAAAAGGACAGGAGCCAAGTTCTTGTCCTGTTGCTGTCAGTAGACATTTTGCCACTGGTTTCACCAGAACCACTAAAAAGTCTCCTGGCTTTTGGTTATGAGCAGAAGTTGAAAGTGAAGCTGAATTTCACAGAGGGACTCAGCTAAACCCCAATTAGTTAAATGACAATCAACCATACAACATTTGACTTTTTAAGTGCAGAGCAACTTTGCAAACAGGCAGGTGCTGCCAAACCTTGCCACTGCAGGGCAAATTCATTATGGAGGGTGACAGGGAGTGCAGGACAGCACCTGCTGGTGTGTGGTGCCTTAATAACTTAAGATCCTAAAGACTTTGGAGATTCCCTGAGCTTTACCACTGCGGTTAAGTGTGTTGTCAAAATCTCTTCCCTAGAATTACAGATGATAGGTTTGGTCATCTAGTCCAACCTCTACACCAAGCAGGACAGGCTAAACATAACATTAGACTTCAGAGTTACATGTGTAGCAGCATCCCTCCCTTTCCTCCTCTGTTCTGAGGGATAGGTTCTATTTGGTAAATCATCTGTTTCTAAATTGAAAAGCTTGAAATGCAGAGAGAGGCATGTGCAAACATTACAAAAAGCACAGCATTTGTTATCTGCACATTTTAGTTTGCAAACAAGTATTTTAGCATTCAGGATTAGATCACTGATCCATGCAGTTTGCCATCGTGCCTCCAGTCACGAGCAATTTCTTTTCCAACAAAGTGGTTGGTGTATTGCAAAATATTACATCTGACAAATACCTCATTTTCTAATTGACAAAATTTCCTTTGTGCGTATCATGCCTGACCTTTTAGCTTTGGATTAAATTGTGCATGACTGTAGTTTATTTCTTACTGATGTTATACTGTGAAGAATAATATTATTGTTACCGATAGAAGAGGAAAATCAAAAAAAGAAATAAAGCAAGCAAGCAAGAGGACTCTATAATCTATTATTTGGAGACTTGAAAAAGTGAATCAAGCATTCTAAGGTAGTCATTCTCTCAATATTCAAACTGGGAACTGACTCCAGCCGTGCTTTTTTTACCCAATATATGCTTAACTTTAAACCCTCCATTGTAAGTGCTACTAAAGAGGCTTTGAAAGCCTCTTCTAAAGGCAGAACAAAGTGGTTTGCAGAATACAGAAGTCACAGTAAAAGCCAGCATGCAAGATCAAGCTGACGATGGGTCCTTCTGCCCATCCCAGATCCACTTGGAGTGACCCTAGGAGACTACTTTTAGCCACAAGTGGAGTCAGTTGCTATCTATAATGCTCTCTCTCTTCAGATGTTCAAACTCCTCTTCTGGGATTGTGTGAGAAGGATGATTCCTAAAACTTGGCCGGTGTTAGTTAGATGGGCTTGAATTACTGAGGTGTCTTTTTGGTTTGCTCTCACCCCAGGCAGCTCACTGGTGCACTGGGAGAAGGCTCTGCTCCCTCTAGATGGAAGCTCAACAGACATGCACAGAAATGCTGTAGAGTTTACAGCTTTATTCACATTGTTAAAACAAAAACAAACAAACAAACAAACAAAAAAACAAAACAAAACAAAAAAAAACAAAAAATCACTCATGGATCATTACTTCTTTTTACCTTTTCACTCATTTCTTCACCAATATGTGGAAACTCATATTCTGTTTTATTCAGCCTCCAGCCACCTTGTTCAGAGGAGATATCCATTTTAAGTCCCATCAGAAAGAGTCAGTGCAACCTTGCAGCTCCTGAGGGGAATGGCACAAGAGGTAGAAGTGGTTTCTTTCTGCTGCTGAATTAAAGGGTTTTAGACAACAAAGGCAGAAAAATGAGGAGCCCCTTCCTCACTTCTTTTCCTTGGCCCAGTTTCACATCACACAGCTCCAGGCATTTGTTTGAGATGTCTGAGATAGGAACCTAGTCAGGCTGTTTTCCTTGTATGGTCAAAGAACAGGGAGAAACACTTCCAGAGGGTGATTTGCATCTTAATTTGAGTGCACAATGGTCCCTGTTGCCTATCCTGGGAGTTTAGACTCCCTTAATACCTAAATTCTCTTTGTGTTTGAAATTTTTCCATCTCTATGTATATAATTCCTCAGGGGAGCATTTGGTCCTCTCATAAAGCCATACCTGCTTCCCCACATGGCAGACATGGAAACTTGATCCCTGTTTAAAGTCCTACCAATTCTTAGTACTCAATCAGCAGTAATACCTGCAAAAGTTGTCTTAGCTGAAGACTTTTAGACAGATAGTGGCAAAACCCAAAAATAAATGCTGCAATCACAGGCATATCTCCTCTGCTGCTCTTTGGAAATTTAAGATTTGGGAGTCCAAAATTACCACCAGATGGTGCACCTATTTAGCAAGTGACAGAGACATGTTCCACAAAAAAAATGGAAGCCACAGCCTCCAGCAACCCACCAAGTAGCTTCCCCTGCTCTTTATTCTCAGTTGTGATATAAATTGAATGTGTTTGAAACATGGACCTGCTGGTCATACTATCGTGTTACATTTAATATGGAGTATGTTTTCAATCTTTGCAATGGAAGCCTTTCAACTCTCTGGCTAGGAGAAGTGAGGAAGTGGGAAAGAGTGAAGCAGACCTATAAATTCATGTGCAGGGAGAGGGAAAGAAAAGGGATGGGCCAAAACCAGGAAAAATTGGTAATGGTGAAGGGCAATGACAGGATCCAAAATCCAAGGTGGCCAGCACAGAGCACTGGTGCATTCCTGTTTTAAGCTGAGGCAGTTCTGGCTATCAATGGTGGGCACCTGACAGGGCATTTTTGAAGAATAATCCTGATGTCCATATTGTGGAAACTTGCTAATGCTAGTATCCCAGGCAGAATCAGACAGGGTATTTCATTAAGGGCTTAGTAAAGGTAGTGAACTTTCCTAAACAGTCAGGTGGGTTTTATTTTCTGACTGCTTATCATTCCTAAGCATTTAGGTCCTCCATACTCAGAGCAGGTTTAGCACAAATTGACAAGCATATATTTTCTGCCATATATTTTCGAGCTGGTATCTATTTCCATTCTACTCTACTTCTGGCTTTAAAGAAAATTCCAAAGTAATGACTAGGTTCCTGGCAATCCTATTTCATGAATGTCACGAAACTTATGCAGAAAAAAATATTTTGTCTCATTCCTTTGCTAAGGTGGGTCGTTTATTATTTTCTGTTGTTGTGGTGTCTTTAAAATTATGCCGTGAATAGAATTTAGTATATTGCTAAGAATGATTAATTAGATTGTTCTTTTAGTTACAGCCTCACCAGTGAAAATGAACTGAAAATTTCCTGAGTGAAAACATTGGAATATTCTTTAACTCGAGAAGTATTCATGCAGAATGGATAAAATAATTTTTCATTCTCTTTATCTAAGCTGAGAGGAAGGAATCACATTGAGAAGCTCAATACCATTCTCTTCCTATTCTTTTTCACATACCTGTGTCTCCTAGTTCAATGTAAGAATAATCATTTTATGGTAAAAAATAAATTTTATTGTAAAAAACGTGGACCAGGAGATAACGGACTTGTTCTCTGCCCCCAGCTGTGCCTTTTTGTGTGACCTTGGGCAAGTCACTTCATATCTTGCTCTCTGGAAACTAATGCTGACTAATTTCAGTGAGAAATTGAAATGATCGGGCACTAACCTCCACTTAAACATTTGGGATGTATTCACAAACAAAACTGGTTGCTGTTAAAGTCTTCTTACTCAAAGAAGAAAAAAAATAGGAAAGAAAGAAATATCATTAAGGTCTTCTAAAAAGTGAGTCCAGGCCTGAAAAAAAACCCAACAAAGTGAAAAATCCCAGTAGAAGAGGCCTAGTAGGATTATTGGCTTAGTTTGCAGAAGAAGGAAGTTTGAAAACCTTAGGTAATTGTCCACTCAAATTTCACCAAGAAAAAAATACTGAACTGATGTTCAGTACTGAACTTACATGTAACATAAAAGAGACAGTATAAAGCCCACAGGGAAAGTAAATTTGGGTTGCTTTTTGTATGTGTGCTGTGATTCTTTGAGTAAATCTTCCTGTCTGTGTTCCCTCTTTTTCTGGCTACTGGTGCACATCCTGACACCAGAAATGGGGCATTAACAACTTTTCCCTCTTTCCCTTTCCCTTTCTCTTTCTCCCTGCTGTCTCCCATTTTCTTTCACTTCAGCAGTTCAGTAATGCTGAAACCAAGTTCCCTTCCCTTTTGTTTGCTTTCCCCTTGTCCACTGATCAACCATCTTGATTATTACACTGTAGTATTAACTATAGAATAAACAGAAGCACTGAGCAGGAGATTTAGCTGGGTTTTCCCTGCCCTCTTATGCAACCCAAGGTTCTGCAGCACCCCCTTCTTGTTTGTTTTCAGGGATTAGTGGCAATAATCCACATACTGGTGACATAATGAGGCAGAAGCTTCACTCAGAGAAGGGAGGACACTATGTTTTGAGAGACCCTGGACGACTGTGCTGGAAGGGATGGGCATGGAAAGTTTGAAAGATGTCAGCCTACCCTCAGAGCTGAGTGGCAGGAAGATTGCTGATGGGGTTTTGCACATCCTGAAAGCATTTCCATGAATACTGCCTTCTTCTTGAAGTTGGATTCAAAGTGTCTGCATGGAATATCTCACACAGCAGCGTGTGCATGCTGTCAGTTTGTGTTAACCAGAAGAACATGACATCATGTGATAGACAAAAACACTACTTGGTACCATATAGCCCGGCCCAAAACTTTTCACGTGAAACATTTGTTTTGTTTTGGTTTTAAGACATTTGCCTTTCTAACTGGTCCATTTTAATTAGAGCTGAACCTGAACCACAAACGATAGATTTGAACTTTCCCAGAGTTCAGCGGTGTTCAGATCTGGCTTTTGGTTTGGCCCATCACAAAGACAGGGGTCAGCTCCAAAGTTCAGATCTGGAAATGAGCTGCTGGAAAGTGGGGGGCTGGAAAGAATAGAGACCCATTTCTCACTTTAATGAGGATTTGCAGTAAAGACACTTGCTCGTGGGTTTTAGGAGCAGTTTTATATCAGCAGCATCTCGAAGACTGGTATTAATAGCAATCTATCTATTGAAATACTCATGTACAGCAGAAAGGGCCTTGTTCCTCCTTTTCTGGTCATAAAGCCTGGATCCTGGTCTGAAGCTGGAGTACCTTAAAAAACTAGAAGTTTTTCTTCTTGTCTTTGTTTAAAACTCATCATTCCTTTCTAGGGTGTACTGCTTAAAAACAATAGACTGCGGGCTAGAAATTTGATCATTTTATTCTTATAAAATTTAGTTTTTTTCAGCAGGTAGCTTGCAGGGTTGTTATGGCATCTGCCATTTGTCAATCTCTTGCAGGTTTGGATCCCCATTTTAGGGTGAGCTCGCTCAGTTCGTGGCAAGACACAAACAACGCAACACAAATAATAAACAGCAAGATCAGATAACCTGACCCACTGGGGTTAGCTGGGCAGGCTCAGATGAAACATTGATTCAGTATCTAAGTGTTGAGAAGATTCAGATAAATTGATTCCTTGTTTATGTGAATCTTGTCACTTCCCAACTCTTGTCAGGACCAGAAACTTCAGAGCTGAAAAAACAGACTTTGCTCTTGTGATGCTTCCAAACTCATTTTGCAAACCAGAGAGGTTTGGATCAGAATCTAAACTTTGTGTATGTATCCAAACTTCTCTGAGCTCTTTACTCTTTTAAATCTCTTTCATATGTGTGATCTCTGCTGTGTCTTGCTCCCTGGGGTTACAAATGTGACTACCAGGCAAGGACCCTTTAAACACCAAGAAGGGTGGACATCATTGCTTGACCCTGTCTCTCCTCCCAGCAAGATGTACAGGCAAGCCAGATGTATCAGAAAGGTGAATGCAGCCACACAAGCAGTGTGAAAGATCATTTGGAAAATATTTAAGCAAATTCAAAAGCAAGTTTCAACCCAACCCTTCCACCAGAAGTTTCTCATTTGCTTTCCACAACATCTGAGCTTGGAGACAGGACTGCAGTGCCTTGCAGGGTTACTGCCCAGCCTGTCTGCTGCAGCCCAGGAGATGTGACCTCTGAGCAGAAATAGCAGAGCTCAGACACGTGCTGGGGGCTGCCAGCCCAGCCCCTCTGCTGCAGCCACCATGGAAGGGCTGGGTGGAGTGGGCTAAAGCCAGCAAGGCACATCTGCTGCCATGGGAGATATCCAGAGAGTAAGAACATCCTAAACAGCCACATAGCCCTCACTGTTGTCTCCCCTTCCAAACTCCGCTCTGCCAGGAATGCACCAAACACAAGAAAGCCCCCACACCTACAGGATGGGTCACTTGTGACAGTGCAAGTGACTTGCTTGTGGAATTTGACTTGCTGAGCTGGTCCTCTAAGGTATCCTGCCAGGCATTAGAAACCATGCCAGGAATTTACATGAGCTACAGATTTGTAGGACAACCTTCATAGCTTCATCCTCCAGGAGACAATCCAACAGCAATTCCCAGCAAATGCAGCAAGAAACTCTCTGCTGTGCTCCTGTGCAGAATATTTACAGAAGACAACATTCTGGTCTACTATTTGACACAAATTATTTTCCCTTTTTTTTTTTGGTCAAACATAGGTAAGTCTTTTGTCTATGTCTAGGCACTTCTTAAGAAGAAGGCCACCTTGAAGAGCAGAGTCACCAGACTAGAGAGCACTACAATCTCTGTGCCTGGAAAGTGCTGTCCTAGGCACACAGGAGCTGTTTCTCCATGACCTGAAATGCTTTTCAGAACTCCCAGTCCTGGTGTCACTATTTCTTGGTTTGAGCAGGATGTCCTCCATATTGACTGCTCTCACCATGAAATGTTGTGTAGAGCAAGGTATTTCTATAGGTGATTATTTCACAGTTATTTGACATAATGCTCATCTTGTGTTGCTGTTGCAGTGAGAACTAAAAGGTCAGTGATTATTCCATTTCAAGATATTGTCTGGATTTAGATTGAAAGTCTGAAAGAGAATTTAAATAAATAAATAAATATATATATTAGACCCTTCCTAGCTCACATAGATGCCTAGTGTATGTGATTCAGTTTAATAAAAGATACTGCTGCTCTTCATAAATCTTACTTTAGAAATGTCATGACAAAGTAGAATTAGTACTTTATATAAACTCATCCTAATTTGGTACTTAACAGAACCAAGTTAAATGATACTGGAAAAAAAACCCTAGAAAAATACACTAGAAGAAGTTATGTTCAGAAGAATGTCTTTTTTTCTAATCAGTGAAAGCAACAAAGTCATCTCCTGGCTTTTATGTAAAGAAATGTCTTTTCCCCAGTCAGAATATTTTAAGGGTGGGCTCTCCTTTTCTAAAACCACCACGTCCCTCCAGCAATTACACTAAGATGATTGCTGCCAGCAAAGTTGGAAAGACTCACTGTGCAGGGAAATCTGGCTTAACTCTGATGGGATAAGTTTAGACTCTCCCTTTCCTTGCATTTTCTGCTGCCAGTTTCAGGGCTTCCCCATGCAGCTTGATACCTTCTTGCTTTTTTGGTTTCTAACTCTCCCAGTTCTTGGTGAGGCTGGATTTTTGTGCCAGCCACATGGAAAATTCTACGTGGAGGAACATCTAAAAGACAGGCTTCTAGAGCCAACACCCTGTTAAAGATTTAGCTCTAGGTGATTAGCTCTTGCCCTATAGATGTAAATTATTTTGTATCACATACACATTAGGACCTAGTTTGAAAGCAGTATCTCAAATTTGATAAAAGTCCTGGGCTACACTTGCTTTGTATGTGTTTCCAAAAGGAGGTTTCTAGATTTATATGTTTCTATCTATCTATCTATCTATCTATCTATCTATCTATCTATCTATCAATCATCTATCTATCCATCTGTCTATCTCTTCCAAACATTTGTGTGGGCTAACACAAAAAGTGAGTACAAACAATATCCAGCTTGAAGTTGCAGTTGTATCTCACTAGTAGTCAAGAAATGTCAGTTCCAAATGGGGATGTGGAATCACTTGGTGTCTCTCTGAAACAGAACAAATAGAACCTCAGCAATTCTCCTGGGAAGACATATTAATAATTTTTAGGTCAGTTTTTTGGGTTTTTTTTCCAAATTAAAAGTGAAGGAAGGATGTGGATGCATGCTGAGCAGGTATGGCATGTGAGGACGTGTGTGAGTGTGAATGTAAGGAGGGGGCTCCTACAGCCATGGCTCTCTCTGGCAGGCACTGGGATGCTGAGCACTGCTGTGTCAGATCCCTCTGTGCCTCTGGCAGTAGGTGTGCAGGTCAATACTGTATTGAACAGTGGAAGAGCAGAGTACAGGATTCCCCATCCCATGACTACTGCTCCTCTCTGGGAGGGTTCCTGTCCCACCATGCAGCTCATGGATATTCTCCCTGGCTTGAATTTGTATTTCAGTCTCTTGAGAAGATTCCAACTGAATTACTGTTATCTCCTCACGAAAAGAATCCAGCAAAAGGACATGCTTGTCCTCTGAGTACATCCCTTGTGTCCTCTGGATACATATCTTAACCTCCTCATGCCTCTGTGAAAGAGAGGTGATTATATCTCTCTTTTCTTGCCCTCTCCAGCTGAATGATGTGCCTCCTTAAGGCAGGGACTGCCTCTTGCAGAAACAGATTTGTGTCTAACACCAAGTTTGTCCAGGTATCACTCAGATATTTGCAATTCAACAATTCTGGCAAAGTGGCACTGGCCTATTCTTAGGCTCTGCATAGAACATTCAGGTAATATTAATGATTTAACTAAACCACCTCAGGAAGCAAGATCAGAAATTTTATCTGCAGAATATACAGAAATCTGGCATGCCCAGGTATAGGAGTTTGGTGCTTACCACAACCCATAATTCAGTGGACCCTTTAGAGGATTATTTGACATGTTCCTACAGCAAAGGACAGGTATGCACAGTGATTTAAAAAAGAATACAGACATGACCACTGCCTTTGGGCATTTGTTATCTGGGCTAGAAATGACATAAAGTAATAGAGAAAATGACAATTTGATGCAAATGTCAATGCAGATTTATTTTTATAGAGGTGCTCTTCAACACAGTACAGTTATGTCAGACCACTGAGATGATTTAAGTTAATTAAAATACTGACCCATCAGAAAGTCCACTGAGAAGGTCTGATTTTGCATGGCTGTGGATTTTTGATACTCATGAATATAATAGAAGGAATGACAGAATATTTGTGGTATGGGGTCCACAGCAAAATCAAATACAGTCACAAAATCACAGAATAACTTAGATTGGTAGGATCCTACCTAGAGCGGAACCATTCTGAACTGATTCACTCATGAAAGGCTCAAGCCTCTAAAGTCTGTGCACATGGAAATCTCAGTGGTTATGGCAGCCACCTCCTCTGCTCTTGTATCTCCTAAACAGAGCATGAAGTTGACTTGAAAGCAAATGTACTTTAAAAATGTGATTGGTAGTACTGTCCTGTTTTCTTCTTAGGTTCAGAGTGGAGGTTTCTTTTCTGCTTGTTTCTTTCCTCCTGTTTTTTATTATGTGGCAAGCATCTTGTCTACTTATTAAATCCAAGTGGGCAATGTTTCCCTTGCTGAGCACCACACAGGTACCTCAGAAACCTTTAACAGGCCACATTATAGTGCAGGAATACTATAAAGAGCAAACCCAAAAAAAGACAAAAATATGTGCCCACACAGTTAATAGATTCCCTTCCCTTTTTTCTAAATAATGGACTTATTTTTGAAATGCCCTCTAAAAGAGAGACTGTGATGCATTGTCAAATCGTATATAAGAACTGTTGTTAACAGGTTGAGGCAGATGAATTATTAGATTAGAATAGAATAGAATAGATGAGATTGGAATGGAATGGAATAGAATAGAATAGAATAGAATAGAATAGAATAGAATAGAATAGAATAGAATGTATAACACATCTGGTTCCTCACAGACTCATTTAATTTAAGGACATTGGTATACTGCAGAACACAGTTTCCCTGGGATGCCTTCAGGATTCCATGCTTTCCACCCCTGGCAAGGGGTGCAAAGCACTTTTCTAAACCTCAGTGCACTGCAAGATGTCTCCAGCTGAGCTCTCACATACTATGACATATCAAACCTCTTGTCATCACTGAAAAGAAGAGGCACCAAACATTCATCAGGGAACCATTGAGCACCTCAGTGGGGCACCAGCAGGTCCAGAAGAGAACACAAGCAGGAGACAATCTCTCTGCTCCAGCTCTTGTTTCCCACATGCTGCTTTGATAGTATTAGCAGCAGCATTGTGGAAGCACAGCCGTGTGTGACGCACACAGGCTCCTCTCAAAGGCACAGTGCATCTGGGAGCTCCCCCCTCGTGCTCCTCAAGCCATGCTCTCGTGCACTCTTTAAATGTGTGCTCAGCACCATGTTCTGATTGAACTCGGGCAAAAATAAGCAGTGGTGCTTTTGGGACCAAAACTAATATTTCGCCATTTTCTCAAAAAATGGGATACAGTTTGCTTCTTAGGAGCTGAGTTGGTAAGAAATATTTGTTATGGCAAATGTAGTTTTACAGCAGAGAGCTCAAAAATTTCATATTTCTCTGGGCATTACTAAACATCTTTTCAGAGGTTACAGCAAACTCACTAACCTCATAGAAACTGTCTCAAAAAACTTCACCAAGGGACACATTGCCAAAAGACAGTCAAAAACATAATAGAATTATGCTCACTGGAACAGAAAGGCCTACTATTGTTTAAGGTTGCCAGGACTTAACTGAATAAATTAGGGGGTTAATTAACTTAAAAATCCCTGTAAATCCTTGGAAGACTCATTACAGAAATCAAAGTTGAAAGTAACACCAAACCTTTAGAAAATACCCATGGCGTTCAAAAAAATGTTTGAAAAAATGTGGAAAGGAGAGGCAGAGTAAGTATATCTTTTTAATAGACATTAAAATATATACATATTTTAATAGACATTAAAATATATTTGTATACTTTCAAGTATATAAATAGTGACAGCAAGAAGCTGCAATAAGCCTAGTGTGAAATAATTCTGGCTCATGTACAGCCCATTCTAAAATAAGATTTGACAAACCCTCATGAGCAACAGAAAACAATCCAGTTGTCAGAGCAATTCTAAACTGATGGCTGGGATCCTGGCACCTCCAGCCATAAAAATTTAGTGGGAGCCTGGAGATGAAAAATGCTGAGTAAGAGAAGAATCTGTAAATAAACCATTATGTCATATCACTACACATGCTCAGCTTTGAGATCTGCAATTTTCTCTGTCCTGGCCATGTGTAATTGAAAATAGATACCACAGGCAGCCTAGGAAGGAGCTGCTGTAATCACCCCTGCTCTAGCTCTAATTCAACTAAACAGACCTATATGGATGAAACAAAATTAAACAAGCTTATTTTAGACTGTAGTAGAAAATAAGGGGTTTAAGGAGGGAAAGTGAAATGAATGAATACTGCAAAGAGAACATTACTGAACATGACCATCAGTAGGTTCCATCAGACTTGACCAGAAAGTCCTGCCAGTAACAGGTATTCAGCCAGCACCACATTCATTGTTCAGGAACACTTCTGAGCACAGGTGCTTCAAAGGAACCTCACAACCATGGATGGCTAGATCTATTTGGTTTTTTTACAGGAGGCTACACAGAAATCAATGAGTTAGTAGTAATTTGTCAGTGAGCAGATGCAGAACAAAGGCTGATCCACTACTCCGTGGACTCCTGAGGAGAGTACAAACCAAGGATAATATCAAGAAGGCCAAGCACTTCTTGCCTCAGACTTCCCTAAGCAGGTGAATGGTGAGCAGGTGGTTATAAACTTATACCATCAGATGGTTATAAACTTATACCATCAACAGAGGAACCCTCTGAACTTTACAGAGCGGTATTTATTCGAGTTGATTGCTTTCCAGTTGGCTGTCCCTCATCTCAAAACCTTTAATGGAGTGAGTGGTTGTCCTTACAGCCACTAGTGCTGACAACTAGTGGAGAATTCTAAGAAGAATTGAAAAGACAAACATGTTGCCTTTGTCAAAAAACAAAACAAAACCACCAAAAACCTAAAAGAAAGGAATTGTAGGACCAATCAGGTTGACTTCAGTAAATGAAAAAATATGGGAACAAACTCCCATTTGTAAGCTCATAACTAAGAACAAGGACATGAGTAAGAGTCAACCAGGGTGTGTCAAGAACAAATCACATTAAACCAAACTAATTTCCTTCCTTCTCTGGCCACCCAGGGCCTCAGGGTCAGAGCAGAAGCAGTTTACACCACACATCTTGGATTAAAGGGAGCTATTGACCCTGCTTTATGTGACAAAAAATAAGAACATGCCAGATGGCTACAGACCATCTGGAAATTGTACTTGGAGGGTAGTTATCAAAATGGAAAGGTGTGTGTTTATTGTAATCTGTGCTGGAGCTGGTACAGTCAGCATTATACTCTTGGCTTGACCAAGAGAACAAGCTGCGCACGTTGCATTTGTGAATTACATTATGTTGGGAAGGACTACAAGGAAGCTGGAGGTAGTTTGGATCAAAATTGAACAAGATCATGGATAAATGGTCCAGAAATGAATGAAATAAAGTGAAATGAATGAAAAAAAGTGGTCCAGAAATGAATGACAGATAAAATTAAAAGAAGGCTAGAAAATAACATGTTTTTGGAGGAAATATCGGGAACTCTGAATTACCCTATCACCACAGAAAAAGATTTTAAACAAAAGCCAGCCAGCAGAGATAAGGGAGATCTCTGTAATAGGAAGAGAGAAGATCATTTTGGTTACTTGCTGTAGGTCTCGTGTGTCTCCCACTGAATAACCTAGGCATGGTTGGAAACTGAACTGCATCTTGAAAGTTTGACTCTGACTCAGTATGGCATTTTTTAGATCCTGAAAACTGGTATTTGGGTGGTGTGGGGAAAGCTGTGCATTCAGCAGATTGGCATTGTAAGAAAGAGGATGTCAAACAATTAAATGCTCTGATACCTTCACAGTGATGTGGCCTCATCAGAAATACTGTTCTCAGTTTAGTCAGCCAATCTTAAAACCAGTTTTAGACTTTATTCTAGAGAGGAGCCTTAAAACAAAGGCCTTAAAGCAAAGAAAGAGGAGGCAAATCAGGAAGGCAAAGATCTGTACATGGGAATGATCATCTGCACAAATGCAAGATGAGAAACATCTGGAGGGAGAGCAGCTGTACAGAAGACGGCAGCAAATTGAGTAAAAGTGTCCTGCTGCTGTGAAATAAGGAATGCTGGCAGGAATAAACAGGACTACAGCATACAAGGCATGTGAAGGGCTCCTTCTGCTCTGGCCCCAAGGAGGCAAGACCTCAGCTGGAGCTGTCACATCTGCAGCACTGCAGCACCAACCAGCCAGCAGGGAGAGCAGGGGAAGGAGCAGAGCCCTTGGGGGTGCTGGGCAAGAGCTGATGATGCAACACATCTGGGAAGGGGTGGAAGTCTTTGCATATTTCAAGGCTGCTGCTAGAAGGAGGGAATAATCTGCTCTTGGCAGCTCTAGAGAGAGAAGCAGTGGGTTTGCACTCAGAAAGACAGTTTCAGGTTGATATTAGTGAAATACATACCAGTAGAGGTCCTAAGGTACTGGACTAGACCCTGGAACCTCCTCTACTGAAGATCCTTAAGAACAGGAACAATGAAAGCTGTTGTGAAGAACATCTGTCTTATTAGCTTATGTCAAGGTTGACAGAGTAAAGACCCTCCTGAGTTTTCTGCTCTTCTGCCTTAATTTTTCTGCCTGTACAAAGTGGTTTCAGTAGACTTTAGTTCTGACATGTAGCACTGGGTACAGAAAGTTAGAGGGACAGAGAAATTAAATTAAATTAAATTAAATTAGTCCCTGCTTTTATAAACCAAGAAACTCAAAGTTAATTACACTGCAAATGCAAATAAAGGATCTGTTCCAGACAGTGAGAAAACTCCCTGGGACTTGTACTGTCCTAGGATCAAATCCAAAATGAAGAGCCTGCACTATTTTCCTTGAGAATTGTTGATATGTGTGTCGAATAGAATACAAAATTACAAAGGAAATAAACTTGTCTATAAAAGCCTTCATCCAACACTACTTAGGGTGCTGTTGTCTGAGTTTTAGTTTACTCATCTAGATGTATCGATTGTCTTTTGCCATAAAAAATGACTCAATCTGTCATAGCTTACCAGACTTGTTGAAAAGGGTAGGTTTGTCAAAAAACAATTTTAGTTCTGCTGTGGTTGATTTCTTTTTCCCATTGACCTATGTTGTGCTGTGTCATATAATCAATCCAGTGTCTTCTGTAAGCGCATGAAGAATTTGTTTTGTCTAATAACAGTGTGTAGTACTTTTTTCTATCATTGCTGATGCAAGATCTAGGAAATGACTGGCCAAACACTGTATGTTCTGCAGTTAAATATTTCAAGTTACATTACAGTTCTAATAGCTGACATTCAGTGGCAGCCTTATTCATCCAGCTGCTGACATGAGTCATTTCAGGCATGGCGTGTGCAATAGCAGAATTCTCATCTAATTACTCTGACAAAATAGATATCTTGCAACTAGCTGTGGAACAGTTAAATCTTCAGCCCTGTGCTCACAGCTGGGTAATTGAATATGTATTTAGCCTATGTGATTCTCAGCTGATTGTGGCTCCAGGCTGAAAATACTCTGCTGAATCTGTGCACGTTTGAGGCTGGTAAACTACAGCAATTGTGGAACTTGTAAGAATTTCCACGTCAAACCATACTAAGTGCTCAGTTAGAAGTTTAAAACTTTGCCAGAAATTACGTATAAATGAGGAATAAACACAGGCTACTCCTTGACTCCAAGGCCAGATAAAGGCTCCTCTCTGCCTATCTGCAGACATGTGCTAAGGAATTATTGGTTCAATATCAGTTGTGTGAGCAGCAGCTGCCTGCATTGCTGGCTGTTAGAACATTTTTAAAGTTCATCCCTCTGTCAGAATGAAAATAAACTCAAGAAAATGGCACTAAGACTGACAAATGACAGATTATCAGCTCATCTGATAGCCTGGTAGATTGCTAGAAGTGGCCTTGAGCACCTTCACCAAAGAAAAAAAAGGCTTAATTTAAATTAATACTGGCAGTCATCTCCTTTTGAAGTTATTAGATTAGACAGTTATCAGATCAGATCGTTATTAGTTCATGTTACTCATGAAAACATCCCTTCTATGTTTTGGGAATAAAGTCAGAACTGTCATCTTTGACACCAAGGCAGGCATTTCTAACAGAGAAATGGACAAATCCAAGGGTTGCAATAAAGCCAAAGCAGTGTCTTTTCCACCAAAATAAAAATCTCAACAGAATTTTTCTGGTCTATGTGACAGAAAACTTTGGAAGTCAGACAAGATTTTTTCTTCTGAGACTGAGAAACTGAGTGTACACAGTGCCAAATAACTAGATAATCAGGACATTCACTGGAAAAAGAAATATCTAGCCCCAAATTTGGGTCAAATTTGGATGAAACCAAATCTGCTGCTACTTATATCTTCATTTCATGAACATTTCTAGAAAGACCTGTCTCCTTTTTGTTGCAGACCAAGAATATTTTTGAAATCTCAGAAAATTCCATAAAACGAGATTATTGTTCTCCATTAAGGTATCACAGCAATCATTACTTAAATATTTTTTAGCTGCCTAACAAAGACTTGCTTAGAACTGATTCCAAGTGATGACATGCTAATGAAAAGCTTTGTGTACAGCAGACATTATTTGAGCACAGAGGTTCCCCTCCCTCCTCCATCAGCAGTTTCTGATATACTCCACTGGTCCTGGGACCTTAGTGAACTGTTCAGGAACACAAGTGAAGTTTTAGAATGTATTCTAGTTAAAAAAAATACCCCCAAAACCTTAATTCTTAGCAGGACAACTTAACTTGCTGATTTCTGAGACCTTCTTATTTTAGAGCTGCATTGAAACAGGAGAGTAATCTCTTAAGAGAGTCAGTGTGGTTTCCATTTGCTATTATCCCATGACTTGAGAAAATTCCATCACTGCTGTTAGCTCTCACATGGAGAAAGGAAAGATATTTTCCTTTATTGTTGAGGGTAGGCAGGGGTGTAATGGGAATGAGGGAGAGAGAAAGGAAGATAAAGACATGATTTTCTTTCATTTTATAAAATTGATCAAGGGAAGCAATGTGTGACAGTTTACAAAGAAGGCACAGACACAGTGGCTGTAATAAAATTTTTTACCACATACTCTGGAGACATGGGGAATATATTGAGCTTAGACACAAAATATGAGCAACTATCACCAAATCTCTGAGTAAATCTTCTGAACTATAGGTGACAGCTGCTATGTTCCCTAACAGGAATAAGTTTCTTCTTGTTAATAAGCCTTCCTACACATATTTCAAAGGTATCTGACCAAAAATTTCCTTGGGTCTGGTTTTGTGTTGTTGTTTACCCTCATCCTGAAAAAAAGCAAACTGTATCTATACATGTAGCTTCTATTACATCTCATACTTCCAATATTTTAATTTATAGATTAGAAAGAGAATTTTTTTAAAAAAAAAGAAGAAAGAAATCATGCAAGTCAACAGAACACATTTTAAAGCAAGAGTCCCAGATTTGAATTTAGCTGGCAAGCAAAGAGGAGAGGAGTGAATATCAACATGTGAAGATCACACTAGGAACTAGAACAGTGGTTCCATAGCTGTTTTGGATTGCTATAAACCCTCAGAAAATCTTACAGACCACCAGGTATCGTTATCATCAAACTTTTAATTGAAAACACTATTTAAAATAGTGTTTAATCTGGCTCTGTGGATTAGCTGTGAGCCCTTCAGCGTGGCCTCCTGGACCACCAGTGTTCTGCGGAGCGCTGAACCAGACTGCACACATCGTCCACCCCAACAAAACACCGCTGTGTGTGAAAGAGAGGCACTCCTGCAACTGCACCAGCCACTCACATAATGCACATGTCACTTCAGCCTTCTTGGTAGCTGAAGAACACAAAACCCTTTTGTTTTTTTTCCCTACCCAAACTTTGTTTTTTTATTTCTTTGGAGAAACAAGCAAATGGTGCCAAGCCTCAGTTTCTGATTGTTTCTTGTAGGGTCTTCCTCATATCTGGCAATGGTGTAATCTTTCAGGAAGCTAATTATGAAAATAAGAAATATAAATCCCCCCATACTGTGGAGTTATCATTCCAGAATAACTATGAGATCTACGAATCCAAAAATTAAAAAAATTAAAACTTGCTTCTAAGTTGTTTTTTTTTTTCCTCCTCTGGAAAATTTGTTCCTATTTTTTCACTACCCAAATCCACTAATGATGCTAGAGCTGTGTGTGGTCATTAAAGCATTTCAGCAACTTTCTGCAAATTCCTTACGGTTATTCTTTAGCTGCAGCACTACAGGATTGTCTGTTTATTACCAGAGAAGCACACAGAGGAAAGCAGTGAGAAGGGAACTTATGGGGAAAGCATTGAGAAGGGAACTTGTGTGGAAGTGTTATAAATAACAACAGCAAAACACCACGATCTGATCCAGTGTGGAGTCAGTGACACAGTGTGGTCTCACATAAGAGCAGGGATGGGCTGTAGCTTCCCCTCCCATCACTCTGCCTCCTTGCACCTCACAGGCACCCCAGCCAATCCGTGTAGAAAGGGGCCTTATTCACCTCTCCTGATATACTCATTATCAACAACTATTGCATGGAACTGGCAATCAGGAACCTTTGCAAGTAGCAGCATCACAGAAAAAAAAAAAATAAATGAACTCATTTTCTAAACCAGCTATTTTTAAAAATAAGTCTGTGCTTCCATGACAGTATCTCACCTACTTTGGAGAGAGAATAGTGCTGTCACAGCACTTCTGTGCCCTTTCCATGCTCAATAACCCTGGTGATGCAGAGGTTTGAGTCAGAGTGGGAGTGGGAAAGGGTCACTTCAGCAAAACTAATGCACAGGAGAAGTCTGCAAGGGAAAGGGGTAACCTCTGCCTTGAAAGAAAATGAAACCTACCCAGTTCTTGTCTCTATAGGTCTCTCTTGCAGAACTTTACACTCAGCATCACTAATGGATGCTACTGGAGCATTTATAAAGTTAGATTAATAATCAGCCCCATTTGTGCCCTAGGGTTGTTTTTTTTTTGTTGTTGTTGTTGTTGTCTGAACAGTTCTTTTTCCATGCAGTGCCAATGCTCAGAGGTAGTTGTTAACTCACTTTTTATTCATCTGAACCAGATAAACTTCAAGCTTGCAAACCTGACTAGACAGTGTGAAAACAAATCTTGTGGCCTCACCTCACCACTGTCCAGATTCATTGCCAAGTTCCCCTCTGGTGAAGGGGTTTATGTGGGACCATCCCATGGCTGCGTACCTGGGGTAATATGCCCGAGCTGAGCCAAGCATTTTAAATATGTGTGGAATTCTGTAGGATGAGAAATCCACGCTGAGGAACAATGCCCTCCTCACCTTGCTGCCTGACCCCCTTGCTGTAGATAATGTGTGTGCTTTCTTTAGTGAGTACGTGCTGCCTTTCTGCCAACCCATCAGCTTTTGGCTTCTCTCCACAGGAAGCAGGGAGGCTGCGTTCACCTATGCCATTACTGCTGCCGGGGTTGCACACGCTGTCACGGCCGCCTGCAGCCAGGGCAACCTCAGCAATTGTGGCTGTGACCGAGAGAAACAGGGCTACTACAACCAGGAGGAGGGCTGGAAGTGGGGAGGCTGCTCTGCGGATATCAGATACGGCATTGAGTTCTCCCGGAGGTTTGTTGATGCCCGAGAAATCAAAAAGAATGCACGGAGGCTGATGAACTTGCACAACAATGAGGCTGGAAGAAAGGTATTCCAGAAAGGATGAGGGATGGGAACGTGTGCTGGAGGATGGGGGGAGGCTGGCTTGGTGGCAGGAGGCATTCCCTGAGAGCTCACCCCTCTCTCTGACATTATCTTTCACCCACAAAGTCATCTGTTGTTCACCTTTTTCTGCTGTTTCTTTTTATTCAGAGCTGGCCATGTATTATAGCTACTCCTATAATAGTATGGGAGTAAACTATAGGAAACTATATAGTAAACTCCTTTTACCTATACCTATGTAAAAATAGTACCTTGTATATACCTATATACACCTATAACAGTATAGGTACTGTTATAGGTGTATATAGGTATATACACCTATAACAGTACCTATATCTTTTAGGCAGAGGTACATATAGCTAAACCTATAGGTACCTAACCTAAACCATAGGTATAGGTTACCTATACCTATGTAAAATTTCTGCTTTCTAAGCCTTCTTTCCAGCCCCGAAAACAGGGAGGACCTTGCTGGATCTGTTTAGCATAATGACAAATCACATCTTTTCACCTGACTTGCAAAAAATCCAGCAAGGGATGTTGGGGCTTGTGATGGGACAGAACCGAGTTGTCTGCATGGCTCAACTTCCACAGCACTTCCAGATATTTATTCCATTGAAACCCAAATCACTTATTTGACCCCAGCTCTAGTGAAATACACGTAGTAGTACACAGTGAACTTCTTAGCAGATGCACAACTCTGTCTTTGTAACTACAAAGCTACAAAGAGCTGCAGAAAAAGAAGCGGCTTCATGTCTACAGCCATGACTGAATTGCTTCTCGTGGTAACAACAAACATCACGGAACTATTCTGATTTATGTTCACTAATCCTCATAGCTCTCAAAGCTTGTCCTTTAAAAAGTGTAACAAATCTTTCTGTGTCATATATACCTACCTCAGGAGAGATTATAGCCTTCAAAGTGTTTTCCCCTAGGAAAAGCCCTCCGCTTCAGTGTTGCAGAAAAATCCAATATAGCAGTGTAGCAATCCAATAAAATCTGCCTCCTTCTCAAGTCCCCAAAGTAAGACTGAATTTTCCTCTAAAACCATGTGTGCTTTCAGTCCTGTACTGAGCACTGGGCAGAGAGAGTAGAATTGGTGGTGACAGAAATGATGCAATTATTTTACTGCCTGGATCTTCTCACCAGCGCAGTTGCATTGGCCATGCATTAATAAAAAAGGTTCTGTATGGGCAGGAGTTCACTGGGATGGAAATGCTACACTAATTCATTGTGGTGAGAGAGGCATAATCTCAAGTGTGGAGACAGGATGGGTACTTCAGTGATAGTTCACACAGAGGTTTCCAGATGCTGGAGAAAGCTGACTGAAGAGCCAAAGAGAAAAACAGCCTTGAGGGACGCAGTCTTTTTTCCTAAAAATTGCTGCCACGGTATAAAAGAATTTCATTCAGCAGCTGACCGTCACATTGGAAGACCAGCTCAAGGTCTGATCACTTCACTTAGGCTGGGAATTTCAGCTCAGCATCATAAATTGTGTTTGGAGGCAAAACAAGTTGGAAGCCAACTCTTAAACTTGCCAGGGAGAATTTATTCCTGCTATTTGCATTATCATCCCTGCTTAAACTGGCATCCTCTGTGGTGTGTGCTGTGCCTCCCCCATGGAGATCCTGATGCAGGTCCTGCTTGGAACATGTCACAGTCTAGACGTGAAAGAGGGACAAAAGAGCAAAAGCAGATACTGAGATGGAAAATAGTGAAGTCCCAAGGATAGAAAGAGCTCATTATGTGAACCAGGCACTGATCATGGGTCCCCCAATTCTAAATACAGCCCAGTAACCACCAGACCACATTGCTGATTCTTATTAAGCACATTATATTTTACTTTTCATCAGAATTTCATAAGCAGAGGGACATAAGCAAACCAAATAAGTGCATGTTTTTACAGATACTTCTGGAAGCAGAATTCATGCAAATAAATTTTATTTACAATTCTAAATATTTTTTCAAATTTCTTATAAAAAACAAGTTATAGTACTTTCATATTTTAAGAAAGGAATACAAAGGCTTGCAGTACCAAAAATATATTTTTTTCCATTTTTAAAAATAGAAATTGTATTTTGGAATTTATTAACTTTTTGTTGCATTTTTCAGTAGTTATTTATAGCCATAGCTATTCATTAATTCATTGTATTGCTTTCAAAAGCTAAGGATGACTGAAAGGATTTGGTATAGTTTTCTGTTTTTATGTATAATCCATAAAATCCAGAGGAATGTGCTAATGTAAAACATGGTTTTGGGGTTACATTTGGAAATAATGTTGGTGTTACGATATATATTCCCTTTAATTGAATATTCAGAGTTGTACAGTAAATAATATTTAGTGATTTTGGTTCTTCTGAGATAATTTGCTATTTGTATAAATTATACATTTTGAATTCAAGACTGACTGAAGCTTAAGGTTAGAACAAAATTCTGGAACCTAAGATATGCTTTCTGTGTTATCGAGTTGGACCCTTGCAGAAGCAGTTACAGAATTTTCTGCAATTTCAGTGTGAAATCACAAGTTCCTTCTGAGAATCCAGGCAGACTTGAAATCTGACCTACATTCACCTGAAATCTGGCTGATTTGGGGGTCCTTGGTAAACCTGGACTGCACTGTGAACCTGACACAAAACCTGAAACCAGGGGATTTTGCTTATGCATGGGTGTCATTCTTACATACTCCACATGGTCCTTATTCACACTCAAGTCAAAAATCACAGAATCACAGAATGGGTAAGGTTGGAAGGGTCCAACCCCTCTGCTCAAGCAGGATCCCCTGGACAATGTCCCTCAGGATTGTGTTCAGATGGTTTTTGAGTATGTCAAAAGAAGGAGACTCCACACCCTCTCTGGACAATCTGTTCAGTGCTTGGTCACTGCCCAGGGAAGAAGTTCTGCCTCATGGCCAGGTGGAACCTCCTGGGCTCAGTCCCTGCCCGTTCCTCTGGTGCCATTGCTGGGCCCTGGAGCAGAGCCTGGGCCCTGCTCTGACCCTCCCTGCACACAGGGACACCCAGGGCTGAGGGCCCCTCTCAGCTGGGGCTCCTCTCCAGGCTGGACAGCCCCAGCTGCTGCAGATCCCTTGCTCCACATGAACTCCATCATCCTGTGGTCACTACAGGCTGCCCCCGACATTCCCGTCCCCAGCAAGACCTTCCTTGTTTGTTGGAGCCAGGTCCAGGCACACACATTCCCTTGTTGGCTCCTCCATTTGCCTGGGTACAACACTGAACTTCCATCTTTCTCTTTTTCCCTTCCAAAACTCTCATAACCCAACTGGGAAATGCTTGTACTGCTCTGAGAAAATCTGTCAGTGCCATCCTGCTGATCTGAATGTGGCTTGTCTTAAAATTTGGAAACAGTTTGGAGCCAAGTTTCTGGTTCATTACTGCTATTATAAAGAACAAAACTATGGATATTTTATCCATGTTATGAATAGGAAGAAAAGGTAAGAAAGAAAACACAGGCGACAGGAATTTTGTAATTCCTTCATTGCTTTCAAAGTTCTCAAATATTTTCAAATAAGGTATTTTCTATCTTAGAGTGGTAATGGACAGTAAAGACAGTAAAGGAAATATAAGCTTTTGTAGCTTCCTACAAAGATTTCATGGCACTTTCACAATTTAAAAAACTCTGCATTCACATCTGTAATGGTAAGGTTCACAGTTCCTTTTCAGTCATTCCAAATTGGCTTTTTGAATTAGCTAAGAAGAACAACTTTTAGCCAACAAATATGCTACCTTCCATTTAGTCTTCCTTTTGAATCTCAGAGCCTTCCAAGACAGAAACATGAGGAAAAAAGGACACAAAAAGCTCCCAAGCCCGCATCCAATTGTTTCCAGCTTGCTCTGAAGTCAGTGGTAGGCCCTACATGACCTCACTAGACATCTACCAGGTGGCAAAGGTTCATTGCTAGGATCATTAGTCAAGACTGGCCACCAGTTTTGCCCCCCCAGCAACTATTTGAATGTTCTTTTATACCACCACAAGGACTTTCTCATGTGCTCTCAGGAATCTTGCTTGTTCTCCATCTCTTCCAGCACTTGTCCCCCACATGCCTGGGTGTCAGAGGGGTTTGGAAGTACAGCAGTATGGCTTTAATAATTTGCCTTGGTTGGGATGCTCTCCAAAGCTGGCCTGGTGGTACTTCACTGCTGCTAAAAACAGAGCCCAGAGGAATTTTTTTCTTTGTGGAACAAGCAGCATGCTGTAAAAATAAGTGCATAAATTTTGCAAACAGATAAGGGGAAAAACAGTCTTGGAGGGTCTTTTACTTCTGTCTAGGGTTGAGATATTCAATACAACCCTCTAACAAATTATCTCATTGGAAAAAATGACATTTAGGCTTCTCAGGGAATTTCTGATGACTGTGGAATGAATGAATACCCTAATTGCCCCGCACTGCATCCTGTATGGCTCTGCATTGAATTTCTAAGAATTGTTTCAGCTAATGGCAGGTTTGCAAAGTTTCTGCTAAATGTGCAATAAGAAGCACCAGTGACAAAATCATTATCTTGTCGTTGGTGTAATTTGGAATAAATAAATGCTCAGGGATTCCTGGTGACACAGGATTCTCCTGATGGAAGATTTAGGGTTGGTGGCAAAGTGGCACTGCATGGTGTGAAAGAGCAGAGGAACAAACTCCCCCCTCAGTTTCTAAACATCTGCTATGATTTGGGATGGAAAGAACAAGCGTGGTAAATGAAAACAAGCCCCCAAAGGAGGACTAGTATAAGTCTAACACAAATGTTACTGAAAGAACGTTTTGTTGCAAATCTGAAAGATTACAGAGAGATCTGTGGGCAAAACTTTGACAGAGTAATGAAAAATTAAATACCAGCAAACCAAGTCAGCTTTGATGCTGTTTTATGAGACAGCTTTCTACCATGTATTTTTAGAAATAAGTATCTTTATTCTGGGATAAATGAACTTAGAGTAACATCTGGGAACACACATCATTAAGCTCAACATTTTGTTGAAAGTTTCAAAACAATGACTGTCTCCCACGGGAAATCTCATTTATAAAAATGGATGTTTCTGTTTGTTTTTATGGGGTGAGTTAAAAGAACAAACTGACAAATTGGTAGCAGATTGCAGCTTTTACCAAAAAGTATAAATGTTTCTAACAGTTTATCAATCAATTAGGCTCTTACAACAGACAGTGACTGTGGTTATGTGGAGAAAAAGCTGGCCCTTCCAGAAACACACCCATCACTCTGACTGCCAGCAGCTCTGCCTGACACCATCCCAGTATTTACTCCTTTGTAACAGCAATGGGTTCTTCCTGTTGCTTTTTTTGGAATGCCTGGAAGATGACAACAGCTTATTTTACATATGAAACAATAAGAGAGCAGGGAAAAAACAAATCATTCAGGCTCTCTTCAGAAGAGATTTTTCAATTACTTGGGACAACATTTCCACCTAAGCTATGGTTTTTCTCATCATTTCTGGTGCAATAAGCCTGTGGTACTGGGAAGGGTTTCTTTTGCTCACTTCTTTGGCTGTAGAACACTGATGAGGTGATTTGTTGATTACCATTCATTACATATATACACATATAATAAAGATACACAATTTATATCTATTGTATTATATATACATAAACAGACATAAATATATGTAGTGTGTGTGCACATAATTATGAATATTTAAACATATTTATGTCTGTGGTCTGTGCATATTTTATGTAAGACAGTGTTAGCTCCCTTCTCCTCATGTGAAGCATTGTAATTAGTCAGCTCATTCCTGAAAGATGCACAGTGCCTAATTTGCTGCAGGCTGCCCACACTGTCACCTGACAGGATGTAAAAATAAAAAGCAATGCCCAGAAAAAGACTCTGAATAAAATGTTCTGAAGTCACAGTGGAGGCTGAATCCCAGTTTCAAATGTGAAAGCCAACTAATTTTATGCTCTTATAAGCCTAAAATATTCTTTAAAATTCTTTGTTTCCTAAGTCATTTCAGGGATGCAAAGAATGTTACTTTCCAGGTTTTACAGCCTCAGGTCCATCATTTGCTGAAAGTTTCTTTCTCTAAAAGTGACAAATTATTTCACTAGACATCCCTTGTGAGACCAGTCATGAAAGAAAAGCTTTTGATAGCTGTGCTTCATGCCATACTTTCCATCTTCCCGCTTAAAGCGACTTGCAGACAGTCACATAAATCCACTTTCAAAAATTTTGGTGTTACAGCTTGGGTGGGTCAGATGGATAACTAAGGACTTATCCATATGTCCTGAATATACAAGCTTTGGCACAAAATCTCATGAGGATAGATCTCCTGCTTCCAGTTGGGCTGGATTTGTTAGCTTATTTTTTCCTTCCAGAAACACACCCTTAGCACAGACTGCCAGCAGCTACATCTGGTACTACCCTACTTTTTGAACAATTTGCTTTAAAATTAGAGGGGGGAATAGCCAAATATTTTAGGACTTGCTAAATGGTTTTATTCAAGAAATGTGCATGCCCATGCATACCATGTAATGCATGCAAGGCATGTATCAAACATGTAGTGAAATATCACTGTACGACCTCAAACCTGACACATCTGTTCTGCCCGACAGAATAAAACTACCAGTGAAATATTTTTAACTATTTCAGGTGATATTTTACCTTTAAGGTTTACAACAAAATCCATAGAAAACAGAGTGGAACTCTGCAAGCATACTTGCTTTGGGGATGATGGGGAGGATGCTTCTGGAGGAAATTGCTTTGCAACATTTCACTGTAAAAATAATATTCAGAATGTTTTAACCAATTGCAGCAGTTTGTTGCTCAAACATCTATTTTTTTCTTCTCCTAGAAAGTAGAGAAGATGGATTAGGCTATTGTTCATTCTCACAACAGTAGGGTCATCCAAATGGGCAGCAAGCCCCAAATGTTGGGTTAATTTTCCTGGTAGCCAAAGGAGAACTTGTGTAAAGAGTGCAGTGGGCCTTCCTCAGCTTTTCCAATGCATTAAGTGGGGACACTCTGGAAGAGGGTGCCTTTGCTAGGGAGGCAGGTGGAGGGCAGGAAGGGTTGAATTGATGGTCCCCAACCCTGCTCAGCTCTGAGGACAAACCACCTCCTGCTGTGTCTGGACACTGACCTGCTGCAAAGCAGAGGCTCCCTGCTCCCATCAAACTGAAAAACAAGGAAAGCAAGGACGTGGCAAGAGGAATAAACACAGTAACTCAGTTCCCCATTCCACACAATGTAAATACTTGATGGAACAGCCTGACAGAGGAGCAGAAAGCAAGCCATGCAGCTGAAGTAACTTTATTCCTCTCCTGCTGGCTCTGTGCTCCCTCTTCTCAGGGCTGGGCACAACCCAAGGAGACACACCACGGACTGCTCAGTTTTGGGCTCTGTGATCTGCTATTAACAGAGTGTAATTTCAGGACATTTGTATTAGAAGAGTAGCATTACACCCTACTAATCTCAGTTACACCCCTGCCTATCCAAGATAGAAAAGCAAACCCAAACAAACTGAGCTTGGATTCCCAGAGGGGTCCAGGAGACCAGCATTTTGTCAGCAGAGGTGGGCCCCAGGCTGCACTGAGGCTTGGGTTAGCCAGTGCCCACACGTCATCAGCAAGCCATCAGCTCTCATGGCTGCAGCTGCATGAGCATCAAAGAAGTGGTGACATCTTGTGACCAGAATCTGTCTCTTTTGGTAGTTATTACCCAAAACAAAAGTTGATCACTTGCATATTTGATGAGGGAAAACTCCTCAAGTCTTTTATTTCTTTTTGATACTTCAGTCAAAAAGTTATATGGATTTTGTTACATTCAACACTTGGTCCAACAATGTGCATTTCCATTGAGGAAAACAAAAACCAGCAGGGGTGAGCCAAAACACATACACACACAAAATGTAACTATTGTTTTCACATACTTTATCCAAATAGGATTTTTACTATGTACAGAAACTGTATCTGATGTTATGCAGTTGGGTCTAGATATGGAACTTGAAAAGGTGAATTTCTTTTAATGCATATAATTTTGCTTTATTTTGGTCTTCACAAGTCTTTTTCTACTTAACTGGCAGCAGACAGCCCTCAAATTACATTTTAAATGTATGATTTATATAGGTATAAAAAGATGTGGGATTAAGAAAGCTTTAACATTCTATTTCACAATTCATTTAACAAAGTAGCAGTAGTTAGAAAATTTTACTTGGCAAGATCATTCTGGGGTGGAAGTGGGCCTCTGTGTGGAAAAGGGACCTGAGAAATGTTCCTGTGATTAATCTGAGGCAGCACAGCCCAATGATGGGAATTTGCTCTGGGAGGTAGATCTTGCTGTAAACCATTCAAGATTAGATATGAGGCACTGACATATGACAAATTAAACTGCTGAGAGAGTGGCTCATATGAGCTAATGATTTTCAATCTTTAATTAAGCACCTAGCTTGGCATAGTGTCTTAGATTTGGGTGAATAAGTACCTTTAAGGTTCAGGGTCAGAGCTTTGATGGGAATTTTGCTGAGGAAAACTAAGCTGGGGGAGACTTTTAGGAAGTAAAATGTTAGTTACTCTTCATTCAGAGCATTGAGCAAACAAGGTCAGATCCAGCCACCTTTGCCAGGTCCCATGGCACCTCCCTGGCAAGTGGGAAGCTGCTCAAGACATTCCTGTGGAGGGTCAGAACATGCTGGCCTGTCAGCAGGGAAGGGCACTCTGCAGCATCTGGGTGGAAAGAGGGGAAAAAATGTTGCTCAGAATTTGCTTAGTGTGGGCCTCGTATTCCCTGACCTCCAAGTCTTTGGGCACAATTTTATACCCACAGCTGACTGTGGGCACACAAATTATAGCATTCAGGAATTTAAGTACCTGATGATTGGGCCTCTGCTCAGTGTTGTAACCCCAAGCATTCCACATTCATGAGAGAAGCCTCCAAAAAAATTAAAAAAACCTGCAAGATTGGCTTCAGGAGCATGAATTAATACTTTTTGAAACCTCTGATTTTTTGGGCCTCCATGACTTGCATTTGCAAGTCCTCCCACCATCTTTTTCAAAGATTCCCACCATCAAAAATAGTGGGAATCTTTGAAAAAACACAGCAGTGAAATCAGGTTTCTGCTCACCAAAATGAATCACAAAAATTGGACCTTCAGAAAGACAATGGCAAAAAAGAAAATAATACCAAGACTTAGGATAAAGATTGTACTGTAGAAGCTGCCAGCTTCTATAAATAATATATGTATAATGTATGTAATAATGTATATAAATATCAGCATCTCAACCAAATACGCAAAGGCAAACAATTATTATATGGACAGACAGGCATCCATGTATAAATATACATTTCCAAAGATGTCACCCAGGACACTGCAATGGGTGGTGTCTGTCTTTCAGGAGCAGTGACACTTTCTGGTGTATCAGGGAAGCACATCAGAGGCTCCTTGGGACAGTACCCACAGTGATGAACCCACAGAAGAATAAGGAACCTCGTGAAATGTACCAAAATGTAGACACCAGAAACACAGGCAGGGCATGACAAAATATGTACCCTACAGCAAGATTTACTGCTCAGGGAGGAGTATGACTCAGGGGTGACAGATCCCATTGTCAATGCTTTCCTGGAAATCCTTAGATCCTTGTGCTCTTTGGTGGTGGAGGTGTAAAAGTTGCATCCATCCACCTCTTGCTGTGGATTTTGCTGAAGTTCTTACAGCTGCAACTGTATGTTGAGAAAGATGTAGGCATGGGTTACTTTCAACAAAACCAAACATTTTTCAGCACAACTTCATATCAAGCACAATTTCTAAGCATATAGAATATGCATATATAGTTTATATATATATATATATATATATATATGTATGTATGTATAAAAACACATCTAAATATCAATAGATTATTTGAACCCAGATTCATAGAACAGGATTGAAATCTTATTTAGGGGTCTTTGGAAAAAGACCTTCTCCATAGGCCAGAAATGGATACAGAGGAGACCCAGGAGAGCCCTAAAAGACCCCAGAGTGTGTCACAGTGCATCCATCTCCTCACTGCCACTGAAATGCTGCTGCTGCAGCAGAAGGTGGCAAGTTTTCTCTTCTATCAGTATGGAAGGCAGGAAGGTGATACAGTGCATTCCAGTGTCCACAAAAAGCCCAGCTCATCATAGCCATTCTGATTCTCTTCTTTTAGAGCAGTTGCAGCTATAGGAATTTCTTCCCCAACTCAGTAAACCTTGCTGGGAAACACCTTTTCTGCCTCTGATAGGATAATTTGACCTTGACCATCATAAAGCCTGTGGTTCCAGAAGGTCTAAGGTACGACCAGACTGAGGTCAGACCTCAGCAGGGGCTGCACCTCCTCCCGGGGGGAAGAGGAGGAGCAGCCCTGTTCCCTGGGACCAGGGACAGGACTCAGGGAACGGCTGGAGCTGGCTCCGGGGAGGGTCACACTGGATATCAGGGAAAGGTTCTTCCCCCAGAGGGTGTCGGGCACTGCCCAGGCTCCCCAGGGAATGGTCACGGCCCCAAGGCTGCCAGGGCTCCGGGAGCATTTGGACAACGCTCTCAGGGGGGGATTTTGGAGTTGTCCTGAGCTGGACTCAAAGGGTGCCTTGCAACTCAGGATATTTCATGATTCTTGCATAGGTTGCTCAGCTATCTTATACTTGCTACCGTATGTTGGTAAGGGCGAATCAAATCCAAATATTCTCTTTAATATTGAAACCCCAGAAATTTGGGAAAAAACAAACCATACAATTTAAGTGAAACTCAAACAACTCAGGAGGGTGCCCTCTATTTGCAGGGATAACCAGATCTGTACAGCTTTTATTTTAAGGCCAGTTTCTGAAGCAGTAAGCATTTTTTACTCCCTCCTACTTCATTATGCCATTGTACTCAGATTTCGGCCCTTTTATCCTTTGCCCATTTCAGTCATGTTCTGGGATCTGCAGTGAAACCACTACAGGAGATGGTCTGCAGCATCAGTAATGCTTTCAGACAAGCTCGCTAGCTCATATTTCTTTGTTAGCATCCCGTTGCGAAGGGGAAAGATCAGCTCGCTTTGTTCTTAGGCCGTGATTTTCATAAGCTAATGATGGCTGTGGGTGTAATTATGGTCAGGCTTAAGTGGTAAGGCAAGGGCAGAAAAACAGAGAGGCGCTTCCGCGGGGCTGCCTTCCCCCTGCTGCACACGCGGGGCGGGGGGACACAGCCTGCCTGCCCCCAGCACAACCTGGCCCGGGGAAGGAGGGATGTGCCGGGCGGGAATGGCAGGATGACAGGGGAGCATGAGCCTGAGCAGCCACACGTCTGTGTCCCTTCTGACTCTGAATTAAACCCCTCTGGCTGAGCCTCCTCTACAGCAGCGATGCATTTCTCTTTGGCTCACTGTTGAGCAGGACCCTTCAGTGGATTTTTTTCCCTGTTATCATTGCCCTGGTGGAAAAAAATGTGTTTGTGGCTGATTATTTGCTGAATAGTTGGACTAAATGCTGCAATGAATGCTGTTTTTAAAGGCGATGGGACATTCTGTGGGTGGAATAGGCCGTAAGTTTACCACTGGTGGTATTGGTATAGGTACATAAGAAAAATCTTTAATTATGCAGTGAATATGGATTGTAAAATTATTTGGGTTGAGGTGACCTTAGAGATCATCTATTTCCAGCTCCCTGCATGTAGGCTGATTCAGCCACACAGTAGATACTGTTCTTCTTAAGCATTCTTTGATCATTACTTAAAGCAATTAAGTATTTTGAATCTTATGCCACTTAACCCCTAAACCCATTCTTGTTTTCTGTTTTCAAAATGAAAATGTTTTGAAAAATTTGAAGTCCCCTGTGGCTCTAAAGAAATATCTTCTAAAACGCAAGTCAATATTCTCCAATATCTGGAAAAAAATTGGAAGTGACAAAACACTGTAATTCCAACCAGGTGCCACTTGAAACAAAATGTTATGAGCATTCTGGTGAGAGGTGAGAAGATTTATAAGCATTATAAGGCATTATGAAGCATATATAAGCATTATAAGGCATATTTATAAGCATTTGAAAAGTTTCAACCAGCAGTAAAGAGTATTCATGTGACCTAAACAGACTGAGGTTTAGGCAGGCTTGCAACATTGTTTTCCTGCAGTAACAGTATGCAAATATCTGTACACATAGGTTCTCGAAGAGAGAATGAAATTGGAGTGCAAGTGTCATGGAGTTTCAGGTTCCTGTACAACTAAGACCTGCTGGACCACGCTTCCTAAATTCAGAGAGATTGGATATATTTTGAAAGAGAAATACAATGCCGCGGTGCAAGTGGAGGTGGTAAGAGCCAGCAGACTGAGACAGCCAACCTTCCTGAAGATCAAGCAGATTAAGAGCTACCAGAAACCCATGGAGACGGATTTAGTGTACATTGAAAAGTCACCCAACTACTGTGAGGAAGATGCTTCCACAGGGAGCGTCGGTACCCAGGGACGACTCTGCAACCGCACCTCTCCCAACGCGGACGGGTGCGACATGATGTGCTGTGGAAGAGGCTACAACACACACCAGTACACCAAGGTGTGGCAATGCAATTGCAAATTCCACTGGTGCTGCTTTGTGAAGTGCAACACGTGCAGCGAGCGGACAGAGGTGTTCACCTGCAAATAGCGGCAGCGTGCACCAGCGCACAGAGCGAACCGCCACGAGCGAGGAAAGTGGAGTACAACAAACAACGACAGCATCATTTTGCACATCTGGTCCTCTTGGGGGAAAGAACCCCAGCCAACACCACAACAACCACTCCCTCCCCACAACTACCTATACTTCTAAGGATGGTGCATTTTGGCTGGCTGGCTGTTGTAACTGCTTTGGAAACAAGGGCAACAGGATTAAGGTGATGTTGACAACCACATGAAACTTTCTCTCTGTCTCTCTCTCCTTTTATTATTTTTTTTTTTTTTTGAAACTACAATCTGGGTGTTGTAGAGTTCTCTTAGTGTTTTAAATTATACATATCAGAGAAGCTGATTGCATTGCAGCTCCCATGATGTTTAAAAGAAAAAGACACTTTCTCCTATTTTACAGCAACAAAACTGTCTGGCCCTGTGCAAACAAAGACTTTTTTAAGGAAATGAAATCTTCACTGACTAGAACACAGCATTCTCTCTGCAAAAACCAAAATTTTTAAGAAAGCAGATAGAGAGAAAACGACAGGTAGGGAGCAAAATCTATGGCAGAAATACTCCACTATCAGTTTGGAAATAAACCCCAACAAGCATTCACAAAATTACATCAGCTGCCAGTGACACTGGAACTCTTTGAACGAACATTAAAAATAATTATTTATGGTTTTAATAGTATCAAAAAATTCTAAGCACTAACGGGTAGCTATGTCTTAATTCTGTACTAAATGTAAACTTATTGGAACTCTGACTTTATTATGACTTTTGTATTTGGTTCTGCCTAAGTTCTTCAATGCTACTGATCTGTTGTCACTCCACTATTAGAGAGCTCAATTACTGTAGGCCTTAAGCAATTGCCAGAACTGAGCGAAAACATCACATGAAACTTTGGTTACCAATGTTTGATATCGACTTTTACCACTTGCCTCCTGAATAAGAATGACTTTTTCAGACTCAGGCCTGAGGTGTGGAGCACCTGCTCACAGCTCCTCATAGGGAGTTTTAGGATACAAAGATGTGCTTCAACAAGTATCAAAGGTTTTGCTTTGACAATGAATGCACTGGCAGGGTCTTCCAGGCATTGTGTTTTCCCTTTAATGGTTGAAAGTTAATATTGTCAAGACTTTTAAGAAACTTATGCTCAGTATGCACTCAGAAGAGGATAAAAGGCTGGCAGCTGAGCTCTAGGTTGCTGCAACCTCTGAGCTGTCATGGCTTCATGAGCATAAGAAAGCCAAAATTTGGGTTAGTCTGTGTCATCATTATTTTAAGGTTGGCAATAATGTACCTCCTAGTAAGCACATGAATGTTAAAAGAAAGAAGATCACTTCTTAATAGCACTCAATCCTAATTCCCACACCTTTTCCCTATGAGAGATTTTAAAAACAGCCTCAGATATTTTACTGCTGTAAAATCTAGTGTTTTAACCCCAAGAGCCCAGATATGCCCACTTAGAACACAGCCCATTTAACCATGTAATTGTTTGCTTGTCCCAAGGGTCCCTGCCTGATTTTCTGAAAACTTGGATTAAAAATTTCCTTACATGTTCATATCTGCATTTTTAGCTTTTGTTTAATTTTGTTCCTTATATTGAGGGGCTGCAGAGCCATGAGCCCTCCCCACCTGACATGGAAGCACTTGTCCATCCACATGGTGCTCTTGGGGCAAGGGGCTGGTGGACCTAGAGCTCCACCAGCTTCTGTGCTGGATATGTGAATGAGCCAGAATTACCTCTGTAATTTGCAGACCTGTATCATCAAAGCTAGCTAATGATTTGGGGACCTTCATTTGAACACTTGTGAGGACCTGCCTTTCTGACCCCAAGCACTTACCCTCTGAAAATCAGACCCCTTTGATGACTCCCTCACAGAGTAATGTAAAATTGTGGGTTTTTTTTTTTTGTTTTTTTGGTTTTTTTTTTTTTTTTTTTTTTTTTTTTTTTTTTTTTTTTTTTTTTTTTTTTTTGATGTTGCTGTTGATTTCTAAATACCAGCCTTAGCATGAATGAATGCAACTTCACAGAAGTCAACAGGGGCCCCCAAAATACTAGATTCACTCCATGTAATTTAAAATCCCTTGGATTCATGGGTATTGTTGTTGAATAATAGTGATGATACTGTACTTTCACTACATTCTTGACAGGAAGCAAATAAAGCTCCCAAACACAGTAATGCACAGTCTTATGGTACTAGATACTGTAAATTTATTAGAATAGTATTTGTTAAGTACAATTGAGGAATCCAATTAAGTTATATTATTGTATATCGTTTAAATGTCTATAGAGTATTTTAAATTATTGCGAACTACACTGCATTAAAAAAAAGAAAAAAAAGGAAAAAAGGTTATATATTATAACACCAACCACTCCAAAAAGTGGACCAAAGTGACACTTTCTCTCTTCCACACCCCTATTTGAAATAGCTCTGTCTGCTACTGTAAGACCACTGTAACAGTCCCGTGACTGGGTGAGCAGTCTAGAATGTAATGTTTCAGAGCATCCTTTAAAAGCTTTGCTCACGTGGAGGTGCAGCATTCCAAACGGTGCTGTATGGCACAAAGCAGGGGCTGGCAGTGGAAATGCTTGGACTTTGAAATATGTCCCATGGAAAAGCAGTTCTGGTCAGAAAATACCATTACCACTAATATACCGAAACGCTCCCCAAAGTGACGACTTTTAACAAAGGTGTCTGTGAATAGAAGTGGGTTACACACAACTTTTATTTTTAAAAATGTAGTTTGATGTCAAAGACCTGTGACAATAGAGGTTGGAACACGACCAGCAACATGTGGTTTAACCATACCTTAGCCATGACAAAGCTCAAAATACTTTATGTTATTAAAGAACTTAAGAGCAAAGATCAATTTGTTTACTATGTTAATGTTTTATGGCAAGCAGAAAACAAAAGATGAAATGTGTTTCCATTAAAACTTAATTTTTTCCCCTTCCAGTTCCATTTCCTTTTATTTGTTCTATGTTAATGAAAAAAAAAAAGGCAAAAGGCTTTTATGAAAAGACCATTTGTGTACAGGCTTTTCCACATGAGAAATGATAGGTGAATTCCAAGTCCTAAACAGTTTTTGTATTTCAGGGAAAATAGTAATGAAATGACTATGTGTGGAATCAGTCTTGAGCCATCTACCTACACCAGTGCTACAGAGCAACCAGCTCCAACATTGCTGCTACCAGAGACTTTAGCTGGCTACAATAAATAAATCAGTTTTTTGGTGGAAGAAAATAAATGATTTGTGATAGAAATTTGGCATCTAACTCAAAAATGGCACTTGACCATGAACCTCACATAACAGATTAGCAAGCAGAGAGGAATAAGAGCTGTGGAGGAGAGGGCTGAATGTCCTGACTTAGGCACTTGTACATGCTCCAGCTTATTCTAGCCAGCTATGGACACATCTGAAAACCCTACCTGAATCTGAACCTGAAGGATTTTACAGCATTTACCTGGGCTAGAATAGTTACAACTTCTTTGATATTGAGAATACTGTCTTCCTATACAAAATCTAAAGAAACTGTACAGCTTTTACTGTATTTACCCCTCAGGGAAGGTATCCAGATACAGATAGTGCTATAGTGAAATTCTACATGAACTGAGTCCAAAATAACTTCATTAAAATGAACTAAGTTGGCCTGGGTTTTACAGTAGCATAAGTATGCACATTATTTTACCCACAGATGCCAAAGAAAACACTGCACCTTCTTTCTAATTACATCATGGGAAACTTGTTAATAGAGCTGCAGGAAGTTTTTATAGCACGTGGTAATATTACATTTGTTTCTACGATGACATCTGGAAACTAGATGAAACTCATCAAAAGCTTTGCAAATCTTTTAACAAATCTAAAGCATGTTGTAAGCAGGTCACCTAAAGTTTTAAACGTATTTCCTTGGGTCTCTTTGTTAGTTGAAGACTAAAACCCCAAAGTGATACTGAAGCTAACAAATCAAGACCTTCCCTAATAGCAGCTTTCCTGTGCAAATAACTCAGTGTGGCTTTCATTATTGAAGGCAAAATTGGCATTCAGCAGAAAATGCTTTCTATAAAGCTAATTTGCATTCATAGCAATTTTCATAACTGTAGAGAATGACTGCACATTTCCTTTCCAGCCCTTCAGAGCTTTTGTTGCAATGACAGTTCCCACAGCGAAGGCGATAGAGTCGATGGTACAGCAAAGACCCAACATTCTTCTCTCCGGGTGATGGCCACAACAAGATGTGGGATATACACAACAAAAACTATGCCTGAGAAAAAAAAACCCGACATCCAAGTTGGAAAGGCTGGGGAAGTTGTATGCAATTTCAGTTTGTGTTACTGATATTGTAAGAAACCTCCTGTGTGCTAAACAAACCGCATTGTAGGCTGCACTTCACCCACAAACTCATTTCCCCTCAGATCCAAAGTCCCTGTCTGCATGTCTACACATTCAGACTTCAACAAGCCTACCCAAAGGTTGGCAAGTATTTCCTTTTTTTTGTGTTTTGTCTGCTATTAGGAAATGTTAGGGGATCATTTTCTGGTAGGGAACATATGTTCGGAAATTTAAAATTTGCATCTCATTTTTTAAATGAAGATTTAGGGTTTTTCCCTCCTGCACAGTCCTGCAGAACAGATATGTTTGCTTTGAAAGATTTGATCAGTGAAGAATGGCAGTTCACATAATACATGGTAGTTGTTTGCAATGTGTTCCATAGAGCACAAAGACAGACGGAACAGTACTACTGTAAACTCAAAATCTTCTGTTGTGCTCTTTTTACTAAAAGCAATATATTAATTATTAGCTGTTTGTAGACCTCTGTGTGAGTCTGTTTTGACCATCCTTTTCAGAAGTTAGTGCTGTGAAAGACCAAAAATTGAAATATTAAAGTTTGCTTTGTTTCCAGGTCCTCTTATTCTTGACGCAAACAGATCCTCAGATCAATAAAAAAGCAGCTTAATGAGGCTTAAACTTGCATAGGTCATGAAAACTATTAAGATATTTGTTTCATAGGCATCCCAAACAACTGGCAACCACACCAGACACTGGAAATGTTTGCATCTAAAGCCAGCTGTATGATTAGCCTCTGCCTTCATTTGCCCAGCAATTTAGGGAAAACCCTGCATTTTAGATCCCATACAACTAAAAGGAATTCCCAAGAAGATTACAAGATTTTGATCTTATTGTTTAATTCCTGTGGCTGAGAATGAAAAGGAGCATTCCCTCAATCTTTGGGTAAAGGGAAACCCAAAGGCATTTTGAAGGCTATTCACACCACTCAACTTAAAAGACTAAAGGACAGGCTAAGGGAAGTGACGGCCTCTCTGGAGTCCCTCTACAATGGGGAGAGCAATCTTGCTCCAGGGGGGGCCTTAGTTCAGCTCTGACAGACCTTCTCCCTCTCATCCAGAGAAAAACTCTAGGAAGACAACGCTGGATAATTTAACTGCTGAAATTAAACACCAAAAATTGTATCACGGGAATGAATTTCTGTTTCCCCTCTACCATTTGCCTTAGTTGCTCTTGGGCACCAATTCCATTTTCCCTAGGGTTTTCTTAAGTCCAATCTTTATTATTTTATATATTGACTCTACTACATCAGTGAAATTTGCTTTGCTTTTGCTTTTTACTGCCACCCTCTTCTCTCTTCCAACCAATCTCCAGATCCTGATTTAATGCATAGACTGTCTCCCCACTGAAATTATTTCAAAGAGAATTGTAAAAGCCAGACTAATATCCAGTGATTGATTGAAGCAGTTTCCTACAAAGCATCTTATTTATGGTTTTGAATTCTTCTAAACATATAAGCTGTCCAGAGAACTCTTATTCAAGGGGTAAACATTTAATAGTGTCATGATACGGGTTGTGGACAATCCTAACGGATGTTCATAGAAGTTCTCTCCTGGTTCTTTCACCAGAGTGGATCCAGGCTGCACTGAAAGGCTGTCACAGCAACTGCATCCCAATTATCTGCAAGGATTGCACCCTGCCATTGCACACAGCTGAGTTCAGCTTCCAGGTTAGGCTAGTTCAAAGTGCAGTGAAATTTAAGAATCATGTATTTTCAGTAGTTCTGGACATAACACAGAATTTTCCATAGTGCTAAACATCATCTCAGCACTTTGCTGAGGTAAGTATTACATTCTTTTAAGACAGAAATATACACATAGCAGGAGGTTTAGGCTGGGTATCAGGAACAGGTTCTTCCCCCAGAGCGTGTGGGGCGCTGCCCAGGCTCCCCAGGGAATGGTCACAGCCCCAAGGCTGCCAGAGCTCCGGGAGCGTTTGGACAATGCTTTCAGGGATGCACAGGGTGGGATTGAGGGGTGTCCGTGCAGGGCCAGGGGTTGGACTGGATGATCTTTTTGGGTTTCCTCTTGCTCAGGATATTCTATGATTCTATGATACTTGAAGGAATTAACATACCCAGAGAGGAGGAGAAAAGGTGTAATCCTCAAATTGCATCTTGTATCCCAAGTAAAAAGCCTAAAATGCATGTACATTATCCATGTATTTCCATGCACACGTACAGATACATGTAAATACATAAAAATACATATGGGTGTGCATATCTGAAAAATACTGCAGATATTCAGAACAATTTCTATAAGCTCCTTCCTCAATTTTTGCTTTTCAAGGGGAGTGGGTTTTGTGGCCTCCTACTGAAATATAGGGATATAAATTTTCTATATTGTCTTCCATATATCTGCATCATCAGCACCCACTAACTTCTGATAAGACTTCCTTCTTTTATTTGTAGATGGTTTTTTTTCCTTTTATTATTAGTAGGTCTCGATGAAAGCAGAAGGGGAATTGGATCTAGATGATGCTTACAAGCCTTTTCTAACCAAAACTGTTCTGTGATTCTATGCTTGTGCGCTTGCTAAAAAATGTGTTAAACCACTCTCCCTCCACCTAGTCGGGAGCAGAAGGCAGCCTAATTCCATTCTAAATCCCTTGCCAAAGGCCCCAGCAGAGGCCAAGAGCAAGGGCTGAATTCAGAGGTCGTGGTTTTCAGTGCTGTTACTGGCCCCACCTGCCATGGCTCCTGCAGCGCACAGGAGCGACAGTTGTGATGAATACACATTTATTGGCAAGCACCTCACAACCCTTCCTCCTTATCTCTCTCCTTAAAAGATAAGCTACTTAATATTTGCCCCTGGCTGATATCAACAAATGTGTCATGATATGCACTTGATCTGCACCCGTGTTAACCTTTTGAGCAGATGCAGGCACTTTCAGTCAGAAAACCATCACTGGTATGCTCTGTTAGCACATTTACAGTAATGAGTCAGATAAATGCTTTCTGTTTTTAAAAGGCCAGAAGCAATGCAGCAGGACAGGTTTGTCCACCCACTGCATTTTGTTCCAGCAATTCTGGCACTGAGCTGCATCTGGGATGAAATAGTCTTAGGAAGCCAGCATGCCAAGCTTGAAGAGTAGGGTAAAGTAAATATATAATGGCGTGGGAAAAAGTCTTTTGTTTGTTAATATTAGGTGATATAGAATATCTGTTGTTCAGGACAAGGAACCACAGAGTTGTTGGATTGTGTTCAACAGTGCCCAGTTGTCTTTTTTTTAGTGCCTAAGTTGCTCTCTGTGCATGTGCACACACGCAGAGGGACTTGGGAAAGATTTACTCAGTCAATGCATTAATAAACTTTACTTTTCATGAAAGAAACAAAAGAAGAAGGTGTTAGGGATAATCCAAGCAAGACGTACCTGGAGATGGGTCACAGCAGCACGGTAAGAAAATACGTGCTTTGGAAATTTCAGCTGACTACTTAATCCAAACCACTCCTGGAGGAAGGAGAAGGAATGAGGAAGTCAGTTTGTGGTTACCAGCTTCTCTGGCTGTGATATCCAGTACATAATTATTACAGGGCTACAGTTCAGCCAGCTTTTGACAAATGAACTACCAAGAGTTTTCTCTGCATGTTTTCTATTCAAGTGTGTTTAGTCATAAATACTTGGTTCTAATGGCATTTTCTTAGTCAAACAGAGCCACTCCTAAGCATTAATGTTCCTGGTATAAGCCTCTGGTTTTTTATTCAAGTTGAAGGTCTTTTTACAGAAGTTGAATATCCTGGACTTTTCCAGCCACACTATTTTTTTGGCTAATTACACTCCTAGCACTCTATGTCTCCAAACCCTTTGCAACAGTTCATACAGTCTCTGCTGAAATGTTTCCATGAAATGGAAAGAATCCCTGAGATGCTCAATAGACTTATAAAGTTAATTTTAGAAAAGAAAAAAAAATGTAGCAAAAGGACAATCAGGCCAGAACATCAAATTTCTTTGTTCCCAAGCACCTTATTCAAATTCAGCTTCTCTAGTCTTCAGGATCATAAACCAGAAACTCCTGGATTTGTAATGCTCCCATTAACTTATCCAGAGGTATCCCCATTTTAGAGGTATCTGTAAATATCCACTTTCAGTCCCTAAGACCTGGAAGAAGAAGCAATGAGCCTTTAACAATCCCTGGTGATGCCACTTTATGTTTTGACCGTATTTGCAAATTTAAAATGAAAGGGTAGATGTGGAAAATGTTAATTTTTAATCAGTGCATATTTTTCAAATCATATTACTTTTTAAAGTGAGCTAGAACTCTTTTTGATTATTTGCAATTTTGCAAGCAGATAATAAGAGGTCAACACACCCCTTTGGGGATGTTTTCTTGAAGTGGAAGTTAAGATTTAGTGAATTGAATGGCCTCTACTAGTATTTGAACCACTTTTGTAGTTTTTGATTCTGCATTAGAAAGTCATGTATACTTCAAACACATTTAGTGAAAGTACCAGCACTGTCAATTTTTTGTTTTAGATAATTCCTAAAACATTCTCCCTATCCCTAACTACCCACAAGCAAAGAGAATAAACAGAAATAATTTTTTTCAAAGCCTAGCCAAATGAATGCTTTCCCAAGGACCTGCATTTGCTTTCCTCTAAAAACAGTACCCTCAGTTTTCTGTTTAAAGCCTTTTGCATTCAAGAGCTGCCTCTTTTCCCTAGGTGGGTTCACTTGAGCTTCTTTTTCCACTTCAGCTTTTTAGCTGGCTACACTCTCTCCCAGCCTGATACCTGTTCAAATGTCTCTACTCAAGCTGAGACAGATCCAAATGCACTTGCAGAGGGTGTTGGCCACCATCCTGAAAGCTTTTTTGCTGGCACTTCAAAGCAGTGAAGTGTTTGCCTGCTCCCCTCGTCTCCAGCTGAAAGAGGAGGGAGCTGAGCTTCCCCTTCCCCTGTGGAGGACTGCAAGGTAAGGCACATCAGCTTAAGGAGCAATAAATCAAATCAGCTCAAGCTCCTGCCCTGAAACCTGTCCAAGGTGATGGTTTCCACCAAATCCAGCTCTGACTCTACACTAAGCAAAGCCAGACTAGAGGATCTTGTATTTGCGGGGCTCCCAGACAAAGGAAGGAATGATGAATCTGACTCCATGTTCTTAGAAGGTTAATTTATTATTTTCTGACATATATTATATTAAAGAATGCTATACTAAAACTATACTAAACTATACTAAAGAACACACAAAGGATACAGACAGAAGGCTAAAAGATACTAAAGAAAAACTTGGGAATCTCTCCAGAGCCTCGACACAGCTTGGCTGTGATTGACCAATAAGTAAAAACCATTCCCATGAAACCAATGAAACAATCACCTGCTGGATAAACAATCTCCAAACCACATTCCAAAGCAGAAAAACACAGGAGAAGCAAATGAGACAATTGTTTTCCTTTTTCTCTGAGGCTTCTCAGCTTCCCAGGAAAAGAATCTTGGCAAAGGGATTTTTTCAGAAAATATGACGGTGATAGTAGGATGCTATGAACTAAACAAGGAAGTTTTCTAAGTCTGGTGAGCCTCTCAAACTTTGCAGAAAAATTATTTGGTGACAAAAGACAGATTAATCAAGACCAAAATAGAGTTATGACGCATCTCTCAAATTCTATATAAAACCAGAAGACTAGGGAGTGAGGACATTTTTTAAGGCAGGCTTCCTCAGTGTCCTAGGTTTTGCATTATTTTAATTATACACTTCAATATATTTAATCTAAAAGCTTGGAAAAAAAGTAGGAACAAGATACAGAAAGGTTTCACAAATATTAAACTGAAATTAGTTGACTGGTCCAAACCAGACTCTGTCTTAAATCAAGGGAACTGTAAATTTTGGTGCTTCCTTGGAAAGAGAACCATTTTCAGGATTCTTTTGTGTATGTGTATGTGTGTGTATTTGTGATGGGGAAATCATGCACTCCCAGTTAAGAAGCATGTTAGCTTTTTGAACATTTCTGTCCCAATTCAGTTGATAATCTTTATTTTCTCCTATTTTTGTAAAAACCTTGACTGGTGACAGTGTGGAATTTCGTATTTCAGTTCCAAAAGAAGATAGTCCTGTATTTTTCTTCTCTCTAAGCTTTCTCAGATATATTCTGTTATTGTTATTCTTGCAAATTCAGACATGCAAATCAAACGAAATTGGAGTATACCACCATCTTCATCTTAGAGAAATATATGAAGCCAAAAGGTGTTAAAAGTACTTTTAAAAGATATTAAGATATAAACACGCCAAAACACAGAACCCAAAATTTAAATGGCCAAAGTCTACCATTAAAACAAATCCAGGCTATTGTATTCTGTCATAGTTTTAAAATAAATACAACTGATTAAATAGGAGCTTACTGGCCTGACCTGAGATGTCATTTGTGAAATATTGCCCAGTGCCTGGGGGTAGTTTCTCCTTTCCTTCATTCAGCAGACCCTAGTGAAATTCATTCCTGGGGTCAGGTATAGCAGAGGACACGTCAGAGAGACCAAGTCAAACACGGGCATCAAGGAGCACACGGCAGGTGCAGCAAGGCTCAGACTTAGCAGGGTTTTCAAACCTCACCACTGCTATTTGTGGAACACAGGGATACTCATACCAGCAGCCATTCCACAGGCAATCTATGGCTGGAACTATTTTCAGTCATTTTCAGTATTTCCAAATGGAAGGTGTTTGGCTTCTCTGCACTTCTTGGTTAATGACTACTTCTGCATCCTCTGGGGGAGAAGAGGGCAGAAGGCAAGACTTTGAGAGCTACAGGAACACTGGTGGGAAACTTGCTGTGGTTGTTTCTGCATCTCGTGGCACGAGCTCAGGAGAACATTTGGAGGCCAGTGATGGAGAAGTTATTCAAGACAGGGAGGGACAGGATGCAGTCAGTGCCCAAGGAGAACCCCCAAGTGACCCTGCAGCCCTGTCACAAGGACAACAGCCCTCTACTGAACCTCACATTATCTAGCCTCATCATTTGGCTCATATTTGTTTTCTTGGTGCTTTCCCAAAAGCCAAGTGTCTTTCTTTTCCAAACCAGCAACCAAACAGTGGAAAATAAACATGCTGCCTGTTGCTACACATCTTCAGCACAGGCTGAGGAGTCACTCAGAGTGTGGATGATGCAAACAAACAAGTCTTGCCCAGATGACAAAGCAAATATTCCACTTGTGTAATTTTGGCCATGGCTTGTGTCAGGAAATCAAAGGCAGAGGGGACTCCATCTGCTCAGGGGAATGGGCTGGGATTGCTGCCCTTGGGAGCTGCCCTGCTACCTGCAAAGAGCCATGGCCTGGAACCAGGAACCAGGGAGGTGTAATCTCAGCCTTCAGTACACCTCGAAAGGCGAAATTTTCTGAACTATTTTAATGTAAATACAGGGGTGTCCACAGCTAACCAGCATGGCAGTTCAACTGGGATGACTGCCAAGGAACAAATTTAATGCAGTGTGTTTCATTTACTCCTTAACAATGGGTAAATGGCACTCTCTTGCTGTTTCAGGGGTGTGCCCACTGCTGTCTACGTGTCTGCCCACAGGTGTTGTGCCCTGTGAACACTCACAACCTGTTAACATAAATCTGTTCGCTCGTGTTTGCTTCCCTCTTCCAGCCTGGCTGCTAAAGCCTATCCCAGGTCCCAAGCCAAACAAGAACAAACACTGCTCACAGAGTGAGCAGCAGCAATTAGAGCTCGCCCAGGTAGGTGCAGAGCTCCAGCCGTGCTGGCCCGTGGCCAGGCAGCTCTGCTTCCCCAGCCAGGCAGGAGGAGGGAGCAGGAATTCCCTTCGTGCTTCCCTTCGTGCTGATAATGACAGAGCTTCATCCTTTCAGAGCTGTGCCTCTGTGCTTGTGTTTCCAGCTGCCAGTGGATATTCACATGCTCCTTCTTAAAATTTGCCTTCTCTGCAACCACTCTTGCTACCCCATTAAATACTTGTAGTAGCCCTCTTTCTCCCTACAACCACTACCTGTGACTAGCAAATAAACTGCTGTTGCAGTGAATGTATATGTTATTTGGACAAACACCAGCAGCTCCTTATTGGTTTTGTGGAAAAGAAAGTGAAAATTCAAGGCCAAATCTGAAACAGAGAAACTATTTTGCTGTTACATAATAAAAGGTGGGGGGAAAAAAAGCAATTTTAAAACAACAAACTAAGATATTTTATCACTTTACAAGCTTAAAAATAATGATGCACAGAAGCATGTTGCTGTATCTCAACCTAAATATTTTTTACCTTCTGGGACAAAACCTCCAGTACAGTAATGATGAATGATGGGGAGCAAAACCACCTGCTAATTCTGTAAGTTTCTCTTTCAATTTTTTTCCCCCATTATTGAGTGTATACGTTATGAAAGGAAATACATTCAGCTCATGCAGTTTTTCCTTTGGACATAGACATGGGAAAAAATAATACTCACGTGGTTCAGTGCAGTGCTCAAAAAACTTGCAGCATTCTCTTTGCTCTTCTATTACTGTGAAACAACTAGAAGTGCATCCCATATATTAGCATACAAATAGTGTATACAATTCAGTGTAAACTGAATTGTTTATAAACATCAAACATTATTTATAGCGCTCACACAGGTTACCATGGAAACAAAGTAATTGCTATACCATTAGGACCCAATTTCTCTGTGCAGTGAGAGAGAATGGCAATTTATCTGCATCTGGGTGGTTTCACATTGCTGCTTGTGGTCACAGATCTCCCCTCCAAAGCATCTTTTGGATGTAGAACTAGTTTTGATTAAAGTAGAAAGATTAGGTCACTATAAGAGACTTGAAACAGAAGTGCACATGTGAAAAGACTGCAATTATTGCACAGGAGTGATGTGAGTTATTCAGTGACGGGAATTCAAAGGCAAACTGAGGAATTTCAAGCCCAGTCAAAGGTCACTGTAGGCCAGAGTTTCCCATCTTGCCACTGCCAGTGGTCAGTGGTTGCTGCCATCTGCTGCAGCAGGATTGATTGCAGATCCAAAAGGTAAAAAATTAGCAAGAAGAGACATCCTTGTTTATAATCCTTCTAGTAAGGTCAAGGGTTGAATGGACCAGAGAAATGTTTTTCCTCTTTAAAGAGAATGGAGTATGTGCAGAGTCAATATTTAAAGGTAAATAGAACTTTATCAGACAACTATAGGGGCAGAGTTTGTAAAGGACAGATCCGTCTGCATATAGAGAGAGACATCAACTGGGATTTTTTGTTAATATGAGTAAAAATATAATTCATTAAGAGCACTGCTTTCCTTCTCGCACTTGAATTGGAGGCTATGACACAAAGAAACCTGTTTTGGACCTAACAGTGTTAACGGCAAGATTATCACACCTTGGCAATAACAGATTCCAACTCTTTTCTGTCCAACAAGAGCCCTTCAAGAGAGTTAAGAGAAAACAGGTGGTAATTCATCACAGCATCATACCAGACTGCATCAAAGCATGGCTTGAACTGATCTTGTATGTTTTAACATAAGAAAATATAATAAAGTTCTCAGCTGAAATGGTCATTCCCTTCAATCAAGATTTATAAAGATGAGCAGATTTATAAAGATGAGGATCCTTGTAGTTTACATAAAAGGTTCACACTGAGGCTAATTTTGCAACATCAGTGCAGACCCAACTCCTAGAGATGGTAAGTCAGAATCACAAGGTTACTCCAAAAAGACTGCATGTAGAAAATCCCTTTACTTCATGAACTGAGCTTATTCCCAGGTTAGATTTCCTATGAAGTGTCCTGCATTTTGTGTCATCAAAATGTGCACATACATTCAGAATGGGAGACTCCTTTGTGTCATCTGTGTTAATAACAGTAAAACCAGAATGGCTTCTTCATATCTGACAGAGATTTTTCTCTAAGGGGGAAAGAAATCTTCTCCCTCCTTGCAGATCTAAATGCTTCAAAGTACTTCAGGAAGCTTTAGGATAAAAAAAATGGCTCGAGTAAACACAGGGTATAATTATCATCATCTGTGAATTCTCTGTGAATCCATACATTTTATATTCCATTTAAAACAGAAAAAAAAACCCTCAACGGGATGTCTTCCAGTGAACCAATTTAGCTAATGAGAGTGAATATCAATGACTGCTGCTAATCAGAATGGTATTAGCATAAATTTTACTTAATGAGGACATATTTGCCTGGTGCCAGGAGCAAAATGCTGCTGAGATAGATTGTAAAATGCAATGGATGGGTAAGCCTCATCTGGAAAAAAACCCAGCAGATGAAGTAAACAGAACTATATATGTGGTTCCTGCTAAACTAGATTTTTTTGCAACCCAGGACTTTAACCCCACTTGAGGCTTTTCAAACTTCTCCATTATAATAGAATGCTATCAAGACTTTAAATGTGATGAATTAAACACCCTGGGGAACAGCTTGACAAGAGATTCCATTGAACACTTTTAACCTCATGTGGGTAGGTAGATCACTGAGGGAACTTGCTTGTTTCAATTTAAAGCATGCAATACATGTATTCTGCTGCACAACAAAAGTGTATATTTTCCCTTTGTGCATTGTGTAAGGCCCTTTTCTGAAAAATCCTTACTACTGCTCTCAGCTTCAAAAGCAGCAATGGTACATTGCCCTCTGTCTGCCTGTGAGTGATCTTGGGTGGAAAATTCCCTTCAGCCACTATTGTCTTGAAGGAGTTAAGTCCCAGCAGCATCCCGGAGCTCTTCAGCACTCTGCATTTCTTCCTCTTTATACAGAATCCCTATTAGACAGTCTGAGGAGGCTCCATGAACAATATGAAAGATTTTTGTCTACAGTAACATAAAGGGGTTAGAGTTCAATACTCTCACAAAATATTTAATCTTGTGAAATGCTATTTGTAGTGTCATTCTTGTATATACCTGCTTTGAAATTCCTAACCTTAGATTCTTCTATGTAAAGGAATATAGGGCACAAGTGTTCTTACCTTTGATATACTATAGGATCTAACAATATTTAACTGGTGAAGTCATTTTTGTTTCCAAACCTGTGTCTCAAATATGCTTGGGAACGTGGAAACTCACAATGCCCTTATTCATGACATCAAAATCAGTTCCATGGTAACACATTGTGATGACAAAATACACAGATTGCAAGGTCACAAGTCACACTTAAGAACAGGCAGGGGAGAAATTGTTAGTTTAATGAATAACATTAGCCAGTTCCAATAGGAATAAAAATAAAGAAAAAAATAAAGTGCCTAAAGTAAACACCCTTAAATGCACTTCAGAACCATTTCATCTTAAGTAGTTCTTCAAAGGCAGAAGGCTTCCACAGCTTTCACCTCTGCAGTAAAGAGAAGCCAATGTTAAGAAGAAAAGAGGTGCTGTACTTTAATGATGAACCTATCAGTGCTTTTACATACACAGGGAGAATCAGCAACTGCAGGGAAGAAATGCTGGAAGAAAAGGAGTTGTGTTAATTCCAGGCTAAATCCCTGAAAGCAACTAATGATTCTTATGCTCAGCAAGGACTGGGGTTTTGCACCCAGTGAGAAGCCACTTCTGAAACTTGCATGTCTCTGGTCTACAGACAGGTATTTGGAATATTTCTGTCACAGAACTTGGCAATGAGAACTGCAGTATGTTTCCTTCTGCTGAATTTGAAATGATTCTTTCATTGCTTGTTTTCTGAACACCGCATCAGAAGAAAGCAATTCAGGTTTATATGGTTTTAATGTCCAAAGGCCACCTCTGACATTTAAGCCCTTTTGCTGCAAGAACCCCACTCTCTGCAGGTATGAGAAATTCCTGTAACCAGCACATCACCTGACTGGATAAAGGCTGCAAAAGAGGGAAAGGAAAAACACAAAGGAGGAAACGACCAGCCCAGTACCCGAACAAATGCCAGGCACCTCTAAGTCTTTGACACCACCATCAGATTTGCTTGTGATTTCCTGGGCAATGACAGGAAAATTTTGGAGTTCTTCAAGCAAATGAACCAGAAAAATCTGTGGTTAAGGGAATGTTCTTGCAAATGGCATGTCTTAGTCATTAGGTGGTTGGTCCATGAAGTCACTGCGCAAAAAGTAACAAGAACATATTTGAATGGGTTTTCCCTCCTGACTCTTACATCTAAACCTTCTTTGAAATCACAGCTCAAATATGTCACATACAATCTATTTGACGTGACTGTGTCATAAAATTGGCACTGTGTGTTCTATGCTCACCACAGTCTGAAAGGTCAACAGAGAGGATAGATTTCCTTTGGCCTCTTGTTTAAATAGCATCTTATTTTTATTAGGAAAGATGGTTTTGTTTTTTTTACTATATCATGGCAGACAGCCCTATCCCAATACATCCTTACATAAACAGAGACTGAAGAGCCAAAAACAAATTGCAACTTAAACTCTGTAAGGAGAACCACGTCAGATTAGCCTTCTTTCCATATATCAGAGCAAAGGCTTTGAAAGGTAGGAGCATTTCAAAATAGATCAGGGAGCAGCTTTGATTTTTATTCAAATTATGTAAAATCACTGGATTATTCAAAAACAATGAAGCATGCTTTGGTAAGGCATTAACATTTTAAACATATTCTTGTACTCTGGCAGTGAAGGGAATGGTAAAATTCCCTCTATATTAGATAAAACAGCTTGACAGTTGCATACATACTTAACCACAGGTGGGGGGGTTCTTCTTAATTTAGTGTCTATCATGTGATGCTTCATAAGCAAAGAATAGCAGGCCATGCTGCTTTATTCAATTGGGTTATGCTTTTACTCTTTCTTCCTGCATGTGAAAAGCATAACAGAGAACTAGCAGAGCAGAAGTAAGATGTGTTTTGTTAGTTGTCTGAAGCCCTGGGGCCCGGAACCGGATAAGTCCTGATATTATACCCTGGATTGAGCAGAATAAATCCATTTTGTTTCCTCCAAACATTTAGCCATTAAAAAAAATATGAGATAGAAAAACAGACTTTGCTGTCTGCATGCCTTCTTGTAAAGCTTGTATTGTGGAAATGTCAGAATCATTAGGTCATTGGCATATATTTTGCAAGCTAATGCTTCTACTTTAATTCTCACTGGGGACTGCATGTCTGCTTTTCAAATAAAACCCAGACTGAAGAAGGTGAAGAGAGCTTAAAATGATGCTGGTAATGCTCTATGATGGCTGATAACATGTCAGGATATGAATAATTAGGAAATATCAGCCAAGGCTGATACAACTACAGCTATTAAAGTACCAAACCCCACAAAAGTAATTGGTAAGTGTTAAAATTGCCTCATAAATATTTGTGGCTCCTTTTAAATGCACCGAGAGGCACATGACTGAATAAAGTTTTAAAATAAATGCAGCATGAGAAATAAATTTAATATGTGAAATCATGCACATAATAGAAACACAGCAGGGTTATACTGCAGAGGAGACAAGTGGATGAATTTGCTCCTGAATCACCCAAGACAGATGCAAAACAAGTGGTCACAGAAACAAAAGCCCCATTCCAAAAAGAGCTGTTTGTCTCTCAAAACACATATTACTGATAAAATCTGGCATGAGTTGAAGAAAGAGGTTAATGATAACATAATAACACAAGTAGGAACACTCTCAACTCACAACTGGAGAAAAGTCTTGAACTTGCAGCAGTTACTCTTCTGCCCGAGTGCTCAGCCCCAGAGCAGCTTTTCAGCCTTTTGCAGACACTCACTCACACTTTATTCTGTGACTGAGCACCAGTCTCAGAGTGCTGGGGGAGAATTCTGGGGGAGAAAGGACAGATTCCTCCACTTGAAGTCCTTCATGCAGAAGCAGACCCAGCTCCCCAGCACGCTCCTGCAGCCCTGCCAAAGGCTCATGGCAGGGAGCAGGACAGGTTTGGCACCTCCAGGTTTTCCATCTTGAGCTTGGGGCTCTACTGAACTCAAAATAGCCACTCAAAACCCAGCCAAAACCACTGGCTGCTACCTCGATTTTATAGCATGGCCAGTTTAAACTGCTCAAAACCACAAGTTCAGTGAGATTTTGATACCAATTTATAAATCAGCCCAGATTTATCTGAAAGAAGAATTCAGAATCAGTAGACAAGTTAGTGGACTTGAATAAAACTTCAGATAAAAGCAGTTTTTATTCTGAATTTCCAAACAAGTCCTCAAACTAAACAAATCTCATGCAGTTTATGTTTTCATTGTCTTGCATAGCCCAAACTAGTTGCAGATTTCTGTGCCCATTTTTATGATTCTGATCCATATTTCGTGGTTGCATGCTCCGTAGCAATCCTTCAGGATATATCCCAACCAACTTTCACAGGAACTTCATGCACTGTGACATACTGGCTTAGAGTTACCTTGCTCCAACACACAGGGAAATCAGCTGTGAACACTGGAAAGTGCTATTTCACCTGGTGTTTTTCAAGGTATTACTTTAACTTGTGAGTATTTTAATTACGCAAATATTTACTGTAAACTTCTTTAGAGTGGAAAGGCAAGACCAAAGAGATTGTGAGCATATGCATAGGCATAACTCCATCGCCATCAGAACAGATAAATACTGAAAAAACCCTGAATCCTGCTCTGAATGTTACTAATCTCCTTCTTCAACCTGCTCTCCTTTGTATTTTTTTGACTTAAAATCATTCTGATTCTAACAATCTATGCAACACCCATTCTGTGTCATTCTTCTGAAACTGCATGGCATCTGCATTATCCTATATGAGTAAAAAGATGAGTTTACAGGCTCTTGGCTTTTACCTGAAGCCTCCCCCTTTCTCCACTGCAAAAGTGGTTGAGATAAACAGTAAAAAACTTATTAGAAATACTAAAATGAGTTTTACTCAATTATTTTTGTGACTAATTTTTGTCCTTCAACAAAGTGTATTGGGAAAAGATGAATTCCCAAAAGCTTGAGTACTGAAATAAAATAATTTTCAGAATGTATGCCCCAAAAAATATTAAAAATGTAATCTAGACACTGTAAATAGTCCTTAATCTTTCTTTGTATTTTCTAATATTTCTTTAGTTTCTTTGAAAAATTGTGGAAGGAAAGCTAGTTTGAAATTATTTTTTTTAAAAAAATGAATAAATATTTTCCAAAATGGTTTTGGATATAAATTTGCCCTGATTATTAGCTCAGCAGTAGATTTATTTAATCTTAGCTGCTACACAAAAAGAGTGTGCCAAGTATTGGCCTCAGGTATTTTCCTTTGCAGATCATGCATAAGAGCAACTGGAACATGATTTAAAAATCCATGTTGTTGCTCCTGTGAGCTTGATGGCAATGTTTTTTGTGGCTTAGGGCAAAAGAGGACACATGCTGCAAGAGAACTGGCCATCTAAAAGGCATGGAGCAGTTCATTTTATTTCATCCTGTCCTTAGATGTTTAGTGACTTTGTGGAGAGCCCCCTCTGCCTTGGTTTCTCACTAATTCCCTCTTTTCACAGTTAGCTTAGTCCATAAAAGACCAACTGTGGCTCTTAAGCAGCAGAGCAAGGCTCTCCCTGGAGCGGTGACTGAGCATGATGTGGTCCCATAAATTTGTAGGCAACCTCTAGAACCTGAGGAGAAGATAAAGGGATGAGTGCAGGGCTCATGTCAGCCACAGCACTGCTCCATTGCATCTGTTACACAGCTGAAAGAGGCTCAAGAAATATTCTCCTCTTTGGGAAGACAGCAAGCGGGGAGGAGGAAAAAGTGGCTATTATTACACAGAACTAGGTCAGAAACACTAGATTTCTTGAGGAGAGGAGCAAACTAGTTGCCATTCTAAATTACAGAAATCACAATGCTGCAGTTTTGGGAAAAATCAAGCTGTGGGAATAGAAATTTCCTAGGATAGACAAAAAGATGGAAAGACCCCTGATGCATTTAGCACATTTTTTTCACTGTCACTGATTAAAGCTGTAATCAGATTTTGATTTATCTCTGTGGATCACAGAACCAAAACTTTAGCTATTAGCCAAGTACCAAGACAAAAAGCAAGAGATTGTGCATGCCAATATTGGGAGAAATAAAAGAGAAGAAAATGTTGTGGAACTCCTTTCACTCTTTAGGTTTTTATTGCTTGGACTTGAGTGCATAAGTTATTCTCACACCCAGAGAGTGTGTACAGGATAGTAGTCAGCTGTAGTTACCAAAATAATTTTGAAAGGAAAACGTATTTATAGGGAAAGCATTGACAAAATCTTTGATGACACGAGGGTAAAATCAAACCATGCCATGTGAATGTGAACTTCATGTGAAAGCAAAACAAAATCTAGAAGAAATAACATTTATAATTGCTTTCTTATAAAACATTTTCAGGAAAAGAAGTACTTACTCAAGGGGTGAAAATGCCAGATATTAGGTTGTTAAGAAAGTGAATACAGTAGGAGGACAGAAGCCATTAAAAGCTAAAAAATATATTCTCAGATGTTTTTAATGGCATAGAAAAGATATCAACAGAGCACAAAATAAAGTTAGCAGAATTCAAATTCCCTGTTGCATGTGTGCCAACACATACTTAGAAGCACACTTAGATGAAAACTTAAGGAAGAAATTAGTCTTATTTTTCTGAATCCAGAAGAGAGTACCCATACATTTTTAGAATGGGTCTTTTGTCTACCAGCTCCAGAAGAGGAAGCAGAAACCTTTTACCCACACCTTGAGCTTAAAAGACAGAAGGAGAGGGACTTTTTACAAGAGCATGGAGTAACAGAACAAGGGGAATGGCTTCACACTGGGAGAGAGTAGATTTAGAATGGATTTTAGGAAGAAATTCTTCGCTGTAAGGGTGGTCAGGCCCTGGCACAGGGTGTCCAGAGAAGCTGTGGCTGCCCCATCCCTGGAAGTGCCCAAGGCCAGGTTGGATGGGGCTTGGAGCAGCCTGGGAGGTGCCCCTGTTCATGACAGGGGGTGGGATGAGAAGATCTTGAATGCCACTTCCAACACAAGCCATTCTGTGATTTCATGTTCTACCCACCCCCTAAGGGGCCAAGCCTGCACGGATCTCCACATATCTACCAGGAAGAGTGTTTCTTAATAAATGCATTTTCTCCCTCTTCCTGTCATCTCACCCTAATTATTTCATTGGGGTGGTGGAAAATTTCTTTAGAAAGAAAATTATAGTCCATGAAATTTTAACCTAGACCCTCTAAACGTAGTGTTTCCCTGTAAATATTAGGCTATGCTCTGCACCCATATAATTTCCTGAAAGGATATCCAGACACGGGAATACACTGAAATTTAGTGATGGCATTTTGCTGTGAATATAAACAATAGAAGAGTATCATGGACAGGGAGTTGGGGTTGCAAGCCTGGAACATAACAGACAGCAATCTAAAGGTAGAAGTGAATAATTAACTTCTATAGGAAAACCAGGACTGATCTAGGGGCCCTTCTAGGCCTTGGGGGGTTAGAGATGGCTATCAATATTTCTTTACTTACAGAGAATGAAAGTACACATGGATGATAAGTTTGGCTGGAAAAAAATTCTATTCAATTTTTCTGGCATAATTGTTGATCTAAACAACCTTAATCTAAAACAAAACAAAACAAAACAAACAAAAAAAAACCACCAAAAAAACCCCCACAAACAAATAAACAAAAAAAGTGTACAAAACACATTAATAATAATAATTAGCCTAGGAACAGCTTATGAAGAACACACCCTTCCTTTGATTGTCTGGTGGTAATTGCTATACAGGATCATCACCTGGACCTGCTATATGAGATCTTGCAAAAACATTTTTGCAACTGCAGAAATCATCAGACTGTAGGTAATGCTGCAGGAAAACTAACAGAAGGTAAATGCCAGCAAATACGGACAGAAAAATTAAAAGCTTCCAGTGCTTATGCATGCACAACCCTCCAGCTCTTCCTTTGCCAAAGCAGGCTGTAAACCACTAATGCCAGTGGTGGAGAAAGAGTTTCACAAAGAGAAAAAGTTATTTCAATTGCAGATGGATGATTTTCAACCAGAATATGAATCTGGAAAACATCTTGTGTCAGCAGACACTCTGTCTGAGTTTTCAGCGAAAGGGAGGTAGCACAAACACCAGAGTCTGATGTTGCTCATGTAAATAGGTTCAAGAAAGTTTTCTGTGTCTCAGACAGGATGTGATCGGTCACTGCAAGAGGGAGTAATGTAAAAATGAGACTTTGCAAAAGGTAATGCCAGTGATTAAGGCTGGCTGACTTCTGGGTGTAAACCTACTCCTTTTAACAACTTTGAAGAAGAAATTTATGGGGTAGACAGCACATTGCTCAGAGGTTCTAGATCATTGGTGTGTAAAATTGCAACGTAGGAAATACAAAAGTGAGTACATGCAAGGTCTGTGGACAGCAGGAGTGGGGAAGACTGGTTTAAAATCATAAGGTATTTTATTGAAAATTAGTGCAGATTCAGGGGAGAATAAAGCCCAAATGTCAAAAAAAAAGGAATATTCAGAAACTAGAGGGGTGTGGGAGAAACAGTGATTTTAAACAACGTGAGACCTATAGATCACATTTGATGTATAAAGGTGTGCATACATAGACGAATAACTATTCATGTTTTGGATGGCAGGACAAGCAGATGGAGACCCAAGGTGTGCCAGAGGAAGTTTATGTTACACATCAGGAAGATTTTCCTCACCAAAAGGGATGTTAATCATTGGAAGGGGCTGCCCAGGGAGGTGGTGGAGTCTCCACCCCTGGAGGTGTCCGAGGAATGTCTGGACGTGGCACTCAGTGCTGTGGTCTGGGTGACAAGGTGGGGATCAGGCACAGGTTGGACTCGATGATCTTGGTCTTTTCCAGTCTTAAAAATTCTGTGATTATATGGTTATTCTTAATTTCCAGAAATATGGTCATTAGGGTACTCAACCATGAAATTTGTGACCACACATACCAAATCTCTGTTTGCATAGAAGTTACTTGCCTTGGAGAACCAGAGACGGTATTAATGCATTTTTTGTAAGCTTGTATACATATATTGAAACAAACTGATACAGAAGACACTATGACAGTATATCACACGACTAGAAGTCTTTTTACGCACACAATAGCACACTGAAGATATCTGACAGCAAACACAGTTATGAAAATCACGTGTCCTGTAAAACAAGTTCATTCATTTCTCTGAGATTACTAAGAAAGTCCACAAAAATATGCCCCCCTTAAAGCTGCACAAAAGAAGGAGGGCAAGCAGACATCCTGAGGCTCCAATATCTTCATCAGAGCAGACTAGAAATGGAGAGGGAACTGGCCAACATCAGTCTGAGAACTGAACAAAAAATTGTGGAGAGCTACAACCAAAGGAGCACCAGCTCAGAGCCCGGCAGACAGCTCTGAAGAATTTGCTGCATCATCAGGTGAATTTTGTCCCCCCTTCATGGAGAAATTGAAGTCCTCAGCGAGGTCCAAGACCTTATTTTAGTTTACACCTACCAATGTAAGCAGCCTGACTTTGCTCTGGGAGCCATCTCCTTTTCTCCCAAACCCTTCCTTTGAGCAGTTGTTAGCTTACTTTGAAAATGCCAAGTGATTTTTTTGGCCACCAGCTGAAGACAAAAGAACTTCTAGAACTTAGAGTTCAGGTAGATAACCATAATGATGGTAGATGGGAAAAGGGAAGGAACAGAAACTGAATGTCAAGAGACAGGCAGAGGGAAAGGAAACCATCTAATTCCTTCAGTATGTTACTAAAAGTTTCCATTTCCTTCTCCACCAAAATCTTTTTCAAGACAGTTTAAAGAAACAGGCCATCTTCTGGGCAAACTGAGTTCTGCAAAAGAGAGGGTGAGAGATATATAATATTTGTAGGGTATATAATAATTTGCTTCCCAGGAAACTGCCCCCAGACTCTGGGGTGCAGCTGTCCTGCAAAGTCTGCTCCCGCTCAGCTGCATTTCTCACTCAGAGTTGATCAATATTAGCAGCTCAAGATCCCTGAAGTAACTTTCTAGACTTGCAAGATTTATTATAGCCATTTTGTCTTGATCCTTCCCTACTCCCTAGATTTCCCCCCTGCCTATTTTGTGTATTTAGACCTCAATGGAGGAAAATAATTAGAAATAAAAGATGTGATTAATGCCTAAAGACATCAATTGCAGGTAAGCACATAATACTTACGTCTAAAATAAAGATGAGAGTTGTACACTTTAAGTGGATTCCTAAAAAGATTTCTTAAGGGAGAATTTTTTTTTGTCTTATTCTGCTCGCCTGTAAAGTGCCTAGCACAAAAATTTGTGTTAAAAAAAGAAGCAAACAAAAAAACAAACAAACAAAAAAAAACCACCAAAAAAGCAGAAGGGTTTCATTGCCAAGATGTTTAAAAGAGAAACAAGATTTTGATTTGTTTGGAACATAGTTTTTTTTAACCCACACTGATTATTTCAAACACTTGCAGAATCTGTATGAGGGGATTTTCTAGCCAATGTAATATATCTTTTGATTTTTCAAGAATAATATCTATGCCTGTACTTTTGATTTGGCCACATTAAATAAGAAAGTTTCCTTCCCTTTTTTACAAGGCCTGTTTGATGCTGTTTCTTCATCTTGAATTAGTTGTTGCCTCATATCAAATGCAAATCAAGTCCTTTTACACTATGAATCATCGCTGCCCTTGGTTAAGGGGTAAGAAGAGATGAAAAGGGAAACAGAGCATTTCTGGACAATACTGATGATTGAGGGCTGGCATGACTCATACTTAGGAGGTCTGCTGCATTTTCAAGTCAACAACTGAGGAGATTAAGGAGCAACTTCAAACAGGGCTTTCAAAGGGAGAAGAAAACAGGAACTGGGATAAGGTACAGAGAAAGGCACACAGCCACATCCTGAAGCCCTCACTGATGCAAAATTCCCAATAAAATTACCTTTATGGTTTCCAAGCACTAAGCTTAGAGTTCATTGTTTAAGACTGGCCCTCAGTTATCTGGGAGTTCCAAAGAGCCCAAAGTCCAGACAGTAGAGTTTCAAAGTAATTATTTCTTGGTCAGATTTTGTAACAAACAGGAATGCAGAGAGTTGTATGTAAATTCCCTCCAAAAACACTTTTTCCCCTCTCAGCATTGTTATGAAAACTGTTGGCATATCTGTGGTTAGAAGGAAGAGGATATGGACAGTGACATTTCCATTTGCTGAAAATCAGGTGGGGAGGACAACTCTCAAATAAGTATCAAATAAATAATTTTTGTATCACATCTAATTTTACTCTATATGGGAATTTAACATGGAATTAGAAAAATATCTGTCCATGCAGCAAAGCATCTCTTTGCTGATGGGAAAGAGATAGAAATAACATATTACAAAATCAGTAAAGTCAGAAGTGTACCCACCGTGCTATTTACCACTGACAGATAACATTTTTTCACAAACAGAAATGAAGAATACATTTTCTTCAGTTCTAAGAATTGAAATAGGTTTTTGACTAGTCTCTTTTACACTGTCTGGGTGAGGGAGGGTTTGGTTTTTTAATCAAAGGTTGTTCCACACATTACTTTCCTACCTACCACATACATTATGGCACATGAACCCCTTGTGAACCCCCCAGGTTTGATTGCAGAACCCATACTGCCCTCTTTGGAGAACGAGAAATCAACAAATGTCTTTTGTGCATGAGTTTTAATCCCATAAAAATTTTCTAATTTCTTTCATATCCTTGTCACTGGTGTTTAAGAAAAAAACTTGGCAAAAGGGCTTAAAAAGGGCAAGGTATTGTTCAAAAGTTTAAAAAGAGCAAGGAAGAATAGCTTTACCTATCTTTAGAGCAGCAATGAAATAAATGCTTTTACTTTTCAGAGTCCAGATGACTTAGCTCAGATTAATTTTGGATTAAAGAACAAACACAATCAGGATTAGTTGGCAATTACACTGGGGTACTCAGCCAGCGATCCTGCACAGAGATATCCTACTGCTATCACTTTTACCCTAAGGAGGGCATTGTACTGAGTGCCAAAGATCCAGCCTGAGCCTGCTATCAGCAGGCAGCTGTCCATCAGCCCTCCTCCTCCAAATTCCCTGGCTACAATCTTGTCCCACTCCTGTTTGCCAGGCTTGCCAGCTGCTGGGGATCCCCTGCACTGGCTGCTGGCTTCGCCTGCCAGCTCCATCCCCTCCTCTGGAGGTACCAACCAACTGCAGCAAACCACACATTCTGATATGACAGATTAAACACCAAGAATGAGGAAATCAAACAACGCACAAAATCTGCCAGGCGAGTTCCCTGGACAAATATTTCCAATTAACTCTGCAGCGAGGGCCAGGTTCAGTGAAGCTGGCTCTGAAACCAGAAACCTCACGGGTGGCCAGGTGGGTTTCATGTGGCTGTGCTGTGCTAACACTGGAACAGTTTCTGTAAAATATACCACAGGTGGCTTCTAATTTGAATACATTTGCATGAATAACAATGTATTTCATGTGCATTCAGCCAGCTACATCCCTGGTTAAAAGAGTAAAGCCTCTGAAATGTTTGAGAGAATCAGGGCACGGAAGGGACTATACAAGGGACTATACATTTGTGGTGTCTGTTCTTGTCTGTATGAAATGAAAATTGGAAATCAGGTTGCCCAGGTTTTCCATTTTACCGTAACTTTCTAGTTACCCTCTGATGTCAAACTGCTAATTACACCCAGGTGGTGTAACAGTCAAGTGGTGAAAGTTTGAGGCTTGTGGCATAGAATACTTACAGTGTGCAGAGATTGTAACATTTTCCACTGAGCAATGTGACACCAGATTTAGAGCCATAAAGTTATGACCCCAAACTCCCACTTGCAAAGACACAGCCCAGTGAGTAACAACTCCCACTATCCAATAGTATCTCTTGTGCACCTCACATCAGCCTCTGATAGAACTGATGCATACTTGTCATTCATTTAGGTGAACTCATATATTGGGTTTTCTGCTTTTAATTAGGTAAAACTTATGTCTTGGGCTTTCCTGCTTTAAATTCCTCTCTTTAAAACATTGATTCAGATATCTTTACTTCTACATGAAAATGCTGGAGGAATAAACTCCCTGTCAATTACTATTTTCTTTTAAAATAAATAATGTTCTGTCATATTTTACATAACAGCATTTTCTGTTTCCTCGACCAAAATAAGATTTAAAAAAACCCCCAACTGTGCTAGGCCACAGTCTTACCCACACCTTCTGCACCTTCCTTTATATTACAGCTGGGCACAGATCTATCAAGGGCAGCTAATGGGTCTCTGCTGCTGCTTCCTTGCACTGGGGGTGGCTGTAGCAGCATTGCTTTGCCTGGCTGGATCAGGGCATCTCTTTTACCTGGATTTGTGGAGTCTGCAAGCCCTGAGGAGCAGCTGCTGTCCTGTCCATGTGTGTTGGACTCACCCACAACTTGTGGGCTTGCTAAAGGCTCCTGGTTCCTCCACCCTCATTGTTTGTGACCCCAGCCTGCAGACACAGCCTCCTGAATGTTAAACTGCTGCACCCAGCCCTGTATACACCCATTTACCCAGGCCACCATACGTAACCGATTAACAGAAAAGAACATGTAATATCAACATCCCCTGGTCAGGTCATTCCAGCCTAGATTTTAGATTCGTCCACAGGGAGCTCCAGGTTGGTCCTGCATTTATTTGCTCCGAGGTGCTGTCACAATGAGCTGTGACCAGGATCCTACCATTTGGTCCAAAGGCACATGCACAGGAGCAGCAGCAAGAAGCAGCAATGGTCCAGAGAGCAGCATTAGCAAGAAGGAGATGTGGGAGGACAAACAGATGGCAAAGACATTGAACAGCACTCCAAAAGGCTGAAATAGTTCAGAAGCAGAAGTCTCACTTACTTTCAAGAGGGTTAATGGGGAGGGAACAAACCCAGGTCCCTAATTTCTCTCATACAAAAAACAGAAAGTCACATATTTAAGGAACAATCTTGAATTTTTGTTTGGGTTTTCTTTTATGCAGTACTTTATTTTTCTTATAGCATTTTTTTATTCTAGCATGATGCCAGCAATAGCAAGGTATGCTGCAAGAGGTGGCTGTCCAGTTAAGTGATGAAGTGGTAAAACAAGAGTTCCTAATGTCTGAGACAGCTGCCCTTCCAAGAGGTGGCCTGGCTTTAAGGAGCTGAAGGACAATCAGCGTGGGGGCCAATCAGTCCCAGCCTCCATCAGTGAGTGGGCTAAGCATAGTCCAACAAAACTATCTGGACTTTTCAAGACTTTCTCTAGACAGCCCCAAAAGACCAGGCAGGGGAAACCTTCCTGCTGTGTTTGGAGAAGCGATGGAGGAGCTGCCAAGCCCCGACTGCTTCCCTGGCACATCACACATCTGCACAGGCACAGCCCCATGTGGTCACTCCATCACACAGGGACCCCACCATACATCTGCACGTGCAGAAGATGAATTTTGTGAAGTTATCCTTGTCCTGCCTCATGACACAAAGGGAACTGGGGAAATTTGAGGGCAAGGGCTTGTGTCAGTGGTTTTAGGAAAAGGAGGTGGATGACAGAGGTACAAAGGTGGAGATTGCTCTGAGCAGAGAAGCTTTTAGAAAATTGAGTGAGGCAATATGGACCTCCTCTGGTGACAGTGGTGCGCTTCTTCACCTGGGGTGCACACATATTTTCCCCAAAAACACAGCCTTGTAGTGAAGAATATTCCAAATTTGCACCACCTGTTGCTCCTCCTGTAAGAGAAGTTCAAATAGTCATGTTATCCACTCCACTAAGCTCCACAGAAACACTCATGTGACTAATGCTCTTCTGTAAATGATCCTGTTAAACAGATTCACAATTGGCAATTTAAATTCAACTATATTTTTAAGTATGGCACAGTCTGTTAGTCCTGCTCCCTCTTGCTCATGCAGCTGCGAGCTACGTGATGGCAATGTTCAATGGAAAAAATGCTTTTCTTTTGAATAATGGCAGGTACCTTCCCTTGAAAAATCCAAGCCTGCAGTTTGGTTTTGCTTCAAGCCTGCCAGCTCTCAGGAACAGAGTCTGGGGAACAACTCCTGAACTTTGCTGTGGGAAAGGCAGGTTGCTTTCACTGAGAGCTGTTTGGAGCCTAGGGAAAGAGAGTGTGAAGCATACAAAGAAAAGGGAAGATAATTCAAAATAATGGAGCATTCAAAAATCCTTTATTTGGCTAACACTGGCAGTAAATATCTCACTTGAAATACTGCAAGGAAATTCAGCTTGCCTGCATGGGAGAGCTATGTCAGACCAGGATGCTAAACACAGTAATTAACGATGAGATTATAGCTCTGACAATGTAAAGCATAGCACAGCACAAGGAACTTTCTAATATTTTGCATTTATCTATAAGAACAAGGGTAGAGTTCAAAATAATGCAGGGGCTTGGGTGAAAGTTAATCATTCAACAGCAGCTCCCAGCAAGGATCCCCTGAATCACTTCTGGAATGGTGTTGGACTCTTTGCGGGCATTCAGGTCTACATAAGTAGATCATGTTTTGCAAAACTGGTGCCTGATATGCCAGCTAAAACAATCCTGCCTTATTGCTTATGCAAAGAGGGGTCTGAAGTAGATACAATAGAAGTACAAGGGAAGGGATACAGGACTTGCCTGATCATTCAACCGTGAGGGTGTGCTGAAAGATTTCTTTCTGAGCCTCCTCCGGCACAGCCCCGCAGAGAAAGCTGCTGCCCGGGCCCACAGAAGTCTGATTACTGTGCACACCGTGCACTGGCTCGGCAGTTAAGTCATTCAGTAGCCTGATTAAAACAACATCTTCTAATTCCCTTTTTGTTGTAATTTACAGTCCCTCTCCTTTGGCTGAACCTGCCAGCCATCCTGGAGGTGAACAAAGAGAATGTGCTAAAGTTGCCAATTCTGGGGCTTGGTGTGAGAGAAAGCTTTTGTTTCCAGAGGTTGTATTTACTCTGGAGACAGTTAATCAAAGCTCCACAGAGCATTGTAATTCTTCTGTTCCTTTGGTACGGGTATGAACTCTCGGTGTCTGATCCCTGCGACTGTCTTTCAAATCCCCTCAGTAAGCTCACTCCAATGTAACTTACACTAGGGCTGGTTAAGAAAGATCCAAGCTTTTTCAAAATGGCTTTAGATAATGAAATTACATCACTTGTGTTGTTGTATTTCCTATTAGCACCATGGACACCAGCTTACACAGCTGAAATGAGTGTCAGGTATATTTCAGCAGGACGACATTTAACACTCACAGCCCAAAAGGGGACCTGGATGGAGGCAGTTCCATTGAGGAAGTGAACATTTGGGACTATATGGGAAACTCATAAAATTACTAATGTAAAAGTGAAGGACAATCCATACAGAGACAAAACATACAGGTGCTAAAAGTGTCTCACATCTTCTTATCTTCTTAATTTGTTACTAACCCTCCTGTAATATTCCACATTGCCTTTGACCATAAAACCTGTGTATACAGAATCAATGTGTGATAAGACATTTGTCTTTAAGTTAAAGATCACACAGAAAACTCTCTCTAAAGTCCTCTAGTGACGGCCTCCCACACTTTTTTTTCAGGTACAGCTGAACAAAATTCAGGCTCTTGATTTGATTTAACACCACATCTGGACTCTATGACAAAAGACTAAGGCAGAGCAAAAGAAAACTGCAGCAACTGGTGCTACTGAGAATCTGACAGGTCTCATTTTCTTTGTTATGTCAGTAAGCTTTGTTATAAAGCACAGCTTCCTCTTTTCAGCATAGAATTATATAGGGAAGAAGCTTTCCTGATGAAAGAAATTCTATGCTATTCAGCATGCAAATATTATAAGCCTCATTTCAAATACAGATACTTAAATAAACAGATTCATAAAGCCAGCAAAGGTTTTTTAGCATGGACATGGATGCCAGTTATCCTGGATAAACATCAGCTATGAAGATCACTCACTTATTTTTAAACTGCTATTTATTTTCTAAATGGTTCCATTACACAAATGGAAACAAAGCACGCCAGAAACAGAGTGCTCTGAGACAAGTCCCCTGAGCACTGCCTGCGTGCATAAATCCAGCTCAGAATATGCCCTATGGGCAGTGAACTCCAAATAATTTCAGCCTATCTCCTTGGAGAGAATGCTGTTGTATCTAGGATCAGTTCTGGGTGGTCTCCAGTTGTATTGGAGAGACTGTTTTAATACAGATAATTTAACATTGTAAAGTATTTTGGACTCTGGGGAACAATGATAGGGAGAAAACTGTGGAAACTGTGGTATTTGACACAGTTCCTCCACCATCTCTATGAGATGAACCACAGCAACACCTGCCTATGTCACCTTCAGTTTGTTTGGACTGAAATTCAGCCAGTTAATTTCAGTGTTAGCCAGATGCTGGAGCTTGGAAAGGTGCCCCAACCCACCGAGTTGGGTGCAAAAGGCATTGAACTGGGACACAGAGCTATGGATTTGTCCTGGGCTCACTCACTCCTGGCCCTGGCTCACTTTGCCTCTGCTCCAATTTTAGCTTTGGTGATCTCACCAAAGCAGATCTCACTAAAGCAGAGTTCTGTGGGACTATCTGCATCTGCAAGGGCAGGCTGGGGCTCGTGTGTGTTACAGCACTGAGCCCCAAGAGCAGCAGCACAGCACCAGACAGGCTGTGCCATGAACTGCTGCTCAGAGGAAGCCCTCACACCAAAGCACAGGAACAGCTCAGAAACCAGCTCCCACCTCTGCTACAGGGAAAGCATCAGGGTAGTGCAGCTACTCTCCACATTCCCCGGGTTGAGGTCTGCTGAGAATTACCTCATCATATGGCATGTGCTTCTTGACTTCTGAGCAGTGGAAACCATATATACAATATCTCTCCTGCTTTCCCAGTATCACATTTCTATTAAAATCATTGCAACAGATACCACAGAAGCACAGTCTGTGCTCAGAAACAGCAGGAAAGGTGATCTGTGATACAAGCTTTGTGTGAAAATGTAGTCCAGCACACGAATGCAATCAAGTCTCTGAAAGATAGGAGAGGAGAGCAATACAACCGTAGCCCACAAACCAGGGCATTCAGGTGCATTAACAAAAGATTAGGGCCAGTCACATAAAGACACTTGAACACAAAGCCCTTTTGTGGCATCAGAAGATGATTGTTATCTAATAAGTTCAGCTCAATATCACCTGGAGCACTCTCGATTTGCTTCTGTGCTTCCTCACTTTTGCTTTCTAGCAAGAAGTCCACATCAAACCTGAGGAAAGCTATTTCCAATGCACCACCTAAATTCTTATCTCGTGCACTTTCTTCACCCTGTGCCAGCACTCACCATGCCAATAAAGTCACAGAAGGAATTCTACAAAGAGCTACATGGGGGCTCCTTTCTTTTGCAAAATGTTGCTCTTCGAAGTGGCAGCATTTTGATTCTGTCAGGAGCCAAGGTTGTGGCACTGAACATCTATGGTGAAATCTGTCCCCTGCTGAATGGCAAAACTCCCAGCAACTTTAGCAAGGCCAGGAACAGATTTCGTGTCCTGTATCTATAGCAACTCAGAGGCATAAATTGCATTTGTGGGACCTTAAAAGTCAGAAAGCAATGGGTGGTAATCATAACAAAGTTGTTTTTCCCAGGATTCTTAGAAAACAGAAGACAAATAAATAAAAATTCAGAATATTTTAACATTTCATTTCCCCAATCCCTGTTCATGATCAGCTAAAGTCCTCAGATTTTCCCACTGCCAGTGGTCAATGATATCATTCACAGTGATTTTTCTACAACCTTCATTAGCTGCCTTTCTTAGAGTTGTTAGAGTTTCCTGTGGGCTTTGGTTTGACTTGTGTTTTTCTTGGCCATAAGTTGACCTGAAAATATGAGGCTATTTCAGGCAAAAGTATCAAAAAATAAAGTATGCTTTTTCAAACAAAATGGCCACACCCCTGTGCCTCCTGCCATTCTGTCCAGTTAGTATTTTTAAAGCATGTTGTTTATTTATTTATTTATGCAATCAATTGAAATAGCAGGATTCCTGGAGGCAGCCAGAATATAATTACAGAGGCTGCAATTTGGCAGTAGAAAATCACGCTCTTTCAAAAAGAATTTCAAGTCCATGGGGTCAGAGGGGATCCACCCAGGGGTACTGAGGGAGCTGGTGGCCGTGCTCATGGAGACACTTCTCATCATTTCCCAGCAGTGCTGGCTCACCAGGGAGGTCCCAGGTGAAGGGAAGTTGGCCAGGGTGACACTCCTGCAGGAAGGGCTGGAAGGAGGATCCAGGGAGCTACGGGCCTGCCAGCCTGACCTCGGTGCCGGGAAAGGTCACGGAGCAGATCCTCTCCAGTGCCATCGTGCACCATGTGCAGGACAAGCAGGGCAGCAGCCCAGCCAGCCAGGCTTTATGGGTCCTGCTTGACCCACCTGATCTCCTGGGCAGAGTGACCCCTCAGTGGATGTGTCTGCCTGGACTTTAGGAAAGCCTCTGACACTGTTTCTCCCAGCATTTTCCTCATGGCTTGGACAGGGACACGCACTGTTCACTGGGTAAAAGACTGGCTGGACGTCTGGGCCCAGAGAGTGCTGAGGAGTGGAGCTACACCCAGCTGGGGCCAGGCACCAATGGTGTTCCCAATGCTCAGAACTGGGGTCAGTTCTTTAACATCTTCAGCAATGACCCTCAGACACTTTGCAGATGACACCAAATCGGGTGGGAGTGTTGGGTGCCCTGCAGACAGGCTGGAAGGAGGTTATAGCAAGGTGAGGAGTTGGTAGCAAAGAGACAAGACAAGAAAAAATGGCCTCAAGTAGTGCCAGGAATGTTTGTGTTGGATATTGAAAAAATGCTTCACCGAAAGGGTAATCAGGCATTGGAACAGGGAAGTGGTGGAATCACTGTCCCTGTAAATGTCTAGATGGGACACTTACAGGCATTGTCTGCTGGTAGATTTGGAAATGATGTGTTAATGGTTGGACTTGATGGTTTTGATTTTCCAACCAAAATGATTCTATGATTTTAGAAGTTCTCACAAAAAGACACTAATAGAAGCTGGGTCATGACCAGCTCCACTGTTTCTCCCACCATCCAAAACAGGCTCATCTTGCCACAGGATGCCACTCTGTGCCACAGTGAGGAATGGCTGGAAAAGCAGCCATGTCCCTGATGATAACCAGCACCAATCTGGGGGTTCTTTGGGATTTTCTTTTCCATAGCTTTCCCCACGAGCAGGCTCTGATGAGATGGCAGGATGAGGTGATACCACAATAACTACTAAAACGTGCACTTCCAGCCTCCCCGTCCATTCTCAGGAGCCTTCCAAGCTGGCCATAATACAAATTGACATAGTATTTTAACAGATTGCCTATATCTATGTGGACAACCAAACATATAATTGAAGGAATATTCTAATATTCAATTAGTCATATTTTTCAACTGGTATGAGCCTAACACTGTAATCATGATATTACAGGACACTTGCATAGTTTGATGTGGTTGTTCTGTAATAATATACAAGGCAATGGCATCATTCTGTCCAACTGAAAATCTACATGGTGGCACTGAATCTAAGTTTTTCCAGTTGCCAAAATGAATCTCACTATTCAACAAGGAGACGTGAAAAAGTTCTCAAGTAAATTGCATTTCTAATTTATTGAAAGCTGCATAAAAAAGAAAACAACATCTCACCCAGAACCCTGTAGATTTATCCAGTTTTCCTTGCATGTAAAGGTACAGTCATGAAACAACTGTAAATTATTCAGGATTTCTCCTTACTGAAGAAATGCAAATACTGAAGTACAGACCAGTCTAACTACTGCAAAACTACTTTGAAATAAATGAAATAAAGTGATTGAATAAAATGGGAACCAATTTTACCAGTGGGATAAAGGTAAGTGCAGACTGTGATACACTCTGAATTTTGTCAGGCTTTGGACAGATTTGCCGGGGAAGTCACTTATTCTGTGATACGGGAAAGCAGATGAACACGAAAACAACCCTGTGAAACAACAGAGCCCATTCATTTACCTCAGGTAAAGTTGGAAGTCTTAGAGGGTATCCACCACCCAGGTGAGTCCTGTAGAATTTTAACTCAATGTAGCTTTGGAAAACATTCTGTTTGTAACAGTCTATCCAAGCTTGTTCTATCATCAGAAAACTTGTGAAAGAGCTGTTTGGACAAGTGAGACAAAGTTCTCCCCTTAATAATAAGTCAAATAAGTAATTCAGTGGGTACTTGGCAGCCTCAGCCCCACAGCCAGCCAGCAGAGATGCTCAGGCAAGCACCCCTGAACTGTTCTGCTCCTCAGTCTGCACCTTACGTCTTTGCAGTGCTCACCTTCCAGAAGGAGCTTTGTCTGAAGGCATCAGGAGACTGGGGACACACCACTTCCTTCAGACTTTTGTTGCAACACACATTTACTCCTCATTGAATAATTTCCTTCAACTGCTCTAGTGACTCATTATAAAATCAGTGATACTCACCCACATAAATGCAAGCTCATAGGTCTTCAGACCAAAATATGCAAAGCTTTTTATCTATGCTTTTCATCTGCAGCTGACTTCTCTGCAGCCTTGCTATGGCTGCTTTGATCTCACATTGGCCAGCTTCCATGCCACCTTTCACTTCGTTTGGGAAAGACTGCACTGAGTAATTGTCAGCATGGTTTTATGCCAAGCTCCTTCTGTTCAGAGATTAAATTCCCAAAGAGGTGCCCAATTCTCCTTTCCTAAATTCTTATTTGAACCCTTGGTTAACTGGTTTTTGGTTTTCAACATTGTCAGCATGGTTATGCCAAGCTCATTCAGTTCACAGATGAAATTCCCAACGAGGTGCCCAATTCTCCTTTCCTAAATTCTTATTTGAGCTCTTGGTTAACTGGTTTTTGGTTTTCAAAGATTTGGAGTAAAAGTCTTCTTCTGACAGGGAGCTTTCAGGTGCAAGCCCAGATTTATGGAAAACAGAGATCTTGTTTTCATGCTCCTAAACAGCAAATTAGAATTACAGGTTTTCACTTGTGGGCTCAAAGATCTTGACAGGAATGCCTATCCACTGTTTATGACCCACATCATTTGGCAATCCACATCATTCAGCAGCAATTACCCAAGTTGCCATGAGCAGTTTAAATCTTCACCAGTCACATAATTTGCTCATTGGAAAGCAAGTAGCTGGGTAAAATCAGATGGTACAGGATCAAAATGTGAAGAGGAATCCACATGGCACAAAGCAGGGTCTAATAAATACACTTACAAGACCTCTAAATGATACCAGAAGTAGGTGAGTGCCACATCACAGTTCCATAACTTCATTCAGTTTCTAACTATTTCTGGACTGCATCATATTGCTTCAGAGTGGGATTCCAAAATTTCATTCATTTAATATATGTAAGTTCCACCACCATAAGATCTATTTTAAAATATTTCATATATTTACCATTAAGTCTGTGAAACACTAACTTTTAGAGTTGGCCTGGATTGTTAACCTGGCTGTAGAGCAAAACTCTTTCCTTTTCTGGATTGGCAGTTCTCCAGCTTCTAAACCCAGTGGCATTCCGCAGATTTAGTGGTATCAACACTTGAAGTGGCTAAATCATCTGAACCTTATTGAGACACAATTTCCTCTATGGACATTTAGGGAAAAGTACTTCAGCCCAAGGGAAATTAAAACATGGCCCAGTACTCATAGAGTAGCAGCAGGCAAAAGCTTTACTGTGGAAATGCTCCTACTGGACTATATAATTTAGGAGCTAATTTCCAGGACTAACTTGGCTACTGTACCATGAAAAGCACTTTTGTGATTACAGAATAAATTTGTAAAGTTTGGAGACCACCTATTTCACTTCTTAACCAGTGTCCTCCTTTCTGATCTATCCTTCCTCAAAACTATCCCTGCACAGCACCATTTCCTGTCACCCAGAGCTGCAGCTTCAGGATGACTGAGCCAGCCAGCAGAACCTTTACAAGGATGGCAACTGAGATGCTCCCAACACTGTTTCTAACTGGACCCCAAACAGAGGCTCGTGTCACCATCATATTTTCTGAAAAATCTCTTTGCCCAGGATTCTTCTCATGGGAAGCTGAGAAGCCCCAGAGAAAAATGAAAACAATAATTATCTGATTTGCTTCTCCTGTGTTTTGCTGCTTTGGAATGTGGTTTGGACTTTGTTTACCAACAGGTGCTTGTTTCATTGCTTTCATGTGGGTTGTTTTTACCTAATGACCAATCATGGTCAGGCTGTGTTGGACTCTGGAGGAGAGAGTCACGAGCTCTTCACTATTATCTTTTAGCCTTCTGTCTGTATCCTTTCTCTATTCTTTAGTATAGTTTTAATATAGCATTCTATAATATAATATAATATAATAAATATAATATAATATAATATAATATAATATAATATAATATAATAATAAATTAGCCTTCTGAGAACATGGAGTCAGATTTACAATTTTCCTTCCTTCGTCGGGAGACCCTGAAAGAAACTTCTCTCCTGGACATGTTAATTAAAAAAAAAAAAAAAACCAAAAAAAAACCACTTTATATTTTCTTCTACTTTTATCTCCAGCCTCTGATCCCAGCCTGTGCTGGAGACAGGATGCTGGGGAACCACTGCTCTCAACCAGCCTGCCTTTTTCCCTGTTTGTTACTTTAATTTCATTTATCCCAGTACCAACACTATGTATAACAATACAGGCTTGCCCTCCCAGTGGTCCTACTGGGCAGCACCAACCAGGAAAAGCAGCATTCCTTTGAAGTCCAGCAACCACTGTGTACCTGGTCCGCTCCTCCTGAAGGGATTGCACTGCACAGGGACCGGATGATTCAATGGCATCACAAAACAAACTGGGCTGCTCTCCATCAGGATCTGTAACACTGCTGGGTGTGTAAGACACTCTTGCAGCCAAAGCCTAAATTAGTGTCAACAGCCTCAAATCTTGTGCTTTTTTTTGGCTACTGTTGTCACAGTCTTGAACTGACATAAAACTAGGCATAACAACCTGACAACTCTCCCCATGAAAAGTGGAAACTTTGTAAACATCCCCAAAAATTTACCCTTAGGGGTAACCTTGTCATCAGCTGTAAGGTGTTAGAAAGCTGCATTAGGCTAGTTAGATTTCCTTCACATCCCTACCTTTCTCCTTGTTAATCTAAGGTAGCTAAGGCCAATGCACAAAAAATCTGGTGGAAATGTTAATCTCCATCTCTGCCTGCCAACAAAAACTTGTAGGCTGACTGGTACAAGTTTAGGACATTTCCCATATGTCTACTAAAATTAATAGCAAAAGGTCTTCTACAAGCACGTTCACTGTAGTTTTTTGATGGGGGGCGTGATTTCAAACCAAATTGTAGTTAATTTCAAAAGCATTAATTAACATTTACATCATAGAAAAAAAGAAAACTCTTTACTTTTAAAAGAACCACTCCTCTCTTCTGTCTGAGCTGTAGGTGAGAGGTTTGCTATCATCCCTGATATGGGAAAACACCTTCTCCCATAGGAACTGGAGTAATATGACTTTACACACCAAGAATTGTCCTTCAAAGCTGCATCTTCTGCTCCTGAGTCCGAAAACAACTGTGGTGTTACAAATTGCAGCCAGAGGGACACAGTCTCCAAGCCTTTGGTACCCAGCAGCCATGTCCTGTGTGAATCCAGGACAAGATCATGGTACTTGAATTACTGGAAAGCTTCATGGAACTTAGGAGAAGAATCACCAGTGTTAAGTGAAAACAATCTTGAATCAATGTTGTGCTACAGCATTAGGATGTTCCAGATGGATTGTAATGACCAAAAGTGCAGCTGTACTGACTGTCAGCTGTACTGGAAACTTATGCTGAGTCTGATTTGTAGACTTTTCTTCTTCACCCCCACCTTATTTTCATCATGTCCTTTTAACGAGTTCTCAAAGATCTCCATGTGAGTTTGGTTCCTTTGGAACAGAGCCCTGAACATAAAACTATCTAAAGCAATCTTTCTTTTATTCTAATACTGACATTCATAATCCTCTAAGGACTTAGAAGAAATAGAAGGAATAATATCAATTATGGGAAAAAGGCTTTCATAAACTGAAAAGGCGTTTTGATCTATTAAAAAAAAAATCAGTCATTTGCATTACATTTCCCAGGCTAATCCCTGGTATAATTCAAATGAGATAGTTTCGCACACAGAAAATCAGAGAAATCCTTTTTATGGGACAAACCCACAAGGTTTTGTTTATTTAAGATAATTGCAGCTGTGGGATAAAGAACTTTCACTGTACCAAATGATCTTCATTCAGATATTACCAGAAATTGCTTCTCCTCTTCATTCCTTTTAGAAGAGAGAAGCGATTAGAAAGACAAAGTCCAGCAAATCTTAGTTGTAGACTATTACAGCTCTTTGGAATACACAGGATCACCTATACTGCCTTCAAGGATACAGGAAGAAACAAAAAGAGATGCCTTGAACAAGTAAGAGGAGAACATCATCCTCCTCCTTCTCCTCAGAAAAGTGTATTAATAGCCCTGGGTGAGCTTTCTTTTGAGAACAGGCCTTTCTTTTATTTTTTTTTCTAATTTTTTTAAATTAGCTGATAATTAATGCTCCAACTGCCCAGCTACTGAGCTATACCATCCAGCCCAGGGAGATGCTCTTTGTGTGGTAGGTATGGTCCTCTGACATGCATCTTAGAGTAAACATAATCCTTGGCTCTAAACTGCCTCTTCAAAACACAAATATTTTAGGAATAAACCTAAAATCATGGTTCTTCTTCCCACTTCTACCTATGCTTTGACTCTAGGACCTACAACAAAACCCATCATACTTGTAATTTCACTAATGGGTTAATATTTGGGAGGACTTAGCTTAATTCTCTGCATTTTTCCAATTTTTACATTCTTCCATGTTCACTGAAAGAATTTGTAAAACAAATAAACAAAATCTTTAAGTCTTTATACATTTCCCTGAAGAATGAACTAGAAGCAGCCATGAGGTCTGGTAGCCACATGCTTTTTAAAGCTGGGACAGCTTGAGGAATGGTGAGTCTAGATTATACTTTTATACCAAGGTATTCTCATTAAAGTGAAGAGCAGAGCCTTAATCCATCCTCTGAGCGTCTGCAGTTAGAATCAGGACTGGGACTAGAATTCACCTTTCTCTATTCCAGAAAGGGCACATTTTCTTCCTCTGTATCAAAGCACAACAGTCTTAGAGTTGTGCATTTGCTGTCAGACCAATCACATTCCCAAAGTTCACGGACCTTGCAAGACTGAGAGACCCCTCAAGCCCAACCTGGAAAACTCATGTGCAGTTTTATGAATGCTGAAAAGGGGTAGTGAAAGCCCAAGGGTTGTCCTAAGCTATTTTTTTCCTTTGACTGCTGGATGCAACTTGTCCAGCTTTTCTACTCTGTTCTTCTGTAATTCCCCGAAGAATATCCTGTTCTTGTGCCACATCTACTTCCAGCTGAAAGACAGTTTCAGGGCAAATACAAAACAGAAAACGGTGGGAGCAAGGATAACAGGAGCTTTCCCAAAGTTCATGCTTAACTATCAACAGGACAAACAGCAGCTGAGGTGAAGGTAAGAGTGATGCATTCACTTTTCATGAACAGATTTAAAAGCAGTTCATATTTTGTGAGTGTTTTATTACTGTAATATAGAAATACTGTCTCTCATTTTAGCATTTTCCAATAAATTATTATATAAATAAATAAATTATTTTAAAGTGCATTCCTATATTCAGGTGAACACCAACTGCACAGCTGACAGTCAAACAAACAAAATTAATTGGTATTACCCTGTTTCTATGGAGTTGCACTGGCACATCTCACAGTATTTGATGTCAATACATTTTACAGCCACTAGGAATTTTTAGAGAAAAATGTATTGCCAAACCAGATAGCTGCAAAAAATAGCTAATAAGTGTAACAAGTGTTTATGTTCAAGGTTCAACCCTGCCAGTTTCACACTTTGCATTTCACATTTTTAATCCAATCATCTTATTATTGTTAGACTCATGAGTCCTGAACACTAAAGATTCCACAAAGGATTCACAAAGCTACCCGACTGTTGAATTTCTTCCCCACCTTTCACCCACTTCATTGCTATGGAGTAACCAGAAAACTCACTTTTGTGCTGCCACATATCACACATGAGCCACAGATACAGTCAGACTTTGCTTTTTTCTTCAACTTTAGCAAATGCAACACACTTAAGAAGGATAGGGCCTTAAAAGTGCACTGCCGTGTTATTAGTTTCACCTATGAATACTCTGCAGCCAACTAGATTCCAACCGCTTACTCCAAAACCTATCAAATCTTTAGATAGTTTAAAATGTTGAAGATTTCTGTAAGATTCAGAAGTTCAACAGCATAGGGAACATAAGCAAGAGGAATTGTCTCCATCAAAGGCAAACAGATGTTGCTATAACCTTTTAAAAAAACCCTTGCTCTTGGAAGTGCTATAGTAAATATGTAAATATACTTTGAAATTGAATATCCTTCCTGAAGTGGAAGGCCTGGAGCACAAGAGCTCTTTGAGAGTATGTTTTGGTTTCATGGGGTCATATGTATGCAATGCTGAGCTGTGCCTGGCAAGGCCTGGAGCCATTGCTACCATATCCTCTGGCAAGAAGGCTGCAGGGAGGAGAGCTGTCCCAGAGACAGGAACAGGTAATAAATAATAACAGAGGCATCCACATGCCTCTGACCAGGCACCCAAGGATATATATACCCCCATAATTCTGCCTCAATATAAAACAATCTGAAGCGTTTTCTATTTCTCTTCCAATCTCATTCATGTGGAGTTCATGTTCACCTCACACGGCTTTTAACTTTTCTGTTTCCAGCAGTCAAAGCCCTTAGAGCTGGCAGAAATTGCATTGCCATAAATTACGTCTACACTATTAGAAATTAGTTGCACTTTCTTTGTTTACTCTGAAAGAGAAATGAAATTTGTATTCTTTTAACACAGAATCACAGACTGGGTAAGGTTGGAAGGGATCTCATCTGGTCCGACCTCCCTGTTCCAGCAGGGCCATCCCGGAGCACAGGGCACAGGATTGTGTCCAGAGGGGTCTGGAATATCTCCAGTGAGGAGACTCCACACCCTCTCTGGACAATCTGTTCAGTGCCTGGGCACTGCCCAGGGTAGAAGTTCTGCTTCAAGTCCAGGTGGAACCTCCTGGGATCAGTCCCTGCCCGTTCCTCTGGTGTCATTGCTGGGCCCTGGAGCAGAGCCTGGGCCCTGCTCTGACCCTCCCTGCACACAGGGACACCCAGGGCTGAGGGCTCCTCTCCAGGCTGGACAGCCCCAGCTCCCTCAGCCTTTCCCTGGCAGGGAGATGCTCCAGGCCCTTCCTCACCTCTGCAGCCTCTGCTTGCCCTGCTCCAGGAGCTCCATGTCCCTCCTGTCCTGATGATCCCAGAGCTGGACACAGCTCTCCAGCTGTGCCTCACAGGGCTGAGCAGAGGGGCAGGATCCCTCTCTGACCTGCTGGCACTGCTCTTCCTGATGCACTCCAGGGTTCCTGTGGCCCTCTTGTCCCCCAGGCACTGCTGGGACATTGTCCCGCTCATGTCTAGCAGAGGTTTCAGGTCCTCCTCAAATTTTCCCATCTCAGACATTTTCCCTCAAAGGGTTCTGGCTCCAGCCCACCCATATGCTGAAGAAGACAGAGAATTAGAAGCAGCCATTGGTCTTTGTCCCCAGGAGACTCTTTCCAGTTGTGGAATATGGGTTAGTGTTGCTATGCTATGTCCCAGGTGAGATGCAGGAAAGGACATTTCTGGGCCAGGAGAAAACCAGAACAAACACAGATGTTTCACAGTCTCGGGGAATTCAGGAAGAGCAGAAACACAGGCACCACATGGTGCTGGGACCAGAGAAAGCTCTCCAAGGAGATGGCACAGGATGATAATAAATTGTTTTCTGTCAGTCCAGTGCACTGAATTTAAAAACTCTTCAATGGCAATATCTTCCCCTTGCAAGCAGCCAGTCTGAACAGTGGGTAGCTCATGATCAGCTCGAATGACTGAAACCAAATCATGTTACAAAGCATTTCATCTTCTGTTCAATTCCTCTCATAAATTTGAGGCAGGGGATTCATAAGCTACCCATAGCTTGTGAAGTATCTTCCACAAATATTCTCTTGGATCACCTCCCAGGGAAGAGCACTCTCTTTTTCAGTTCTGTCTGTAGCTCCTTCAGAAACCTACAAAAGGCATCTGGAGGAGCTCATGTACAGAAAGATGTAACAACCCTTTGCTTTAGGGATGTAACCCCAACATTTGAATGGGCTTCTCAGAGGGGTTGCCAAAACTTTCCCTGTTCCCAGACAGGGATCAGGCAGTAGCACAACAGTGCCCACAGCTGTGGGAGCAGGGGTGAGGGCTGGGCTGAGGTGTCACCCTTGACCAGCATGGGGAGGCTCCTGGCACGACTCCCAGGGCTCCTTTGCTCGGTCCCACACCGGGGCTGGGCTGCAGCTCTGGCAGGCAGCCCTGAGGAGGAGCCAGGGGAAGGAGCTGAAGAAAAAGCTCAAGGAAGAAAAAGTGACTGTTTGGTTTTGCTTTGGGACAAAAGACATGCAAGATAGGAAACAACTGATTTACCTAATTGTGTTTCTAATTATGACAATGGAAAGACAGGGCACATTGACAATGCTGAATAATCAATTGCAGACCAAAATCTTTCTGCAGCCTCATCTTTTATTTTTTCCTTTTCTGCACGCATAGAAGGGCTGGAAGTTGATAATGGGGGAGGGTCCTCATCTGCACTGTACTAACTTGCAAAGGCAATCATCCAAAACTAATATTCTGGGTTGAGTTCCTGGAGAGGGATGTTGGGGTTTTGTGGTGGGGAAAGGTTGGCAACCTTGACTCTGATCTGTAAAATTCCTCCTTTAGCCCTTATACATTTATTAGCTTGTTTTCACACCTTGCCCTCTTTGAAGGATTATATGCAGTAACATGATGCAGTCTGGAACCTCAGCTTTTAAAGGTACACTAAGCTTGAAGAAAACCCTGGCACCCCAGAAAATCCCCCCACTGAAGGTTAGATCTACATTGACTGGCTTCCTAAATTTTCCCTGCCTCTCTGTTTTTTGTAAGAACTGTACAACTTATGTGTGTTCTAACACATCCTTTTTAACTCAACAAAAATGCCATATCTAAAGCTTTCACTGCCATATGTCCCATATAGGCATACGAAGCATATTTCTTTTTAATTCATATTTTATTGGAAGCCTTACAAAGCACACAGAACAGATGCCAGTACATCAAATTCATCATGCCGAGCCTTGATTATACAGACCCAGAAGCCCCAGCCCTGCCATACAATCCTTCCTTTCAGGAAATAAAACCCAAAGACCAAGTTTTCCCACAGGACCACTTGTGGGTAGAAGCTGAAGCCCTTATTACTGGAGGTTCCTTGGATACCATTTAAAGTTTGAAAGTTCCTCATATAGCTGTTCACTCATCACAACGTGCCTCTCTAAGCCCAGGCATGCTGCTCCAAGGAGGAACGCCCGTCCAAAACCAGGGAAGCACTCGGCCAAATATCTACTTCAAGCTTAGTAGCAGCAGCCTTCTCTTTTTCTCTGAGCAGGAGTGCAGCAGATAAGGAGGGACATAGCAGAGTGCAACATCACAAATAACCACCACCAGGAGCTGCTACTGTGTGTGAGGAAATGCCATGGCAGTCACAACAAAACAGGGCTGTCACCTGAACCAAACCTAGTTTGCAAAGAGGAGATTTAAAAGTTCCCTGAGAGCGTGACATGCTATGCCATGTCAAAATACCAATTAAAAGTAAATTAACAGGGCAGATTCTCACTGGCCTGGAGTTTCCTCCTATAGTTTGTGGTGTAAATCAAAGCAAGATATACTACAAAATTTTAGATATATTTACATATGTTTGGGTTGACCATGTTTATTCACTCAGGGTTTCCACTCCACCACTTGTTAATGCATTTGGCATGGTCTCATGTAAATACATCTAGGATTTCAAAGGAAGGTCATTCTCTATTCCCCCCTCCATAGAGAGGGAACATGCCAGAAGTACACTGAGGATATGGAATGAGATCACTCAAGATCAGAGTCACCATGGGTGGGTAACGATGAGGTTACCCCTGTGCCATATGTCAAAGTATTCCAAACCCTCATTACAGTTATGGTATGTTCACAGGAGCACAACAACCCCATCTTTGAAACTGTTCCTTGGTTTCAAGTCTACTTGGTGCTTTATGGAAGTCACTCCTGCAGTAATTCTCTGCTGGTATAATGCTAAATGGCAAGAAGGGGTTGCAAATGGAGGAATATTCACAACAGAGGAGAACAGAAAAGGGAATGCAGGGAAAGAATGGTGAAGGAGAATGGGAGAAATCCAGGGCACCAGCATGCATTTGAGGGTGTAACTTCAGCACAGTCCTAAGCCCTGTTTGTAAATCACTACCAGGAATCTCTGCTGGGAGCCAGTTTTGTGTGTGATGCCAAGACCCAGGAGAGCCTCCCTGCACTCAGATTCACTGCACTAAGAATCACACCCTGTCAAGTCCTCTGCTTCTCTTTCATTATTTAGAGCTTTTCACTCAAAGCAAAGCTTCTTGAAACTCAGCCAAGCAATGAAAGTTGCAAAAATTTCTGCGGTTTTTGGTCAAAAAGGTCTCAGTGCTATATAAGAAAGGAGATGCCACTATCAAATATAAAACCCCTGCAGGAATTTCTTTCCTGTGTGTGCCCAGGCAATTGCCCTGGTCCTTGCTCAGGCAATGCCCCTGCAATGCACAAACATCAGTTCTCATCCCATGTGAAACAGATTTTTTTCATATTTATTCTAAGCTGTTGTGGAAATAAAGTCTATATTGGTTTTTAGCTTTATTTTTTAGACTTTATGGTAAAGAGTTTTGAATTTATTTTTCTTAGAATAGAATTTTATTTCTTTAAAATACATCTGGCTAGTTGGCATAAAATGAAACTATAGCTGGCTCAGTCCCTAGTGTTTAAAGGAATATTTCTGGTCACAGGGGACTTAGCTCAAAATTTATTTCAGGATTATGCACTTGAGGATTAAGGCAAAATACAGCCCATGCAACACTTACTATTTTATATTTAAAATTCAGAACTGCTTTGAAAAGCCCAGCCAGATTTCTTTTTATTATTATTTTTTAACTTTTAAAAGATTACTGTTAATGTTTCAAATTTTAATGCTGAAGTTATCCTTTTAGGAACTGTACATATCTGTGAAACACCTCTTTGCATAAAATGACAGGATTTGTTGAAGTCATACTTCAAATGGGTTTCCCTGTTTTTTATTTATTTTCAAGAATGCACAATATTGACACCCCTAACTCTTCTCTGTACTTAGGATGGGATTTCTGAAGCACTTTTTTTTTGCATCGAACTCTAGTCCACTTTCATCCCAACAGTGGCTTAAATGGGAGCAGGATTATGTCATTTCAGAAGACATTTGAAAATCCAAAATCGATGCCATTTTTACTTAATTTAGACCACAATAACTCATTTTTGCAGGGTACTGAACTAACCCTCTTAAGAGTACAGCTTTCCATGACTCAAGAGGGATCTAAGATGGAACTTTGACATCTGGATTTATGAAAGCCCAGAAATACTGGGCTTTCACCCAGGTCTGTGTGTGAGAGACCAGCTAGAGGATGGATACCCAGTGCTGTGGAGCTCACAGGGCAGGTTTTGAGCAGGTGTAAAAAAACACAGCTCCTCTGAGACATACTTTTCAGTGAAGCTGTGGCAGCTGAGCTCCTTGTGTCAGGCTTAAAACAACCTTTATCATTTACTGAGTAGTTTATGTCACTCATGGGGCAGTTGGTACTCTTAGGGGAGACCCCACCTGCAGAGCTGCCTCCAGCCCTGGGGCCCAGCACAGGAAGGACACGGAGCTGCTGGAGCAAGTTCAGAGGAGGCACCAAGGTGGCCAGAGGGATGGAGTAGCTCTGCTGTGAGAATTTGGTTTTTTCAGCCTGCAGAAGAGAACCTGACCTCATTGTGGCCTTCCAGTACCTGAAGGGAGCCTGGAACAAATATGGAGAGAAACTATTGACTATTGAAATTCCCCCTATGGACAAGGGCCTGGAATGGCAGGACAAGGGGTATGGCTTAAAACTGAGAGAGAGTAGGCTTAGATTAGATATTAGGAGGAAATTCTTCCCTGTGAGGGTGGTCAGGTCCTGGCACAGGGTGCCCAGAGAAGCTGTGGCTGCCCCATCCCTGGAAGTGTCCAAGGCCAGGTTGGTTGGGGTTGGAGCAGCCTGGGAGGTGCCCCTGTCGATGACAGGGGGCGGGATGAGAAGACTTTAATGTCTCTTCCAAGCCAAACCATTCTGTGATTTCCTGATTTTGACATCCTGGCGGTCCTCAGAAGGAGCTCCTCTAGAAGAGAGCACAAAGCCTGTCACTGACCTCAGTGACTCACAGAAAGCAGGGTTTCCACACGATGACAAACGTCAGTGCTGCCCTGTCACATTCTCTCCATCCTGTCTCCACCTGTGTGTCCAGCTCCACAGCCAACCCTAAAGCCCCAAGAGCAGCATCATCACCTGTGTGCACTTCAACCAGTCCCAGCTAACACTGAAACACAAAGAGGGGACAGCCAGAATGTTTCTTCGCTCACCAAGCTACACAGCAGCAGCTCAATATAACAGAGCAATAGCAGATCAATACAGGTGTATGAGCTGATTTCTAAAAAGCAAAAGCAGAAATGTAAAAATGACCTTGTTTTCTGCTTTCCAGTTTAACACCACTTTCCCTACATCCCATTCAAATATTATCTTGCCATTTCAGCCAGCTCCTACTTGAGCTGACCACAGCAAAGCTAACAGCTCTAGTGACCTTTTTTGCCATATGCCAATTTAGCTGAATTAAATTTTTGTATGAAACTATGCAGCTCAGGTGAGGGGCACTTTTAAGAGTTCTTGGGAAAGCAAAAAGCTCTGCTAAGGACACAGCACTTCCAGAAACCAGCAAAAATAGGAGAAACTCCGAGAAGCTCATCACACCATTGAGCAGTGTGAGACTTGACAAACCCGTGTTAAGGAGGAACCATGGTAGCACATTCAGCTCATTGCTTCCCTTCAGAACAGATATTCTATACATTTTTTCCCCTTATCTTTAACTAAAGTTTGATTGAAACTCATCTTAACCAAGCCCAAGCACTCACCCACGGCTTCACAGCACAGCAGTTGTGTTTGAGAAGCACAAGTGGTTTTGTGCAGGGTTTGTGGATATTTCCCTCATGGGAGGAGGAACTATTTTTAGACATATCCTGATGCATCATTGTGTTTATGTAGAAAATTTAAAAACAGTTGGTTAGAGAAAATTTGACTTCTCTGTTAGCACATGAGTGAGAGCTGACTCACATTTTTATTATCTGAGTGGGTCTCATCTACTGGAACCACTGTTTCCAGTAGTTGTATCTAGTACTTCTCACATCATCAGTTCTTCCTCTGCATGTCTCTCCCACACATATTTAAACTTTTGAGTATCAGGAATAAGGGAAGTGAAAACCTCCTATTCATTTCAGGATGCAAAATAAACCACTTTTTTGGGGTTAAAATCAGAACAGCAATTTCAGGATATAGTTACTAGTCAATTAGCATATTCCAAGTGCTTTGTGCAAAGGTTTTCTGCAAGACCAAAATGAAGCCCCAGCAAGCAAAGGCTGCCATGATTTTAACAGGGAAGTCTTTGCTAAGCTATGCCAAATAAAGTAAATTATGAGTGACCTTTAAGATATAGGTCAGTATGATATTTTCACATGAAGATTAATACACTTGAGAATTTTGTTGCATCAGACAAGTGATTGCAGAATCATAAACCTGGAAGCCATCTGAAGACAATTTATAATGCACTCTCCTGTCCTAGGATCAGCCTTAAATTTTTCAGTTCTCCAAAACTTTTATCTAGCCACTCCTGTTCAGTGACAGAAATGACACCCATTTCCCAGGCAGTCCGGTCCCAGTGATTCAGATTCTTACTATTAGTTTCTTTTTCTAATGTCTATTTAAAGCCAGTCCTTCTTCCAGACCCCTCTGGCATAAGGACCAAGCTTCTCTCATTGAGGCTTACTACTATGGTAAAACAAAATTTCAAGTAAGAGGAAACATTTCCAGACTGTTTTCCAGAAAATAAACCCAGTGTTTGAGATTGCAAAACATAATGGTTTTTTTCTTTGTTTTAATGATTGCATGCATGTCTTTTCTCACTGGTTTTAGTCAAAATCATTGTGAAAAAAAAATTTGGTTTTGTTGGTGTTTCAGAAATGGAGTCCCAATCTTATTATGCAATAAATCAGAAAAGGCAAGCTACTCTCATGGGACGGAAATGATGCTTTCTGGACCAGAATGGTTTCAGAAAAGCTAAACATTAAGATTTTTATCTGAACCAAGCTATGTGAGCCTCTCCCATCACTTGTTAGTAGCCTGGTTTTTCACCTCCAGGGACTTCAGTTTAAATCCTGGTTTAGGTCACAGTGAGAATGTGAATTTGGTGGTTTGCATCCTCGTGGACTTCTGTCAACAGTGAAAAACCACCATACAATCCTGCACGACTGGAAAGTTCTGCTTAAGAGAAAGCCTGGGCTGGAGTATCAGAGGTCCTTACAAGTCAGGACAGAAGGGGAATGCCACAGCTGCATGGAGAATTGGGAACAGTACCTGACACAAAGAAGTCCAGGGACAAGCACTACAAATTCCCTGCTGGCTTAAACTGGGACATATTTATCATTTGTCCAAACTCAACGAGTTTGTCAAACTCATTTTGAAACAAGAACTTCACCTATTATTCAAAAAAATTTGATGAGAACCTCATACTGGGCAATGGTAACAAGGAAAGCAATCTCAGGCACTGCACTTTGAATTAAATGGCTTGGAATGTAACCATCATCCCACAGAAAATAGCTGCTAGAGAAATGATTTGTTATACAAAAAATTTTCTGTATCAAGGTATAATGAAGTTATACTAAAAAGTTTGATACCATTGATCTCAAGGGCAATACAAAAAATAGGGGAAATAATAGAAAATGGTGAGTTGCAGATCAGAGTATGGATTTCACATTTACCATACTAAAAAAAATAAGCCTAAAGTCAAATAAAAAATTGCAAATAATATCTTCCTCACCTTTTACTCCAGTTGCCCTTTTCTCCTTCAGTCCCCCACACACACAGAACGACAAAAGTCCTTTTCAGCTGCTCTGCAAACATAGACACACAAAAAGAAGTAGAAGCATTCTTGTTTATAGGCAGACGCCAAGCACCGGCTTCCCAGCTCAGGTGTTCCAAAGCTGCAGATGGCAAGGAAAGAGCTCCCTGTCCTGTAACCCAAAGGACTAAGAGGATTTCCCACCAACTTTCAAAAAAAGTTCACAAGTGTTTTTGGACTATAGATGATAAAATGAAGAGTTTTTTGCTGTGAGCGTGGATGTCACTTCAGGTAGTGGCAGAAGGCTGGGAATTCAATCACCTGTGCTGGACTTTGCAGCTTTTATGAAATAAAACCAGAACAATTGTTCTGTGTCCTTCCCCCCCCCCCCTTTTTTTTTCTTTTTTCTAGCACAGTTGCACTCGATGTTTATACCCCCCATGGAAGGGGATTGGAACTATATGATCTTTAAGATCTTTAAGGTCTGACAATTCTATGATTCTGTGATTGAGAAGACAACAAAAATAAGTAAAAAAAACAGTTTTCTTGAGTTTGTGGTGTGCCTAAAGTGAGACTGGAGTCATGTGAAAAGTCACATGCGTCTCAGCAGAATATCAGCCATGAAGAGGAAAGCTAGAGTGACCCACATCATCTTTCAATCAAATTCATTGAAAACATGAAAACAATCCCTGAGAACTATGGCATTGATTTTATAATTCATTTGCAAAAATGAATTCAAAAGTATCTATTTTTTTTGATGCTATGACAGCTTTATCTATAGGTTATTTTCTGAAGAATTCAAGTTCTAAATACATTCCACCTTGATAACAGCTTTCTCCTACAGTGAAATCTACTGTATAATACACTAGCCCCAACAAACATGTTCCTACAATCGTTTTCATCTACTTTTAAAATTTCACATTCTTGACATCCACAGCCCATAGCAGAATGTCAGCTGTGGGACTGGATCAAAATTCAATTCTGCAGTCCCTTATGAATAGGACAATAGATATTCAACCACATATCAGCTGAGGAGAGGTAAAAGAGTTTGCATTCTCAGCAACAAGACTGATGGATTTATGCAAACAGTGAAATAAGAAGTAACATAAATGTAACAAGAGTTAAAAAACATACATCAGTCTGTTGGAAAATGGAAACAAAAGAAAGCAGACCTTGGTAAACAAGGGAGATGTCATTAAAATGAAAGGCTCTTGAAAGCCTCTTCATAGCAAAATTAAAGGTTCTATACAGTTCAAGTTCCATGTTTATAATGTTCACCTCAGAAACACCAGGGATCACCTCGATGCACTTGAAGCCAATGATCACAGTCCCATTAATTGCTGTATCAGCTGTGTGCACAATTTAAGAGCCTGAACCTTATCAGGTCTCAACCTTCAAGGAGAGGATTTACCCCAGCAGTGAGCTCCTGCTTCATAACCCCATTTAAAGCATTTATTTTTGAATGAAAAGTAATAGAAGCTTCGATTCTTTTGAAACATTCCTCATGGAGACTTTTTCCTGCAAGAATATAAATTACCAGATGGGATTTCTGCACCAAATTCCACTTCAGACAATGGCACCTTGAAGATTACATGCACTTTTGGGTTGAAATGCTATTGCCAATTTCATGCTGTACTGCCATTTTCAGCTTGGAAGTAGGCATTTCAGGATGCAAAATGTTCCTGAGCATTCAGGACCTGCAACAATCTGTATTGAATCAGCTTGGTAACCTTCTGTTTGGAGCCCATTAAAGTCAAACTTACAAGAACAGCCTGCTTCCAAATATAGTACAAATGTAGCTCCAATGCAATGATCAGATAATAAGATCAAAAACACAGAGGAAGTGCTTTCTTCCAAAACACACAATTAAATTGCAGACCTCACTGATACAGGAGGCTTTGGGATTGAGATAAAAAAGTCCCATCAGAGAAATGCAATGACAATGCATATGTCAGTAGCTATAAAAAACAGGAGTGCAGACTGAACCTCTGGCCGGGAGAAGCACCAAGAGAAGTATTTAAAGTAAAATACAAAATTTCAAGGGGATTCCTGTGCAGAGACATGTTCTTTTTCCTCCTGTCCTGTTCAGGAGCAAGTCAACAATCAGACAGGTGGGACACTGTGGTATGGAAACAGTTGCATAAAATTGCAACCTCCTT